>NC_140067.1:2875697-3481800 GCF_963513975.1 Fringilla coelebs
CCTGCAATGCTCAACGCCCAGAGCCTTGCTGAAATATTCATAAATACACACATATATCCCCTGGAATTTAAAAGCTAATAATGACTCGGGTTTTGCTGAATTGCCTGGAAACGTGGGGCTATTGAAGCATTTAGCATCTCGTTGTGCGCATGCAGAGCTGACAAATGTGTTAAGAGCATCGAGTTCAAATGTCAGACGCTGATCCAGACTGGCTGAAGCCTGTTAGGTGCAATGAACTCTCCCCCGAAGAAGTTTACTGTAAAGAGGCCAAGTCGTTCTCTTAAAATAGCCTGTGTTAGCTGGATCCAAGAATTACAGTCCCCTTGGCCAAAGGTGTACAGTTGGGACGACTTCTGCTCCCTCTTGTCAGACCTCCTCGAGCCCAGAACAGTCATGTCTCTCTTAAATTAGGAGAAACTGCTTACAGCTCTAGAAATGTCCTGCCAAACAGGAACAGCGCTGAAAACAAGTCAATATGGGTCAGTCAATGGACTATCCTGGGGAAGACACAAACTTCTGGCATTTGCCAAGCCCAGGCAGTTGAGAGATGAATCAAAGTGTTCCAGGACTCCAAATTATCTTGGAACTTCAAATTTCGTCACCACGCTTCATCTCCTGCCCAGGACAAAGCAGGGCTGAAGCCCAGCCCCAGCAGTTCGTGCTCTGCTGGAGCAGTGAGAGTTTCCAGGGAATAGTTTAAAGGAGCCAAACAACCACTCCAGAAAATTCAAGACGGGGAAAAAAATCTAAAATGCTCCCATTTCCCACCTGGCAGGCACAACCCACCTTAGGGGAGACACGTTACCATTACCAGTGGTATTTCCTAGCATAACAATTTATCTACTAAATTGATTTGCAGGTAACATTCCTACTGTGCAGCCTCTTAAAAGCAGCAAAAAGGGCCTCTTAGTAACTGCTTTGCTTTGTTTTGAAAACAATGAAGATGCACAGTATTGTTTTAGCCTGAATAGTTCATAATTGTAAAATCTTACTCCAAAAATATACTTGCATTAACCTGCCTGTATTCGCATCCTCCAGAACATACTTCTGCTTAGCTCATGTATTTTTGGGCTCTGCCACTTTCTGACTTTAGGAGCAAGTTTGATGGTAAACCATTGTTTTTAAACAATTCTAAATGTTCCTTCCTTTCTAAGAAGCACAAAAATGTTGCCAACACATGGCTCCGATTCACAGGAATATTTATTGTGCTGATAATTGAACTCCAGTCATATGACTGAAAGAGGCTAACCAAAAAAAAAAGGCAAAAAGCTCAACTGTAATTTCTAGACATCTATAAATTTCTTATTCTTTCTGTGGAGAGGAAGCTCCCTGGGGCTTTCTGGATAGCCTCAGTTTTATTTATCACCCACTCTCTTCCAATCTATGAATGCCATAATTCTTCCTGTTGCAAAGAGATGAACATGGCCTCAGTCACACACTCCCCTCCTATCAAGGAGACATTGCTAAACAGCAGTTATGGTAATGGAAAATATCGACGGCCCAAGGCCTCGCTATCAGCTTCAGTTCCTGTGGGCACAGAGCTCGGATCTGAGATCCAAACCAGCCTCTGGCTGAGTCTAACCATGGCTTCTGCCTCTATCTCAGTGCTTGGGACAGGGACATGAGCAAAGCAGTTCCCAAAATGATCTTCTAGAAGGACTGCTGGCACCAGAGTTCATGGGAGGGGAAGGGCATGGATCTGATCGTGTGTTGGCATGGGCAGACCCTGCTCATCTGAAACTGTTCCCTGTGCTGTAAAGATTGTGAGCTACATCCCAGTAATCTTTGTCCTAAGAAAACACAAATACTGCATTACTGCAGCTCATGTATAATAATAAAACCCAACAGGTTCTCTCTACCCAAAGTTACCACTGTTTCTGAACAAACAAATGAATATTTCTTGCAAGGCCACTTCCAGGCTCTTAAATGGCTTTTGAGTTAAATGTGCTCCAACTGGAAAGAGGTCATAAATTTTTAAGAAGACCTCCAAGTAATTTTAAATATGCTTTATTATCTTCACTTTACTTTGTCAATGATATTTTTGTTACAAAGTTAAAATACTTTTGCAGATTGATTTTATCCTTAGCAGTTTGGAAAACGCGGAGGGGTTTTTTTTAGTGTCTTAAACAGACCTTAATTTAATACCACTATTTTTGGTTCAATCACAATCAAATCTATGTTTATAAAGCTTTCCGGTGTCCAAATAGCTTTCTGCACTCCAGCACACATTGTTTAATATTTCTGCATTAAAAGAAGCTTCTCATTTTGCTCAATTTAGGTGACTCTGCCAAGAAGTATTTCCGAGCATGAATAAGCCATGAAACATATATTCAAATTCAGATTAAAAATATGCATCTTTGAGCTTGGAATGAAGAATAAACATTTGGAATCAAACCCTGGCCCTATTAAGGTCAATGGGAAGAGTTTAAAAGTGAGTTGTTTCTGATTAAGGAGATGTGGGTTCTAGCATCAGCTTCACACATGATGCAGATGCCAAGTATCATTGCCCAATTTTACCAGCAAAATGGAAATACTGCCACCCCACACTGTGCATTTGTGAAAAACTCTAAGTGTTGCGTGCATTTTAAACACACAAGAGTCACATGAACAATTCAGTAACTTGAAGAATTCCTTGCTACTACTTGGTACTACACTGGGGAGTAGAACTACATGGAAGTTGCACAGCAGCTTGTGAACTTCACAATTTGCAGTTTGAGGAAAACAGTGTGTACGTTATTTTTCACACTGGCACAGGTATGCTTTTTTAAAATGTCCAAGGAAAGTAGTTTTGGCTTTTCAAACGTTTCTGAGGAGTAAAACTGTCTTGTATCTTCCTCAGCTACTGCTCAGATTAGGTCTCTTCACCATCATCACCTGGGTTTAGTGGAAGGTGTCTCTGCCCATGGCAGAGGCTTGGAACAAGATGAGCTTTAAGGTCCTTTCCAACCCCACCCCAAACTCAAACCAACATGTGACTCTGATTTTATAATTTTGCTCATTTGTGTGATTTAAGTGAGATCTGGACATCCATTTACCCACATCAGCTGTGCTGGTTCCCCCTGACTGAGCACTTTTCCCTGAAAATCAAATTTTCCTCTTCCTTACTCTGTGGTTTTAGGGGCTCTCCATTTCACCTTTCTTCTCTCCTGCCAAACAATATGATAAGTCAAACCTTGTTTTCTAAACAAATGGAGAACTTCAGATTAACAAACAAACCAAGTCCTGCTGCAAATGGAAAACATTGATAAGAGAGTACAGAGAAATACTCACAACTACTGGCCACAATTAAACTTATTTTCTAATGAGTCATTACTGAATGAACACACTGGAAAATATTGTCATGGCAGACACCATCAGACCTTCAGTTGTCAGTCAGGTCCTTTCAAATCTCCCTGAGAAATTTCCAGGATAGCCTGGCTTGGGGCAGTGGTTTCTATCTTAATGACAGCCTCAAAAAAGAACATTTCTCACAACTCCTTGTGTGCTTTTAAAGCCCAGCCTGCAAGTTTTGCCACTGCCCAGAGCCAGCTCTGACCAGATCTTTACAGCTGCCCAGCCTGAAAAAAATGGAGAAAAAAAAAGTTCTGCTATTTTGCACAGGATTTCTGCAGTTCCTTCAGCAATCTCCAGGCCCTTTTATTTAATTATGTATGTCTATGTGTGCATTTATTAGCACTGAGCAGTATCACAGGGCTCTGCACAAACCCCAAAGCTCAGGCAATTGCTTTTTCTGCCCTGAGACACAATCAAAATGTGGATGATGCAGAAGAGCAGTGCCTAGGATGAGAAAGTTGCTCTGCCATGTAATCTCAAAACCACTCTGACTCCTACTTAAGCCCAGTTTCCTTCGGTCTTTCCTTTGTGGTCTTTTCATATGGTTACAAAACGTCAGTTGAAACATGCAGGCACCCATCCACATCCCCAAAATAGCCATAGCAAAACTACCATCTTCCCAAGTGCACTGAGGAGCCATGCATGGATCCCTGGGATCCTGGAAGGATTCCTGAGCTAAGGGAATGCCTTGGTTTGAAGCCGTTTCACCAGCATTCTAAAAGCTGTTAAAACTGATAAAATAATTGGAGTCAAATCTAGTAAATTCCACAATTGCTGGCTGAGGTCAGGTATAGCAGTGTTAGAACAGCATCACTGGTGGAATATATTGTGCATCATGTAGCTCAATTATTGGCCAAATAAAATAGGAATCAAAGCACTGCACAAAACACAAAGGTAGAAAAGCTCGGTAAGATCACCCAGCCCTCTGTGTCCTCAGAATGATCCATACAAACACAGTTTTAGTCCTTTCTTTGCTTTCAAACGACTCAAACTGAAGGGCATTTAATTTTTCTCTTGGGGAGCACACCACATCTACTCCATTTCTTTGATGGTATGTGTTTTAGTTGCACTCCCAAGTCCCAACCTAAATTATCCTTCACTCTCCTTAGTGTTCACACCCTTCATATCATCAAAGACCTTTCACATCTTCTCCCTAAGGTGAGTTATACATATTTAGTGCACCAGACTGCGATAAGATTATCCTCAATAAACAGCACTTAAATAAGGGGCCCATTGAGTTGGAGGAAGTCTATCTGAGGACGGGGTTGTTCAAGAAATAGGGACAGGGCAATCTGGTCTTAATCTTCAGCCATAAATCAACAATAACAGATACCCTCAGCAATTGCTCTTTGTTCTGACTTTCCATGAGCGTGGCCGTTAGAGCTTCCAATAACTGGAACTGATATTTTCTGGGAGAAACAAGCCAAGGGAGAGAATTAATGAAGCCCTTTAAGGCAACAGGATACTGCCACAGAAGTGACCCAGCTGAGAGGACTTTGGTGGATCCACTCTTGGTTTTACCAGTTTGCTCATGCTCCTGCCTGTCCAAAGCTGTCTCTTTGCCCCCAGAAGGTCACTGAGACAGCAGAGCTCCACCCACCACGTACAAAACAGGGTAGGAGAAATTCTCCATGAAAGAAGAATTTTTGTTACTGTTCATGGGGTAAAAGACAAGGAAAAAAACTATTTCTGACCCTTAAATGAGGACTGTCGAGAAGGCCAGCATTTAATGGTTTGTAAACACAAACTCAGAGCTATAAATGCATTGCTTATTCCCACTATAATCCCTTTTCAAACTGGTTCCCCTGATGAATATAAGGAGTATTGATTTTTAAACCCATGTAGATTCTTAGAGACAATGCAGACTGACTTAATTATAATCAATAAAATTTACAGACAGTGATGCAACCCAGAAGAAGCATTCCTACCAAAAAGTATGGCATAAGAATACTCCAGTTTCCCTACAGCACTGCTAGAATATGACCTTAATACATATTTTATTATGTCTAGAAGCTCGGCCATGAATCCATCAGACCACCTGCATCTCCACAGTTACATCTGATCTGGTACTGCCTACGAGCAAAGGGAGAGGGAAGTTCTATCAGACTTTACAAGAGCTACTGCAAACATCCCTCTCCTTTTGGATATTCTCCCATCCTTCAGACTACTTACTCTCACCATGTCTATCTGAAACTATTTCTATTGCACTGATAAAAACACTAACAGGCAGAGAGACCGGAGGTGAGATTTGTCTCACCTAAAAGTGTCGGTCTAATGGTTGGGCACAGCTCAAAGTGAGGTGCCTCTGCTCTTTGTGGAGCCAACAGTGAGAGCCAAGCAGCTCCAAAAGGAATTTGCTGGGCTGGAATGCCCCTGGGGAGTGCCACCTTCCATTTCATCAAACAACAGAACCAGCCTACACAACCATCTTAGACCAAACACCCAAGTTTAAGACAGAAGAACTTGGATGAGGTTTACCTAAGCGCAAAATATTTGCCTGGATCAGAGTCTGTGGCACAATCCTGTGGAATGAAAATCTGGCACAGCTCAGACTAGGACAAAAATTCTCCTTTTCATGAGAAGGTAGGAAAAATCAGAGGCAGAAGGAGGAACAAGGCAGAAACCTGGATCTAGCCTGGCTTTTAAACCTGCCTTCTATTCAACTCTCTTGGCTCCTTGTATCTGCATGAATGTGGGACTCACCCTTCCCAACGCATGGTTACCTGCAAGGTCTGCATGGAGTGGCCTGTGCAGTGCCAAAATACTTAAATAGCAGCAGCCACCCTCCCCAGGACAGAGAACCACACACACACATGCACAGCACCATAGCATGGCTGTTTATACTTACTGAAATGTGTTTTGGACATTGGAGGTTACCAGCTCCTGCACAGCACCTGGCTAAAACCCTTCAAAACCCTCTCTTTCAAAGTCCTGCCTTTAGGATGCACCACCTTTCACCTCAGTGCTGGGTGTCCCAAGGTAATAGGATGGCCCCAGCTATGAAATACCATGAACCAGACCAACCATCTGACAGACATGGTACCAAACCTTGACTTCTCTGAGGTTACAGTGCCCAAAGAAAAGCTGGAATACACAGAGGGATGTGGGCTGGGAGGATGCAGCAGGAACAGTCATTTCTGCACTCCATAATTCTACAAGGAAACAGTCGGTCTGCTCTCTCCCAATAACTAATCTCCACAAAACTGCTGTATTACTAATTACCAGTACTAAATTTGAGAGAAAACAATGAGTACAAACTGTCTGACCACCCATGTAGCCTGAAGCCCACCTTTCTGCTTTGTAAATGCTTTTGAAACAGCTCTGCACAAATGGCTGTGACTTTCTCTCTGTGACAAATTAGTCCATGTTGACAGCCCAGGCTATCTGTAAGTGTGGAATAAAATCTAAGTTAAAAAAAAACAACAAGAAGATACCTTCTTTTGTAAATATCTTTCAGCTGGCACAGTAAATTACATTGATTCAGAAGTGACTCATTTCCAACACTGCACACATTAGCAGCCAGTATTATTCAATTTGAGATTTTAATTTATAACATACTCTTGGTAATGTACTCCCAATACATTCCTCACTTCCCTACCCTGCGACTGACAAAAGATGAAAGATCTTTACTGTATAAATATTTTATATTAAACCCTTCACTCTGCTGTATTTCTTCCATTGTCAGTTCCCATTTGCAAATACTATACATTGTCCAAAAAAGTGCTGATCTCGGCAAAGGGCATGTGCTTGTAGGCAGCCCTGCGGCTCCCGCAGCCGCTGTGCTGCTGCCAGGGACAGGCTGGGAGTGGGGCTTCCTCCTGTTGGGAATGAGCCCTGCTGGCCAAGGGACCTGGTCACTTCAGAGGGCTGGATGCTGAATTCTGGGAGCGGGAGCAAGGAGCTCGCCTGTGGCTCTACAAGCAGGAGATGCCTCTGCTCCTGCGTCCAGCCCTTGGCCTGGGTGAGAACGAGAGAGTAAAAATGCCTCTGTTTAGTAAACCTTTTACAAACTCTCCTGTCACCTCGTCTCGGGGTGAAACTGTGTCAGGAGGCAAGATTAGATAACTTGACCTAAATCGTGCTGGAAATCTGTGGCAGACCTCAGCTCAGATCTCCTGACATCCTGTCTTGCGCATTACTGACAAGACCAGCCCTAATCTAGCAGGAGAATCCTTTTCCAAACTGTTACTTAGTAAGAGCTAAATGCCACCAGCAGACATCCTTGGTAAAACCCTCCTGGCTGAGGCCAGATTTGGCTCCTATTTCTAACCTGAAATACAGCAGACTGCTCACCACCAGCTACTCCCAGCTCCCACCGCTTCTCCCGACACTTCCCGCTATTCTTGCTTGTTAAGCACTTATTATCTAATCCAAAAATACTCCCTGTCCCATGAAGTGCACAAACCAGAGATTATTTATCCTGCTCTGGGACAGTTCTTTGATCAAATGTACATTGCTGATTATTGTTTGGTCATTGTCAGGCAGCAAAAGGTCCCTTGATCAGCTACTCCTACTTTCTGTGGTTGTTGAGAAGAGTTATTTCGGGATCCTGCAGCTTAGATCATGCAGGTATTTCATCCCAAGATTTAAGGCAGCACGTTTAAATGCGTTACCCTACTTAGATACATAAAAAATAATTTCAACTGGGCTAAATTACCTTTATTATCAACCCTGGTAATTCCACCGCAGCCATTTTCCTGACTGATGTAGGGAACACTATGAAATGAATCCTCTGAGAAGAAGATGGAAAAAAACAAGACAGTGATCAATGGATTCAATTAGTTACAGTATAATTCCACCAAGATGAAAAAGATCCAAGACGCAATGCAACTTCTCCAGCTCAGCTAACAGAAGTTAGAGAGAACCTGCTGCTACTCTGGATTTTTTTTTTTCTTTTTAAACTCTCTGCAACTACTAATCTGTGTAAGGCAGAAGGAGAGGAACTGAAGTACCGGCAGTACCCAGCAAAATACTGGCAGTACAGAGAGGCTGTGCCACAGGTGGAGGCTCCGAAAGAGTGTTTTAATGGACTAGATACACATTATGTCTGTATTTCTTCACACATAGAACGCGTTATAACAACAGAGAGATTTCTCTAATGACAACAAAATCAAACCTTCCCAACAGCACATCCAAGCAAGAAATAACAATGCTGTCGCTACGCTATGCGGAGGAACAAATTCCTCATCTAATAATTCCCTCAACGTTTCCAAACTCCTGCTTTCAGCATCTTTCCCGCATAACGCCGGGAAAGCAGATTCCCTTAATGCACAGGTCATCTGAATTACACCCTGGCTCGGAGGCGCACAGACCTCTCTGCTCTGTGCTATGTGACACCTCCTTGTCACCGGGGTCACCACCGCAGGCACGTCCCGGCAGCTGATGCCATTTGTGGTAAGCGCGGCAGCGGCCGGGAGGCCGTGGCGGGGAAGGGAGGGAGGGAGGCGCGAGGAAGAGCATAAAGACACAATTTAGTTAATCACATTATTAAGATCTTCATCACCGAGAGTACTTAGCACATGGAAATAGTCAGTTTACAAGATCCGAGCGGAGCAATCTGTATATTACGCCCGGGACGTTCCAGCGCCGGGAAATATGTAAATGTCATCATCTTAAAAGATAAAGGCATGGAGAGAGCAGGGGGTTTTTTGCATGTAAAGGAAATAAGATGAATGAATAAAGCTGATCAAATGATTAATAGAATCCATAATCTTAATCTTATTATTTCTAAAGAAGCAAAGGCTGTTCAGTTAAGAGCTAGGCGTCTCCATTTCATTAGGAACAATTATATTCCAACTGATCAAGATCTACACCGTGCAGCCCTCACAGCAGACTCATTTTTATACTTCCTGTCATTTCAGGGAGACCAACAAAGTTGTTGATGATTTGCAAGGAGAAAGCTCTGGAGATGGGTGTAAACAGATTTTAAACAACGGATCTGGCCAGGGTGATTTAGGACCTCCCCCCTCTGAGGAACACAATGCAAGGCAAAAGCAACCATGTGCTTGTTTCAAGATGTCTAAATCCCAGCCGCGCTATCCATCTGAAAGGGGGAAAAAAATAAAAAAAGAGATGTTTTATAAAATGTTTTCACACCCTGTTGGGTTAAGAGACAGTGGGTATTAATCCTATGGCTGCTTCCCCAGGCTTCCTCTTTGTGGTCAGCAGTGAAGCTGTGGTTGGGCAGAAGGAGGCCAGAGGCATATTTTTTTCCTCTTTTTTTTTAAATTAAAAAAAAAAAGTCTGTGTTAAAACAAGAGAAAGTGGACCGGTTACACAGCAAAGCAAAAACCACAGCCAGCCCTCTCTGCTGTTGCTTTCCCCCTAAATGTGGCCTACAGCAATTCTGCTTTCCAAAAAAAGGTTTAATTTAAACCATACAGTGCTACAAGCTGCCACGTTTCCAAATTCCACATTCCTTTCTAATCTGTGCACTTCAGAACTGACAAATTCTGCTTCCAATGGTACCCAGACTAACTGCGAGGAAGGAATTGCTGCTAACCCATCATTCCTCCCCTCGATAAGGAACACCAGCCCCCCCGCCTGTCCCCAGCCCCTGGATTTTGCTGAACTTTTTAAATTATCATATTTAAGGGGCCAGATTCAGTGTTTGTAAAATCTTGAGTTCACTCTTCACACAGGGAGAAAAGCATTCCCTGGACTAAGGGAGCAAGGAGGAAGGGAATTCCCAGTCCAGAATAAATCCACAGAACTCCCTTGATGGCTTTGGAAAGGCAATTTGCAGCTGCCCAGGCTGTGCCCTGGGTGCTCTGTTTGCAGGAGCCCACATGGAGAAGGGCCACATGGAGAAGGACGTTGGCTCTTCTCTGCCATACAACCCAAAAAAGTGCCGTGCTTCTAGAAGAGCCTTCTCTCAGTTTAAGTTAGGCAAAGCAGCACTCGCAGTGAGAACAAGGGAGCAAAGAGGATGCCCTGCAGGAGTGGCCCACAGTGACACTATGGATGCAAGAGCAGTCCCAGATTCTGCATCCCTGCAGAAGACCTGGAGAGATGGGACCAAAGGCTTCAAGGAGCCTCACTGCAGAGCCCCTCCAGCTTAGGAACAGTCTGGTGAAGGGTGACTTGAGGGTCCCCATGGACCCTGGGGCACACATGCTGCTCCATCAGCCAAACCCCAGGCTGGAGAAGAAAGAGCCCCTTTGGGGCTGGCACAGCCCATGGGGGATTCCCTGGGAACCCACATCCACATCCAATTTCATGCTGTGCCAGGCTGGAGGAGCACCTGGGTCACCACATTCATCCTGAAAACCATTCACCCACAGTTTTTGGCCTGCAGGGCATAAAAGAGAGAGTTTTGGCTTGCCCAGGAGGTGGATTTATTTCTGTCCTGGGGTTTTTTGGCCCTCCTGCAGCTCTAGGACACACGACCATACTCATGACTTGTCACTGTGGGGTAACAGCACGAGCCCTTCAGTAGGGGCTCCCACCTTAACCACGCAATAGGACGATTTCAGGGCACATCCACAACTATTTATCCCATCTCCTGCAGACAATCTGCTGCTGAGTGGGGCCCAGGAGTGAGGAGAAGCGACTGGATGGCTCCGACTCCAGCGGAGCGGAGGGAGCGCCGCTCGCTCGGGCTCCCACACCTGCTTTCTGCCGGGGCTGCATCCACCATGCAGCGCCTCCTGCCAACCCGGAGCACAGCAAAAGCATATGTCACATCTCAAAAAGCATGGCATTTTCAAACTCCTTTTTTTTCTCTTTGCCTTCTGCTTTCTGAGCCGTTAAAGTGCAGACGAGGAACATTTTCAGGCTTTTCTCAAGAGTCAGAAACTCAAGCTTTCATCTTTTTTCTTACTTTTTTTTTGTTTTTTTTATTGCAGCTGAGATACACATGGAAATTTTTGGTTTACCTGGAACCTTAAGGAAACCATCAAACCTGGTGAGGCTCACTCTAAGAGCAACTGCCTGGTCACTGCACGCATCTTAAACCACCGTGTAAATCACAAAATAGTTGAGCTCAGTGTTTACTTTCAAGTAATGTCAGAAGTCGAGTGTGGAAGACCAGGTTCTTAGCCAGTGTAAATCCATTTAAGTCGCAAGCTCTTTCCCTGCTCCAGAATCATTGTGTTTATATTCAGACAATACACTCCACAGGCACCAGATGAGTGTTCTTAGCCTCAGCTCAATGATTTTTCTGGAAATGGAAAGAGCTTAGCTGTGGGATCCTTGCCAGGGTAGGAACTCTGCAGGGGGAGTTTTGAGATGGGGATTTTCAATAGGAGTTGGGTCCATATTTCCCTAGTGCTCCTTTGAAAATCCAACTTGATCAGGTCCTTTTAAAACAGAGAAATAGTACAAAACTGGCATGGAAGATAAACTATACTGATGTGAAATATTCAGATTTAATACCAGCACAAACCTGCATTTTTGTCACTTCTGCCAGGACAGTCCAATAAGGCCTTAAGTTTGAGTAAATGTCAGTCATTCTCAGTTGTCCCATAGTAGTCCCACAATGGGACGTGCTAGCCAAAAATGGAAAGGAGGTACAGCATCTGCTTATGTTTAATTTATTTCTGCATTTTGGCGTGTTGTCCTGGGAGAATCAATGTTTTTAAGTGGCTGCATCTTTTTGAGCCAACTTGCTGTCCTTTGCTAACAAATCAAGGACATGTTTCTGGAAATGGAACATACTCCCGTTGAAACCAGAGAGGTATAGGTATGGCAACCTTTCATTTTTAAAATTTAGTATGTGTTCTTAGAGTGAAGCTCCCTCAGTTTCACTCAAACTGAACTCTAGATTCCCCCCTCGGACTAAGCCATAATTCTCATTAGCAGGAGTTAACGTCCATGGATCATGGAGGAATAAATCCACTTAAGGCAGGTCAGCACTCCGGCTAAACCGGAGCGTATGGGGCACCCATTTCCAGTATTCTGGATTTATACAGCATCGTTGATGGCTGAAATCAGCCCACTGGTTTTAATAATTGCTGCTTTGAGCACGTGGGGAAGCCCTGCAAAGCTGGACAGGCCAAGGACCCAACGCCAACCCTGCACCCCTGGAAGACCCTTCCAAGACTCCGACCACAGCGTGTCCCGCTGATGGCAACAGCATGGGTGCCATCAACTGAACCCCAGGCAGAAGGGAATAACATGCTCCTTTTTTAGGGCTGGTTAAAATAAAGAGCAGAGAGGCTCAGTGCGTACTTTTGATTTCAAATGCTAATTTTGATTTAATAGTAAGCGGCTTGTTTAAGAAGTAAAAGTGGTTCTGAAACACAAAGGTGCTTGGATGTTGTTATAACTAAAACGGGGCTGATCGCTAGGTTTTTAACAATTTGGTAACAAGAAAAACTGGTCACATGCTGGGACGTTTTATGCCAAGTCTCAGCCAGAGCAAAATTTTATGGCCGAGTTATAAACCCTTGAAAATAAGGGTTTATAATAGAAATGCTGACAGACCCTTAATTATAGCAGCACTAGCGGGCACTGTTGTAATAAGGCCCACATATTTTCCTCTTTGATCATTATTTATAGGATGCATTGGAAATCATCCCATTTACAACTGTATGCCCGCTCAGTTAGGTGGAGTTTTATCCATTAAGAAAGGGAAATACAAAGTCGGCTGCTGAAGAAAGCCGGGGGCTTTACCTCCTGGCGTTCCCGCGGCATTCCAGCCCCGGGCTGCAGGCAGTGACTAATGCCTTTACTCCGCCGGTTTGTATAAGAGGTTGAAGTTCAGGCTGGTGCAGTGCAGCATTCCCCGGGACCTGCTGCCTCTTTAGGCAGGCGATTAATCACTTGATCGATAGACCATATGATTAGGCACTAATAGCTGATAGGAGGAGAGAATAAACAACCATAAATTTGCTTTGTACCTAGTAATCCAAGTGTAAGAGAGGTCAGATAATGGCCACATAAGGTCATGTTGCCTAAGGAGCCCATATGGGAAAGATGGAAGATACATACATTTTTAAATATCTTCAATTATTATTGTATTGCTGGGCAGCATTTGGGCTGCCCATGCGCCCCTCTCCTGGAGCAGGGGCAGGCTGCTGTGCTCCAGCACAGGCCGGTATCAAACTCCTGCTTCCTCATCGAGTTAAAAAAAGCAAAACAACCTCAAAAACCTCAGGCTGTGTGATGATCTCAAACTAAACATCCGTGCTGGCTGGGGCGGGTGTAAGATCAGTGGCCCTGGGAGGTCCTGGGGATCTGGCAGGACCTGTGTCCCCATTGGGTCCCTGCTGGGTCTGGCTCCTGGCAAGGGGCAGCTTCCAGCCTGGTCCCACCACCGCAGCCCACGGCACCGGGGCAGGATGCCGGGCAGAAAAGCTGTCTTCAAAGGGCCATAAATCTCCGGCTCCCCACCCCCTCGCCTCTGTCCCTGCCTCCTGCCTTTTCTAAGGCTCTCTTCTTCCCCTGCATAAAAAATGGGCTTTTCAGGACTCAAGATGCAAACCAGGTTCAAAGCCTTTTTCTTCCTTCCTTCTTTTTTTTTTTTTTTTTTTTTTTAACAGTAAACGCACCCTTTGTCTATGGCAACGAATTTGAGAAGAAACAAAAATGGCTGGTTAAAAAGAAGAAAAAAATACTTCAGTCACCCCAACAAAGGCGAGGAGTTTACAAACCTTCCCTGTCAGTGCCTGGACGCAGGCAAAGTACTTACTTCATTAAGTTGAAACAAAACTCGGCCAGTAAAACCGTCAGCTCCATCCGAGACAACTGCGGGCCCCTTGCAGCACGTTCCCGACTGACCATCAGCAGACTATGGAAATTGCTTTTTCTGCCAAACAATCGTGGGGATAAATGCCCTCCTTTATCTGTGGGGCTATTTCTAAACTCCCCTTTCTCAGTGACAGGACATTCATGGGCTGCAATCTGATTTTGTTGCTTCTCAGCATTAGTGGGAAAGCACATTCTGGCCTCTCCTGCTGGCACAGATTCCTCCCTCTACCCCCACCCTGTGCATTAACTGTGAGCACGGGTGTGTGTAACCACACATCCTCACATTCAAACCTGGGAGGTGAGGATGTTGTTTGCCTGGGTTATAAAATGATTCTGTGCTTCAGATAACACCGAGGCTCTTGAGGTTCAAAGAGACCGAGATTGGAGCGCTCCCACAATGTCAAGCAATTCAAAATCACTGGAGTGCTGCAAGGACTTTATGTACACTTGACTTTGGGAGTAGACCTGTGCACAATCACTGTGGCACTCCCAATTCCTTTATTTCTGGTTTATTTCACAGGTGCAGTGTACCACAGACCATCCCAGCCACTCACTGCACCCACCTCAAGAGCAGCTCCTGCTCCTCAAGCCTATGCAGACGAGCCCTTTAGTGCCCTGCTCTGCTCACTTTGGAAGAAATGCTTCTCCCATTTAACAGAAATTTCTTCCTTTTGAAAGTGTTAAGGCCCTGGCACAGGTTGTCCAGAGGACCTGTGGCTGCCCCTGGACCCCTGGAAGTGCCCAAGGCCAGGTTGGATAGGGCTTGGAGCAACCTGGGATAGTGGAAAGTGTCCCTGCCCATGGCAGGGGGTGGAATAGTATGGGTTTTAACATCTCTTCCATTCCAAACCATTCTGGGATTCTAGGATTCTATTAAACACACTTTACTGGGAAGGTCCTGCACATAAGTATTAAAGAATTTGGAGGGTAAACACCAAGCCCCAAGAAACTCAAGTGCTTGGTGTAAGAGCTCAGTGATCTCCATCAGGGATGGATAGCTACACCTTCCTCCAGCAAGATGGAAGTTTTTCCCTTCCTTCTGAGAATAACTACAGCAGCAGAACAAAGTGTTGATTTGACCTAACAAGCAGAAATTTCTTTCTTTTCATACTTTTTAACTACAAAGCATTTTCCCTTGCAATACCTACTCTTCTGCCTCTTCCTGCTCTGCAGGAGCACTGTGTTCAAAAAGCATCCCTGGTCACTTCTACCATCATTCCCAACCTGGAAAGGTACAACCTCCTGCTACAGAATTAAAGGTATATCCTCCTCCTTAAAAACACCTAGAAGCTTCACTTTAAATATTGATTTCATGTTCATCTGGCAGTATTTGCCCCATCAGTCTTTGCTGGGTGCTTCAGCAGAAACACAACTTTCATAACTATCCGTTACTCTTGCTACTCTTGCAAATAATATTCGTGGATGCAATTCCCTTTCCACCCACTGGTGCAATTGTCTGGTTTCCCCAACCAGTGCATCCTCAGCCATCTGCTCTATGCTTTAATTTTAAACCTTAACCTAAGAGTAAATGGGTGCTTCCTGGGATGAAATCATTCAGAACTATCCAGTGTATATAAATAAATAGTAGAACAAATGACAATAATAAAAAGATGAAATATTAGTGATCTGTGTGGATGGACTGATTTCTTTCTAATCTTTTCATCTTTCCTCAGGAATCAGTGAGGGAAAGTCTATTCACCTAAGTGCACATTTTCCCCTTCCCACCCTTTACTCCCTTTGGTGGTTAAAGCAGCCAGAGCTGTTATCCTGCAATGTGAAATCTCACGTGCTCTTCGAGGATGCTGACATTTATTTAATTAATTTTCCTCCCGAACTTACACAGTGGGCCTGTATTCAAACAGCGCGCATGAATAATGCAGATTTTAAAACCGCATTATTACAAAGGATGTCAAGTTCACACACTGTCAACACTAATAAACTCCCCAAAGTGCTAAAATCCAGGACACCCGTCCCCCTCCTCATCCCTACATCCCTCTGGAATGATGTGGCAGCCCCAGCTTTGTGCCTGGCCGCCAGCAAAGAGCCTCATGTGGAGCTGGAGGATGGGGACTGACCCCACCATCCCAGGGAAAAACACAGCACTTGGGGCTTTCATATCCCCAGGGACCCAGCAGATCCCAAATCCATGTCTTATCCCTATTTGTTGTTGTTGCTGCTGTGGGACCGTGGGGCTGTGCGGGGCAGGGGTGGCCCCAGCCCCTTCCCTGACCACTTGCAATCTAATTTAAGACACGGAAAAACAAGTGAGTGAGACAAACACCCGGAGGAATGGGGTAAGAGTAACAAGGTCACATTGCTGCGCCGGCAGCTATTGCCAAACTTGCAAATTATCTGCAAGTTATTTATATATAAAATAATTAAAATCAGCTGTCCCATCCTGCCATCCCACGTCTCTGTCGCAGGTTTGCTCGTGCCTCGCACGCCATGCAGCGGGATAATTTGGGAGCTGTGGAGGATGCGGCTCCAGGGACTGCAGCTGGGACCTGGGGTGCACCAGGCAGGGTGGCTGGAATGCCCTGGGGACGTGCAGCCACATTCCCCCTGGGGCATGGGCTGGGCTGGCACGCTGAGGATCTGTGCAGAGAAGGCTTCCAGAGGCACGTAAGAGGTGCAGGGGATGAGCATCCCTAATCTGGCCATGACTCAACGCTATTTTCAGAATCATGGAATCATTAAGGTTGGAAAAGCCCTCTAAGATCATCGAGTCCAACTGTTCCTCCAGCTCTGCCAAGCCCACCACTAACCCATGTCCCCAAGCACCACATCCGACATGGTTTTTAAACACTTCCAGGGATGGTGATTCCACCACTTCCCTGGGCAGCCTGTTCCAAAACTATCACTATTTTCAGAAAGTGAAACACATCAAAACAACCCAGTGAGCAGGATCCAGGAGCTGAACTCGAGCCACACCAATGAAAGAATAAAATATTCTCGGTGCCTGGCAGACACAAGCACTTTTGATGCCCTTTTCCCAACTCTGTGAAATACTTTCACCCCAGGCACCATCCTGCATGAAAGCAAAATGAAGAGGGGAGTATGAATGCTTCCTGAGGACTCTGCTAAAGCATTAATAATGTTTAAAACTTTATATCCTACCAGCAGGTTCGAGATGCATTACCTACCCAAAGGACAGCCTTTCTTGGCTCAGCATTAGAGACTGACACCACCTGAAAATGTTTGACTCCCCTACAGTTAGTACAGATGAAAAATACCACAAAATCCCTGGATAAAAATTCTGCCTTGGCATAGAGCTGTGGAAGTGTTTGGGTTTTTTTTTTTCACACAAGCAGATAGTGATAGGAAAAGGGGAAACAGTTGCAAATTAAAAGAAGAGAAATTTAGATTAGATCTTCAGAAGCAATTCTTCACTATGAGGGTGATGAGGCACTGGTACGGGATGCCCAGGGAAGTTGCGGATGCTGCATCCCTGGAAGTGTTAAAGGCCAGGATGGATAGGGTTTGGAATTACCTGATCTAGTGGAAGGTGTCCCTGCCCATGGCAGGGGGTGGAATGAGATAAGCTTTAATGCCCCTCCCAACACATTCTATGAAGTGCACTCAGTGCTAGGAGGGCTCTGCCTGCTGCTGCTGGCCACCTCTCCTTTTCCCATTTCTAAAGACGCCATGATACTGGAATAGTCCATGTTTGGAGCATCCAGGAGCCAGGAGGGCGGTGGGACTCTGATCATGGCAGAGACTAGAAGCTGGAAGGATAAGTGATGGCTCTCAAAGCCTTTGAGATACCTGGGTGTCACTTACTTTCCTTTCCTTGCCCATAGGTAGCAGAGCTGCCTTCCCAGGTAGCAGCAAGTCAGCCAAGTAGCTGCATTTCGACCTGGGCAGATAAGAAGAGATCAGGATGGCAAGAGGTCATCCTCAGGGACATCCCTGATCTCTGCCCCGGGCACGAGGTCACCCTGATCCTACTGCTTCTCTTACACCGTCTCCTGCCCTTACTTGACATGCGGCAGGAGCAGGAAACGCTACAGGCAAATGTCACAAGTGCCACAACAGCTCTCCAGCAGGGGAATGTCCCAGGCAGTGGGCCGTGGACCCTCTGCCTTCCACATCCCACCCAGCCCCAGCTCAACTCTGGTGTTCCGTGCTAGTTAAAGGGGATTGAGCTTTTTTCCACCAGCATCGGGAGCTAAGAGCTTTGCTGAGTCAATTTTGAAAATGATCAATGCTCTGGACGTGCTCTGTTTTTCTACAGCACGTGAGAGCAACGAGTGATGGCAGAAAGTTTGTGGGTGACAGCCCAGTCCTTCGTGCCCTGGGAGCTGCAGGCTGGCCCCGTGCGAGACACACGATGCAGACACATAGTGAGACAGGATGTCTTCCCACAGAAAGACCAAGTAAATAGTGTATAATGACAGGATTTCTATTATTGATGCTTCAGCAAATCATCTTGGATCCTCGGAGGATCAATTAATCATTGGGATTGTCAACACCCAACTCCATGTTCTAAGTTCTTGCCATCCAACTCTCCCATCCTCCCGTACACACAAATGACGCTGGGGGCACGGTGCCAAACGAAGCGGAAAGAGAAAGAAGGGGAAAGAAAGCGCCAAACAGAGAGGCTGTTGTCAGGGCTGGACCCTGGCGTTGGCGAGGAAGATCAAATGCAGCTGCCCCCATGGCTGCATGTGGTTAAGCCCGCCGTGCCTGAGGGCAGGCGGGATGGGGAGCAGCCAGGCAGCCTACGACGGGCACAGATAATTAAATCATCCGATTGCCGGGCAGGCCACATTAAGAAGCTCATCGGTTTGCATGTGGCCCCTTGCTGTGGCCACCCGTGAGCTAAGTCTTGCCTAGATGCTAGTAGACAATTAAGACAAATTGTATGGCTGAAGATCAGACTAGAGCACTGCCAATGCCATTGCCTGGAAGCTCTGCTGAAGAATGAGGGCACATGTGTGTGGGAACCAAGGCTCGGAAGAGAGCTTTTAATGAACAACGTGCCAGCACTTGTTGCCAGAACACACTCTTCATTTCAGCTCTTGGAGAAAACAAAACCCTTAAAACCAGAGTTTACTACATTTCACTGATCTTCAATATGGCTGGAACTTCAGGATGCTTCTCCTCAAGCTAAGTTTGTATCAGTGAAAATATGCTTCTTGTTAAAGAAACTATTTAAAATGTGGAATCTAAAATCAAGCAAAAATAGCAGACAGTATGTTCAGCTTCAAAATTGGCTTGCACTCAACCAAGTATACCATAAACAGAAGGCAGAACTGACTATTTTTATCTTAACAGCCCTTGGGTGATTAAAATTTGGGGCCAGAATAAACAATTTTTTTCCCCATTCCTTGCAAGAGAATATGTGACATGGGCTTGGAGTCCTTTCTAATTTTTTAACTCCCTTCCTAGCTATTAGTTGTTTGTATTAGAAATGTTCCCATGTACCCGACAGCGCAAAGGCTGCATTGCAGCAGGCACGGTATGAATTATAGGAACACACAGACCACTGTGCCCTGCAGAGATTACAGTGCAAGATAAGCCAAAGACAACAACAAAGTGCTAAGAGGGAGCAGGTGAAAAGTTAACAGGGAGAGGAATGCAGAGATACACAGCATATGGGATTTTTGTTTATGAGGTGCAGTGTCACGGACAGCCCCTGCCACCCAAGGACACGCAGGAGATGAGGGTCCTGAGGATGCACCCTGGATGGAAAGTACCAGATAGGTCAGGGAAGGTGGTGAGTGAGGGAGACACAGAGGGAATCCAAAACAAGGGACAAGGAAGGCTGGAGGAGAGAGAAGGGAGAGGGAGCAGGACAAAGGACATGGGTGAATAGACGTGTGAGTGAGAGAACGTGGAGAACGGGAGAATGTGGCTGGGAGATGCTCTGAGGGACAGCATAGCCAAGGTCAAAGGCCAGGGATGAAATCCAGCATCAATGTGAAACAGCTTAGATGGAAGAGACTGAGAAAATCCAGGCTGTGGAATTTACAGCCTTGCAGCAGGCAGAACTAGTGAAAAAGAGCAATCATGTGTTGAGGGATGGGCAAGGAGAGAGACAGGGAGGTACAGACTGTCTGCACGTTTGCAGAACAAGAAGTCAAAGATGCAGCCCTGGCTTTGGCCACCCGTTGGCAGTGATTCCAGAGACTGCAAGGAGAAGAAGTGGCAATGGGAAGAGGAGGAAATAAGGACGCAATTTTTGATGGTGTTAAATAAGGCTGAGGGTTTAACTGCTTCAGCAGAAGCAGCTGTAGGAAGGGACTGAGCCATAGGACTGAGCAGAGGGAGCAGAGCAGGGTGGGAGCAATGGGCTGGGCATTATGGGAGCTGAAACCAGGGGAGCAGAAGGAAATGATTTGGAAGGTGTAGAGGAGGAAGCCTAAATGAGGATTTTGGGATACCTCCAACCCAAGGGGACAAGAGGTTCTAACATTCACTGAGATGTCTGTGGCAGATATTTGGGTCTCTCTACAGTAGCAGCCCACAGATTTGTTGGGACACAATCCACCATCAACCCACAGAACTTCCTCAGACTTCATGAATGTGACTCCCCATCTTTTTGTCAAAAGCTACATGTTTTAATACTTAACACAAGAATGCTACAATTAATGTTTCATGGTGTAGGAACTGCTAAGTCCTGCTGTGAGGACCCCCCAGCAATATTTATTTATAAACAAGTAAAATGAAATATTTCCTTAAAAAATCTCTTTAAAACTGTGCAGATGTTGAAAATTATGCCAAACAGACATGACATACAGAAGGCCCAAAGAGTTCTCAGTCAATCCACCTGAGAGAGTCAACACCTGTGTTTCTGAATAACATTATATTCCCATATAATAATAGTAATTGGAGGAGAGGAATTATCCAACAAACTCTTTTTTCCTCATCCTTGTCCTCCTTTCTCCACACACTAATCATGTCTACTCAAACCCATTCAAATCTGCATTATTATTTCTGCTTCTTTTTAAGTACAATCATTGTTCCTAACTTCCACCTCCAGCTCAGTGTTATTTCTCCAGTTTAGCATGTTCCCATTCGCAGGGTGTCAGCAGAAAGGGCTTCTTACTCCAGGAAAGCCATTGCATATGCAATAAACAAATAGCCTTTGACATCCTGGTTAATTATATCAGTTAGCGACAATCTCACATGCATGAATGCTGTGCTAATGAAAACACTTTGGCATGCAAAGCAGGAGCGATCAAGACATTGAAGTGTCCAAACCTGCAAAGTAGAAACAGCACAGCCCATGGAATACAGCAGGACTTCACAGCTACCCTTAAAAGCAGCACGGATGGATGGCAGCGTGGTCAGGACGGACTCTAAACAAGGCACAGTAGGAGCTTTAGGTGCTGTCCAGTTTGATTTCATGGAAAGGAAGGCATAAATTAAGAATTTAATCCTGCACCACTGGCAAGAATGGTGATGAAGGCAGTGATGAAGGCATCTTAGCAACACAGCATCTCTGTATCTTCTGTAATGCACTTCTGTAAAGGGTGAGCACCCTACGAAGAGCACGGACCCAACCATGCTCCTTGAACTTCCAAAGCAAGTGCTCTCCTGAAATTCACTATCCATTCTCCTGCACTCCAACTGAGCTAGACTCAAAGCAGGACCTCCATCCTGGCCACTTCTTCCCCAGTCCACTTACCTCCTCACCATGATGGTCCACCTGTGCCAAGGCTCCCAACAGCCATGCAGAGGAGCCTCAAGCCATTCCCCGCACCAATCTTGGATCTCTCCAAAACAGATCTTCTTGTGTCAACCACATTTCAACCTGCTCCAGAGGAGCAGCTGGGTGGCCAGGCTCCATGTCCCAGCCCAGGAGCCCTGTGGTGCCTCAGCCCTGGTGCACATGTGCTGTGCAGATGGACACGGAGCGTGCTGCGGCGGCAGCTCCATGCGCGCTCCCTGCGTGCTCGCTGTGCAGCCAATTTGTATCCTTACCACAGCCATTTGTCCAAGACTCATGAATGTCTGCAGCCAAAAACATGGAGGAATGAGGAAAATGGAGGTGAAAAGCCTCAGGAAGCATGTGCAAAGCAGGCAGAAGAATGCAGCGATTGCCAACACCTTCCACATCCACGTGGTCAAGAGCCCTTTAGCAGCTGGATGAAGGCTTGTCCTCTGCACAAACATGGGGACAGTGTTGACTTCCCTCAATGTCTCCATCTCTTTGGTCACACCAAACCCTTTTTCATTTCCAGCCTCTCCTCTTTCATCTACCTGGGCTCATCCCTCTCACCAAGCCCTGATGTAGTCCGTGTCTATCCAAAGAGAAAAACCACAGTCCTTGGAGACCCAGTCTCCTTCCATCCAGTAACACTATTCAGAGCTAACCACAGTCATAATGTACTGACAGTTAAACTGCTTTTATCTCTTTTCTTTTCCACAAAGTTCTCACACAATAATCCCCTGTCATATTTTTTACCAATAAAATATATGAATAGCTAATCTGGTGGCTAACTACAGTCCTACAGATCTTCCCTTCTAACGACTTCTACAGTGAAATAACAAAATCCCTATCAAAGACAATCTTTTTATGGCTGTTAGAAAGACTGTCTCTACCCTGATGCTTGCCAGAAATTTGGTTTTGCCTCTCTTGTCCCCTCATATGACAGAGAAAATGGACTAACCCTAAATTTAGAATACACATGATTACCAAGCATTTAACAACAGAAAACTTCCCCTACATTGTTTAGCCTAGAGACATCCAAGTGCCAGAGCCAAGGAATGTTCTTCTCCACCTCCTTTTAGCCACACACTGAAAAAGAGAAGTTTTTAATCAAAATTGGCACTCCTGAGCTTGCAGTTGGTGGCAGATCCCTTCTCCAATTGATGACATCACGTTGGACTGTGGCAGCAAGCGAGTGCCATGGAGGCTATGAGCAAAGCTGTGCTGGGTTTTGGCACTGGCCTAGCTATCCTAAAAAGCAGCTTGGTGTTTACAAACCAAGGCTGAGCTGTGCCCAGCTCTGGCGAGCTGGGCAGAGAGTGAGTGATGATGCTCCAGGCTGTGATCCCTGCCACCAACAGCACTGCCAGCACCCTTGCTGAAAAGTTTAAAAAGGATTTTAAAAGTGCCCAAAGCTGTAAAATGATTTCAAAAATGCCAAAACCCTTGCTTGGTGTCAGTAAGCTTCTTCATTTACCTGACACTTCAGCCCCACTCATCTTCCCCTTTGCTCCTTCACCTTTCCCAATCCCTAACAGCTCCTGGAAAGCTGTGCATAGATCACAGCCCAAAAACCCCACAGCCATGGGTGGACTTTATGCTGCTGGAGGATTTTCCAAGGATGGAAAGGGCTTGGGCCTTGGGCAGGAGGACATGAGGTGCGTGCCAAGGCCAGCACATCAAGGGGTCCCATGCAAGGCAAACCCCAAGGAAGCTGCAGAGCTGAGAGGAGACTGAAGAGGTCTTGGAGAGCTGAGCAAGGAGATCTTCCAGTTCACAGCAAAAAACTTCTGTGCAAACTGCATCATCAAAAGCCCTGTACAAACTCCATCCTTGCCAGTGGGTCTGGGGAGATGAAGGCTGACGATGAGGAGACCCAGGGCAAGGATAGCATCTCTAGAGAGATCACCTGCACATTGAGCCCAGCAGGCACTTCTGCTGAGCATAAATAACCAGGCACAAGGGGAGCTCTGCAGCCCTGGGCAGCCCCAGCCCAGATGCCGTTCTCCTACACAGAAAGTGCTTTTGTGGGTTTGCCAATATTGCAAAACCACGGCGTGCACTGGGTGAGAAACTGGAGCCCTGTCCGTGCTCAGCACACGCAGAGCTGAAGGACGCCCTTGTGCCCTTCCCTGCTTCAGGCCACATCTTCCCAAACCCCTTTCACATCACACAGATGCTTCTGCTTAGGGTTTCGTGGGCAACACAAGAACATAAAGCACTTTGGGAGGATGGTGGCTCATTACAGCAGGAACTTGGGTTCTCCAGAGGTAATTTACTGCAGGGAAGGACTTCCCGGCTGTGGCCAGACCAGGAGGATTTTTAAATTACTTTCTTTATGTACTCAGCTCTAGGGGCTGGACCAATCATTGCAACAGCTCTTCTGAGTTGTAGATCACCAGGTCATCAGGCCAGGAGGCTGGGAGTGCCATGCCACTGTCTCAACAGGGGAAGACTTAAGGAAAGTTCATTCTAATTAATTAAAATTGTGAATTTAAAGTGGATTAATTAAACTGCATTAAACCCCTGTGTAAACTCCTCACTCAAGACTTTAAAGTGTCTTTATTAAATTGCTAAAGCAAAATTCAGCTAAACCAAATTAAGGCTGTTTCATTTCTAAATGACAGTGTCTACACGAGGATGTAATGCAGTTTAGATAATCCACTTTAAAAGTTATTTCACATCCATTTCAATTGTCCCCGTGTAGACAAGCCCGAGGAATTCTGTCGCTCATGAGCCTGTGTACAAATATGGGTAACAACAGGACCTTTTTGAGATTGCCTTTTTAGGAGATTATTTCCAAATATCCTCATGGACAAAAGAGCAAAGAATTGATTGAGCAAAGAGGGGCTGTTTACAGGGAATGGAGTGACAGCACAAGGGGGAATGGCTTTAACTGAAAGAAGGCAGGTTTGGATAAGATTATTAGGAAAAAATACTTCCCTCTGAAGGTGGGAAGGCCTTGGTACAGGTTGTCCAGAGAAGTTGTGGCTGCCCCACCCCTAGAAGTGTCCAAGGCCAGGCTGGATGGGGCTTGGAGCAACTCAGTCTGGTGGAAGGCATCCCTGCCCATGGCAGGGGTGGGACTGGATGGGCCTTGAGTTCTCTTCTAACTCAAACCATTCTGTGATTCTGTGATTTTCAGAGAGAATGGGGCAGGGAAGGACAGCACTCATCCATGGGCTAACAGAGAGCAGTGGGACAAACATCCCTGGCAGATGGGAAGATGTGGAGGAAGGAAAGGAACATGCACAGCCAGGACAGCATTTTGCAAATGGAATTGTGCACCCAAAGTAGCTCTGACTGTATCACAGCATGGTGTTTTTGCTCCCAAGAGGGAAAAGTAGAGTTTAAGGATGAAGCAGTGGAGATGAGGAAAATGGATAGAGCTGGACATGATGTCTGTAGCAGGTACAGAGAGGTGGCAGGTTTAGGAGTCAGGGTGATGTTGGCACTGGAGGATGCGGAAGCATTCCCTGATCCCACTGAAGCTGCCAAGTGGAACGGGGAAGCAGCCTTGGACCCCTTTCCCATGCCAGGCTGTACCCACAGCCCTCTGGCAACAAGGAGAGGACTCTGGCTGCATTTGGCAAAGCTGATGGATTAGGGGCATCCACGGAGCCCACTGGGATCTACACAAGGGAGCCTGTGCGGCAGCAGCACTGAGGGTCTCCTCTCACCCAGCAGATCCACAGCCCCTCAGTTCTGCAGGGAACAGCCATCAATGTGCAACAATATTTTCTGGAGGAGCTGAAAGCCCCAGTGGTTCAGGTTTTGGGAGGGCCCTTTGTCCCCATGCTCTGGGCAGCTGCAGAAGGCAAAGGGTTAAGGCAGTCCTGTGGTTTACAGTTTAGTAGCAGCAGCAGCACAGACCTTTGCAGGGAGGCTGGAGAGGCTGGAATAACTGCTGGCTGGAGCTGCAGCATGTCCAGAGGCAACAGCAATAAAAACAGAGTGGATTACATCCCTTTAGAAACCCTCCAGAAAAAAAAAAGAAAAAAAAAAAAAAAAAGAGGAAAACAAGAGAGTAGGGGGGGGAAAAAAAGGGAACGCCAGAAAGCGCAAACCACAGATTCTGTCTGTTGGCTGCTTTTTGATAAGCTCTGCTCCAAACACAATGCTAATGAGCGTGAGGGACATCCTCTGCGTGGGGCGGCTGCTTGACCGCAGTTTGTCTGCATGTGGCTGATTTCCTCACCCACTGCCAAGCCCCGTGGCATCGCTCCCCGCTGGGGCTTTTCCTTCAGCTCCTCGCCCAGCCGCCCGGCCCGCATCGTTCCCCCAGCCCGTGTGAGTCAGCAGTAACCGAAGGAAAGGGCTGAGGGGGGAACGAACACGCTGGAAACTCTCCCTGCCCAGCCCTGCAGGGTCGCTGCGCGCTGCCCGGGCGGGCTCCGGGACGGGCGGCTTCCGAGCTCTTTTCATATTAACACCATATGATTATTTTGTTTTCCTGGTTGATCCCAAAGTCCACCCAGCTCCTGGTGTTAATTTGCCCTTTGCCAAAGCCAGAGCTGCCCTCTTTTATACTGCTGGGATCTTTACAAACCCACTGGTGATTGCTTTCCCAAGGCATCTACTGGGTTGCGTATAATTCCTCTAATTAAATGTAAAGGAGAGATGGTTTGGTGGAGCACCATTCCATCATTTTCCCTCTCGCTTCACGCTGTGGACTTTAATGAGGACCTAAAACACCATCTTGACTTGGCTTTAGTTTCAGGCCAGATGAGCTTTGCTTGTTAAGACGGTCTTTGCTTGTCAGGAAAAATAGCTTTATTAAGGTCGTGTAACGCAGAGGGTTTGATTAAAGCTAATCAAGGAAGAAAACCAGACCGGAGCGGTGTGAATCAAACTTACTGCGACATGTTAAACATAACTTCACCTCCCCTATCTGTTGAAAGCAGACAGAAGTAAGATCAGGTTACCCAGAAGAATGCCTGAGTCGGGGGAGCGCGAAGAGCGCTGTACAACATCGTGTAGCGCCGTACAACATCCTACAGCACCCTACAACACTGTGCAGCATTGTAGGTAGTGTAGCACTGCACATTCACAGCACTGTACCACCTTGTGTAGCACTGTGAAATGTCCTATAACACTGCACAACGTTGTGTAGCACTGTACAACATCCTACAGCACCCTACAACGTTGTGCAGCACTGTACAACATCCTATAGCACCCTACAACGTTGTGTAGCACTGTAAGCAATGTAGCAGTGTCCATGGTACAGCGCTGCACAGCACCATACAGCCTCACACTGCACTGTACAGCTCCATACAGCACTGCACAGTGCCATATAGCTGTGTAGGGTGCCTCACAGCACCATAGAGCACCTCAGAGCAGCACTGTGCAGCGCTGCACAGCACCTCAGAGCAACACACCAGAGGGTATAGCTCCTCAGAGCACTGCACAGCTCCCTCGGTGCCATACAGCACTGTATGGCCTCACAAAGCACCACACAGCTCTGTACAGCACTGTGCAGGTGCAGATTAACCCCTGCAGGGCTTCCTGGGAGCCACCTGGCCAACTCCAGCCGCGCTCCCAATCCTCATTAGCTGGGCTGTCCCAGCACAGGGTAATTGCAACAAGGCAGAGAAGAGGCTGCCCTGGAATGCTCACCGTGCCAGCTGCTAATCCAGAGGGGTTCTACACCAAAATAATGTGGCATGGCAGCGAGGGCCATGCTCCCTACAGAAAGAGACTCCATCCCGGAGGTTCTTTTGGGCTTTTTTTGTCAAGGGGATGGGAGTTTTTCAGAAAACTCAAGGGTGTTTTTCAAATCCAAAGGGCTGTCCCATCACTGAGACTCATTATGGAGGGGCCTCTCTTTTGGATTTACTGGATATATTTTTCCATATTTTCCCTTAGGGAGCCACAGCTGGGAGCTTGCCCTGCTTCCTCCGTGCACACCAACCACTGGGCTCCTTGCTTTTACTTTTACTTTGTCTTTACTATGAGGTGTCAACAAATGCAGACAGGGCGGTCGGAGAAAATAATTGGGGAGAGACGGGAAAAAACAAACTAACTGCTGGTTCATAATTTTGGAGATTTTCTGCGAGACCTGCAGCTCCAGTCAGCAGCCAAACACCATCAGCCAGGCCCTTGAGCTCCTCTGACTGCAAAATATCCATGCTTTGGAAAACAGGGATGAACTCGAGCCCTCTGCACATGCAGAGACCGAGGGACACTGTCCCACCTGGTGTGGTCTGGGTCCTGCTGAAGCGTCCCCCAGCTGCCAAAAGCAAAACTGCCAATCCAATCGCCTCCAGTTTTTGGTTTTCTCCTGAGCCCCTGGGTGGAAGGAAAACGCTGACGGATGTTTGAGACGCGAGCGGATTAAGCTGCAAGGTACAAGCTCTCACAAGCAAACGCAATTAAACCTGGGCTTTTTGTTGTTGGGTTTTTTTTTTTCAAGAGAGAAGTTAGAAACTCAGCACTGTGGAAGGGGCTTTTTAAGGATAATTTTCTCCAGAGAAGTTCAGGAACTCCAAACATACACAGGGATATCCTGCTTAGGACAAGGCTCAGCATTAAAAAAACACAGTCTAAACAAAAACGTGGGACTACTCCCCTGCTCCAGCCCCGCCGCTCGGCGAAGGATGGACAGGAAATTACCAGCAGTGGCATGGGGGCTGCTGCCAAGAGGCAGCGCAGAAACAAAAGACCCTCTATTGTGTAGGAAAACCTGACATCCATCCCCTCTGCTATACTCTGAACTCCCATAAACCTTTCCTGTGAGATATGATTTATGGGAGCCTTCCATATTTCCAGTGCCCTGCGTTGTGCCCCCTCCGGCACACGCAAGTGGGATCTGCATCGGCACCGAGTTTCACACCACTGCCAGCCTTGAAAGCCTGGATTTCTCCCGATTTCTCCTCCTCCTCCTACTCCTGCAGCCACCCCACAAACTGCTGTTAAGAAAGCAAATGAGATATTTGCCCTGTCGCGAGGCAGCAGCAGCCCTGCACTGCACAAAGGGCTCGATTTGCTCCATTATTCCGTCCTCCTTCAGCACAAAATAAGGCGCTATTTTTTTGGTAAAACAGTAATATTTTATATTTCCCCATTTCTTTTCAAAGCTATACACTGTAATTGACTAACGGGTCACTCTCAATTAATTATATTTAACAAGTAGAAGCTGCAGAGCAACGCTCCCTCCCCCAAATTATGTCCTTTGGTTATTTAAATAGGTGCAAGTAGAGGGATGGGAGAAGGAACAAGTCGGTAAAGTATCAGCTGTGGAAGTTTGTTGGGAACTTTCCAAAACCCTACATCTGCTTGGCAACAGCTCAGAAAGGGATATGGTTACTCTTTTAACAGTAACACAGCTTTCCCAGGCTACAATATATGAAAAACAGCTTACCCCGGAGCAGGGAAGGGCCAAGAGAGAGCTGCAACCCCCCCCCCCTGGCCCCACCGTGGGACCCCATCACCTTCCCAGAGCCAGTCAGGGACCAGGAAAGATGTCCTGGGATGTGGGAGCCCCCTCAAACTCCTCCCCAGCACCCTGGGGTGGGCTATGCAGCCAGGAACAGCTCGGGGCTGGAGAGGGGGCTCCTACTCCCAATTTTGGGGGGAGAATCACAGCACGGCTCTTGTCAGCATAAGCCTTCGTTCACCACAAACAACACATCTAAAGGCAGTGTTTATAATTATAGCATTAATTGATCTCTCATTTATTTTTTTCCAGCTGCTAATTAGAGAGATAATATCTCGGGTGCTTTACGAGCGTTAGAAGACTTCAGCTCGCGTGGAGATACTTCTGCCGAGGAAAGCAGAGGTGGATGGAGCAGGGAGCAATCGCTTCGCAAAGAGAAATGATTTACCACAGTTGGGTGCATTCTTTATATTTTAATTAATCTCGATTTTGTCAAAAAAAAAAGAAAGAAAGAACAACTTCCCGTAGCCTGTTCTGTGATACGAGGGCAGGGAGGCATAAGGAAGATTTAGTGCCTCTGCTGGGTCAGGAAAACACGGGAAAAAATCAGAAAGTAAAAACAATAGCGTGGGAGAAAGGGGGAGAGCGTTTGACGTGGGATGAGACACCTCTCCATGGCACCGAGAGTGGGACAGGGCTGGCCCAGGAGGGCTCTGCAGGGAGCATCCCGGTGCCCCGACACCCATCCCAGAGGCCACGGGCTCGGCAGGCTGCCGTGGCTCCTCTGAGGGCCGGGATCTCTGCCGGGGCAGAGGGAACACGCGTCGAGATGTAGTTTTACAACTAGGTGAAAGTTCCCGCAGCGGCAGGACAGGCGGCTGGCACTGCCTGGTGTGACCCATTTCTCAAATAATTACAGCCTGAGTCACAAACCTGTTAAGACCCAATTAACAAAAATGTTATGCATCAGTGATGCGTGTTTTGTCCAGAACTTTTAATTCCACAGTTTTTCCAAGTAAATTCTTTCTCTTTATTTTCTAGTCATTAAATCCCCTCCCCTGGGTGCGAGCGGTTGCCTTCCCATTGTGTTGCGAAAGGGTTAGCGGGCCAAGAAGTCAGAAGGAAAAGGGTGTCATTACTTCTTGCCACTTTGTGGTGGGGAAAAAAATTTGGAAAAAAGAAAATTTGAAATAAACTCTTGCTGCTCCCAAAGCCGGCACGAAGTCCTGGAGACGCCCCAGGGAGGGTGAGGGGTCAGGCTGTGCTCAGCTGGGGGGCGATGGTGGGGAAGGGCCTGGCTCTGTCCTGGCCTGTGCAGACGAGGGGAGGCAGTGGAGAGGATTTTATTTGGCAGATGGGTGCAGCTATTGAGCTTATGCAGTAGTGGGTTTTTGGCTGCCCGAGTGGGTAGCCTGTTGTTTACTGTTTATGGATTTGTCAGTTTTAATTATTGTGAAGTGCCCAGATGCTCTGGCGGCCAGTGCCATAAGCATTTAGGGAGCAAATATATAACGAAATGCACTTGAAAACATCTCTGCCTCCTCTCATCCCTCTCCTGCCCAGCTCCCGGGACACCCCACGGCACCAAACACCGGCTCTCCTGGGCGCACCGGGGCCGTGCAGGACTGCAGGGCACGCAGCGCTCCCCCTGCTCCAGGGCTGTCCTGCGTTCTTCCACCTTGGAGCCGCAGCTCCATCAGCACCATCCCCGCAGCGAACACAGGCTGTCGGCACCGGGGGCCCCCTGGATCCGCGTTTCACCGTTCCTACCCCACTGCAGGCCCCGGGCATGCAAATCTGGAAGCAGATCTGCTTCCTTGCACTTTTTTTTTTCCCCCCCCTTCTTTTTACCGTCCATCTTTTTAAAGTTATTGGACTCTGTTTTCTATAACGAGGTTACGTGCATGGCAAATAGCATAAATGCATCCCAGACGGGGCCGGTGAGGAATGCTCCCCCCGGTTACACATGTACTTTTCATCTGCGGTCGCGGGGCTGCGAGTGGCCGTCTCCAAGAGCGCCGTAGCCCGCTCCTTCCTGACTCCATTGTAATCCATATTCCTCCTCCCTACGCGAAATGCTGCGCTAGATGAATTCCACTGTATTTCAGAAAGTTTTCCACAGCTCCCTAAGTATTTCCATATGACACTGGGCTCTACAGGTAACTTGAGTTAAAGTCATTCCTTAAGCAAAACTCCCTGTAAAATTTTCCACTATCTCAGCAGTACTCTATGTGCTGTCATTAAAGCAGAGCACATATATTTCAGAGCAGGATTTGCCGTGATGTCGGATTGCTTGGAGAGCCCCAATTAAGGTTCTTCTATATTTTATTTTTTTTTTAATGAAAACCTCCTCGCTCAGGTCTTGTGCCTGTTCATTCACTGAAGTCCTTTTTAAGGGGGGGAAGATGCAGCTTTCTGAGCCATGCAGGGCGCAGGCTCAGGCTGGGAGCAGCGTGGATAATGCCAGCCTTGTTCCCGTTGCCTTTTCACTCTGTTCCCAACCCTCTTTTTTTCCACCCATTTCCCCAGGAACGGCAGCGAACCCTAAATTGCAACCACCTGCTCCATACATCATCCTCAGGGCCTGGCAAGCCCGAAATGGCGGCAATGCTCAGCATTCCTGCAGGGAATTGCTCCCCAAAACGCTCAGCCCTGGTCCCCAAGGACAGCAGCAAAACCGCTGCACGCATAAAAGAGTTTAATTTACCAACGGGCTTATGCCTAAAGAGTGCCTCCTGTTCTCCAGGAAGCTCTCAGCAGTGATGGAGAATCTCCAAAGCAAAGGCAAAATGCATAATTTCAGAGCAAAGGTCCCTAAGGATGGAGGAAAAACCCCGAGCTGTGCAAACAGGATTGCAGTGCCCTGTGCATGCAGCGACTGCAAAACATCTGGCTGGATTCTGGTGAGAGAGAGAATCCAAGATGGCAGGAAAGATTAATGATTTTGTAACTTCTTCTGGTTTCAATGAACTTTTCTCTGGTTATAATCAAGGTTTTCAATGGCAGATTGGCTGCACGCTGGGCAGTGGTGAGCTGAGGTGGGGTGCTCTGTCTTTGGGAATGACAGAAGCACTCAGCCAGAAACCCGACTCGTAACCATCCTGCGGAGTCCGTTACGCTCAAATGGCAGCTTTGCCACTGGTTTAATTAATAAGCCATATTATTGGTTAATTTTATACCATCCTGAACTTTTGTCAAGGAAAAATTGGTTAATTTTACAGTGAGTGGACTTGATGCAGCAGAAATAATGAATAAACAACTTTTTTAAAGGTATGGACCCACAGCTTTGCTTTGTTTTGTGCAAACCCTCCGGTTTTATTACACAAATAATGTCTATTATTGACAGACTCCTTTACAGACAAAGCATCTCCCCTGTCTTCAAACTTCTTTTTAAAAATCTATTAAACACCCTCCTCCCATCCCAGGGTTTTACACATGCAAATACACCCCTAAACAGTTTTAATTCTATTTTTTCCCCTCATCTATCTCCCTGCTTTCCAGATGGACCACCAGCTTCCCACCATTGCCAGCAACAGCTTGCGTATTGTTTGTTTAAAACAAAGATGACGCATTAAATATCATACACGACGTGAGGAGAGGGGCTAAGGATGGTACTCTGGAACCAAAGCCAGTCCAGCACGGTGTTCCAAAGGTTGGAATGTGCAAAGGGATCCAGGATCTGGCCACCCTCTGCCTTTGGGGAAGGCGCTTCCCTTCCCGCCCCGAGGATCCGCTGCCTCCAGAGAGAGTTAAACTTGTGCAAACGCTCTCCAAATTATACAGGCTAACCAACAATTATGTCATTTCATTCAAACATTCATTCACCCGTCATGTGCCCAGATTAAACAGTAACACTTTGTTTGAAACATTCTGCTGAAATTAGCAGACCAGAGTTGCCTTCACCTACATTTAAGCACCGAGCCCCGCGCCGAACGTAGCCTCGCCTGAACTCCGACGGGTTTAGGCAAGTTTAGCACTTTTATGTGAATCAAAGCCGTGCTTTTGTATGCTGCACACGGTTATTAGATGGGTAGCAATAGCTCTATACAGATATAGTCGTAGGGATATGGAGCTGTGAAGATTTAGAGGAAAAACTACAGGAATTTGAGAAGAATGTGAAGATTTGAAAAAATTTATGAACTTAAGAAGAGGTTTATGTTCACTTATAGCGCCCCCAAAAGTAGTTTCAAGCTGTGATAAGAGGAAACAATGCAAAAAAGCTGTAGTTGTGATGGACCAGAAAAAACAGAACTGAGGGCTTGAAGTTTTGCTTCCTTCTTTAAGGACAATGATCTGAGATGTGGATTTTCTGAAATACGGATTTTGATCATTGTACTTTGCTTGAAAGCAGAGTTGCAACCAGAGCAGCAGCCCTCTGCTGCAGGCTCATCCGTGATGTCCCAGCCGTGGGACACCGGCACCCCTCACCGCCAGCACGTGTCACACCAGGCTACGGAGCTCCAGGATGCCCAAGGCTGGCATTAATGCTAAAATCTGCAGTGCTACCAACATCTCCAAGATGCCAGTTTGCTGCCATCAGCTTTGTGTGACAGGAGAGAATAGCAGGCAGATTGCGTATCTAATGAGCCACACATACTGAAAATCCACAGCAATCTCTGGAATACATGTGGATTTGTCTAAAACTTTAAAATATGGCCTGGATGGTGTCCTGACTGCCAAAACCACAATGAATTCACTGTTACTGTCACTAATCTCCATGTATGTTACATATGGTTGACATTTCTCTTTAACTCTCATATTTTTTGCATGTGTGCGTATATAAATAGGGTGGGAGGGAGGCGAGGAGCAGGCAGACAAACAAACAACCGGCTGGGATGCACAACGCTCCCATTAGGCATTGGAAAATTGGTCCATAGTGTGTTATACAGATCTGCAGAGCCCCAAACAGCACGTTCTGCAGCGTAGGTGAAGTCTAGGTCTGTCCTGGGAAGCCAGATGTGCCTTCTTGGCCTTATGTTAGAGTGTTCATCCCAAAGTTGGAAGGGATACTCTGAGTCTTGCTGAATCCAGTGGGGATCTTGACGCATTTTAATATGATATGGAGCAATTTATCCACTTTGTGTGTTTCTTCAGGTTATTAGTTTAGAATATTTATAGAATCACAGAATGGTTTGGGTTGGAAGGGATCTTAAATCCAGTTCCACCCCCTGACATGGGCAGGGACCTTCCAGTATCTCAGGCTGCTCCAAGCCCTGCCCAACCTGGCCTTGGACTCTTCCAGGGATCCAGAGGCAGCCACAGCTTCTCTGGACAACCTGTGCCAAGACCTCACCACACTCACAGCCAGAAATTCTTCCCAATATCCCATCTATCTCTGCCCTCTGGCAGTGGGAAGCCATTGCCCTTTGTCCCATGCCTCCAGGCCCTTGTCCCAGCTCTCTCCAGGAGCCCCTTTAGCTACTGGAAGGAGCTCTTAGATGTCCCTGGGACCTTCTCTCCTCCAGGCTGAACACCCCAGCTCTGCCAGCCTGGCTCCAGAGCAGAGGGGCTCCATCCATTTAATGCATACTTCAGCTTAAAAGATTTGATATTCATATGATACACATTGACCACTGATCAGAATATGAACCCTTGCAGAAACAGGAATAAATCCCCTTTTCCTAGCAATGCAATATTACTTGGTGTGCTGGCAGAAGAGTTGTATGTGAGCTAAGAAATAATATTTCATGCATTCCTTTTACTTTCTAGGCAAATTTATGCCAGATTTTATTCCACTACAGCGTTACAAGTGGTGCTGCTTATCTCTGTTTCCGTGCACTTCTACCAAACAGTAGGTCAGCTGAAAACTTTGTTTACTGCCTGAGGAGAAGCAAATAGTAGTCATGCATGGTTGGCAGGGGCTCACGGTGTGATATATTCACTGCTGTTATATGGCTCATCATATAATTTAAGTCTACTGTAAACAGTCTATTTATGATACACATCCCGTTTGGACATGCAAATTCCTTGGCTTGTAAGAACAGCATTACAGTGATGGGTATGTTCCTTCTAGCACGTGGTGCTCACTGTTGGTAAGTTTAATAATGAAGTGAATGTGGCTCTAGAATAGGAGAAGACCTCTCTTAATTTTTACTCGAACAAAATCTCACACTAGGTATTTCTTAGGTGGCTGTTTCCCAGGTGATCTACTTGCTCCCTTTGCCTTTTTTCCAAGCCTGTTCCCAACAGGCTGCTTTCTCTGGACATCCTACAGCAATTTGCTTTTCTTCTTTGTTAAAGCTGTAACCTCTCAGATGATGCTGCAGGGATGGTACCCACAGCAGAAAAAGGGCAGCTCTACTCAAACACAGAGAATAGGACAGGCAAGGGCTCTAGGGATGGGTGAAAAATTCTGCAGCCAAGAAAAGCAGACAATCCCACCCCCCGAGGTCCCCGGGACTGTCACACCAGGGACTCTCCCTGTTGAGTTTCTCTCTTTCACCATATCATGTCTGTGACAGCTCACACCCCAATTTTGGGAAGAGCCCACCCTGAGCACTGTTACCCTGATGAGCCCCGATGCTGTACATGAACCCTCTCTTCCTAGTCTGCTTGACAGACCATTTTTGGGTTTTATTTGCCTCCTTTCCATTTACCATTCAGATGTTGCAGAAGACACTCCAGCAGCCACACGGCACAGACGCAGGAGCAACCCCCCTGTTTGTGTGCTGCACCACATTTTGGACAAAGAGGCTGCACCTACACATGCCAAAGCCAAAGACACTGGCCTTTATCACCGATTTTTTGGTGTTTTTTTTTTTTTTAACTTTTCAAGAGCTGTCTAAAGCCAACATTTCTCATAAAAGTAATGTGGTAGCATTCTCTGTGTGTGCCAGGGGGGAGCAAATTTCAAAGTATTTCTAAAACCCTACCAGGCTGGATCCTACCATTCAGTCCTCAAAATTATCCTCCTCCATGACTTTAAACAGACTTTTTAAAGGGATGTGTCAGTAGCAAAAGGCATGGGGAATCTCTGGGCTCTCTGCAGGTGCATGTGGAGGCACGGGAGGAACGGCCCCAGCCCCGTCCGCCAGAGAAAGCACTGCCGTGTTCCTGAGAACAAGGACAGCATTATCCCGGGCCCAGCGTCCATCCCAGCAGATGAGCAGCGGGGGAGAGGGTGTCATCCACTCTCATTTTTCTAGATTGCTACATTTAAGCAAGTTCCTCCATCGCCGCTGCGCGCTCTGATCTAGGCTGGTAAATGTCTCCTGCAAGCCAAGAAGGACGGTAGCGGTGATAAACATCAATATCTGCGCCGTGCCTGGGCTGGGCACACAGCTACACACACACCGTGTCTGCGCTCCAGAAATTTTAATATCGTCAGCAGACAAATAGAAAGAAGAAAAGAAACAGCGGCGCTCCCACTCACGCTCCTGACAAACTGTGCTGTTGCAGAACCAGTTAAATAGTTTGCCCAAGGCCACAAAGAAAGGCTGTGGCTGAGCTGGAAGGGCACCCAACCTCTGCACATTTCCAGCCACGTGCACCAGTCCAGCTCTTTCTCCTAGCAAAGATTACTATATTCAATACTTCTCTGAGTACTTCTGAATAATTGTAACCACCACTTACTTTCATCTGAGTGGCTGTGAAAAGCTACATCATCCTTTGGTTTAATTTCTTTCCCCAAGAAAAATTGCATTTGAAAAGAGCACGAGCAAGTCTGGACCTGCCAATTACACTACACTACCAGGACAGGAAAAAAAATCACATAAAGTTATTCCTGATGTTATATATGCTCATGTCAGTCAGGGCCTGTAAAGAGCCAGAAAACATTGACTGCAACTTGTTCAAAGCAGACATTACAAAAACACAGCTGGTCTCTGAGTAGTTGTAGGTATTTTGTGGCCATTTCATGACTACCATAGTGGTTAAAATCTGTCACAGTGGAGGTGCAAGAAGAGCTGGTTTGTTCTTTAGAGAACTGTGCTCATCTTCAAAAAAAAAAAAAAAAAGAGTGCTGAGAAAGGCATGATGGAGGAATGGCTGTGAGAGCCTTGATGGTAACAAACTCACTCAAAACTTGCCCCCTTCTCCCTGTCCGTGCTGGAGCCCATGTGAAAACTGATTTTGTGAGCCAGAAAACAGGGCTGCATTCAGCCTTCACCAGCCCGTATGTTCCAATGCTTAAAGACAACCCACACTATTCATTAAATACCATAAATTAAAATTTATGGCAGGTATATGCATAATTTAAATCATTTAATGTATGCAATTTATGCCAAATAACAAAGAAAAATATTGCATGATGCCAGTTCTGATTAATGTGATCAAACTTTACATTTCTTTGGAGCTTCTCCTAATGAAGGGCAAGCAGAAATTTCCCCTCACTAACAACTTCCCAGCTCCAGCTTTACTTTCTAGTGCTTTTCCTTGTAGCATACATCATTCATTTTGCTGAGCAACTACATTCACTCCTATTAGGCAGCTATTAATTACTGGGCCCTAATGGCAAGGTGACAGTGCATCGCATCGCCATCGAGGAGTGCAGACCAGAAAGTTCACCAAGAACCAGGTTTGGAATAAAAATGAGGTTTTGTATCCTCATCTTCTCCTTGCTGAGTGAATTGTGCACAGGGTGGACGCCAGGGCCAGAGAAGGGCTGGGGATGGAAAACTGGTCCCTGGCTGTTCAGGATGGCTGCAGGAATTGCTCTGTGCAGTGCCTGACCTGCACAGCTGGATTAGGATTGCTGTTGACAGGCATCCCCAGGCAGAAGAGGAATAAGAAACAAAGAGGCAGGGAAAGCCGAAGGTCCTCTGGAAAGGAGGGAAGGAAGGGGACTATCCTCTTCTCACTGCATTTGGAAACAGATGTTCTCAATATCCCCAGCTCCGAAGGGTAGGAAGTGGTGAGCACAACTTGGGGAGCGCGGGTACTCTTGGCAAACAGCGCCAGTTTGTTTTTTTTAACTTTCTGGAGGACTAAAATGAATAGTGGTTTTAGTGGCATTTGAATCTGTCCATGGCATCTTCCTATCTGCTTTTAAGATCTGCTTCCTCCCAGAGCCCTGGAGGAAGAGCCCAGCTGAGGGAGCAGCGAGCTGGTTTCACAACACGTGAAACTCAAGAAGGGTATCCGAAAACCCGCACCTCAAACTGAGCCCTTCCACGCTTCCAGAGCAGATGTTCCAGGGACCAACAGACTCGTGTGCCTCTATTCATCCCCTACAAGCACTTTCCTCTTTAAAGGCATCTGGGGTCTGTTCTGCCATCGCCGTGACGGGATTTATGTACGTTGTTCCCATTAGTGTTAATGGTAGTTAGACACATACAGCCATTCCTCTCACACTTCAGGAAGAGAACAGAGCCTTATGGGTGAAAAGTTTGCTATTAAGGATTCTTAATACAATGGAAACATTCTGTCTCTTTTAATTGTAATTTACGTCTAAGTGTAACCGCTCTGGGTTGGGAAAACCAGGATTCAGTCCAATTCAATTATGCAATTCTTGCCACCTGGTAAGCCTTGTTATTTTATAAAGAGTACTGTAGTAGAACTGGCAGATTCATTCATGTTCAGAGCGTAAGCGCCCTACACTGTGTAATCACTGGCTCATAAAGGAGAGCGCCACACGAAAGTCAACCGCTCAATTATAACACAATCTTTAAAAAGGAATATGCAAAACCACGAGGCGAGATTCCTCTTTGGTTCAGCTGGTTTACAATTACAAGTTCACTGGGGTCTTTGCTTTGCAAAGCTTTCTGGTACAGGTTCAGCCTCGAGTTAAACCTGAGCTCAAGGCAGGGCTCCGGTGCAGCTCAATCGATCGGCACCTACTTGCAGACGCCGGCGGATAATCTCCATCCAGAGGGCATTGCTGGGAGGGGATGCTAAATCACAGGCCTGCAGGAAGGGTTTTATTGGGCTAATGCACATTCACTCTGACTTAGCTAATGAAGCTGCAACAAGATAATACAGGAAAGAAAAATATGGCCCCGGCGACTGGGAACGCTTTCATTAGCACCAGCACACGGGCACCTGACAGCCCATCAAAACCCCGTGCCACCCTCCATCCCCAGAGGCTAACCAGCTTCCCCACATCCCACCCTGCTTAAACCCCTCAGCATCACAGCACTGACTGCCCCTATCAATGGCAGAGGAACAGATACAATTTTTTGTAGTAGATAACAAATAGATATAGAAAAAGCCAGTGGAACAGCTCTAACCTACACAGGGTAGCAACTGTGTAGGGTGGTAAAATTCTGGTAAAAAGGGGAAAATTTTCCTTGCCTTCATCAGCTTTGGCCAAACCTCATCCATCCTCTCTGCCTGCTGCAGGCACTGAACAGGAGTTGGATGTTCAAAGGAGGGCAGGACCAAGACTCACCTACAAGCAGCAGAAGCTTCTCTAAAGCCAGACCCCAAGACCATAACTGGAAAGCCAGTTGACTTTTTACCAAATAAATAGTATCTAAAGTTTATTTTGCAGTTCTCTCTCTGTATTTCTGTATTCCAAGCTAACAGCCAAAATTTGCAGTAGCCTCAGAAAGTTTGGAAACACTTGGAAGGACCCAGGTGGACTGGCCAGCTCTGCCACGGCAGGGACAGAGGGTCTCTGCTCATCGTTGCTATTGTCACTGCTGTCATTTGGCCTCTTCACACCACTCCACAATTCAGGATGAGAATTTTCAGCCCATACTGGATGCCTCTTCCCAGCCAGAGCAGACTAAGCCAAGGTCTGCTCGCGTGTGCAAAGGAGAGGGATGAGGGGGACATAGCCAGGGTTTACTAATTCCAGAAATACTCCAGGAGCTCCACACCTGACAGCTCTGCACCTCTGACAGCAACAGTGGGATGTTTTGCAATCTCACACCTTGTAAATAGGAGAAGCACAGCCCAATCATAAAAATGTAAAGTATTAATTAATAGTATAACTTCAGTTTGTATTCCAGCTCCGACATAATGAACCTGCCAATTTTGATTGCAAAGTGAAAACTCATCTCTTTATTTTGGACAAATAGGGTTAAGCTTCTTAAGCAATTCTTTGTTGTTTTGACTTCAACAATTTATGCAAATGAGATGTTAATTAGGGTAATTGTAACTTAAATTATGCTTGTGTAAACCTCTCCATTGGTAGGAAAGTGTGGGAATCCAGACAACTGGTATTTAAAGCAGCTGTACTAACTCACTTCTGAAAGCAAAGCATACCAAGATCACTTTCATGTCTTTACAATTTGTTTTTATGAGGTGATAACATTTTTACAAATACCATCATTTTTGCTTTTTTATATTGTAAGTGACAGTCTGACATTTTACAACTGGCTTATTGAAAACAAGAATTAAGCACTCTCGCTGTAACGGACATTAACTGCTCAATAGAGATTCACATGCTAATGAGGTGAGAGGGGCTCCAGAAAGTTTTGATAAATGCGACACACACTCTAACTAGCAGTGAATGTGAGTTGACAAAGAACATCTACACCAGGGTTCAATAAAATGTAACCCTTTAAATTAATCATACTGGCAGTATTTAATAGAATGCACAACAATCTCTTTTCTGATGGCTATAAAGCAGAAGAAATGCAAAGTCTCGACAAATGAAAGTTCCCACATTTCCCTCTTCACACTGCTACTTCCATTCGAACTCCGACAATTGGTAAAAAAAGGTAGTTACTGTAAATAACAAAGTAGGAGGTTTAATTGTTTCCTTCTTTTAAAGCAGGATGCTTTTCTTCACATTTATTTGTCTGGATTCTATTGAGCAAATACCCCGACTCGAAAGATTGATCATAAAAAGCATCACCGGTTGCACTCGGAAGGAAGTTTAAGGATACCGTCGGAAGGAAGTTTAAGGATACCGTACAGCAAAGAGAGGCTTAAATGACCAGCTTTCTGCCGGGCCTTTTTTCAGCCCAACTTGGCAATTTTTTTTTCTTTCACTAAATATAGCTTGAAGGAAAATACGCCACAGCGGTTAATCAGAAGCAGAAAGCAAAGTTCAGAGGCTGCGTTCACACCGAACTCCCCAGACTTTGCTGAGATTTGCTCCAGCGAGAGGCAAAGCTGGAACTTGAGCGCCAGCATCCAAGCAGACGAGGTGGAAAATTCTTCATCCCAGTTGTCTTATGAGTTTATTTTTTATTTTTGTGTCCTACCAGTCCTGGCCCAATGACACCAACCATTACACGTGAGCTTCCACGAGCTCAGGAAATAAGACTATTGGAAGGCCGATCGCCTCCACACGTTACACTAAGGCGTTATTTCTTCCTAAAGTGACAATCCTTAATACCCTTTTTGGGTTTAGCCCGTTTTAATCTTGGCAGGAAGTGTAAATCTGTGCACTCAGCAGCATCACAGCCTTGCTGGCTGTCAAAATTTTGCCTCCGCCAATGCTTGAGAGGTATTCTTGTCATTTCACTGGGGTAGGAGACTTCTCTGTCTGACATACAAGATCTCCCCAAGTAGTACAACTTGCCAAAACGCTGGCACACATACCCTGCTCACTGCCTTTCGTTTTGGTAACTCAGACTTGCTCTCTCAGCAGCTGCTGGAGGGCTCTATGCAACACAAGGAGGGAAAGAAAAGGAAAATATCCACGAATGAGCCCAGAACAAAACCCTCCACCCATCTCCCCATCGCCTTTGGACTTTATGAGCTCACTCCAGCACGTGCTGAAGCGCTCAGCAGCGAGCACTCGGGCGCTGGGCCTGCGTATCCCAACACGTGGCCGTGCTCCCCGAGAGGCGTCGGGGCCGCTCGGCTCCGCTCCGCGCGGAAATGGTGAGCCTGGAAACGCGAGCGAGCGGAGGAAGGCATGCTGCAGCTCTGGAATGGCCATTTAGCCAAATTGCATACCTGTGCTGTGTCAGCTATATGGTAGATTCATCTCATTCCATTGGTCTAATGGATAGCAATTGAATTTAATTAGCAAAACTACTTTGACTTAGTCTCATACTGTGCTGAATGTAATGAAATCTTTCTCCTCTCTCTCTCTCTCCCCCCCCCTCTTTTTTTTCCCTCAAATAAAGAATGTCCTTAACTGCATTCCACCGTTAGAATATTAAAAGCTATATATGTTACTCTTAAGGACAGAGTACAGCCATCCCCTTTCACAGGCTTTAGATTTAGTTATTGTATTACATAACATAAAATAATTAAAAAGATACTTCGATAGTTACACACAGTATAAATTCAATTACCGCGATGTCTCCATTAAAAGCACTTTTATAGTATGAATAAAATGCAAATCCTCTTTAGAGATCGATACCAGAAACATAATTCTATGCTTCATCCTGAGAAGGAAGTTAGCCTTAATGAATCATCCTCTTAGATTAAAAAAAGAAAAACGTTTCAAAGATATGTATTTGAAGGCAATTCTCTGAAGCAGACATCCTGGTCTTATTTCTGCTGGACTCATTTTTTAGCAGTGAGGTTCACGGGCTGCACCTCCTGCTTCCATAGAGCCCCTGCCAAGGAGAAGGATGCCGAGGAGAAGAAAAGCCCCGGCCACGCGCGCTGGCGCCGCGGCTCTGCCGGGATTTATTGAAACTCCCCAGATCCAGCCGCGAGAACTTTGCAGCAACTTGTCCCCCTCCCAAAATAAAAGTGCAAAGCAATTCCTCCAGATGAATTTGGAGGGAATGTTCCTACCAACGCTAACTTTTGCCTGGCTGGGCACAGCGAGACAAATTCCTATGATTGATTATCGTGGTATCTCTGGATCTCTGACTTTGAACCATAACCTTTTTTGCGCACAATGACAGTTGGGACCTACCATTTGCCATCTGTAGAGATGGTGGGGGAGAAAAGGACTTTGCTTACATTAATCAACCAATTAAGAACAGACTTAAACAAAACACTAAAGCATAATAAAAACCTGACTGCTTAATAGCTTTCTACTCTTAATAGTTGCCTTCCTGTAGTCTGCTGATGGGAGTAGCATCACTCTCCCTGGTCGGGGACAGGGCTCTGGCTCTGGGGCTGGGCTCTACCTGATCTCAAATGCAGCTGAGGGTCCTCTGTGCTGAGCAAGACCAAGACCCCTAAAGCAAAAGAAAAATAGAAAAGTTTGGAAACACAAGTTGTAAATCACAGCCATACGATGTAGCTGGGCTCTCCCATCAACTGTGACTATTAGAGAATTATTTTAGTGAGTGCAAAATTAGTAACTAATCAAATACACAAATCACTGCTTCAGGAAGAATTAACCTATTCTTTCAAAGCTTGGGCAGTATCCAGGGACCCCAGGTATTTTGTCACTGCCCTCTCCTCGTGGCTGGCAGCACATCCCAAAGGAGAGACTGAAACAGCAGCTGAGTAACAGGGGATGGACTCTGCACTTGGCTGATCCGATGAGGCTCTGAAGGGAGGAGATCCAGAACCCAGTCCCAACACTTCAGAGCCTAAATCTGCTCTCAGGGATGGTGGGTTAAACTACTCTTGTGCAAGATGGCAGAGAAATCTGGCTTTCTGTTGGGCGGTTAAGCAGACACCTTCTGCAGTACACATTCTGCACTGTGGCAAAGAAGGTGAGAGACCTCCACATTTTTTTTTTTTGCATCTGCAGCTGATGAGGTTGCATGGCCGAGACTAATAAACTTGGACCAGTATCACCAAGAGGAACCACAGTAGTATCTCAAACAGCTGCTTGTCTCTGTTGCCTCTGGGTACCCACCAGTGCAGCTCTTAGGAGACCTCTTGGGTTGTGTACTTAGTGAAGCTCTAGGAGACCATGCATTCTCACTGATAAAAAATAACACATTTATTGGAAGGAATCATCTCTAAATACAGGCATTTAATACGTGCCTGGATATTTCTAAATCATTCCTCCACTGCGTCCTGCAAAAGTAGCAGAGTGTGTTCTTGGTAAAAGAGATGAAATGTATTTATGTCAAGGTGTACAAAAACCCCTTAAATTGCTCAAGATTCGAGCAGCCAAGAAAACTTACAGTGTTACTGCAATGAACATGTTTTTCTGATATTGAATAACTGAAATTTGGAACAAATTTGCAGAGGTTGGCCAAGATGGTCTCTCCATCCCTGCGCTTTACGTCTCTTTGTCTATTGTTCTTTTTAATATATTGCATCTGTAAAAAAAAATTGCAACCTACTTTATACAATTACTACACTGAAGTCCCAAGCAATCTATCAAGTTGTCATACATTTTCTTCGCATTAAACCTTTTTAAAATCTTTCCTTTTTTCTACATTTCAAGAAAATGCAGAAGAATATTGGCTTGGCCCAAAAGGCAGCACAGTGAAACATGTCGTTCATCAAATCCGGTAACAAGAGGAGTTTGTGATACTGTGTCAGGAGAAGAAATAATCCCCAAAGTGGCATGTTGAAGTTTTGGAAGGTTTGTAAATCAAAAAAATTCAGACCATCAATAAACCTGCAATCAACGAAAAAAAATTGGAAAAATTCCATGTGAGCTGGTTCTGGTTACGGAGGTTTGGTGAACTCCCTTTTTGCGGCACTTCAAGCACCCGAGACGGGGATCTGAGGCTGCCGCTGCTGTGTGTCCCCTGAGGGAGGGACAATGGCATGGCCGGGGCTCATGGGGCGGCCGGACACCCGTCTGGGGAATGGAAAGCACGGCGTTACCAAAGACTATTTATTATTAAGGAAAATGCTTTCATCTGTTGATGGCACCCAGAAACAATGAGCAGGAACACGAAGCAACGGGTGGGTGAGAGGGAAGGCGAAGGGAAACCGGGAATTATTTCAGCTGGGAACTGGACGAGATGCTGGGAGGAGGGGGATTATTTTGCCCATTAGTTTAAAAACTCTCCATGCCAAGGTTTGCAGCGTTTGAGTGACCTTCTCTACAGCAGTGTGCAGAAATAGAGATATTGCCTTAATGTCCATCAGCCCCTGATAAACAAGCTCCATAAGGGATGAGATAAAGCTCTAAGGATGGCAAGACAATGATCCCTCTCCTAAGAACTACAGGGAAAAATTTTACCTCCAACTCTTCCTCTATCCCTCTTCCCTTTATTGCCTACTCCAAAAGAGAGTCCCTGCATCCCCTGGGAACCTCAGCAACTCCCAGATACCATGGCTGGGCACTCATCACTGGGTGCCAACACCTTTGGGATTCTAAGATAATATAAAATAAAGGTAAAATGTCAAGTGCTTTGCTGTCCGTGGTTTCGAAATGCCAAAACCTCCGTCCCTGAACCCGGCTCGCGCTGTCGGTCCCACTTCTTGCCAAACAAAGAGATCTGTTTAGGCTCCAGGAAATCCCACGTGTTACCGTACTAATTTGAGCCCAACTGCATTTGTGGTATTGTCAGGTCTTTATAGGATGATCCCATGCCCATTCCCAATGTAGGAAAAACCCGTGTGCTTAATTATCTTCTTTAATAATTCCATGGTATGTGATTTATTAAACAGGCTCCTTATTTGTAAACAAAATCAGAGGCACAAATGTGCGGCGATAGTCGCACTTCCTGGCGAAATAAGAGGCAGACAAAGAGCCCTAATGATGCACCAAAAATGCTCACCAAAAGTGTACTCTTTAAAAAGATCACCAATTTAATGCTTTTTGTATTTCATTTATCAGCCATGTAGTCATCATTCCCCTCCCTACCACCATCTGTACACACTTTCCCAATAGACCATCACAGCTGTCCCGTTTCTCACACAAACAGTACCTTTTATATGCTTCCCAACTGTTTTTAATAACTGTTCTGTGCACAGCACTGTACTTCCTTTGTTTTCTTTTTTTCCGCCCTTTTTTTAAAAAATATGAAAAAGAGATATAAGCCAAACAAACAGGTCATCTTCACAATCAGTGGAGGAAGGCAATTAAAATGTTAAAAGCTTCCATGGCCACTGACCCGTCCTCGAACCATGCCAGTAGCCCCAGCACAGAGCTGGAAAGTTCCCTGGAGAAGTTGCTAAGGTAGACAACACTTGTTAAAAAACCCCACGCACATGAGCAAGACTGTCTAAGAAATCCTTCACCCTTTTTAATGAGGAAATATTATTAATATTACATACTGCTTCTGCAACCAGAGAAAGTTTTATGAGTTTTTCTAAGTCCATTTATCAGCTCCAAGACATCACTGCCCTGTATTTTGGAACCGTGTGGACAGAAGCGTCCTATTTTCTTTTCAAACTCTGACTCATTTAACTCTTTCCAAATGCCCTGTGTATTCTGACTTTGCATCACGGGTGCTCCTGCCTTCCCTTCGGCCACCCCCGGAACTGCCAGAGCCCCAAACTGGGATGAACTGCACAAACTCATGATGAAGGCACTGTGCAGCCAAGGTAACTCAGTCCCAAGCCTGGGCAAACAAAGCCGCTTGCAAAAGGCAAAACTGGGAAGAGATCCAGCCAGGAATGGGGAGAAAAGCAACAATTCCATAGTGATCCATCTCATGGAAACCTACCCTACCAACAGGACATTCAGGAATGAAACTCTCTTTATATTTGCTTTTGTCCAGGGCCATGTCCCCAGCGAACTTCAGCAGGCTGCAGGGAGATAGGAGCACACAAACAGTCCCTCCCTTTGCACCGTACAGGACCACAGCAGGGAACCCAGCTCTGAGATGGGACAGGGACACTGCTCATACCATCCTCATCCCCCAGACAGAGAGCTTCACACCCTGGGGCTGCTCTCTGTGAGACACAGCTCACTCTTCTAGGGGAGAGTTTATCACTAAAGACCACGCACATGGAAAACAACTGGTCCGCTCAGTTCTCACCATGATTTTGCCCTCCAGCTTTTGACTGAAAAAGAAACAATGTCCATATTTAAAGTGGGAGTTGAACACACTATTTTGCCTAGAAATCACGCTCATGTATCTAGGTCAGAAAGAACAGACACCTTGAAGGTGCATTTTTGAGACACAAGTGTGCACCCCCAAACAGCACCAAGCTCCGCGGCTGGATGTTTGTAAAGGCATCTGTCTGGGAAGAATCTAAATCAAAACTGTTGAAGGTGATATCCTTCTCTAAGAAAAAGAAAAAAAAATATCCTGACCACAAAAATCCCACTCTCAACTGATTGCTGTGTGTTTTTCCCAACTTTTCCAGAAATACCCAACCTCCGCCTGCCGCAAAGGTTTGGCTGCTACCGAGGCTGGTGCTGCCCCGGCCAGGCAAACTGCTTGTGAAACTTTCACATGAAATTATGCAGAGCTTGCTTTTTAGATGTAAGCAACAACTACTTTTCTCTTTTTAACACAAAACCCGAACATAAATAGGTTTGCTGGCTATTTTTAATGAAGTCCTTGTGGCATCAGGAAAAGTCCTCATCACCACACAATAAAAGCATTGCAGTGGCTATCCTCCCTAAAAGCATCCCAACAATAGCTGGGCTTGAGAAAAGCACCCCAATACAAAGAATTCATTCTTCTGATTTACTTGAAACTACTTGGCCTCAAAAGGAAAAAACAAAAACAACCAAACCTGAATTAAATTTAAATTTTACCCTGTGTTTCCAGCATCACTTGGGGATTTGGCCGTTTTGTTCTATATCAAATTAAAACCTTATTGGGTAAAAAGATCAGACAAATTTCAAGTGAATACTCTTAGGATGAAATCTGTTTGACAATGTGTTTTTGCTTTAAAATCTTCAAAGCGAGTGTTTATCTTGACAATAAATGTAGCAACTATCTAACTTGTCTTTTGATACCCTTACAGGAGTGCATCCCTGTTCGTTCAGTGCATTACAGTGCATTTTAAACACAAAAATGGTGATTTAACCAGACGTGATGCTTATTACAAAGCTCAGGCAGCTCATTATCTGTCCCTCACGCACAAGATTAAAGTGGTAGATGCAGAAAAACACAGCATGAAAGAGGCTGTCCCAACACTTTTCATTTAGTTCTTCACCCCTTGTTGTTCCTGAAGCCTTTGGCAGACAGTGCACAGAGCCGAAAACTTTCTCCTTGCCAGGGGCTTTCCAGAATTTAGCTGTAAGGAGATGCCTCCCTATGAAATACTACTCACGAGTTTTTAAATGCATTTTGCAACATAACAATCCATCATGGTGGATTTCCCGGGCTGAAGTGCACTCCTGCTTTCCCATTTAAGAATGATGGAATCATTTGGGTTGGAAAAAATCTTTAAGAACACCGAGTCCGTCTGTACTGAAAGTGGGGTGACGGTGGCTGGGATGAGAACAGAGATGCACAGCACAGAGGACAGTGCAGAACAGCTTAAAAGTTTGTTTAGATATTGATGCTATGGGCATATCATGGATTTGACAAATGGATTAAACCAAGGAGTAGAAACAACACTGGCTACCTCTCGGTGGCCAGGGCTTGGGGACATGGTGGCAGGTCTGGAGGATATGCTGTCACCTGCAGCTCTCATGGGTGAATGCCATGCTGGTTTTACACCTGTGGAAGGTGTGTTCCACCCCTCTGGGCACCTCTCTGTGCCACTATCCACCATAATCACAGCAAGAGCTGGGGATGGGCACAACCTCCCCATGCACCAGGTGAGATGGGAAGGAGAAACCCACTGAGCAGTCCCCCCAGGTAACACCAGGGGCTTCCCACTGCACCCTGAGGGTGTCCTGCTGGAGGAGACCTCAGCGATACACCCTTCTGTGATGCTTTCAAACCACCTTTTTACATCGTCCAAAAATCCAGAGCACCAGCAAGTTTTCTCTCCTTGACCAAACAACCCGCAGGTACTGCACTCGCCAGCACGGCCTGTTCACCTGGCCAAATAACCCCACTTTGGACACCTACCAACCCCACTGTAATTTTTTGCTTTACTACAGATATATCTTACCCCAAAACATGAACATGCTGAAACATCCAATCATGTTCTGGCACGCATGCCAAAAAAAAAAGCCCATGGCAACAAAGACGACAGCTTGCCAATGGCAGCTGCTGCACGCACACACAAAATTAAACTATATTCTTCTGAAAAGGGATATTATTATGGCATTTGTTTCCCCCCACCCTCACCCATTCCCTCCCAAAATAAAGGGGGAAATATCAACACATCTTAAACATTAAGAGAAATGGATCTGAAAAAAAAAAAAAAAAGAGGCATGGGATGGAGAATTTAGGGTTTAATAGGAGATCCAATTGGGATTGGGGCTGAATGCATGAAGCCGCCGTGAAATATTGGCTCACCTACGGGAGCTGTATGGCATGAGGAAGTGAAACATAATTTAGGAGGCTTGAGGATGCTGAATTGCCTCAAGTTTGGTCAAGCCATCCCTTGGTTACAACACAAATCCGCAAAAACACTTGTGTGCATTAAAGAGCAGCTGATGACACCCATCCCTGCCTCCTTCCCCCCGTGAGGACCTGCTGAGTGCCTCCTGAGCTGCGATGCAATGCACAAGGGAGCTGTCCCCTCACTGTGAAGATAAATGTCATATTGGACCTCTGACATCATGTATTCTCCAAGTAATTATTTTTGATATCATAAGAGTTGTACAGGGTGCACAATAAAATTAAAAAGTAGAAAGCAAGGTTAATAAGATTATCGTGTTGGTATAATAGGTAATGCATTTTGCAGTATATCCTTAAATCTGCCCTCTCCAAGCATAATTAAATAACTGTGATTTATATTTTAAAGGAACGCAGACAGGCCGTGTATCCTCCTACCCACATATGCTAATTACTTTCAGCCCCTAAAAATCACACAGTTGTTTGCAGCTTTTTAATCCTCATGTGTAAATAACCCGACTCAGGTCCAAGTTATGAACAATAAAGTCCAGGAAACTTTCAGAAGAGCTCGTCATTAAACCCCTCTTGATTTTATCTCGCTGATCTAATGGCACTGATGTGCGCCGATACCCGCGGGAAGGAGGAGCGGCTCCCCGGGGCCTTCGCACCGTCGCACCGGGACAGCACTCGGACTGGGAGGGTGGAAATTAATGGAGAACAGACCAACCCCTACCCTTCCAATGGGTGTACAAGCCCAGGACACCCCACCTGGGTCTCTTGGTGGGCCTGGGTGCCCCGCGGCGGCGCTGGGATCGCGGGCCACACGAGCCCGCGCGCTTCGCTCCAGGCCGAACTCAACCGCGCCGCTCTCCATTTTGACTCGCACGTGAGAGCCTGGCACACAAAATGGAGGCCCTCGTGTGTTTCACAGGCAGCGGCCACGAATCCAGCCCAAATCCACCCACTCTACGCGCCACATCCTGCTCCTGCATCCCGAGCCACCACGGTGCCACACGCAGGGCTGAGCTCAGGTGTCTCACATCCAGCCCTGGGGTAGGAACAAGGGGCAATGGCAGCTAGAAACACTACATATATATAAATACTCTGTTTTCTCTTTGAAATTAATCACGCTGTGATGACGGGTTCGTCCAGGCGCTGCCCTTGCAGTTTGGGATAAAATGCTGCAAGCTCCAGATGAACTTGCTGGGATAAAACTGCCCCACACATCTGAGGCACTATGACCCAGGTGTTGATTTCAGTCACAGTTTTTGGTGGCTCTCATAATGCAGGAGAGAATTAACAACAACCAGAGATGTAGCTGCACCACATGAACGGGAAAACCAAAGTGATTAAAATGAATTTTATTCCACCAACAAGGCTTATCTACCACAAGCCTACCACTGGCATAAGGAAATGTCCGGGTCGGCTGCTGTTAGGAGGCTAAAATAATTTCCCCTGAATTTACAGCCTGTAATTTAATCATCAGCTCCAGCCCTTGTCTGTGAGGAGAGGAGCAGGGGCAGAGCCAGATCCATGGCTCCCAGTGAGGATGCCCCAAATTCATTTTTCCAGGGACAGTCCCCGAGGTCTGGAGGGTCCCACATGTGCAGAAAAGTGCAGGATTTTGGGGAGGGGTTGAGGCGTTTTGGAGCAGCGGGTTGGAATTTGTTTGCTGGTTGTAAAAACCTCACCAGTGCCTGAACCAGAAGCATCAGGGGGAGGAGGAGGAGGAGCTGTGAAGAAGCTCAGGGCACAGAAAGCAAGGGATGCCCTTTCCTTTACATGCGAATGGGGAAAAATACATAATTGTAATAATAAATAGCGGGTTTTATGAACAATTAGGATTCCACTGTCTCTTTGAAGGGTTTGAAAAGCTGACACGATGTTTTGGGTTCTCCAGATTCAGCTTTGAGGCCTCAACCAAGAGAAACATTCAGCCCCGCTGTGTACAGCAGTGACCACAACAAAGATTGTGGTTTCTCCCACACTCGCCTTAAATAGATCTAAATTAATGCTATTCATCATTGGGTGGAAAAGAAGGGAAATATAAAAGTGCAGTTGCTTGTAGAAAAGCCAGAAGCATTGGGCAACTTTCTTACCACTCACAGGCTTCTCCTGCTCCTGCACCTTGAAGCAAGGAGGCATGGAAATAACACACCCGTATACTGTGCAAACCCATCACCTGGAAAACATCCTGGGCATATGAAATACGCCTTTATCCCGTGTTTATTTGTTGTTGCTGTTGTTGTTGTTGGAGAAAGGGAAAAGCTAAACCACATGACTGAACTGCTGCCAGGGGTTCGTGATAGAGCAGGCCGTCCCGAGTGCCGCACCAGTTAGTATCTGAATTATCACGGATACTCACCGGCTCAGTTACACCCGCACAGGGAGAGCAGTTGTCCCACCTAAATCCTGCTTCTGTCAGCTCCCACCCTGCTCGTGGCTGCAGTGAGCAGCCAGTCCTGCTCCCCAAAGAGGAGACCATCCAAAGGTGGGGATATCTCTCTGCGCCACGCGGGGTGTGTAGGTCGCCGTGTCTCATGCGTGCCCACGATAGGTGGGCGCGTGAAATTTGGGGTGTCGAGGAGCTGTGGCTGTCCTCTCCTCACCTCTCCTGACTGAGACAGAGACCCAGGCTCCCACCACTGACTTTTTATGGGTACTTTTTGTAATGCTAAAACAACACAAAATCTGCCTTCTCCCTTTATTCCTTGAGGGCAGAAATACTGTGAGATGTCTTAGTGTCACTTTTTTCTTTAAAGCTACAGATGTCTCACTTTGGCAAAAAATAATGGAGCAGAAAAACAACTCTATCAGCCCACAAACACTAAAATCTCAGTTGACCGTTGATCTGCTCAGGTTCTCCTGGGCATGCACTGGGAGCCCTGTGCAGGGAACATGTGTGAGATACCTGCTGCGAAGCTGCCTGAAGTGTTTTTTTGGTAAGAGTAAATGCAATCTGTCTGCAGAAAAAGACTTTAAGGACCGTTTTGGATATAGACTAGAACAGCCATGAGCTGGAATTAGGTTTTTCAAAGCATTATAGGTGGAGAGAATGTCATGGATGCTTTAAAAGTCTTCAGATAGGCGTAAAAATGACATATACATAACGCATTATCTCCACAGAACAAACACCATTTGAAATGTGCCCCTTTTTAGCTACCATTATGATCTGTCTAAAGAGCATTTTGGTTGAAACTTGGGAGGAAAGAAGAAGAAGAAGAAAAAAAAAAAAGCCCACTGATCTTACACCTGCTCTTTAGCAGTGGGAAGTAGGTTCTCAATCTGTTAACATGACCATCTGGCCAATCTGCATATCACGGCTATCTGGATTACCGTACGATGGAATGACAATAACGTAGCCAAAACAAAAGTAAAACGCATCAAAAACTAACAGGAGCGCAAGCCCTTTTGATTTCAAATTAAATAATAAATGTGGTATCAGAGCAGAGCGAGAAAGTCAGCTAAATAATTAAAAATGAGCCTTCGCTGTGGCATAATTAAGTAAACAATATGGTGTGCGTTTCTGTATGAGCCAGCAATAGTTTCCACCGTCGAACGCTCCACTTTAGCAGAGCCGCGATCGGGAGTTCAAGGCGCTGCGACAGCTCTTTCAGTGACGTACGGCATTGTCAGGACACCTCTGCCACCCCTGCGACACCCGGCCCGGCTGCGGCTATTAACAGGATTAATGCAGCAACAATCAATACCAATTGTACTAAAAGATTACAGCGCAAAGCCTCGGGTACCTCTCGGACCCCCCGAAACCTCCACGGGCACGGGAGGGCTTCTGCATTAACCCATCTTTGGGTTATTCCCACCGATGCCTCTTTATGGTTGTCCAAGGAGAATATTTTAAGTCCGTTGACGGGAACATAAAATGGGTTGAGCTTAAAGTTCAAGGTCGTGTGCTATACACCACTGCCCAGCAATTAGCCACAGAGCACATCTAGAAGTTAAGTAAATTTTCAGTCACAAAAATAAGACTGAGTTCTGGCACCTTCGCTGCCTTCAAGTCTAAATGTGAACAGAAAAATGAGCTTATGTAAATAAAACCTAGCCCCAGATTTTTTCTGAAATTTGGGATTTTTAAATGTCCTTCTGAAAGATTAAAAGATTTACTCTGCCACAAATACCTCGCGAGTTTAATTCTCGCCCAAAGCGCATAACGATGGCTGGCCAAAAAAATAAACTGGGCATTGCAGCATCGCCTCCTGGCCCACCATCCCGCTTTGGCTACTGGAGAGGTCTCTAAAAACTGTGACCTCTCAGAAAATTTAACTACTTCTATTGCGATTCTATTCTCCAATCTGACCACATTAGCAGGAGGAACTCCAAAGCAGTAAAAAACTCCAGAAAGTTCTCGGTTGAGTGCCTACTAATGAACAAAGGTTAACTTTATCTAAAAGGTCAAATGCCTGGTGGCTAAGGTTGTGACCTTAACAACTTAAATTGTGACCTTGCCACGTGCCTAGTATATTGTAGATTCTGATACAGATCATCTGGTAAAGGACCGGTCATAAATTAGCTTTACTGTTCGACTCCCACAAAGAAAACGGTTTGCCACAATGGTTTCCAACTTGTCATTTGATACAAGAGCAGAATAAGTGAAAACTAAAAAGCAAACCCAAGTTCAGGGTATGAAAATGCCGCCTGCTTTTAGTTAAGCAGATTAGAAACTGCAAACTGAGAGCAATACTCTAGATTTCAATACATCTTTTGGTCAACCTCTAATTCACAAAGCACCGATCTTCCTTTTCTTTTTTTTTTTTTTTTAATTTCTTTTTTTTATCCTTTTAATGAAAATTACATGTAGTTTGCCTATTTGCATATTTTTGTTTTCTCTTTCTAGCCAGTTCTTAAAGAGAATAATTGATTTCAGTAGCTTTGTAAGAAGCACTATTTAAATCTGTGCACATGTGTTCCCTTACAGATGATAGTGCCTACTGAAGGAAAAGCGTGGATTCAAAGCAATAATTATCCTACATGTTTAGAAGGAAAGGGACATCTTGCTGCCGAAGTCATCTCGAATAAGGACATCTTGGAACAGAATACTCCCCCCAAGAAAAGAAGACTAAAAGTGGGGGGGAAAAAAAACCCACAAGAAAAAGAGAAGCGAGCACTATGGGTGAAAAGGTCACAATGGTTTTGGCACGTATCTTCAAGCACGTTTCGGAGTCTGTGCCTCCTGCCAATACTGGCAACTTCTCAAAACTTTTAAGGAGGTAAAAACATTGTTTAGTGTTTACAAATCTTCTGTACTATAGCAGATGCTTGTCAAATCCGCTATATGTAAGTTGACCAGCCTACCTAATATTTGCGCTGGCGACTTCCTCCTTATAAATACGCGGTCCATACATTTGGGGAGCGAGGTCTGATGGAGTTGGAGACAAAGGACCCTTAATATTTTTTTCTTTTGTAATTTTCCTGTTGCGCACCCGGCACAAGCTGCCATTACTGCGGGTCTGCGGGAACCAATGGCTGTCAACTTGGCCAATGTTCAGGTGTAACAAAGACTGCTGGGATACATCGGAGGGGGGAAAAAAACAGGAAAAAAGGGGGGAAGAAAAAGAGGTAGCTCTACGCAAGGCTTTCGGTACACCTCTGTGAAGCCATATAGACAGCGACCACGCTGTGCCACCTCCCAAAAAACATCTTGTCCCCCTCCCTGCTGAGGTTTAGCAGGAATATGCCAGCACACACTCCTGCATCGAGAGCACAATGCAACGCGTGCAATCAGCAAACAACGGCCAAAAACACGGCGCGGTGCGCTCCGCATGGGCGCGCGGCTGCTCACACAAATCCCCAAATCTAACCCCAAAAACCGCGCTGAGGGCTCGCGCTGAGTTTCCGCGGCAAACACCGAATCCGAAGGACAATCGGTGTGATCGCTGCCTGTTGATGATGACGGCAGGAATAAATAACAGTTCGCTATCAAGGCTACTGTTTGCCACCGGCGTGCTGGTAAGATGGTACATCCCTAATCGCAATATTGAACTTTCATAACGTCTACTGCCCGACTGTTGTAACAGGGAGAGATCCCTTGAAGCTCCCCAAAATACTCCCACCCCTGGGTTTGGTCCTTTTCTCCCCATCCTACATTTCTGTGACTCCACATGCAAGCTACGCCAAGACCGTTGGTTTCTATCAACGATTTGTGCGCTCCACAGAGGGCCTGGGAAATACAATATAGACCAATATTTACCGCATCATGCTATATATAAATCCAAATAATAAAAACCTGCGTGCTGTGGATCAGTAAATAGACATTTATAGCTTCTATTTGGATATCAAAGCATTTTAAATTTATCAACCCACTCCAACATGAGGAGGAGGAAACTGAGGCAGACAAAAGGGATGTAAGTCCATGGTCCCCTTGGGGTTGGTGATGGAATAGGTGACCTGAAATGCCCCAGCCCCAAGCTCCCTTCAGTTAGCCATTTATCCATAACGCTTCCTTCACAGTGGCCATAATAAAGCGCAGAGTAAATAAATAATTTTCCTCAATATTTGCCTACTTCCCTTTCACCATAAATGTACAGTATGATTTACCACCTCACGCTGAAGTGCAAAGTAAATGCCGCAGCTTATCTGTAGGAAATACCATGAGGATACTCAAAAGTTATTTCCGAACGGGGATCATATCTGTAAAATCCCAGCGGCGACATTGCCTAACACAACAACCATGGCAGGGACTCAGCGCAGAAAAACTTTGGGGAAGCCAAAACTTTCTGCAAGACCCTCTGAAAGAAGTTGGCATGGGAAATGCAGGCTCCCTGGGCTGTAATTTGCTTGGTTTTCTTACTGATAAATATTTATACAGAAGTGGTTTCTACTAATATGATTCCTCTCTCCCCTGCTCCTCTGTTTTTCCAGCCTGTCCAGCTCCTCAGCTCACAAGTCAGGATATGCTGAGGGACCCACACATCCCGTACATGAAACTCGGGGCATTGCACTTCACACACTCACATTTTTCTGCACTGCAATCACTCAGGAGAACTACAATAGCATATTATTTTACGCAGTCAACATACTACACATCCTCTGAGCACGCCGAGTCACGCCGCAGGCAGAGCATACTTTGTGTTGGAGTCTGGGATCCCAAGATTTTCATCACACGTTAAAACATCTCAGCCCCTCCTCGTAAGCACAATATTGTCAAATCAGGAATTTTTTTCAAGACCTGCTTAGCTTTTAGGTGTATAAATTGTGATTTTTTGAGGGGTTTAAATGTCTCCTTTTCCCCCTAGGGTTACCCAGAGGCTTGTTTCATGCCCACTCAGACCTGATGACTAGGTTTGCTATCAAGGGACTGTCTTCTCTTTTCCCTCCAATCCTGCAGGGTTTACGTTCCCCATCTAATCGCTGTGGGGTGAGGATACCTGGTACTCCTGACCCACAGGCCTCAGGCATCTCTAGCCCTCCTGGACAACTTTGTGCATAACATATGCAAACTTTATTTAAGAAAAAAAATATTAAATTACAATCTATCTACTTTCCCCCAAAATTAGGATAAAGGAAGCCGCGTCCGGCTGCGAGCCCTCCTAGGACAACATTTAGGATAACACCTGTGAAGGATGCCTGAAATGCTGTTAACCGCGGAAAACAAGAGCCACTTTAATGCGGCTGCACCTTAAAAACCCCATTAAAAAAAAATAAAATAAAATAAAAGTGATGGGGGGAGTTTTGGCACCCTCCTCACCACCCCGGGAGAGCAATAACCGGCATCCCCAGCTCCCTCCCCGGCTCATGCAGCCGCCGCAGGGGCACGGCACCCGGCACAGAGATAACCAAAAAGTTGGAGAAGGTGGTAGAGAAAGGCACTTACCTGCTGCGTGCACAAAGTATGCCAAATATAAATCGAGTTCCTTAACAGAAACTCCTATATGGTGGGGCTGTACGCACAGCCCGGGGTTAGAGCACTGTGGGGACTTTACAAGGCGCTCGCCATCAGTACTTTCGAGCGGAATACCTTTAAATAAAATCACCATAACAAGGTCCAACCTCCAGACCTTATCTGCCTGGCGAAGGCAGTCAATTCTTCTCATCTTGCCCTTCTGGTCTGGATTGGAAAGAACGCAACACGGAGGCTTTTTTCCTGTGACTGTGAGAACAAAATCCTCCCGAAATTCAGGCCTGATATCTTTCCGGAGCTTTGCCAGAAGTCTGGATGCCCATTTTTGCTTTACCTCGGGTTTTTCACTTAGCAGTTCGTCCTTCACGGCTCTCTCTTCCTCTTTTGACATGCGTTTTTCATGTTTTTTGAAGTATTTTCTTTTTCGGGCTTGCAGGTTGAACCACGTGTACGCAAACGCTCGGACGTGAGGCAGAAGTGCTTCGATGAAGGGATGAAATTCATCCTGAAAAAAGTTACAGAGAAGGGTTGATGCCACCGAAACCATCAAGAAAGAGCTTTCAAAAACAGGGCTTTTGCGGGATGGTGAGAATTAGGAGGGTGCTGATAAATTTTAAGGGCCGTGGGACCCCACGCTGCTGGACCCCGAACCCACCAGCGCCGCATCTCCGCTTCCCTTTCGCGCCGACCCGAAACCTCTGCTCCCGCCCCCCGAAAACAAGGTCCAACTTCAACCAAGCACCCAGATGGAGGTGGTGCAATGCTGGAGCCCTTTCCCCAGTCCCCAAACCTTTTTTTTTTTTTTTTAAAAAAAAAGGGCAGAATGAGTTAAAAGCTAAAAACTCCTTTGCAAGTCCACTTGCAGAGCGCATATCTCCCTTTGCTCTCTCCCTGACCCCGCTGCTTGCGGTGTAGCCAGCGTTTGCCCGCCAATTTGGCAAATCCTAAACATTTGGATGCCAATCAATGTTTGTATGGGGAAGTCTAAAGTATAGTAAAACTTTCCCGAAGATATATTTGGAAATAGCAGCCGGCAGAATAGTAAAATGCCACTATAGCTGTATATACAATTACAATGAAGGGTGGTTTTCACTCTGGTTCCTAAACAGTGAAGGGAGCGAGAAGTACCGCGGTCGATTTATCCCGCGAGCGCAATCATAACCAACACTAAAACCCTAGAGAAAGCAATTTATCTTTTTTTAAAATATTTTTGTTTATATTTAGTTAAAAAAAAAAATCAACCAAAAAAACTTGCTATCTGGGCATATTAGGGAAAGTCAGAAAGTCAAACTCTGAGCCTTCCTAAAAAATTAAAAAATAAGAAATCCCTGAAAAACCAGGAAAAATTGAAAAATGCGGTAATAGAAAACTGTAGCACAACTTGTGCAAATATGCAAAGAATTATTAATTGTGTCAGATTTTCAAATATTTTAAAAGAAATGCCCTACTCGGAAAGTTAGTTTGGCCATCCGGAGACACTGCTTGCTTTGTGTAACGAGGAGTTAAAGATCACCCCTCTCCCCTGGCACAAAAAAAAAATCGCAATTAAAATTATGCTGACGCTAAAAAAGGGCGAGAAGACCCCTTGATTTTTATTTTTAAAATATTTTTTTTTCCTCCTCACTAAGTATTACATAAATCAGCCAAAGAGATCAAAACATATAATATGCAGGGGCCATGCTTCTTGTTTTTTCCCTGAATAAATGAATGACCCAACTCCAGGCTGCACATAAAAATGTATCCAGCCTATGGGGCCTGATCCAGCGCTTCGTGCTGGGGACGTCCCTGCTTCCAGTTCCTCCTTTTCTCAGGATTGGGCCCTCCAGGAGGGAAAAATAAAGTAATCTCTGCAACATTTTCCCCAGCATGGGAAAAGCCATCCGCTACCTACCCCTGTGCAAGGGGATTTTTCAGATTAGCAAACTAACTTTTTTTTTCTTTAATTATCCCATGGAGTAAATTTTCTACTCAAATCATTGTGGGTCATGCAAATATGGTTATTAAAATAGACATCTTACTTCCTTTCAACACTTTATTTTAATTTGCATTGTTCTTTTCAGAAATTATGAAAAATTGAGAAATCAATAGTAGAAATATCTATCAGCAAAATCCTGTCATAATTTAAGACCTTCTGCTGACTCCCCAAAAGCTTTCATTGCACTTATTCTGATTGGCCTCAGAATTATAGATACTTAAATCTATAGGTAGCACCTTTGCATTTATTTTTATTTTAAACACAGATTGTTAAAAACTTTCCTAGCAGCACAATATATTTCACTAGAGCAGAGCGGCAGCAATCAAAGTATTATGAATGATTCTTAAAATAAAAGCAGGTAAAATAAAGTAAATCACTCCAGTGATTGGCACATTCCTCTTTTTTTTTCCCCTCCTCTATGGGAAAAGATGATAGTTTCAAATTTCAATAAAGTTAAAAAAAAAAAAAGATTGCTGCGAGTTTGCAGTCGGCAGATTCAAAAAGTGAGAGGAGGCACAATCCCAGCACATGGAGCTGCTCTCACCCACCAGACACAGCTCTCACGAGGGGGGGGGGGAAGGAAGGGGAGGAAAAGAAGAAAAATATAAAAACTACAGGTCTCTACAAGCTATTAAAAATAATAAACCCTCCCTCCTGATCCCTCCTGTCCTTCGCTTTCCCCACTCAGGGAGAGTCAAGGAAAAAAGGCCTTTTGTCAAGTGGAAGTTTATCTGTGAAGGTACACAGAGCAAAGAGGCTCGACAGCCCACAGCGAGCCAGGGCAGCGCTTCCAGCCTTCCCACTTTCCAAACACGTCTTGGTACATCCTGAAATATTTTAACTTTTCTGCTTTAAGCAGCGCTTTGTCCTGCCTGATCTCATGTGCTCGGGACTTTTTTGGCTCGGCGTTGGATAACATCCAAGAGAGAGTTGCTTTAACCTGCGCTAAAGCTGATTTCTACGATGTGAACCTGAAAGGGGAGGTAAAAACAACACCCAAAAAGAAAACCTTTAAAAAAAAACACTAAACCACTTTAAAGGGAGGGGGGGAAAAAAAACAAGGTGCTTTTTGGTGCAAAGTCAGGGTCTGTGGCCGAAGTAAACGAGAAGCACTGCTGCTCAGGCGTGAGGTGTGCACGTCCCTATTACACCCCAATGTGTCTTTTCAAAATGGTGCATGAGGAGAAAAGGTTAACGACTCATAAACAGACAACTTTCAAAGTGTCTTGGTAAACACGCAGCTCCGGAAAATCGCACCGCTTCAATCTCGGCGCTGAGGTATTAGCAAAGTCCAAGTGGAAATAAAAGCAGCCAGGACTGATCAAACAGAACTGTGCAGGACGCGGGGACCGAGGGGGGGGGAGCAGCTTCTGCACAATACAATTTTTTATTTCAGTGGTGCTTGCTACAGCCCCCTCAAAAAACCCAAAAAGTTTTGGAAATGTGTCAGTGCAAGTGTGCTAACAGATGTGCAACTTGTCTGCAGCCTCGCTGCAAAATAGCAGGATTTTAAGGAACTGGTAGAAAAGGCAATGATCTTTCCCTTTCCACAAGTTAGCTTGAAGGGAAACTTTAGAAGTATTTGATAAAGCTGTTTGCTTTCCCCCCTCAGTGCTGGATGGGTAACCTAAAAATAAAAGACACCAGAAAGCTGGCAAAGCAATAATAAAAAGTTAGGGGTTTTCTTTATTGCGCTCCTCTCCGAAGTTTGAGGATACAGTTCTTCCGAGAAGAGCTTGCCTGTCTCTAAGCTGCACCTAAAATCTGGGCTGCACAGTTCTGTACTGTTTATCCCAAAATTCTCCTCTGCTCTCCAAAAAGGTGTTAAAAAAACAAAACAAAAACCCTATGACAAAAGAACCCCAACGCCAACCCAAAGGCGCCTTCGATAATGTAATCCTGCAAAGGAGGCTTTGAAACAATGTATTTCTGCAAATCTTTTTGAAATTAAGCCAAATACAGCGACCCTTGCTAATATTTTTACAATCCATTTGCTTGTAAATCTATGAGGAGACGTGCATATGTTCCCCAACTATTTCCTAGCTCCTCAGCAGATATGTAAATGGAACGATGTTTGGATTTTTCCTGACAGATGACACAAAATGCTTGTGCCATTTTGGTTCCAGAGCTTGGATAAATATGCTCAGAACCAAGATTTTTGTTTGTTTTCCTTTTCTAACCCACTTTCAAGAGCTTCCCTTTAAATCTGAACCAAAACTTGACCAAAAAAAAAAAAAGGAAAAAAGAAAGAAAAAGAAAAAAAATCCTTCCTAAAAGTTGTATCAATAAAAGCTCTTGCAACGATAAAATAGGAAATTACTTGCAATAGCTCAGGGCTTGCCCCCTTTTTTCTATGGAAAAATGACAGAATCACCTAATTGATCCTTCGGAGGGAAGAGTTTGTCAGGAGGCCTCTAATCCTCCTATTACTTTTCCAAACGTGCAGCAAGAATGCCAGATTTTCCTAACGGAGTCAAAGCACATGCTTGGCTTTCTGCTTTTCTTTAGATAAATTAAAAAAAAAAAAAAAAAAAAAAAAAGCTGGGGTCGGGGTGGGGGGGGGTGACAGGGACAGGACACGACTGGGCCAGGGAGCAACCAGCCCATGGATTTATTTTCTTTCCTTAATATGCGACTGGGCCTACTGAGCCCCAGGAGCCCCACGTGGAGATGCCAAGAGCGTCGGCGCTGCGGGCCCTGCACGGAGTGTCCGGGGTCCCTCCCGCAGCCGCTGCGCTGACAAAAACCAGGTATTTCTCGGAGTTGAATTAAAGGCACAAACTTTGCCCAGGCACAGCCCGGAGTTGCTGCATCCCATCCTCTGCAAACTCCCGCTGCTCATATTTTGCTCCTGCCTTTTGAGCAAGTGTACGGTTTGGAGTTTCGTGCCCCCGCCGGCCTGGTGTTTTCTCGCCAGCACCCCAAAATTTGGGGGAGGCTGGAGAAGGAGAGGGGACCGCGACTGGAGAAGGGGACGAAACTTTCAGAGCTCTTCGGGCTGCCTGGGAAGCTGCCGCCCCTCTCCCTGCAATTCCTTGCCTTTTTCTCGACGGAAAGAGCCCGGAGAGGCTTTCTCACCGGGAGAAAAAAAATATTCCAATTAAATTAATAAGAATAATGTAGTCAAAATCTCCTGCAGGAGGAAATAATCTGGGGTTTGAGTCCGCCACAAAGCATTTCCTCGTTAAACCATTATATCCTGCTAATTGAAGGGGTGTAATTCAGCGTCCTGCAGCAGCGCGCGGGGAAAAGGGGGGCCGGGGGTTCCGCGGCCGCGCAACCGGGGGTCACCGCGGAGCGACACCCCCGCCTCCACTCCCCGCGCAGCCCCGTCCCGCCGCGAGCGGAGGGCGCAAAAGTTGCGCCGAGCGCCGCGGGGCCCGATCCGCGGGCGGGAGGGTGGCGGGGGGGACACGCGACACACGCGGGACAAGTTTGCGGCTGTCCGTGTGGGGGGGGACACACTCACGGCCCCCCGGCCGGGGCGGCCTCCGCGGGTGCGGAGAGCGCTCTGCGCGGGGGCAGCTGCACCGCGCCGCACCGCGGGAGCGAGCCCAGGTGCGGGGGACGGTCCCTCTCTCCGTGCCCGGGGCGCTGGGGGGGCGCGGAGCCGGCGGGGCCGCTCCCGCGGAGCCCCGAGCGCGGTGCCGGGGGTGCGGGCCGCGCCGTGCCCGGGGCGGGGAGCGGCGCAGCGGCTCCAGCGCTGCCCCGGGGCCGCGGTGCGGGGCGGTGCGAGGCGCTCCGGCGCGGGCGGCGGCATCGGCGGCATCGATCGCGGATGACCAAGCACGGCGGGGCCGTGCGGGTCGTCCCGCAGCACCGCGCCCGCGCGGCCCCCCCCGTTAATTAAAGCATTAATAAGTAGGCGCCATTAGCCATGTGCCGACACAAATGGCCGTGCGGGAAGGGGGTGGAGGGGGGGGCATGCGAGCGAAAGGCAACAAAGTTAGTTTCGGCGAGCGGCGGTGGTGCCCCTTCCCCGGCGCGCACGGCCGCGCACCCCCGCAGCGCCGGCCCCACCGCGCCCCGGCGGCCGCTTACCTGGGTGAGACAGAGCGGAGAATACATGACTGCTGCGGGGGGCTGCGGTTTGGAGGTGTGCGTGTGCGGGGAGAGAGGGAGAGAGAGAGGGGGAGAGAGACAGAGGGAGAGGGAGAGAGAGGAGGGGAAAAAAGAGAGAGAGAGAGGAGAGGAGGGGGAGCCCCGAGCCTGCTTCTTGCTTTCACATTTCCAACTCTGCCAAACTGCAGCCAGCGCGGAGCCGCTCCATGAGCTGAACTTTAACCCCGCCTCGACTTTCCCGCACTACGCGCTCGGCATGCCTGCCCCGCGCGCCGTTAAAGGCATAGCGCTCGCTGCGCGCCCCTCCGCCGCCCCCGCTCCGCGCCCCTCCGCTCCGCTCCGCGCCCCTCCGCTCTGCGCCGCGCACCGCCCGCCCCGCGCCCCGCGCCGCCCGCCCGCGGGGGCGGGGAGGGGCGGGGAGGGGGCTGCGGCGCCGCCGCCTCCCTCCGCCCCGCCGCCCCGCAGCGCGGCCAGCCGCGGAGCCGAGAGGCGAGCAGGGCTCGGCTCAAAGTTTTCCTCTTTTTACGGGGGGGGGTGTTGTGTATTTTTCTATTATAATAATTATTTTTTTATTTTTTTATTTTCCTCTTCCCGGGGGCTGCGGCTCCGCTCGGCCCTTGACCATGGAGGGATGGGGCGGGGGGGGGGGGGGGGGTCTGGGGGAAGCGGCGTTGCCTTCCACAACTTTCCCCATCCCCTTTGGCACTTGTCATTTTAAATCAAGCGCTTTAGAATCAAGGGTGCTTATTCCACTTTAAAAAAAATAAAAATTTTCTTCTAAAAAATAGCAACACATAAATTCATCGGCACATCGCACTCCCCCCTCTTTCTTACTTATGAAATCTAAAAGTGAAGCGCTTAAAATTAAAAATACCCCCGCGCCTCCTGACACTTCTGGAGCGCATTGTCTTGGCACCGGCAACGTTTGGGTTTGGGGTTTGGATGCTCTCCAGCCCGCTCCTGGGGACTCGGAGGGTGTCCCGGGTGGTGTGTCCCCCCCCTTCCGCTTGGGAATAGCGTTTTCCACTGATGCCGGAGGCAGTTTAGGTGACCCCCGCGTCCCTGCGCGTAGTCTCAGGCTTTTTTTTTTTTTTTTGGGGGGGGGGGGTTGAGGGCGACGACGGCGACACACGCAGGGAAAAAAAAATCCCATCTATAGGGGAAAAGGAGGAAAAATCCTCTCCCGCAGCTTATTTCGGCGGTGGAGGGGGAGTGGGTTGTGTCCCCCACTCGTCCGTGCCGCACCGTTCCCAGCCTTTTGCGGCTTCCAGCATTATCTTTTAAGTAACTTTTGGCGCCCTTCGGGAGACTTTTGGCCGCGGGACGGCTGGTTGCGCCCTCTAGGCAGGGGCCACGGTCAAGTGCAGCCCCTCCGCAGCCACGGACACCTCCCCCCCCCCAAAAAAAAATACGAGTAGAGCGAAAGCACCTTCCCCCACCCCAGAATATTTGAGCGCTAAACGGGTGGGCGCGCAAGTTATCCTCATTTTGCCCAACTCAGCGTTTTGCTAAGCACGCTTTAGAAAAATAAATAATTTTTTAAACATGGGCTTTTTTTTTTAAATAAAAAAGCTTTTTTTTTTTTCTTTCTTCTTCTCCCCTCCCCTTTTTTTTTTTTTTTTTTTTGGGTGCTAAATCCGGAGGTTTCCGAGGCTCCGGCCCCGCCAGCGGCCCCGTCCCCGCGGGGCGCCGCCAACTTCGGCGGAAAGGCAAAAAAAAAAAAAAAAAAAAAAAAAAAGAGGAGGGAAAAAAAAAGGAGGAAAAAAAATAAAAAGAAGAGGGAAAAAAAAAAGAGAATAAAAACCGAGGAAAAAAAAAGAAAAAAAAAAGGCGCGCCCCTCCCCCCGGGGGAGTTCAAACGTCGCAACACCCACTCCCGCCGCTGATTGGGCGGCTCTCGGTGACGTCACAAGGCCCCGCCCCGCCCATTGGTCCCCGCCGCGGTCCGTCACATCCCGCGCCCGGGCGCGTTTCTTTGTGCGCGGCCGCGGGCGCTCCAGACGGCGCGCACGGAGCCGGCGCGCACGTACGGGCGGGGAGGGGGGAAAGCGGGGGAATCTGTCAAGCTCAGCGGTTTTCTCAAATCCCTGACCAAAAAAAAAAAAAAAAAAAAAAATTAAAAAAAAAGAAGGCAGCTGCTGCGCAGCCCTGCGCACCCGCGCTCCATCCGCGCCCAGACCCGCGCAGACAATAGCGAATTCCCTCTGCGAAAGCGTGGGAATCGGGTTAAAAATACAAAAACAAGAGCTTAAGCGGCGCCGCGTCCCACGGGCAGGGATAACAGGGATAACACAGACAACAGCGCAAGAGAAACTTCGCGGGCTCTGGCGGCACTTTTTTTTTTTCTCTTCGCAATTTTTTATATTTTTTATGGCTAAAATCGACTCGCGGCCGTTGGGAACCGGAAGGGAAAACCCGCCGCAGCCAACTGCCGCCGGCTCTTAGGTGGGATGTGTTGGGATTTTTTCTTCCCGTGGGTTTCGGGCTGATTTGAGGGTTTTGGTGGCTGCGGCGCGGGGCGAGCAGGGGTCGGGGCGGGCGTGTCCGGGCGCTGCCGCCGCCTCTCCACGCTCTGCCGGGTGGGCTCTCAGTGCCCGGGACTTTGCAGAAGTTACGAGCGATTCGGCAGCCTCCCGCCCACCGCCCACCTCCCTCCTCCTCTTCTCCTCCACCTCCTCCTCCCCCGCCCCCGCGTATTTCCGCAATCGCCGCGATTCGCACAGGAGACCCGCACCGGGGGGCGGCGGGGCTCACGGACATCCCCCGCTTTCCCCCGCACACCCCCGGCCGGGCGGGCGGCCCCGCTGCGGGCCCGCAGTGTCCCGCCCCCGCCGAGCCCCTTCCCAGCCGCGGGGGTCCTGCACGGGAGGGCGGCGGGGGGACGGTGCGAGCGCCCCTCGCACGGGTAACCCCCCCATCCTGCACGGGTAAACCCCCATCCTGCATGGATAACCAGCCACCCGCACGGGTGAAACCCCCTCCTGAACGGGGAACCCCCTTCCCCTGCCGCACGGGGACCCCCCGCTTGCGCACCCCCGGCACGGGCAGCCCTCCCCGGCGCGGGGAACCCCCGTCCCCTGCACAGCAAAGCTCCTCTGCTGCATGGGCAGAGTTACCTGGCACTGGCAAACCCCCCATCCTCCTTTGCACGTCCTCCTCTGCACCCCCCGTGCTTTGCGAACCCCCCAGGCTTGCCCCCCTCCCGGTGCGGTGAAGGTGCGGGACCCCCCCGGCCGGGCAAGCCCCCGGCGGGGGAGGACCGGTCGTCCCCGCAGCGCTGCTGTGCCTGGCAGCGATGCAGCAGCCAAGCTGCAAAGTCTCCAACTTACACGGCACCCCTAAAATAGTCCTGATTTCATCCCTGAAAGGATTTCCTGGCTTTGTGTGTCTTAACTAGCCTTGGCCATTTTTGTAGAATAACCCCATTATTCACAGCTCTGAGGGTACAATCTGCTAAAGTCACTTAATAAAAAAAAAAAAAGCCCAAAAAAAAAAAAAAACGACGAAAAAACACAGAGGAGAAAGAAAAACCTTCAAAGGGCGTGAGAAATAAAGGCAAACAAACAATTGTCTGTGGCTCTCAGCTCCCCTTGATCGTGGATACCCGCTTCATTAACAGGAGAAGCATTATATGCTTAAAACTGGAAGCCTCAAGATGCGTGATAATACTGCAAAATTAATTTGGGGGGGGGGAGAGCAAGTGGATCTGAAGGTTAATTGCTATTTTTTGACAACAAAGTGAGACTTCAACTCACTCAACTCATAAGGAGCAGTGTGGTTACCCCTCTGAATTTACTGCTTTTAACTGACTTGAGCAGGTATTTAAAGACACAGAGGTTGCAGCTGCAGCATACTGAGTACAGAGACCAACAAAAAAAAAAAAGAAAAAAAAAAAAAAAAGAAGAGTAAGAAAGTAAAAAAAAAGAGTAAGAAAGTAAAAACCCCTGAGATAGTGATTTTCAGCTTGCAGTTTGGGAGCCCCAGACCTGCGCTGGTGACAGCGCGGCTCGGTGTGCGGCGGCGCGTTTGAACCTCCCGGCAGCGGCTCTGCTTTCCTGGTTACCTCCTGGTGACCCCTTGGAGGGAGCCCGCCGGTTGCCAGCGGTCTGGAGACCACAGGTTGGAAACCACTGGTTTTGCATAAACTTGTGTTATTCGGCGCAGGCTTAGGTCGCGAGGGCTCCTCTTAGCAAATTGTCGAAGGATGATGTGCACTGCATAAATTAAAACATCATGTCCCCTTGCCATGTGAAAGCATTATTAAAAGAAGCATAATAAGGGATTTCCACCATGTTATCAAGCGTACAAAGAGAACTCCGAATGGGAGGGATGGCTGTCATCGGGGTAGAACAAGCTGGGATTTTGGAGAGGCTTGAGAAGCGCTTTGAATAGCCCGTCAGTTGGACAAGGATCAGCGCTGACAATAGCCGGGCTATATGTGGTATGGCCTGTTAACATACAGCAGCGATCATTAAAGGCCTGAGACAGACAACAGGGCTCTCCTGCGCCCTGAGTGATGTTGGTGGCTTTAGGAGAGCCACTGTGGCTGCCCTGGGAGTAGCTTCGCCCCGCTGAGAGCCAGAAGCCCCCTAAAATCACCAGGCTTGATCCTGATCCCTTTTCCATCAAGACCTTAGAGCCACACACTGCTGACTCACATCCCCAAGAGACCTAAGTGCCAGTGTGGTGGGTGGAAATCAATGCCCAGACATTTCTCTCTTGTCCCACTACCTACTATGGAGCTATCTACAAATTCCAGTAGAAACACCACGGAGAAGCAGTAGTTTAGTGCCATGCCTAACCTTGTCCCACCATCCACCATGAAATCAACAATAATCTGAAGCTACCAAAACTGAGAGTATTCTCTAAGACTCTCCCTGGGGAAGAGATTGCTTTTTTATTCCACAGGTACACAAAGAACTGGGCATAACAGGGTTTTCCTCCTTAGTTTAAAGGCTCCAGATCCTAAAATAGAGTTCCCCATAGCAGGACTGTTGGAATTCGATAATATCTAAGGCGTCTTCCAAACCAAGCCATCCTATGATTCTACAATAAACACCATGGTTTTGTGAACACAGTGTCGTCCTAAAACAGGCGGGCAGAAATTTCAACTTCCAGGCTCCAAATTTCAGGGAGTAGCTGAAATAAGCAGAGTAGTATGTTTGATGGAAAATCTCACCTTACACTACTAAATACATGTGGATAATAATGTTTTTCCATGCAATATTTTCTGTCCATCACCACAATTCCCAGCAGGAGAGCGGGATGATGAAGAAGCACTGCAGTCCCTATCTGGCAGATGAAAACAGCCACACCATTTGGGGTCTGGGCCATGGGTGCATTGCCAAAGCCACATTCATGTGGGGAATTAAAGCAGCTGTGCTAGGTGCAAGTGGGAATAAGTACACTAAAAATTGGTCAATCTTCGTGTGAAAAGACCTGCTTTGACCGTGAGCTCCTGGCGGCATCGCTGCCTGGCACGGCCGTTCGTGGGGCGCTGGCTCCGGAGCCCAGCGCGTCGCAGAAATGCCTGCAGAGTTGTAATGCATTTCCACAGGGGCTCGAGTCTATTGCGAAATGCACTGCGGAGGAAATAACTTCCCAGCAAAAGTGGTGTGCAGACTGCAGAAAGGAAGCCACAGAACGGACAGAGGCGGGAGAGGCAATGTTTCCCCTTTTGTTTTGATGTAGATCTTATGGGGAGCAAAATAAGTGGTAACATTTTTAAATTAAAAACCCCTTTACAAGCAGGGTTTATTTGAAAAAACTAAATATGCCTTGAAGTGAAATTTCTTTATGAAAATGAATGAAGTTTAATAAGCTCGCTGTGGTTTACGAGTGGGCTCAAGCCGTGCCCGTCGGCCCAGGCCACACCGTGGGCCAGCAGGGACCTAAAACTCCCTTCTTACCATGTTGATGCCACCATCCAACTGGCTAAATCCCCTGTTCACAGCCAGGAAAGGCACAAATAGGTACAGTTGTCCTCAGCTGTATTTTATTTGTACACAGTCCGGCAGTGTTATCGCTGCTGGAAGCTGAGGGACACCTCTCACAATGGTACGAAATCATTCTCCAGCAATGCGGAGTGATTACACCATGCAGAACTGATACTGCTGTTGTCCTAAATCCAATGTTTTATCAGGCAGTTTGGCATAAACACTTTGGTCCTAATCTCGCACACCTCAATGAAAATTTCACTTGATAAAGTTTGCGCAAGAGTGGTAAACACATGGTGTGGCAAATATTGTTTATATACCCATCCACACCCATCCCCACACTATTTATTTTAGTATATTATATATCCATGCCTTGTCATATTTATTTGTGCAATCTATTTCTCAAAAGGAAAGTAAGTTTTTTGTCCCTGCTTTTACATGAGAACCTTTTACATCCAGGGTTCCGTCAGAGTATAAAAGCTGAGATTGTATACAGGGTGTGAAAAATGAACCTGAGGAATTGCTGACTGGACTTTGTAGAGTTTCAGATAGCACAAACAGTTATGTGACAGAGAAAAGTTATGTCTAAGAGAAAAAAGGAATACTAATATTAAACATCAGCCTACGCTGCTTAGAAGCAGTGGTGGTCTTTTAGCCCTCATTAACATGCATTCCCTGCTGCCCTTCGCTGCAGGCTTTTCTCTGGAGTCTGTAACTTTCACAATGAGATGGGCATTATTTCCCCAAATAAATAAATAAATAAATAAAATTCAAAGCAGCAATCTGTTTCACTGCTAAGTAATTTTTTTCACATTTCTCATCTATGCTGAAGTTTTGGGAAGAAAGAAAAACATAATAATATGAGTGGCCTGTTCAGACACAAACTCAGACAACTTTGTGCCTAGGTTAGAGACAGGCTGGGTAGAAGGGCACAGTAACAGGTGCAGGTTTGTTACTATTTTTCTAGCACAAAATTTATCTGCAATTATCTTCTGCAGTTATTTTTTATAAAATAGTTTTAGCCCTGCTAACCCAGACAGCGCATGAGGTCTGATCACTTTCCTCATGGGTACTGAGCAGGAAAGTTTGCCATCACAAGTTTTCCTAACTCTGTCTCTTCCCCCATTGAAAATACCTCTTTCAGCCCTAAATTATATATTCTTTAAAAGGCGATGTATTCTTCAAAGGAAAGACAGGCACTGACACAAGATAGTTTGGAACCCCCCCACTTCTAGCCCATAAACTTCAAACTAAATGAAATTATAGAGAATTGAAAGTAATACTCTTTCTCCGAGATTGGTAACTTTTTACTTCTCTATCTCCTCTAATTTTATTGACGACTTCATAACATACAAGGACTGAGCCATAAAAGCTGTCTGTGCCATAGCTCACATGCAAAAGTTGGCCGTAACAACTCAAAAACCTGCACGAGACTCGATGCTTCTGCCTAAAAGATTTTGTAAAAAAACCACAGAGTGAAGTGCACCCAGTCTCTTTTGCTTGCTCTGCCTTTTCTCAGAGCCCATGGCTCCTTTGGAGTAGTGAAGGAAATGTGTTAGTCTCAGCACCTGAATTTTTTTTTTTTTTTGAAGTCTTTATTACTGTAATTCACTGACCTGCCGCATTGTAAGCCCTGGCAATATAGATCCCTGCACTGGGCACCCTGCACTGGTACTGGATCTCTCTGGAGAAGCTGCTTTGTTGGGTTCTTTTTTTTTTTTTTTTTCCCCAGAAAGGGAGTTTTTCTTTAAAAAAAAGAAAAAAAAAGGAAGTGTAATCCGTGTGGGCTGCCTGTCACAATCACTGCTTTCCTCTCCTAACAGCAGGGAGAAGGTGAGAGCATCCTCTGCTCACCCGACTGTTGTGTTAACTTCTATACTGGGCTGGGAAGATTTCCATAGGGTAACCCCCGGAACAAACAGGCGCAATGCACAGGTGGCCCTCACAAAGGAATACACTCAGCTATGGTTTTATTTGGATTCCTGGAAAAGCACATAAATCACAACACCGCCCCACGTACGTATGCCTGACCCCTTCCTTAACTTCTTGCATGAAAAGGTTATTTCTGAGCCTACGGAGCAGGTGTACGTACGGTGGTGAAGCTCGTGGGCAAAGACACACTGACTGAATTGTTTCTCCCTCAGAAAACCGAAAATCCGAGCCAGGAGATCCCCCAGCCCAGCTCCCCCCTCCTCCAGGAGGAAATAAGCATTTCCTTAAAAATATTCTATTTTTTTTTATCCTCTTCAGATTCAGATTGTCACTAAATATAGAAACTCTTGTAGCCACACAAACCGTGCATCGCCCCACAGCTGCTCATTTGCAATTTGTTCCTGCACTTAAAAATCTCTTAATGCTACAAATAAACTTTGGGAAAGTTACATCCCAATAAACAATGAGGTGTTGTTTAAAATTACATGTGCTACTGTATTATTAGGTCTCTACCGACACTACAATTATCTTTTGAAGCTGGCAATAACGCATTAGCTGTTCAGTCAGACGCAGAAATAGACTGGTGGATAAGCCCTCTGCCATTTTTATGAATGGAAAATATTTTAAAAGATTGTTTCCACTTTCTTCTTTGTCCTCTCCCCTGAAAGGAGCCCCCGCGCCGGCACTCTTTCCCCACGTCACTTTAATATTCATCTATTTTATCCATACATTGCGATACATGATTAACTGCCTCCCCCCTACCACACACACATCGCCCCAAACAATACAGATACTTATTGGATTAACTACTCAGTCCTCGCTGGAAGGAAAGCGGTATCCGTGAGCTCTCGCTTTTATTTGCACGTACAGTTGTAGATCTGTGCCATGACACAAAAATAAATAAGAATAATTGAAAAAAAAAAAAAAAGAAAAAAAAAGGAAAAAGAAAAAAGTGGATAATCCCTACGCGGGAGCGCAGTGTCCGCCGCAGCATCCGCCCGCTCCGCGGCACCATTTTTACTCGCCGAGGGAGTTCGCAGCGCGGCGGATCCTGCCTGGTTTTGCCCGATTTCTGCCCGGTTTTGCCCGATTCCTCCCCGCTCCCCGAGCAGCCGCTGCCCGGCGTGGGCGACCGTGATGGGCGTCGCATCTCCCGGTCCTCCGGGCCCCCCCTCCGGCACAGCCTTGGCACCGCATCGCGGGTGGGGGGAGAGAAAACAGAGGTGCGGGGCGGAAAGAATTAAAGCGAAGCCTTTAAAGTTCGCTGTTTGATTTTGCGTTGCCTCTGGATTATTTGGAGGAAAGGGGTTGGGGGGGGGTATAAATAAATAAATCTCGCAACCTGCCAGCTCTGCCTTCCCAACGCTCGCCAAGTCAGTGGTAGCCATTTTCATCTAAGGTACAGGAGGAGGAAAGAAAAAGAAAAAGGAAAGCCGAAAAATCTTTAAGAAAAAAGGACCCGAAAAAAAAAGGAACCAAGACAGGAAAACCCCGCGGAGCAGCGCAGCCCGGGGCCGCTGCAGCCGCTCCGCACCCGCGCAACCCCCGCCGCTCGCTCCGCCGGACGGCGGGCTGCCCAGTTTATTTTTTTCCTGCATTCCCCCCCCCTTTTTTTTTTCCTTCCCCCACCCCCCCCTTTTTTTTTTCCTTTTCTTTTTTTCTTTTTTTTTTCCTTTTTTTCCCTTTCCCCCTCTCTTTTGCCGCAGTCTCCGTCCGGCGCTGGGCGAGTCCCGGCAACCCGCGCCGGCGAGGAGCTGATTTATCGCTGCTCCAGCCCCGGCTCGCAATTCTGTCACTCTAAATCACGCACATGCGGAGAGCGGGAAGGTTTTGGCCAGCTCCCCACTTCCCCCCCACCCACAGCCCCCCCCCAAAAAAAAATTCAAAAATATAAATAACGAAAAGAAAAAGGTGAGGGGGGGAGAAATCCAGGGAAGAGCCGGCGCCCCCCGACCCCCGCTGCAAAATAAAGTCTCAATAAAAGTGGCGGGGGCGGCGCGGAGGGCGGGAGGGATGGAGGGAGGGGGGCACCTGGCAGCCGCCGCGCCCCCCCGCGCCCGCCCCCGCCGCTCCCCGCGGCGCCTCCCGGGCCCGGCTCCGCGGCGGGGGCTGCGGGGGGACCCCCGAGCTCTCCCGCCCAGCGCGGTCCTGCCTGCCAGCGCTGCAACCCGCGTGTACATGTGCGTATCCACATATATCCCTATCCCATGTGGATGCGGCTGTGGGAGGGTTACAGCTCCCGGGATGGAGCTGCAGCATCCGCCCCGGCGGCAGTGGGATGCAAAGCCCCGGGCAGCCCCCGGCTCTCCCAGGTCTCCAGGCATCCTCAGGCTCTCCCAGCCCTGCGGCAGAGGGGCTCTGTGCCAGCCGGGTGCAGCGACTGCGGTACCCCGGTGTCCCAGCACTGCTCCCACTACCCATGAATCAAATCCATAAAGCCAAGGATTCCCCGGTCCTGAGACATTAGGGTATCGTGGCTTGGGACCGCAGCTTGGCCTCCCCCCACCATCTCTGTTAGGCCCTGCAGTGCCTTTGCCTGTTATTCTCATCACATCCTTTAACAGCAAAGAAAAAAGGAGAATCCCTATTAAAAGTGTTGGTGGTATCAGTGCAATTCAGGGGTTGACACAATCCCTGGGGTTTTTGTCCCAACACAGGGTCCCTTTGGCCATGCCCAGGGTCAGGGCAGGGCTTCAGGGGAGAGAAGTTTCAGGAATGCCTGAATCCCAGCAGCTGCACTGGCAAGTCCCTGAGACTTGCACTGCTGAGCAAGGGAGGAGTCACTCCTGAGAGCAGGATGGTCGCATGCTGCTGGAGATGCTTACACGGCTAATAAAATCCGGGATAAGCCCCCCCAGCAGTAATGCAGCACACAGGACAGGAGGCTGAAACTCTTCTCTGCCACTGCACTGCACTGCAGCAGCAAACTCTGACTTACACGCAGCCCTCCTCCTTAAATTCAAGACCTATCTCCAGATTTTCAGTATTGCTGAGCTCCAAACTTTGGTGCAAGTGACTTCTGCCCTGCTTGGCAAAGGGAACCTGTGGGCTGGCCTTGCATGTGCAATACGGAGAGAGCACTGAATCTCCATGGAAAATCCTTCCCTATGGTTTAGAAAGCCAGGGAGAAATGTATAGAGCAGAGGAAAACACTGGACACCTGAGTGGAAGGAGGGAGTGACCATGGTCCACTGCAGTCCATGTCTGGTGGAGACTCCAGGGAAGCTGCTTTTCCCTCCTCACAGCAGTGCTGCTGTTCCCAATGCTTTGAGACACCAGGAATGTCTCCTGGTGTTTCAAAACAGGGAAAGGACCAGTGCTGGTGCTCCCAGTGCCCTCCAGCCAGGGGACTGCAGAGGAAGCAGCATCCATACACCCCCATTTACAGGGGGGGCTCTTTGTTCCTGCCGGGACCCCTGTTCTTCAGCTCATCCCTTGGGATGGTTTTATGACATCTTGGGGAAGGTAGGCTGGGGAGGGGGTGGGATACCCCTCCCAGGTGCCCATCACACAGGTACCTCGGCCCTCAGACACAGGGATCCCAGCACAGCACTGCACCTTCACATGGGTGCCCCAGCACGCAGTTACCCAATGTGCTACTACTCCTGCCCACAGGTACCCTGCCTCACAGGTACCCCCGTGCTCTGACACACCAGTACACCACTCTGCACACCAGAACCCAGCACACGGCTGTACCTGAACAGGGATACCCCAAAACACAGCCCCTGGAACTCAAGTACCCCATCAGCCCCCTGCCATGCCCTGTGTGGCACCGGTGTGGGCTCACCGGGGTCTTTGCTGTTCCCTGGAGCAGCTGAGGTTGGTACAATTTCCCTTTAATCCCAAACATCACGAGCCTTACTCCAAAGGCAATGCCAAAGGCTTTTAGAAAATTCCTACTTAACTTGATTTAAAAAGTGTGACTGTAGGAAATAACGAAGGTTGCTTCCCCCTGTTGCCACAAATTTGCATTCAGCCCACAGACGACAGCAGCGGGGCTGCGGCGTCGCTGGATTTCTTCGGAAAAGTTACCAGAGGCCTGAGAGACAGCTGGAATTCATATTAGAATATTTTTAACGTGCTCTTACAAATACTTTGGCATACGCCTATCCCACTCCTTTTAATGATGTTGACTTCATTTCCTTTAATACGGGGCGAAAAAATGCTACACCAACAAGACTTAATTAAATTAATAAGAGGGAACAATAATAAATAATCCCAGTTGCGTTCCTGGACGGTTGCAAAATACAGATCGGAGGGTCGGGATGGTAACACCCAACAACTTCCTCAGATGATTTGTTGAGATGGGCGCATCCCTGGCTCCCTGCTCTCCTCGCTGCTCCCCTTTCCCGTGTGCCATGCGGTGACATGGGGGTCGGGGGGGTACCCGGGGTGCGCGGAAGGGGGTGGGGGGGGGATGTTGCCGTGCCCGCGCACCTGGGGCTGTGTGCGCACCTGTCCGCGCGCCCCCGCCGCTGCGCGCCCCCGCGCCCGCCCCGCGGCGCCCCCTGGAGGCGGCCGCGCGCGCCCGGCGCCGCCCCTCCCGCCGCGCCCCCCCCCCCCCGCCTCAGCGGCGCAGCGCCCCCTCCCGGCGGGAAGCGCGCGGGAGCCTGAGGGGGCCGCGGGGCCGGGGCAGCCCTCGAGGCCGAAACCGGCAAAAATACGGCAAAAGCGGGGAAAACGCATCCAGGTTAACGCCTCCGAGCACCCTCGCCCTGCTTTGCCAAGGTTCCCATCAGCCACGGTGCGTGTGGCTTTCTCTGTTCCCCCACCTGCGTGTGGGACTTGAAGGTGGAGTGTTCCCTACTCCTTCCTCTGTAATTCCTGGGAGGTTTTGGAGGAGAAGAGAGGATGCAGATGTTACACTCCCCTGGGGAAACCATTTCCCACCTTTCCTGCACCCCAAGCCATCCTCATGTCCTGTGTCCATGATCCCGGTACCCAGTGGGTCAGGGGGGAAAACCTGGTGCCTGCAATTGGCGCTCAGATCCTTCATCCAAAGGGTGCTTTGTCATGCAACCAACCAGATCTCCCATGGGAGACAGGTGTGCTCAGAAAAATGGAAGATGGGCAGGTGGCTTCAGCCTGGGGGAACATTAATACACAAGGACAGGTCTCTGGCTGATGGATGTGCGCTGCCTCCACCTGCTAATTCACACCAGCTGTTGGCCTGACCTGTCTTGCCAATGGTCCTGAAGGTGCTTTGTCCCCTTTTCCACTCCTAACTAGCCCAGTAAGGGCAGGTCTGGTCACTTAATGCTAATGTCTGTAAGGGTTTCAGGACATAAAAGAATTTATTGTCTGTTCAGCATTAGTTTTTTCAAGTTTTAGCTCTTAAATGCTTCAGACTCCTGAATAACTGTCCATGAGCTTATGTCTATCACCTTTCTGTCTTCAGCCTCAGCAAAGCAATCCCTGTGCACTGTGACCATTGCCTTGAAGGACATTCCCTGTTATCTCCCTGAATGACACTGATGCACATACTAGAGGACAAAATACTTCAGATTAGAGGTATAGGTGCACATAGGTACCACAGTGCTGTTGTAACCACCTACAGAAATGTTAACATTGATTTTAAAGGAAAACTCTGCACAGGATTTGTGATTTTTTTCCTTGGGCTTTCTGCGATTGAATTCCAGAACCTCAGGAGAAAACTCCAAACTTTAGGGATTTTAACCTGACAGAGACCTTTCCAACCTGCTCCACAGAAATGTTTCTTGGCTGCTGCTGTGGCTGCCTGTCTTGCTGGTGTTCACTGAGACAAAATACACATTTTTTACCCGACCGGCCCATTTTTTTTACCCAAGTAATAAAATATGACACTAGAGGGCGGCCTGTTAATGTAATTCAATAATGAAGTTGCAGCGACTGCACGTGGAGACGCAGCCCTGTCCCCTGCTTGGAGCCAGGGCTGTGGCTGGAAGCAGGGCTGGGAACGCTGCCTCCTCCTGATCTGAGACAACCAGCACTGCCCCAAGACACGGGGAATACCCTGAGTGGAATACCAGAACCCAAAATGATGACTGTTCCTAAGAAGTGAGATTTTCCAGCAGACCCACGTGTCTCATGTGTTCAACACTCAGGCCTGCTCAGAGAAGGATGTGGCAGGAGCTATCCTGTCCATTCTCCCGTGACAAACCCATGTCCTGCCACAAACCACGGCCCCAGCTTCGGCAGGTAAAGGACAGTGCTGCAGTTGCAGCCCAGTTTTAGCTGCCTGCACTGCAGTTCAGTGAGCACAGTCCCTGCAGGCTGCTCACTCTCAGGCTCTGCACAGCCTTCCCGTGACTGAGGAGGTCTCTTACCATTCCACAGACCGGTTTCCTTGTGTCAAATGAGGTTAATAGCTGCGTGCAATTTAATTAATTAAAGGCTGTGAATATTTTTAGAACACCAGACACAGTATGTGTCAGAAATACCAGGTATTATCTGAGTACGCAGTGCTGGCGTTATCGATATTTACATTTTGTGCTGCCTGGAAGCAAGGATTTCCTGGTGGGAGGCTGCCAACAGCAACACTTTCCCCCCCAGATTTAGAATCTGTGTGCCAAGCATGAGCCAACAGGCACGAGGGATGTCAGGCAGAGGTAAGGCCAAGGACACAGGTGACAATACATTGTGCACTGGCAGAGACTGGTGACACTGGAGGCTGTCACACATGGACCACACCACAGGCATCCTCAAGAGACTTTCAGTGCTGTGAGCCTATCAAAGGTAATTCAGCATGTTCCCCAGAGAACATTTTAAGCTGAACTTAGCTAGACTTTCTTATTGTCTGCAGCAGAAATTGGCCTGCAGTTACAGATGGAAAGAACTTAAATAAGTGGCCGCTTTCCTGAAAGCTGATGTTCCTTAGCATTTAGCAATAACGTGTCCTCGGTTTTTGCTAGATTGCAAACGAGCAATTAATTCTTCAGCACTTGTGCAGAATACTTTAAAAATGGAAACATGAAAGTCTTCTATTAAAATGAAGTTGATAGTATGCACCTGCCACTAATGTACTGTACACTGTGTCTTCCACTCATTATAGTGATGATTTGGGTTGAGATCAAGTGTCATATAGTGAAAATCACTTCAACATGTGCCTGTTCATATGCATAAACTCCTGTGTACCAGATGGCAAAATATAATGACATCTTAAACAGCTAATTGCATAAACCTTGTAATGCAGATAATTGCTGAACCAAAGTATGAGTTAATAATTTCCCACTGTATTGCCTGGCTTGACACTAATTCTAAAGGAAAGTTGTGACAATTCTAACACACTAAAGTTCACCAAGCGGTAATTAAAACTAGCACTTAAAATCATTCGACTTTCAAACCCTTAATTACAATTCAGTGGAATCACTTTGTAGAAATCTAACATTTATAGATAGTTACATGATAGCTGATATTTCATCATCATCCCTTTCATGGTGGTGTTCTAAGGCAAGCCTCAGGAAGCGCATAGCTCTCCCTGGAAGCCTAAGGTTGTACTGGTTTCTGTACCAGTGGTCACTGGGAAACACTTGGAAAACAGTGGTCAGGACTAGGAGTTTTTCCATGGGTTATGCTTAAGGCAACTTGGCAAGTAGTCCTTTTTTATCACCTGATGATATATAAATGTAAATAAGCATAAAGCCACTACAATGAAATGTATCAGGTTTCACAGAATTGAATTGTTGTGGTTGTTTGATAATACGATGTACTGACCTCAAAGACGGGCCTCTAACACATCCTGAGCTGTTACTGTGTATTGGAAAAGGTGCCATGAAGAATGGAAATAGAATTAATGATGGTAAATACAGTTTTAGGAGAAATAAGCCTTAGCAGACAAATGCAATTTCTTTCTTTGATGAGGCGCATCAAATAATATGATGAAGGTAAAGACTGAATGATAAAGGTCAATGAAGAGATGTGATATTCATTTTTTTATGGAGATTAGAATTAACACTGTGTGATATTCTGATCAAAAAGCATTAGAAATAGCAACAGAGCATGCACTAATTAGATTAGGAATTGGCAAACAGCCTGTTAAAAAGTAGCTATGAATCAGGAGTCGTTATCAAACGGGAGAGTTTTACCAGGATCAGCATCAGGTCAGATGATAGTCAATGTTTTCTTCAATGATTTGGATGTAAACACTGTAAATTCACAGCTGATAAATCTGAGGGTGACAGGAACATTGGTGGAGTGACAGACAGCGATGAGAATGGCACTCCAAGTGATCTCAGTTGCTTCATGAGCTGAGCCCATTCAAACACAATTGCTTTTAATACAGACAATATAAGATTATGCAGTTTCTAGTGCTCACACTTTAAAAAAATTGTTGGAAAACTGGAGAGGGTGCAGAAAAGAGAGGATTTTAGGGCTGAAGAAAGTGCTTAATGGTGAAAGACTTAAAGCGCTCAATCTGCCTCGCTTACTGGAAAGAAGACTGGGACGTGACATGAGTGTAATGTGTAAGTATTTAAGTATCTACGAGATGTGTCTGGAAATATCTGCTGGATACCGACAACATTTTTAATCTTTCAGAGAAAAATGGATAACTGCAAGCTGAAGTCAAACAAACTCAAGAGAGAATTTAGAGGGCTTTAATAGTCAGAGTAGCTGAAGGCTGACTTTTAAGGCACAAAGTGGATACTGTCTTTTTTTAAATTTTACTTTCGAAGCAAGACTAGGAGACCTGTGTTAACTAAAACCAAGTGAGTGCATTTAATGCAGGGGCAATGGCATAGTGCTGTCATGTATCAAGGGGCTTTCTCTAGGCTTCAGTGCTGTGAGTCTGTATACATCAGCAGAGACACTGCAGAAGCATTTGGGAGCAGGAACGTACACCTGTGCGATGGAATAATCAAGTAATAACTAGTCTAACACATTTCATGGGCTCTCCAGACCCAGGCCAGGTGTGCAGATATTGCACATTCATATATCTCTAATAACATATTATTTTTAAAGAGACAGTTTGTGTGTTGCTGGAGCTACACAACCCCCCCAAAAAGCAGCCCCCAGCCAGTAGATCTTTCACTCCTTTTCTGCCTCCCGGTATGAAATGGCTGATTCTTCAGAGCTCTGTGCCTCTGCTCTGTGGTAAAGGAGAAGCAGTGACCCATCTCTGGACATCTTTTACCTGGAAGCCTGTTTTATTCACAGTGTGAATCCAACATTCCTGGATGGAACTGGATTACAGGCAGAATATTAGCCTGAAGCTTCACCCCAAGCCTCTTTTTCTGATACAATTCTGTCTCAGTAATTGATTACTGTAAGAAATGCTGCCAAACACTTCTCCTGCTGCTCATACGGTTTCCTTCTGCTCTGGCCATACACACCCACCACAGCAGTTCCCTATGTGTTGCTTGCATCCTACAAACTTGCTCCTCTCTCAACACCCAAAAACCCTCAACAACTGTCAAAGCCATAAGCAGACAGTAATCATTTCAAGACTCTACACTACCACCGCATGGTGCCTCCAATTACAGCTCAATGTAATGCAGAAAGAAAAGAAAGCAGGGACTTCATCCCATTTCCTTCAGCTCTGGCACATTCCTGGAGGTCTCCCATCTAAGTTTGGATGGAGCACAGTTTAGCCTCCCCCCTGACCAAAGTCAGGAGCTAAACTCTATCAAATCAAATAGCACAGACAGTTCTGTGCAAGGCTCAGCACAATCCTCTGTACCTTTTAACATATTTATTAGCCCATGAATCATAACTACCAGGTGTCTGTGTTGTTACTAATTTTACAGACAGATGTAACTGGATCTGATATGAAATACTTTAATGCTCAGGTTTCCTTTATTGCTCTCTGGGGTCTGTCCAGCCCCCCCCTGCTACAGCCCTTTCCTCTGTGGGAGCAGCACTGCCATTTACAGCTGGTGAGGATCAGGCTCCTTTCCCCTAGAGAATGATGCTCCAGGGAAGATGCCATTCCTGACAGTTAAAACACTCAGTCTATACTACGCATCCTCTGTAAAACCGCAGCTCAAGTTAATTGTGTCAAGCTCTGCAAAGTTACTCCATTCAGCAGAGCTCCCAGTGCATGTGTGGTACATGAAGAGATTGCACTTCATTGTGTATGCACCTCCTAATTATTTACCTGAGGCAGTCCCTCAACTGTCTGTGGCTAGCTGGAGTTACAGCCTTCCCTCACGCACTCCCCCAGCTGCATGGAACATGTGCCTCCAGGTGGTCCTGGCTGGTTTTCCCAAGAGCACTGTTCTTCAGGGAAATTTCAGTACAAACCTCTATGAGATTCATGCATTTCATTCATTGCCCACATGTGTAAGTGCAGAATGTCACTGATGGTATTTCAGCCTACGTATCTGCACCATAACTACTACACACTATCCATGGAAGAGAAACTGATAACTCTATAACAAACCAAAGCAAAAAAAGACACTGAGCAGGATTATTAATTGATAACTTAAATGTCAGAGGTTTGAGCGACATTTAAATTGTCAGTGGTAGCAAAGCCTGGGCAGCTCAACACTCTCAGGGACTTAGACAGAGATATATGCAGGGGCTGAAGACCTGCCTTTGGCTTGCAGTGATGCTGGTGATCGACTCAGTGCAGAAAACTGTCCCACCAATCAACTCAGCAGCTTAAAGTGAAACATGAGCTGAAATTAGTTGCTGGGGAGGATGTTATCTCAGAAACTTGTTTTTCTCTAAAACATATGATAGATCCAGGATGTGGCAGTACGACATGATGGTGATTTACTTCTCAGTCTCTGAATGTAAATTTGTCTTCCTCTTTCAATATGAAGAAGTCTTCGAAGTTGAACCTGGGGGTAGATTATTTTCCAGAAGTGGAAATCTAGAAAACAAGGCAAAATATGTTATCATATATCTTTATTGCCCCTTGCAACATTACTTTCTGCTTAGGATTTCTAGATACTTATATCAATGCACTGATAGAGTAAAAACAATTTCTGATAATGGGTTTTATCAAAACAGAATTTAGTACCGAAAACATAGCATGCATTTTGAGTTTTATTAACAAATCCTGCCTAAATTGAATAAATTCCCATCATTCCCTTTCTAAGCAAGATTCAGGAACATTCAAATAGTGCTAATGTAATAAATATTCACTAAAAAGAAACATAACTTAGAGTTCTCCTACCTGGCTGTGGTTTTTTGGTGCTCTTCAGAGAATAAGCCATCTTCTCATCTTCTCTCCTCTTCTCTCCAGCAGGTTTTTAGGAAAGGATCAGACATCATATTTTACCTTCTAGAAATGCATGCCTGTTTTGGTCATGCCTTATATGTGTTCTGATATCCAAACACATTGGAGACAGGCTGAAAAATCTGTTGGTAGGTAGAGAAAACACTCTGGGAGAGTGGGCCTCCAGATTCTGTTCTCCATGGAGCAGCTGCCCTCTGCCATTACACTGATTAAACAACCTTACGATAAAATACAGTGTCATCTTAGAAGGGGAATTTGCTTTCAGAACTGGTGAAAATCACTGGAGATCTGTCATTTCTCCAGATAAACACCTGGCAACTGATTTTCTTTACCCTGCCTAATTTGCCTTTGATTTCTAAGACCCTAAGGCACTTAGAGATCAGAAAATAGTTCCGTCTATAAAAAAGAAATGCACCTCTCCTCTTAGCATTGGTTCTCAAATTGTACTTTCAGGCACTGCTATCACCATGTGTAATTACTTGCAGGTGTCAGCTGGAACATGGTGTCTTTTGTCTTCTCAAGTGCTTTGGCCAGCAGGGACCTAACAAGCTTTGGTTTACTGTGATTAATAGGTTGGCTGTTGGTCTAAATGACCACTGGAAGAGGACATCCTGTATGATAAGAGCTTTCACTGTCAGTCATGTGGATTGCTTCACCTCGGAATGTTCCAAAGCACCATTGCTGGAACAGTTTGGACCTGGGTGTGAAGCCAGTGAGACTTTCGTAGACATGCAGGACTCTGCAATAACTTGCAATTCAGTGGCTGAATTCCACTGTGGGCATCAGAGCAGGGTAAGAAACCAGTGATCTTGATCACAATTAGACCTGATTTATACACATTATTTGCTTATCATCTATTCCATATCACATCAATTTTTTAATACAGGCACTTATCACAGCAGTGATTGCTGTCTGCTCTGTTAATTGATGATTTCATTGTTCATTGCACCTATTTATGTGTGGCTGTCAGGAAGCGCTTTGTTGTTTCAGCTATGTGAGCATAAGTAAGAACAGTTCTCCAAATCATCAAAATGGCATTCAAAAATCCTCAAAATCTCCAAAATGGGATTTTGAATTAGGTAGTAGCTTCAGGGGAAAATCTGAAGATTTCCTGCAGAAAGAGAACAAATTCTTTAGAGATTTTTGGTGTCTAGCAGACTGGCTGCTGGAGGAGCCTTCTCAGGTAGCAAGAAACCACTTCCAGGAAGTTTCTGCAATGCTCTGACATTTATACAGTGGCTGTCGGTGTTGCATAACCTCAGGAGCATCATTATCATTGACCTATTGTAGAGCTGCCACTATTTCATGTCCCCTGTTCTTCAGCAGAGCAATGCTTATCAGTGCATTTCTTAACTCACCTCTTGTCAGTAAGAGCTTTTTGCTGTGTCTATTGTTTCTATTTAGAATACAGAGTAAGGGCAAGACAAAGAGGTTTTAAAAATTAGAGAACTTGGATTTATGAGCTGTTTTGTAGATTTTGGCCAGGGTTAATTTCTTAAAGATAATTCTCATTTTCTATTTATTTCAAATAATAGATTCCAATGCTGTTTTAATTTTGCTGTTTTGTTTTTAACCTCCATTATTTATCAATTTCTTTAAATTGTTTGGCTTGTTCACAGCACTCTTTAAGGCTTCCCCCCTCTATTATTTTATCGTGGCAGTTGAAGCGATCTCTGTATAGTCAAACACTGCTTTATGCAGATCCTATTGGGGCTATTCACATATCCATATGTGCATGCAGCTCCCACTAATGCTTGTCAATGGGACTTAACATATGAGCATGGACATGAGAATAGACCCCTTGCTGGGCACTTGACTAGATGGGGATTTTTTTTTGATGTTGATCCAGATCACTCACAGCAAATGTGGCTGTTATTAGAAATCACTGCACTTAACAGGACCACCGAGTGCAACCTCCCTTTCCTTCTCCTTCTTCCACATAGGAGGTGCTTGGTGGAGTTTGCAGGCTCATGGTAAATATTTCTTAGACACAAACTGGAATCCAAGGCTATTGCATAAAGTAGCTTTATTCTGTGCATTCCCTTCTGTTTGCCATGAAACAGTTAAATCACTCCATTAAAGAAAGAGCAGGTTTTTAAAGGAATTAAGTGGGACTTGGATGTTTGGGGTCTGTCTGTGGCTCCACCTAGGCAGGATGGTTGGAGCTTTAACACTCACACCTTATGAAAACAAATGGAAATCTGAGCTAACTTTGAGCACTTACATTTTATTTCCATGTACCTTTTTTAGCATCTTTTGTGGTAAGTGTGGGCACTCCACTCTGCTGGTATTCATGTACCATTCAAGTAATGACAGAACACTTTCCATCATGAAGTTGAAGTCTTCAATATGTTTTGTAAAACTGGTGCATCTCTACCATTTGTAATCCCACTCCACTGCAATTCAGGGAGATGCAAATGTTGAATCAGTATTTTTTGTTAACCATATGAAAATAATTACTGATTTCAGAGTAATTTGTAATGAAAATGTGTCCACATCTGAAGAAGGAAATGACCAAGTTGTGTTCTCTCAATCTCTTTTCTGCTAGACAGTTTCCTGCTTTTAAGCCACACTTTGAGATTTTGGATGGTTGTTTTTTTTTTAATGTATGATCCTTGGAGAAGTTTACTGAGCTATAATTCTGGGTGCACTAGGGACCAATGAACTGAAATGAAGTCAAACATGGGCAGGAAGCACAGTGTTTCAATAGTCAGCCCTTCAGGAATTAATTTGCTTAGTTTAAATCTTCACTTTCTACCTCACTCTATGCTTTCGGATTTTCTCTACTGGCACTAGAAGCATGAACAAACCTCTGAGAACCAGGATACAAGTGGCTGTGTCCCAGAGATCTGGCCCTGATCCCCCAGATCCACTGTGGGCAGACCCTCATACCAGGGCCAAAATCTTGAAGTTAGTCCCTGTGGACATCAGAACTGACCTCTGACTAAACTGGGGCCACATGTCAGGATAAAGCCAAATAAGAGCAATTTCAGCGCACAGTAACTCACAGTTATCCACCTCCCAAGGTTGGTCAGTCAAGGTTGGCCAGTCTTTTCTGTTTAAAAGGTTGATTTTTAATGCTCAAAATTTTACTTGGCATTAACTGCTAGGAGACATTTTCAAAAATTCTTTTTTTTTTGTCAGGCTGATTTCTTTCTAGAAAAATTTTATCCAAACTAATTCATCTATCCTTAAGAAAGGTTATAGGAAATATTTTTTAGTGTTACTGTTCTCATAGTTTGACCTGGTTTGAAAGCAACAACTAGGAGATTACCCTACATCATCTGTTTCTCGAGGAATGTTTTATGGAAGTCTCAAAAACCCGTTGAATCTCAAAAGCCTTTACAAACTTCACATTTGCTTGTGCTCAGCAAAAATTTTACAGCACTAAACTGCTAAAGTCAGAGCAGGTTTTATAGGGAAGAGGCACCATTTGGGAAGAGTGCACAGAGCCTGTCTTGCCATGCAGGGGTTCATGAACACCTTTCTGCAATATTCTTTCAAATATTTGCTAACTTCTGTGTGCTCAATCTTGCATTCCCAGGAGTGTCCTGTGAACATCCCGACTTTATGTGCAATTAAATGTCATTTACAAAGCAGGTAATGAGTTAAAATAACCGTGCCCCTGTTGCTTAGGAGGAAGTATGTTTCTTAGCTGGTACTAATGGATGGTAGCTATTAGTTACTCCTACATTAAGGTGCATTCATATTGAAATTTTGTGCTGTCATTACAATACATTTGATTAAAATGCAGAAGAATTACACATTAAATATCATGTGGCTGGATGGAAGCGTAATTTAGCTGAGTCTGCAGATGCAGTCATGCAGGTGTTTCTGTAATTCTGATTCACTTGGTAAAACTGTTGATGTTCAGTGGCCCTCAAATCACATAACCATCTGTGGTTCAGCTCCTTGTGAAAGGAATTCCTTGTGCCTTTTATCAGATATGATCGCTGGATTCCAAAGCAAAACTTTTGTGAATTAGGCAACATTTAAATGTTTGGTGTTTTGGGGGGAGGAGAGGTATTACATACATCAGGTATTCCAGCTTGCATTTGTTAACCACAGAGCTACTGCAAGAAGAGGATAAATCCTGAGGTCTGTGTGAGAACCTTGACTCACTCCAAGGAAGCATTATGTTCTCTTAAATAAGAAAAATTAATATGTAAGTCTGGATTGTGTATGAAGTTTTTGAAACTAAACTAAGTTTTGTCGTATGCATCTCCCTGAGAAAACAGTCAGGTCCTCAAAAAGCACTGAATGTGAGTTTTTATATGTAGATTCACATTTTCTGCCTAGACCTCATAGCAATAAATACAATCTTAAAAACTGCAACCACTGCAGCTTTAGTTTTCACAAAACACAAGATAATGCAAGGTGCTTTCAGTGCACAGCCACAGAGCTGAACCCAACAGCAGGTGGGTCCGCAAGTGCCAGCAGACGCTCCTCTGTCCTTACAGAGCTGCTCATGTCCCATTTCTTTGCTAGACTGAGAACTTCAAGGTAGGAAGCCACAACTGGGAGCAGAAGACGAGGAAATAGGAGCAGATAGATGAGGAAAGCAGGGACAGAGCTTACAGAAGTTCAGTTCTGTACAAGGGCTGTGTCTAGGGGCTTGCAGTGCAACTCATTGCTGACCTTCCTGTGATGTTTTCCAGCCCATAGGTCTTTCCAGGCTGGGAACATCCAGCCCTTCACTCCATTTGGAATCAGGCTGACATAACTCTTAGAGAATCACAGGCTTGATGTCATCAGAACACAGCGTGAAGCAATCAAGCTAATGTGGAGTTTTGTCTAGCGAGTCTTTCAGGGTTGAGCATAGTTTGAAAGAATAAAAAACCAAGTCAGAATCACAGGTGGTTTATTCTTTACCTCAAGGGTCACTGTGTTTACACATTTAGAAAAAGTGACTGAGCTAATTTAAAAGATTTTTACTTTTAAGGAAAAATAAAGACCTCACAAGAATTTTAGTCCATCAGCAACATATGGAAATGAGAAAAATCTGTCCTCAGTTGATGAAATATTTATTTATCATTGAAATCCCAGACATTTGCATCCAATGTAAGGGCAAAACAAATCTTATGCATAACCTAGAGAATTCTGTTAAAAGCAGTTTTGGATACCTGTAAGTAATTATGCTATCACATTCTCTAACGGATTTAATTTGGGCCAAGTAGCAACTACTGTACGTCCAAAAAGATAATGAATTAAAGCAATGCTTTGGCATATCCCCTTTCTGAAATGTTAGCAGCCTCTCAAGTGACTTGAAAAATGGGCTTCAATAAATGGACAGGAAAATATAAGCAATTAAATTCAATCAATAAAGCTGTCCTTGACCAAAGTCCAAACATTAAAAACAACTCCAATTGAATTATGAGAAATCCTTTTCTGATTTTAACTAGATTAGTTTAATCACATGTGCATTGAAGTTGCGTGCCATCCCTCACTAAGTTTACGGAAACAAAAAGCTCTGTACTGCTCCCTGTCCCTCACTTCAGCCCAGCTCTGCATTTCCTTACACAAGAGCTTTCTTCTGATGAACAAGGTCACTCACTCAGAGAAAAATGGGAGAGCAGGGTTCCAGGTAACAGCCCTGGTTTCCAGCTTTCTCTGCCTTTCCTTCACTTCCACAGAACCCCTTGTCCCCACAACTACTCTGTCGTCCTTTTGTTGAGAAACAGAAACATTTCCAAAACCCTGAATATGACCTTCCAAGTCATAAAGTAACTGGAAGGTTTTGATACCACCTCCTCCTATTTCCTCTTCAGCTTTTATTCTACTATATTGATATAGCTCAGGATAAATACACTAACAAAATCAGGGGTACTCCAAAGAATGTACATACACACAGAGATAAGCAAACCTGACAATAGAAATTATTTAGAACTAAGAAGAAAATCAAAAACCAAAACAAAAGAAAACAAAGAACCAAAAAACCCCCAAACCAACAACAACTACAAAAACAAAACAAAAACTCACAAAAACCAAACCAAACAAATCAGAGGCTTCTGGAAAAAATATTTTTCCAACAATCAGTCATTTCCCAAATTATGAATAACAGAGTATGTCTAGATTAAAATCTTCCCTGAGACATGCAGCTCAGTGGAGGAATTTGGGGATTTCAAACTCTGCTGCAGTACCTCCCTGTTGCCTCAGAGAAAAGAGGAGTTCACCTCCTCCCTTCCCCAGCGAGCCAGGAACAGCTGACAAATAACTTCAGAGGAGCCAACCAGCCTTCAGCTGGGAATCACCATACAAGCCTACTCTGCCTTCAGGAGATCTGAACCAGCAACACCTGTGAGCTAAACACTGTTTGGCTGATTCTCTGAGCTGACCTGTACAATGAAAGTAATCTCTTATATTCAGAGGGAGAATATAATGTGAGGTTATTTTAGATCTGACTTTTCAGCCGCAAAGCACTTAAGATGTGAAATAGGTGGATTTGGGGAAATAATTAATAAGTAGCCAAGTGTTAGTTGAACTTTTATTCTTCGGGGAATTGAGGTTTTTCAGCAATTCCTTCCAAAATGAAGGCTAAATTATGATGAAACTATTTTCCTCAGATAAGGGACGGTGGATCAGAAGCAAAGTCATTTCCTGTCCTATAAGAAGAGAAGTAAAGCACTGCAACCAGAAAGTGGGAGGAAAAGGGTTGGGGGCACTGGGTTTGCTGGATCTGCAGGATGACTCCAGAGACCTTCCCATGAATGCATCCCCACAAATGCTGTATCCAGATCTTTAGTGGACACAGAGCCAAGTGGGACAAAACCTAATATGAAATATTACAATAAGACTAATATCACAAACAAATGCCTGGCGCTGCAGTTCTGTTAATAGGAAAATTCACACTGATGAAGTCTCCTACTGACTTCACCTTGACCACATTGGCTGATACTTCAGTAATGTGTCAGGAGATCAAACTGAGTAGAAAGACACCTGAGAAAAGCAACTCCCTGCTGACAGCAGAACCTCTGCCTTGGCCAATTTCTAGCTGTTTGCACATGTACTGGGAAGCCCAAGGAGCTTGTATTCCCTTAGCAACCAGAGTTGGCACCTGTGGTATTTGTTTTCAGCGACTGACACCAAGAGTTTGAACTTACATCTGTTTTACTGAATTATGGTAAAACAGTCTTACTAACTGCAAAAAGCAGCTCTCATTTGGACAATGCCATCCAGATCCTTTGCAGCTTGTGGTTCCTGTAATTTCATTTCACATCCCACCCAGAAATTACAGGAAACTGCGCAGCACAAGAACATGACAAGTCTTGTGCAGGCTGGGTCTTGACAACTTGACCTATTCCCAGCTTTAAAACTTGCCTATGTAGAAGTTTTCCTAATGTCTTTTATAGTTTGTTCGTAAAGGATTGTCCACGTGGTGCCTTATCACAAACTGTGGAATGAGTCCAGGAGATGGCAACAACATGAACTGCTGTGGGGGATAACAAGGACTCTGTTATGACTGGGAACGTTTGCAGTACTATAAATAACTCTATCAATATTGTGATAATGGCACTTTAAAGAGGTCTATTTTACAAGTGTTGAATGTAAGAGAGACCACAGCTGTGCTCATTAATTCTGAAGTATGCTCCTCTCTACGTACAATTTGCAGGTGTAACAATAGGAGTGTTGACTCAGTGCAGGTCTAGCTAATGTTTGGATTAAAAAAAAGGTCACAGTAGCATGATTAGTTCTTAACGAGTCTTTATTGTATTTGGCAGAGGGAAGGCAAATGATGATAGTTTAATTGAAAACAATAAAAGTAAAATGGAACTTTGTTACAGAATTTAGCTATACGTAAATAGCTTCTCCCCCCCAAAGAGCAAGTACCGTAATTGACAGCAGTAGATCTTTTGATAATTAATTGCAGTAAATTATCACTTGGCACAAAGAAGGCATAATTCTAATTAATTTGCAACCTTTCCAGCATAACACTGAATTGAAAATGGCACTGCTGTAGTTTTTTTGAAGCTAATATAGAACTGGAGTACAAACAACATTGTGATGCTTTCTTGTGTTTTCCTTGTTTGGAGTTGAACCAGGGTAATTCAGTCCTCTCCATACAATTGCTGTACCTCACAGGGATGACCCAAATGGGCAGGAGTTTCCTGCACAGTCAGGATTAATCTGCCACAGCATGGGATAATATAATTATGGACAGAGATCCAGGCAGAGAATGGGTTCAGCTGGGGCTCCTCTCAGACATCACTTTGCAGCTCTGACTGTCCTCAAATCAGTGCCTTGATTTGAGGACAGTCAGAGCTGCAAAGTGTCCCTTTCACTGTCCTTTAAATTTAGGCTTGGTTCAAAATGAAGGTTTGTGGTAATGTGGACAGGCCAGACTGTTTAAACAAGGCTCAGAACTGCAATGTCTGTCAAATCCATCAGTTAACTTACAAATGAATTTTTTTACCTCTGGGAACACAAATCCCCCTTGGCAACTGCAGGGCCGAGCTACATGGCAAGTCCTCTTGAGGAGTTGTGATGGAAGGAGGTCTGTGGAGGCAGCCAGCTCACAGCACTGGCAGCTTTTAACTCCAAGGACTGCCGGGATGCAGTGGCCAACAAATCCGTCTTAAGCAGGATGCTCGGTGAGTGCTTATGGATGAGGTGCTGGTCCTCTCTTATCATAACCAGAGTTTATGGCGAAGGTCCCCAGCTAATGATTTGTTAATGGCATTAAGATCTGGGCCCCAATCTGTGACTTTGCAAACAGCCCACAACTCTTCTGTGCCTCAAAACTTTTCAATGTCCCTGGGAGATAATGTTTACCTCCCGCACATCAGTGTTGTGAGAATAAATTAACTTTGGAGAGTATGTTGAGCTCCTTGGAAAACAGTTACTAAATAAGTGCAAGTATTATCATATATTAAATCAGATCAGCTATTAAAAATAAGAACAAGTCCTCAGATCTGTAGTTTTCGCTACATCAGTTTCTCCCTCCTTTGCTGATTACTGTTAGCCTTGATAATAATGAACTCAAAGACGATATTAACAGCCTAACCTATACTATGATTTAATCTTGATTGCCACAGATCAAGGTTTGATTTAATTGCTCTAGAATTAATTAGGAAGAGAAACAAGTTATAAAAAAGAATTTTCTCTCTAAATAAAGAAACTGTTTACATTCAATTGGAGTTCATGTTGGAACAAATCATTAAGCTATAAAAGATTACATCTGGGCTAGAATTAAAGTCAAGCCGATTCATTAACCCAAATGGTAGCCCAGAGATTACTAACATGGTATTTCTGCTTTGGTGATCAAAGGATCAAGGATACATGACCAGATGACCCTAATTGAAGCAATCTCCACTGAATTTTGTAAATGAACTTGAAAGTACTTAAAAGATAGTTCTGTCAACGCGGAGAATAAATTTATCCTGGTAGCCTTACTTTATACATAAGGAAAAGGAAAGAAAAGATAATGGCAATGTAGCAATACTTTATGAAGTACATAAAGCAAGAATATTTTCCTTGAGTTATGGAGGAACCTTATCCAAATTGTTTATAGTTGTCTGTTAGAGCTTTTGAAATAAAGGGAATTTACAATCAAAAACTTCGTTGCTATTGCCCTGTCAATGACCTCATCACACCTGACCTATAGGGAGTATCTTCTGCTGGGTTAGCCCATAAATCAGCCTGCAGGCAAGGCCTTTCCCTCAAAAGCTGAATTAGGTATGATAGTTTTATTGTGTGAGCTACTGTTCACCGGGGACTGAGTAGAATCTGCTGCCCGTATTTCACTCCAGAGTGCAGGATGGATGAACTCCAGCCTCAGTCCCAATGGGGAGAGTCCAAGTCTGTGCCTCACTGAACCCCTGAACCTACAGACTCTCAACTCATCATTGGCAAGAGCTGCAGATGCTTTGTCAAGGTAATGCTCGGAAGTATAAGCTCAGTTTTTTTTCACGTTTTAAATAAGAAAGATTCACTTAAATTCTGGAAAATAATAGCAGTGTGACTTCTTTCTAAAGCCTGGTATAGACATTAGTGAAATCCTATGTATCCCTCTGTGGATAATCAAGAGTCACTGATCATAGGAACTTCCTGAAGAGGGAAACTCTGATTCTTGGTGGAAAGGGGAGGAATTGGATGTGATAACTAGTGATGGACAAATTTCAAAAGGTTCAGGGCTTGTGCTTGTTTTGAATAACCATCCAGGAGCTTTGATGCATTCCAAGGCTTATCTGGACCTCCTGGGCTCGTAAATATTGGGATGGAAAATCTTGCAAGAACAGGCTCTCTCAAGAGTTTTTTTCTCTTTTAGTAGTTTGGGCAAGTATTTTCTTGTCACGCTGTAGATACAACAAAAATAGTAATGACAAGACATAAGACCTGTTCTTTAAGAGTACTTCATCAAGTCTAAATCAGGGATAAATATAAAAGCTTCTCTTAAAATGCTTTCCACATCTCCAGAGCTTGTGGTTAAGAGGGGCAAACTTTTATAGTAAATGGGGAGAAATATGTCTCAGTTCTTTCTGAAGCTTAACTGCACTACAGACTTTTTGAGTTGGGTACTTCTGTCATTTAATCCACTTTGGTACAATTGCTTTTATGTATAACATACATAATAACAATGCTCCAGAGATCTTTGGATAAATGAGATTAGATCAAGGTAGCAGGAATACTGGCATCTTCTGAAATGCTGTTTGTGTGTATTTGTCCTTAAATGAAAGAAACCCTACCTTTCAAAGGCCAGGCTTTCCATGAAATCTCATGAATGTTTAAAAAATTTTTTATATGTGTATGTATCCATGTACATTTCCCTAGTTCTCCACAGGCACAAAGCAGATTATAGCTGCTGAACTCTTTCAATAGGTTTTGTAGAGGACACCGTTTTTGGTTTACCCACTAAAAATATAGTTATAACTGAAATATATATTTTATATATAATGTAGTATAACTAAAATATAGTTATGCAGAATAAAATTTCTTTGGATGACAAAGAGTGGGCTCCTGAAGCTGGTAGAGGGGTCTGGCTTCTCTCTCAGGCTGGAGTGACAGAAAGTGGGCACTCTTCTGAGAGCTCTTTCCAGAACTGGCTAGAGATGAATCAGTAAGTTCAGTTAGGTTTATTTTTGGAAATGTGACCAAACTCCCGAAGCCAGGACTGACCTTCCCATACATTTGTTTTACTATTGGCAAACAGTTAAAATCCACACAATTTCTGAAACACCAGCTTAGGCAGGGGAGAGTTTCCTGTGACTGAGTAACCTTGGAGGACACCTAAACCTGAGGCTCAGGCCTGGTGCCAAGGCATGGGACAGCACCTGCCCCCCTCAGCACTCAGTGCAGACACTAAGCATAAAAACCTGCTTTGTAAAAGCATGCAGTGTTTCAGAGAAAGTTCAGTAAAACAGGTCTGTTGATTAAGCTTACTACTGTTTCAGGTACAGATGTTATTTGCAGGGTGGGAGGGGAAGAGGTGCTCTCTGCCCAGCCTCTCAGAGAAAGGATAAGACCAGTAACCTTTTCACCGTGGTAGCACAGGCTGGTGGGAGAGGCTGAAAGAGAAGATTCTCCCCCATGGTGGATGAGGGAGAAGAATTTGGTTCCTCCAGTTGCAGGGACAGATGCCCCAGGTGAAGTGCTGCCACTCCTTTTTCCTGAAGACCAGTGTGAAATAATGATGGGGAGAGTTGACAGCTGAAAGGCTTAAAAATACTGGTTAATCTTTTGGCCAGGTCACTTACAGGACCATTAGCATCAAGAGCACTTCAAGTGAATCACAGCAGCACATGGCAACTAGGATGGAAGCAAAACCTGGGGAGGGACTTTGTAAGATGATGCTGGTCACAACCAAATCGACTTCTTTTCACATCAGAATAAAAACTCCTTGTGTCTTTACGGGTTGAGCTTTGAAGAGCTCTGAGAAGGACCCCAGCAGGTGGGGTTCACCGCTGAGCAGGAGCTGAGCTGTAAGATGAGAATTTGTGGTTCCTCAGTGCTGAGAAAGAGGCCAAAGTCCTTTGGAACCCACAGCTAAGAACTCTTAACCTGTAGTCCAGCATAATCCCTACATGGACACGGTATCCTATAACCACTGGTTAGTTATTCTGAAAGTTTGTTAAGAAGCTGTAGCCTGCTATTTCCATCTACCTCACAGGCTGAAGTCGCTGTGTGTCTGAGCCAGTGGACCTGGCCGTGTTCCTCTCCCATGGCAGCCAGTGACCTAATCCAGCTCCAAGTCCATGGGAGTGTCTCTGTTGACTCCAGCAGAATCTGGCCAGGGTTTTGGAGCTGGCAAAGCACATGGAGAGCAGCACACTGGGATCTCCCAATGAGCACTGCAGCTCCTGTGTGCTGAGGGAGAGGCTGTATGCCCAGGGAGCACAGTTTGGCCCCTTCGTAGTAGCAACATCTAAACATGGGATGGCAAGTAAATAAACCCATATGAACCCTGCCAACGCACACAGCAAAAATTACCATCCTGTTCAGGAAGCAACAAATCAGGTCGCACGTCGTTGTCAGAACTATTTAAATTGTCATTGGCCGTGTCACCCTTTCTTTTTTTAGCTGCCTCAGTAAGCCATGTTTTGGCATCTTTGTACTCAGATGGATATATCTTCAGTAGTGCACATGAAATCTAATGTGTTAGTAACTTGGGGAATAAATTTGCATCCAACACTCCATTATTTTTATCTTGTTTTTCTCTTTAACCAAGTCACAAAAAGTCTACACTTCAATCTCCGAGTATTCCAGAACGGTACAGCAGAATTAGGCAAATTAATTACATATTGACATAACAGCACTAAGAATAGAGATCTTTACAGAGCTTTGCAAGATGAGGCTTTTCTACAGATGGAAAAAACTTTTACACAGAGTTAAAGTTAGTTCTGTAAAAAACTCCCACAAGACAAAAACAAGTAGTTCAAGTGTCTGCTCATGTAATCAGGCTTGGTTCCTTGGTTGTTTTTTTCCCCAGTGTTGGCTTTTGGCTGCCCCAGAATTGTCAAGCAGACTCTGGAAACTGGTGGGGAAGTGCAAAGATAAACCTTGCACAGGGTTTCAGGCATTCAAGGGATAAGACTGGCTGAGGTGCTTAAATACCAGATCTAACCAACATCCAACTGAGGCCTTTAACAGAGTCAAGGTAGCAGCTCATCGCTGGGAAGGCTTTGGTTTGCTGTCATTCAAGAGCAGGCACACAGCAGAACACCACCCCTGTCCTCACAACCCCCCACCCAGAGGCAGGTCAGTAAAGAACAGAGATGAACAGAGCCAAACTGACACACAAGATTTGTTAATGGAGAGTTTCCAGATTTGCATGAGTGGGTCTATTCCTTATTTCCTCTTCTCCTGAGGCAACACCCCTTTCCATGTACTATCAGAGAGCAGAGATGGCAAGTGGGGTGAGCTGTTCACTGCCATTCTCACATTCTGTGCTAAATTATACTTCCCTATTTTAGGTAATAAATGGGCAATCAGAATGCAGTTTGTGTCTCCTCGGTGTTTCTGACCTGTTACGTTTGCTGGAGTTCCTCTGGCAAAGAGACAGGTAATGTACCCACCAACTAATGAAGGACATCCAGTGAGAGCTCTCATGTTCCTTAAAAAATAATCCTATTAGTAATCATAAGACAGCAGAGTCAGACTTTGAAATCATTCCATCCCTACAGGGAACAGGTCTGTAGAGGTATTTTCTGTGTGGAGCAGGATGGGTCAGTCCCAGTGCCTCTTCACTTTGGGGCCTCTTGGAGAGCTGTGGTGGGGTTTTGTGAGGTGTCAGTCCCACCACCAGATCTCACACCTGCCACTGACAGCTGCAAAATGCTGCCTGGGTCATTCAATGCAAGCCAGTGCACAGCTGGGCAGTATTCCTTACATTTTTCTCAAAAAAATCTGAAGTACCTTGGGAGAGGAATCTGCATGTTATGCAGGAGGAGAGACAGGGGTCAGCCCTGCCTGCCCTCAGAGCAGTCACCTTCCACACACAGCCAACCTGTCACAGCAGGGCTGGTTGGGCAGGGGACTCTCTCTGCTCCTGCCAAAATGTGAAGCTGGCAAAGAACCTTTCCCTTTGCCTTGAGAAAGCCAATGGATGGCTGATCTCAGCCAACTGTCTGGTGACTTCTTTATTTCAAGGCACGGTGTTTCCAGGTGTGATAAATAATCAACCTGTTTCCTGAAGGCAGCTGAAGGTTGGAAGTGTTAGTAATGAAAGTCCAGACTCAGTTTTACAGCTGCGGTATTTTTTCACAATGTTAGTGACACAGTTTGAGGGAACTCTGTAGCTGAGAGAAACAGAAGACTCTTCTGTCTCTAAAGTGAGATGTGTATCAAATATGCAGTCACTGCAGCTGATTTTAGAGATTTTCTGGAATACATGAGTTGTGCATTCTCAAATATTCAGCATTTATTTCTAGTCAACTTTTTGAAACTTCAGTAAATCTTTTATGAGAATTTTGCTACTTGGCCTCCAAAGCTGCTGGAAAAGATGTGTAGAGTTCTAAAGGACAGATGAATATGAGCTATCCTGGAACTGCAAAAAAAGATGGTTTAAGGTATCTTAATTAGAAATGCTAAACAGAATAATGTGAGTTGCAAGGAACCTGAAAAATCAACCCATGTATTTTAGCACCTGCAGGAGCTTTTAAACCCCACACCTAAACCCCCTGGCCTTGATTACAGATATCTGATGAGTTAATGTATTCAATCTTTGGTTAAAAGGTCACAACACTGAATTCCAAAACATGCGTTATTGTTTTTTTTTATACACATGGAATAGTACTAGAGCTGTTACTCTGCTCTTCTGAATAGCATCAATTGTAATGCTGTAACAATCTGTGGGGGTGAGGTTTTGCAGCTGGCTGCCTGGTTTGAACTCCTTGGGGCAGTAGAGCCAAGTCTAGGCTCTGCCACTGGTGCAGGAAGATACCCAGACTGAGCCATCAGAGATGGTGCAACTTGGTGTGACAGACACTAATAGGTGGGCACAGCCAAGATGTAGGTGTCTAAAATAATAATTGAGATAGAAAGCACCTGTTCCAAACTGATAGCTTGAGTTGGAGATGGTGAGATAATGCCAGGTGATTGCATTGTACCCCAAAGAAACAATCCTGCGATGGGAAAGATGGACTTCTCCCTGGAAGTGCCCCTCTCTTCCTTGACTGCCAAAGCAGCTGAACACCTATTTGAGGGTTGACATCTAGATGTTAGGCAGTAAAATGCAAGGGAGGTGAATCCACCCTCCGTGCCCAGATGAGACATGCTGCCTTTGTACATGGAATGCACAAGTGATGCAAGACCTTTACAGAGATCTACAAACAAGGTTAAAGCACAGACCAGTAATTAAAAAGATCTCAACTCCTAGGATCTGGATGCTGCCACTCTCCCACCCCGAGCCTGTGAATCTTGGAAAAGGAACCTTGGGCGGGATTTTTCAGGGCATTTAGGTGTGAAATCGTGACAGTTTCAAGCGATTCGTCCAGCTTGCTGTCAATCATTTAAACACCTAAACGCTGCTGGGATTCTTCTCTTAAAACTCTGTCTCCACTTCCCTGTTTTCAGCACAGGGATAGCCTCTACCTGCCAGGCAGGATTACTGTCCCCAGCACTACGAGGTCTTTGGGTGGCTGATGCTGCTGGTAAAAAGTGCAGGCTGGTCATGAATTTCAGATTGTCTTGCACGTGGAGCAGTGCAGACAGCACAGCCCCCGGGCCCCGCTGCGCCGAGCATCGCCACCACCAACCTCAGACTGCGGCGACAAAATTCGTGGCACCAACTGGTCTGTGAGATCAGCTGCTCCCTTCCTCCTGCCTTCTTACTCCTCCTGCTGTGTGACTCAAAAGGCCTGGCAGGAAGCAGCACCCAGGTAGTAATTCTTGTCTCTGTTATATCAGCACCAAAAATTTGCTCTGTTCCTTAAAATGCAGCCTCTGAAGTGAAAAATATCCGATTTTCCTTGAGTTGCTGGAGTGCGGTTTGAGCAGTGCCCGGGAGCAGGCAGGGGGATGTGGGTGGGAGCGTCGGTGCGCTGCTGGAGCCTCCCAGTCAGTTGCCCATCTCACCCAGTAGATGATGCTAAAGCGCGATTGTTTTCTGCAGTTTTAAGGAAGTGGAAGATTTTATCAGGGGAAATCCGAGGTGGTAAGAAGGCTTCTGAGGCTCAGTGCTGCAGGGGGACATACTGCAAACATCCTGAAAAATCTGTGGACTGCTTCGCTCCTGTATTATTAACTTGAATAGTAACAGGGTTAGAGGTTATGTGGGTTTCCAGGATTTTAAGCAGGCCTACATTTACATGTGCATTTCTGCAGTCCTTACAGCTCAAGCACACCACTACTTCACTCTGTGTTTGTTACTGTGCCATTTCTTGACTCTCTCACCACCACAGAGCTCCTCACCTTCATTTCTATATCATATCCATTCCGTATTTCCTGACCTCTGTTCAGGCCAGTCGGACCCATTCAAGGTAAATCATTTGGAATGAGGTATTTGACAAGAGCTGAAGCTTTCTGGTGGCTTTTGAAATGTGCAGAAACGTGCATTACTAGAAACAAAGCAGCATTTTGCCTTTAAATGCTGCTGAAGTTCAGATATGTTTAAGCTCTGGACACTCTCTGGAGCCAGAAGAGGAAATGTTTCTGGAGTGGGAAGTGTAGACTCAGATACACATTTCCCTGGAATTTAGGAAAATTACTGGGAGTTTGGCCTACTCTTTACTTCCATTAGAATTTTTCTGAGGATTTCTATGGCAGTCAATATAATTCACTCTGTAATGAAATTTTAAAGTGCAGAGATTCATCTGGAAGTTATTAATAAAAACAATAAAAATACAAACTTACAGTCACTTCTTTTAGTTAGAAAAATTGCCTACATTTTTTGAGTTGGAGACTTTTTTGTACTCCTGCAGCTGAAAAGTCTTTTCTTCCCGTCTTTTAAGAAAAAAGACAAGTTATGAGTCTCTTTACGAGACTTCTGGGGTCCACTGTAATGACAGCCCTTGGTTCCCAGCATCCAGGCCATTAGTCCTGCACTGATGTGCCTTAGGAAACATGCACAAGGTCCTGTCTTCTCAGCAATTTAGAAGAAAGCATATTTTGGGAAAAGGATGTACAGAAATACAAAAGGATTTCTCTGGATGCAATGTCTGGTATGTGGACAGGCTCGGAGGAGAGCTTGATTCTTCATCAAGGGCTGGGTCTCCTGGACCATTATTGCTGCTACATTAATACTTTCATCAATTATACACCAGGGCTGTCAGACATAACACCACCACCTCCTCCCTTCCTAAATTCCTGTAGGCACACATAACACATGTTGTCAGGGGTCCAGAGCTGATGTTGCCTTGTCCATGACTGATGCAGTTCCTTGGGTCAGAAGCATATCCTGGGACAGTGAAGAATGCATCAAGATATATAGATGGGTTTGTTTTCTTCAAAGCCCTTGGACTAAAATCAAATTGCCTGAAGGGAACTTTTTAAAAGTCTTTTTGTCTCTTTTAAGGAAAGAGATTTTGCAAATATTACTGGGTTTGCAGTTTTACTGCACTGACTGTTGGGTTTTCTTGGATTCTCCAGAGATGCTTTCTATCTGGTGTACACTGCAAGGCGCCTCTGCAGAGCTGTTTAATAAATGGAGATGTATCCCCTGCTCTCTGGAGATCATTCTCATCAAACTGGGCTTACTTCTTCACCCACCTTGGAAAAGGTTATTAATGGGAATTGGACAGATGGAAGTTTTACAAAGGTGATGAACAGGATGAACTCAGATCCATGTGGGCTTTTATGGTGATGGATTGCTTTAGAGTAGGAAAGTTTACTGACAGCAAACTGCAAGAGAGCTGGAAATCAGCCTGATGGCCTCTTGGATCAAATTCTGAACGAAAGGAGCAGTATTATCCTTTTGGGATAGGGGGACAACAGCAAACATACATGGGCAGAATGGATAGTGGGGTTTGTAGAGAAACTCTAGGAGAAAGATCAATAGCTACATGAAGTGGCAATGAATGTGAAGTACAGCATGAGAAATCTTACAGAATTGTGCTCTTTCCATCCTGAGGCAAAGTATGAAATTCAGTATGTAAGAGAAAAATGGGATTTTTCTCTGTTGTCAGTGACCCTCAGTAGCTTTTACAAGTGGAGTTATTTAAAAAAGAACGGCAAGAGCTTACTTCACTTTGGACTGTTTCGCTATTTGAGAGACTGGGAAAAGAAGGATAAATATGGCTCATACAGACTTGAAGGCAGCTAAATACAATTGCAGAGTTACAATTGTGGAGTTACATGCACTTATTAGAGTAAGTATAAGGTGTTATCCTCTTCAAAATGGCCAAAGAAAATAAAATGGGAGCCTCCAAGCAATAGTATTCTGACCTCTCAAAATGCCTTTGTCTAATTTAGACTGCAATAGCAATTTGTTCTTCATAAAATCCATGGTGGTAGAGGGGAGGATCTATAGACAGCATAATGTCCTTAAGGGATGCACACAGTGAAATTATCAAATGCATTTAAAAATACAAAATTAGCACTTTTCATCCATAAATTTCCAAAGCTGTATTTTAAAAGGAGGACATTACCTAACCCCATGTGAACTAAATAACTTTAAATCAAATGAGACAATTTATGTTTGGAAGATGCTTACACTTGAAATAAGAGCCTCATTTAGAATTTTTTTGCCTTTCTCTCTTACTGATTTATCTCCCAGATTTGTGGACATCACTCTTATTGGTAGAAGTCAGCATTTGTTGTGTTTTGCAATGCAAAAATTCTTTTCATTCCCTAACACTAGAACAATATTTCATTGAATTGCTCTGGTTTATTAGACTAGTTGCACAGATGTCCTCTCTTCCTGAGCCAGATGTACAGAGTGCTGCTTCCAGCTTAGCCCAAACTGGAACATGTTGACAGAATAACATAACTGAGACCAGACATATTGCATTTTACACTAAAGGTCATGCAAAAAGCACAGGCTGCATATAGCATGGGCTGTTTTACATAAACACACATTTGGTTCAGCTTTGGTGTAGGGATTACTGAAAGAATGCTTGGAGAGGACAGGCTATAAACCAGTTGGAAAGATCTGAGTGTTGTTGAATGAATTACCCCAAAGTGGCACATCTCTGTCAGAACAAGTGTGAAGGACTCTTTGCAAAAGGACGTGAGAGAAAACTTTTTCAGAGGCAGAAGCTACTTGGCAAGTTGAACAGGAGATTCCCAAGGACTCTTCCAGTGCAGTGGGATTGATTCAGTACTGTCCATAACTTGCTAATACACTTCACCAGCAAAAAGGACTCATCAGAGGAGAACAAGAAATCAAATTGCCCAGCAGGGAAGTTGTATGAATGCAGGCAAAGCCAGGGTGTTCCCGGTGGCTGCAGTATCTGTTTGGATGAGAGCTTGAGGGAAGCATTAATGGAACCAGATGTTACAGATGGGGAAGGATTGTCCTTCAGAGCAGCCACAACTTGAAATGCTTAAATGTCACACTCATGTGAGCTGAAGAAGCAGACAAGGACCTGGAGCCAGATTAGTTCATAGAATCACAGAGTGGTTTGGGTTGGAGCAGGCCTCAAAGATCATCCAGTTCCAACCCCCTGCACTTCTAATACAGCAGCTTGCTTCAAGCTCCTTCCAGCCTGGCCTTGGACACTTCCAGGGATCCAGGGGCAGCCACAGCTTCTCTGGACAATTTGTGCTGGGGCCTCCCCACCCTCCCAGGGAAGAATTGCTTCCCAATGCCCCATCTAATCCTACTCTCTGTCAGTATGAAGCCATTCCCCCCTTGTACTGTCACTCTAGGCTCTTGTAAGTAGTGTCTTTCAATCTTTCCTGTATGTTCCATTCAGGCACTGGAAGAGTGCAATTAGGTAGCCCCTAATTTGGTGTGCAAAACCAAACCAGGACCAAAAATCCCAGCATTTCTTTGTTAACTGGCTTGGTCTTGAATGGTAGAAATCAAATCTTGCATGGCACATGCTGTGCTGCCCTCAGTCCTGGTGATGAGAGAAGGAGCAAAACCCCTCTGAATTCTGTAATTCACCTGTGACTTACAGCAGGTTTGTTTTGTCTGTTTGGGTTTTTTGTAGGAAACTTAATCCCTCTCACTTTTCTGATCTAAAAACTGATATAACCATTACCTTCCTAAGGATTCTGTTCAGTTTAATTAATTAGAGTTCATAAAATCTTTGAATTATAAGTACAGTACAGACTGTAAATGCCAAGGATTACTGGTACTACAAACAAATGAACAACAGCAAGTGACTATAAGCACGCTGCAAAGGAGGAATGTTATTAAGGAAAGAGGTCCCATTTCAAGCTGCCAAATACAAAGGAGTGAGTCATTTATTTTCAGTATGAAAAACATTTCAATGTTGTTCTTTAAGTGATTCTGCTTATGATCATTACTCCTTAGCTAACTGCTATAAATACTTTGAAGTGGTGACACAGTCTTCTATTCCCACCTAGAAATGCGGGAAAAAGAGGAGAGGAAAATAGAAAAATAAAAATAGCTGAAGAAGGCATGTCTGCTTTGCCACATGCTAAATTCAGTCATTTTTTTGTCTGATGCATAGTTCTGCCTTTTTTTCCTGAAGACATCTCTGTGTGTGTGAGGACTGTACTGTCCCATGCTTTGTTGTTACAGTCTGACCAAGATTTATGAGTTGGTAACTGTCTGAATTCTGGATCACAAAGCATCGTTTTTGTTCTCTGCTGACCTTAGCTGTGACCTCTGGGACTGCAGGCAGAGAGAAATGTGTGACTTGGGTACAGTCAGGCAGGGTAACGCAATCTGCTGGCACTGCTAAAGCACAGCGTCACATTTCTGTGACACAGTGCATTAAATGGGCCCGCAAAGGAGTAGAAAGGGTAAAGGAGGCAGGAGGAATTTCTGTCCTAAACATTTTCAAGCAATGCCCTGGCACTCTGGGATATGTTCAGGACACCCAGTGACAAATGAACAGGTTATGAGTTGAATTGTCAGGTTAATTTAGCATACAATACTCTGGTTTTTGCAATAGTTGTTGTTTGAAACTAAACTGGAAATTCTGCTACCAGAGGTTTTGCAGCAGAAGATGTGTATGGATACATATACCTACTTATTTTATTCATTACAATGACGAGTGTATTTGCTGTGCAAGTTTTGTTTAATGAGGTGCACAGAGCAGGCTGGTCTCTCTCCACTGTGCTCCTGCCTGGCTGCCAGACTGCCCAGCCATCCTGCACCACAAGGGCTTTTCTCATATACTGCCTCATCTATACAGCACCTGTGTCTGGTCCTTGCAATACAAAACACTTTAGTATACAGCAGGGCTGTCAATTCTTCACTAATATAAGGTTATGGAGATATTTTAACCCTCTGAAGAAGCATCTTCTTCCTAAGAAGTCACTACAGAGACACTTATTTAAAACTGGAGTAGCACAGTGGCAAATTGGACTCAGATCCCCAGCAGGAATTGTCTCCATTCCATTCTCTCATGGAGGCAGTGACAAATGACATCCAAACCCTCTGGATGATGCTGAAACAGGGTCATTAGGAAAACATGGGTTTGCTGAGCTCACTAAGTGACAGGGCTGTGTAACTCACAGGGCACAGTGACCCAGCAGGCATCACTTGGAGAGCAAAGAAAATCCTTCCTGCTCTGTGATAGACTGAGCCTATCATCTTCCTTTTGGGAAAGAAGTGGCAGCACATGGCAAGGAATCGGGGGCTCACAGAAACAGAGGAGGCAGAAAATAAAATTTCAGAACTGTCTTTCTGATCAAGTCTGTTATTTGCTTCACATATGAATTTGCCAATCAGTAAAAATTGATTTTACCTCAAAGCACTGAGTGTTCCTAATTTGAATTTAGCTTTGAATATCTGTTGTTTGAAATTTGTCACAAAAGCCTTTGGCTGGGATATGTGGCCTTTTTCCTTGCTGATTCCAGAGGAGAGTTGCTGCTGGTTATTAGGGATGAATTTTTCCCATGTAATAGTGGTTTGGAGAAGAGCAAGAAATAACTTGGAGCTCTAAAGAGCTCTTCTTGCCTGTGCTATTTTCAAAGCTGTAATTCTGGTCCTATGTGGAAGTGATAGAGGAGAACCTGAAGATTCCAGAGCTCCGACAGAAGAGCCCCTTGCAGCACAGGCACCTTTCTGGCCTGTGGTATGAGAGGAAGGTGATTGATGAGGTCAGAGTGGGATCCCTGCTCTGTCCCTTCCCACACCTTTAGTGCGTTTAGGGAAGAAAAATTCCGGTCTCCAGCTCTGTCACTCACAGACTTCTTTGCAGAACTATGTTTCTTGCAAAATAATTATAACTGCAAATTAGGAATGGGGGTGTTCAGCACCTCCTTTAATCTCCCTCATATGCATCTAAAATAAAATGAGTGTTGCAAAACTATTGTAACCTTCTGGTATAGGTTCAAGTCAGACATGAAGCTGAGATTCTTGTTTAGTAGGAGCAAGCACTGTATATGCTTGATTTACTGCCCTTTTCTAATCCCAGCAAACCTATTTTCTGCACTAAACAGTCCAGAGTATTTGCAACAACTTTAAATGTACAACTCAAATAAAGTACAGGTGATGTTAGTCCCACCAGGCTTTCCTAGCACAGTTTTTGGCCCTGTGAGGTGCCATGCCCTTGGCTCTCAGGGGTGATGCTGGCCTAGAGAAAAAGGCATTTAGGGGTGACACCTGCATGAATCGAGGGACATTTTCCCATTGCCCTCTATGGATCAGTTTGGTTTGGACCAACATTTTCCAGAGCTTGGTGGGCCAAGTGCAAGGGGACAAGAGCAGAGGCATACAAGCCAAAGGTCATTGAGTTGGGTGAATTGTGGTTTCGTTTGATTGTTACAGGATTCATCTTTTCTCAAAAATGTGACTGCTCTGAGGTCCTCTAATTGCAGATGGACATCCAGAGACAGGCTGAGCCTAATGTACCACACCAGCCTTACCATCCAGACTATAATTTCTTTCTGGAGAAAGAAAATTACTTTTCAAAATACAGTGGGCTTTGCTTTTAGTTAAAGATATTTTCCAACAGCCTTTTTAAGAGAGTGGTTCCCAAAGCTCTAAAATCTCATGTTGGATGTTCAGCTAAGTTACAAAAAAGAGGGGTTGAAATGAGTGTCACAAATCCTTTCCTAAGAAAGTGAGTGTTTGAGTAATTCTGAGTAATATCCACATTATGGTTGGCCCAACTCTATAATGCCTGGGTCAAGAATAGACCAGAGTCTAGCTGAGGTCCTGAGATACCATTTAAACATATATAACAGCTATTATCTTCATAATGACTGGAGTCTTCAGCAAGGAAAGGGAGAAGTACTGAATGGAAAATATTACTGTCAGGGTATATTTTACTACCTGAAGTATTTTATTGACTGCTTCAAGGAAATCAATGCCTTAAGTAAGCATAACTACATTAGGGGAAAAAAGAGATTATTATATGCATTCCTGTGTGTTAAGTTCCTGCTGTATGTTTTATGTTACATGCAACTTGTTGAGCTGGTTAGGGTTTAGGAAATGCTTGAGAAAGGAAATGATCTTGACATTTGCAATTTATTTGTAAAACAGATGCAGAAATTGAAGGTTAAAAAAAAAGATTTGTCTAAGTATACGATGGCATAAAAATTGGAATAAAAAGAGAAATAAATCATAGGGACATATATGGAAAATAAATGCATTAAAGCCAATTTAAAATTGGGAAGAATAATTCAAAAGGAGGAAACAAATGCAAAACTAGGCAACACAATATATAGCATGGATGTGCCTGGACTTTAAATGGAGTCAGGATGGCTTCAATGTCTTCACTTTACTGCAGAATTCACCAGGGCAAGGACCTAACCCCAAACCTTTGCACAGGTTTAAGCAGGGTACAAAACACTTACACTCCACATTTTAGAAACAACACAGGTACCTATTAATGTTCCAAATGTATATTTCTATACTAACTTCATTACGGTGAATTAACACATCAAAGACCTACTTATTTCCAACCATAACATAATCAGAATTTCCTGAGCAGCTCCTTAGGCCAGCATTGAGGTATCTCAGTGTAGATGTACATGTTTTAAGGACTTCTAGGTCATCATATGGTCAGCAATGTATTTCCTCTCATCATTAATCCCTCAGATGCCATGCTATGTTTGCCTTGAGGCTTGTTTCAAGGTCTTGATTAACGCCACCACTCCATGCCTAGTTAAGCTGGCAGAAGCCTGTTCTGCAACCAAAATGGGTTTCCTGTCCCCCCATGCTCTCCAGATGGTTGTTTGTGCTCCCTCCCCCTGTGTCGGCACAGGTGTTTCTCCGACCATGCAGTGAGAGATCAGAAAACTGATCTCAGTGTAAACTGACCTGGTTTAAAAAAGAAATGCCTGGTTTTCTGACAGGCCATTTCCTTGCCTGGCTTCACTGCATGAAGAGGGAGTGACAGCAGGGCTCCTTCTCTCTCAGCTGCTCTGGAAGTCTGGGGAAGTGCATGAAAATACTTGTGCAATCTCCAGGTATCAGTGTTCACCTGGGTCATGGACCTCCTTACAGACCTGCACGAGGAGAACATTCACCCACCACCAAGCTGCTAAAGAATCAGCTCCCTCTGCCCATATTGGTCATATAAGCGAGGCCCTGTGAGATTTGCTGCCACTGTTTGGTAGAAATTGCTGGTGCATATGTTCTTCCTTCACGGTGAGGGAATTCCTTACAATAGAAATCAACCCAGACTTTGCCACTAAATACATTCTAATGTGAGACCTTTAAAATCTGGGAAGGTTTCTCACTGGTGAGGTTCTAAGCTGCAGTAGTATATTTTCAGTTGCACAGGAACAACTTGATACTTCCACACTAAAGTCCAAATCTCATTGTCTCCTGTAGACACTGCAGTTCCTTTTCATTTCCTTTAGATTAGGAACAACCAGTTTATTCCCTAAAGGCTGGATTCAGTCCACTGGGAAAGATCATAAAGTGTGAGAAGAGGATAAATTTCTTGGTGGCCCCAGCTTGTTTACAGACCCCATTTTTGATGAGCACAGGGATTTTCCACCTTGCATCACCTGAGGTGTCCGCCACAAGACACAGCCAGGTCCCTCTCTGTGAGATGACAATGGCACACCTCCCCACGTGATGGCATCGCACAGGAAAGTGAAATTGTCCAGCCAGGTGCTGACTGCATTTTCTGTCACATGACTGATTACACTGCAGCAAGTCATCTGACCTAGCTTTTCTCACTCATTGAAAACAAAAACTGTCACATTGTGCTGGACACAAGCATTTTGGTCAAGCGGGAGCTCCAGCTTCAGCCACTGTAAGCAACAGCTCTGAGTTCTGGCTTCTCTATGTGCTTGTGGTTCCTACACATCCTCATTGGGGTTTATTACCTGAGTTAGGATTCAGCAATTTTATCTACAAGATCCTGCTGACCCTCATGTGGCTTGGCACAAGGCTTTAGAAAATGGGGTAGGGTTTGGGCATCTCCCGCATATGGAGTGGTACCGAAACTATTCAGATGACTGGCATTCCTATTTAAAGGACAGAGGATGAAGATGAATGCAATTCAAATTTTTGGGTTGATGCTTTGCATTTTAATTGAGTGCTATCCCAACTCTAACAGCAAAATCTGTATATTGATCTGAAGTGTGCCTACTAAAGTTTTAAAAACTAATTTGATTAGTTTATGAAGAAAAAAATGTTGTAGTACACAGCTTCCTACCCAAATATCAACAAGGCTTTTATGTGTTTTTCAGCTTGATTCCCTGACATCAGAGATTTTTTAAACACTATGCAAAGATTGTAGAGGAGAGTCTGGCTGGTTTTGGACTCAGGTGTGCTCCAAAATACTCTTCTTGTTCCTTTGATCCCTGATTTGACACAGGTCCAGATGACACAAGCTTCTGATGCAGAAGCCGCTCCTACCCTTGCGGCTGAGCCGGGAGCTCCCGGCCCCAGCGCAGAGGACATTCCCTGCACCCCTGGTGGCAGCGAGCGAGCGGGAGCAGCGCCGTGTCCTTCCTGAGCCTGCTCACCCTGCACTCCTTCTGCCACGCTGAGATGCATGGCTGGTGCCTGGAAATGATGCTGGTGTGGAAGGTGGCAGAGCCAGAACGCAGCCGCTTCTCTTCTCATAAATGAACGTGAGCTGGTTTGATTAGGGGTGCAGCAGAGGCATCTGCGTGTGGCCTCCTTAGCACAATATCTGAAATACACCGTCAGGACTTCACCCCCCCTTCCAACGTGTTATACTTAATGAAGCTGCATGCTTTTTTCTTAAAATAATAGAAACTGCATCAGGGAAAGAAGGTAAAGCAACAAAAAAATAGAAATGTAAGATGGAACAGGCATATCGTAACAAAGATTGAAGGAAAACCAAAACTCTTTCAAGTCTTTGAACTTTTACAAAAGAGAGTAAAGGCAAAATGAATCATTGATATTATAATAATTAGCTCAATTTACAGGTTTTTGTGGAAGAGCTTTTTTTCTCAGACAGCTATTTTGGAATTCAAATTCTATTTTTGCTCTTGTGTTTTACCTGCTTTTGAGGTAAAGCGTGAAATTTCCTCTAAATGCCACCCCATAGTAGTTCATCCTTAGGATATTGTTTTAAACATAATTGAATTGCTGGGGTACATTAAACATTGCAGCGTTTTAAGCAGGGGAAATAATTTAATGATGTGGTCTTTAAGACAGTTAATTAGCCTGGCATGTATGAAAGTGTAACAAGAACACCACCTACTGTAAAAGTGAATGTTCTACACTCCGCAGCACTAATTCCTGATAGCTTCACCCTGCATGGAAATCATTAACCCCTTTTTTGTCAAATGTTTTTAGGCAAAATTACTGAGTTTGGAGTTGGGGATTGCAGCTCTTGCCTACATTAGCCAGAGGAAAAATCTAAGAGGTAAAATAAATCACAATCGGTTTAAACATCAGGTGCCATCCTTTCTGAAAAGATTATTCTGGGTTCTGCTACAAGTCATTTTCATAATGATGATGGATTTTTTAGCTGGAAATAGTAAGGATTTAAATAAAATTTCTGGTGATGTCAGCACAGTTTTTAGAAAATTGCTTGTGGTGACCCTTCTGCAATATTGCTGTGCTGCTGGCTTGATTTATCCGCCATAGGATGGACTGGAAGGGATAACGTCCAGCACTCACTCTGTGGCCTCAGCAGGAGGTGACAGAGGTCACGGTGTAGGGAAATTTCCATGGTCCCTCCATAGCTCTTGAGCTCTGTGTTTTTGAGGACAGCCAGCATGCATCACCCGTGCAGCCGGAGCCAGTGGGGAGCTGAGTCCCATGAACACCTCGGGGTCCAGGAGCTCTCCACTCCCAGAGAACTGCTGGCACTTTGCAGCATTTGCCCACTCATCCACATTTGTCTCAAAGCAAGGCAGGACAGAGGCTTCCCAAAAAAGTCTGCAGGATTGGACCACCCGGAGTCTTCAAAACACCATCACCAGCTTTAATCAGAACTCACAGAAAGCATAGTGTATCTTCATCTTTTAAGCTTTGCCTCTTTATCTTGCAGTAGCAAAACCATGATATTTAGTGGCTGCAGTAACACTCCAGGTTTGAAATCCCCAATCTTCAGGGATCTTTTGCCCCTCACATGAAAGCAACTTACAACTAGTTATAAAGGGCCACTGAGCTTCTGATTTTCCGTATTGCTGGGATGGTTGTGACACAATTCAATGAGATGATAATGCCTTCCGCTAAGTGGATCAAAAAGGGAGAGAGAAATCTGATGGGGGGGAAGCAGTGAGGGAATTCTTCAAGGAACAAAGCTTAGTGCTGGCCCTGTTGAAGGCAGTGGAGGTGTTGCTCTTATTTCCAATAGCTCCCGATTTTACTCAAAGTCACTTTCTGCTTTTAAGTCTGCTGCTGAAAGTGTTGAGCACAGCAGAATTTTCTCTTCCAGTCAGAGAGCAGATTTCGTGTTTTGCAAGCGACGCTGAGCACTGGCAGGGATGGGAGCATTCCTGATTAAACAAACTCCCTAATAGACCAAGTCTTGCACTGCTAAACTCGCATGCATTATTGCGCAGGAGGCCGAGCATATTTCAGCCACAATGATGGAGTGGGCAGCACTCTGTCAGATCAATTATGTACAAGGCCCATCTTCTCTATGATTCCCTCGATTTTTCCTCCTGACAGTTCACCTTGTGCCCAACCTTCTGTTCTCACAGAGAAAAACCTGCAGACAATAGAAAACCTAAGGCTGTTTTTTCTCGCCACTAAGTGGCATAAAGTAACTCTTTCCTGTCAGGTTCCTCATGAATTTTCACACCAATTTATCTTCCTCAGTTTAGGGGATTTATAGCCTTTCTATGTCTTTCTTTCTTTTTTATGGTTCTCTTTGGTAATGTCACGAAGACAGTGAGTGCACACTGGAGTGGTCCCTGCCCATCAATAGCACGGCAGTGGTGGCAGCTCCTCCAGCCCGCTCCAGCCTCAGTGAGGAGCAGCTGTGCTCAAACACTGCCCATGTCCCATCCCAGGGCAGGACACCTGGTCCGTGCTGGGTTATGGCTGATTCCACATCCTGCCTATGCAAAGGGCACTGAGATCAGGCTTTAGAAAATGTTTCTTTTCATGACACAACACACCATTGCCCATGGAATTCAAATCCTAGGAGAGACTGTTCAGTTGCCAGTCAATTATTTGATGCAAGTGGCCTCCACCATTTATAATCAGTTCTGCCCTACAGTATTTAATTTAAAGAATGAAGCCAAATTAGTAAGTGAGGACCAGTATTGGACATACTGCCCAGATGAATTCAAAGCAGATTTCACGAGAGTGAGGTGCTGAGTAAAAATGAACTGAGTGCTGTGAGCTGGGGCAGCTTCAGAGAAGAGAACTGAACTGAAGCTGATGCCTCATCTTTCTCCATCCTAGAAATCAAAGTATCCAGCTGGGTCAGCAAAATAAGCTCTGCGAAGTCAAGGCTGAGGAGTACCAGAGAAAGACAGCAAAGGGAGAAGTTGTTGAACAGCTTGGACAAAGTTTCTTTTATTCCTTCTGTGCAGAAGGAAGAAATTTTGGAGCACATCTTGAATTCCTGTGAACTCACTTGCGTGCGAGCAAAACCAGCGCAAAGCTCAATTAAGCAATCAAGTCCATTGTTACAGGCAGGGTTAGATTCCTCATCTATCAGAAGTAGAAGTAGTACCAAACAGAAACAAAGCTCAGACAGCTGTGTGTGTACAAACACAAACCAGAAGCGATGGCTATCAGGGACCTCCTGGAGCCCGTACAACACACTGGTGGTGGGAAGTTCAGGACCCTTTCTTTGCCTTTGGTGGAACTGTCAGAGCTATCCCTGGGATGAAGCCTCGAATGAAGAGTTTTGGCTTAGCTAAATGTTCCAAACAGCCAGTGTTTGTGTTGTCTGCAAGGGGAGAGAGCTCCACACCACCCACAAGGGAGAGGAGCTGCCTTTGAGTTGGTGCAGAGCACATTGAATGCAGCCAGACCAGTCGAGAGCCCCGGGGAACTGGGGCTGCAGACATCGCTCTAGCCAAGGATACCAACACATTTTTGTTGGTTCAGATTGATATCTTCCACAGATGCCTTGTCTTCCCAACAAACTCACTTCTTTCCTAACCTCCCTCTCCTCTGATCAAAAGACTGTCTTTTGATAGGGCAGAAATTAAGCTGTTTTTCTGCCTGTGCCACGTGAACCTCAAGAGAGGTTCAAGGGGAGAATTCAAAGTCCTGATAATGTGGCCTTTCCAGTCTTTTTTTACTTCTCACTATTTTCCATTTTACTTTGATCTGAAGGGTTCTGCTCTCACTTTCCAATCTCACTTGTCTCTCTCTCTGTAATGAGAATCCAGGTAGCAGATATATTATGTGATATAGTGTATCAAGAAGTCACAACGCTGCAGGATCACCATGTTATAAAGACTACACGTGGCAAGTGCAAGATTTATCCTTGGGAAGTCATTACATTCTTTGATTGAGAAATAATACCCTCCAAGACAAACTTAACATTTTGGTCTCTGATAACCAAATTGATTTAAAAAAGGAGTTGGTACATAACAAAAATTCAAGTTTCAGTACCTAAGAAATACACAGTAAAATGTTTTCAAATGTTTTCACATAACTGCTGTTATGTGGTATAAATTGTTTTTTATAGCTACTTGATCGTCTTCTCAATGACTAGAGCAGAATCTTTTTTTAAAAGTGTCCTGGAATGAGCAAGGTTACATCTTCAAAGATACCTCATGTATCTTTAGCAACAAAGAACAATGAGTCTTTTCTCAGTGGAAAAGGTCAGTCCTTTATATGGTCTCTGATATTTAAGGTTTTAATTAGAGATCAACTATGTAATGATGGTGCCTGATGGTGCAATGCTCTGTGTTGTAAGGCTGACTGCAGATAGCCTGAGTCCTTGACTGCTTTTACTTCCTATTTGGGCATGTTTCCAGTAAACACCTAGAATTATAGACCACTGAGTGAAGTTACAACCTCTGACCATGATTCTGGTGAAGAACAGTGGAAAAAACAATCAGCTGGAATTTGGTGCTGAAACAGAAAAAAGTTTACCTGAAAATTAGGAGGCACTGACTTGAGAAGATTTAACCCTGCTGGAGAGCTCTGTAATTCCAGTTCATACCACTTCTGCTTTTCTGCCAGGTGCACTTTGGAAAGAAGGGGCCCAATAACCTACATTACAAGTGAATATTTCAATCTGACAGCTCACTCTCTCTGACAGCAGTGCTGTGACAACACGTCTGGGTCAGATTCAACACGATTATGTAAGCCACCAACCAAACCTTTTTTTGAATACATTAAAGGCTGCTTAAGTACAAAACCCACCCATGCAAATCTTAAAATGCAGGGAAATATTTGGCTAAGGAGAGCTTTGGACACCCCTTTGTGCCCACACATTATAGCAAGCAATCACACTGAGAAACAGCCTCCACAAGAAACTCTTTGCATTTCCAGCATCCAAGAAATCTAACACATGCCCAAATTCCTCTGCAAAAGGAACAAACCTTAACTCTGACCTCAGCTGGAAGTTGGCACTGCCAGCTTTGAAGGGGGAGCTCTGACTGCTGGCACCTCTCGGCTGGAAGTAGACAGAGGAGGGAAATGAGATCTAGCAAAACATTTGCATGGACAATGTGGGCTTTTTTCCAGTCTACAGCATATTGTACAATACTCACAGCTACATCAGATTTAAGAACATTTCTTAAATCAGTTGTTTGTATCCAGGACTGGAAATGGCACCTTTGGTTTCTGGGAAAGGGATGAAGATGGTAGGATGCAAGGTGAGGGACCCCTGTCCCTTCTGGCAGGGCTCTGGTAGGTTTTGGCCACAGGTACCAGACAGATGGTTGGTGTGACTGGCAGCTCAGCCATTTCTTTTGAGTTGAAATCCTTTCTCAGTGCTTCTGGAGCCTTTCAGCTGCATTTTATTTCTGACCTGACCATTCTATGCTTAATTTAAAGAGGGCACTCATAAGCAGAGGGAAAACTGTTCACACAGGGCTTCAGAGCGCTTGGACTTGTTTAATATTAGCACCTCAGAGGCTTCCTGTGCAGGCAGCATTTCACAGCTCCTGAAACAGCTTTTCAAGCCACTGGTCCATCATCTTGTGCTACAGCCATTTATTCAACCCAGGCATCAACCTGTGTTGGGGAGAGCTGGGGACACGGTGGAACCGAGAGGGAAACCGCGCTTGGAGGAGCCGCGTTCAGAGCTGGGGTCACGGCACAGGGACTGGATGCTCTGGCTTTGAGTGGCACTGCCAGGGCTGGCTCCAGGCCAGGCACTGCAATGGCCTGAGGGACACGTCCCTGCGAGGACAAGGGCTCTCAGCTCCTGAGGAGATATCATTTATGAGGCATAATTCATGCCCTCAACAGTGGCCTCTCTCACCTGAATGTCATGTCAGTGTCACCGGTTCTTGCTGAATTTGGAGCTCAGCAGTTCCTGGGAGCTGGGAGCATCTGCCTGGAGGCAGGATATCGCTTATCAGCATCTTGGTTCTTTAGGAGGCTGATTCTCCAAACTGCTGCTGAGCTGTTACCCAAAGGCTTTCAGCTGAGAGAGAATGCAGTGCTTTGAACTCCACTTGTAAGGGGCTGCTGATTCCTGGACCACCAAGTCAAGGTACCCAAACCAGCTGGGACTCTGCCTGTGCACCCTGGAGGCAGAACTGAGCTCAGGAGGACTTAGCAGAGAACATAACAGATGCAGGAAGACTTAGCAGAGAAGACCACTCTAGTAGGACACATGGGCAGGAAGGGATTTTACTCAAATGACGTCACCTTGGTACCATCCCACAGTCATTAACAATGCTAAAAAGAAATTAAACTGAAAGATCAGTTCCTGTGATATTGAAAGGATGCAGTGACAAGGAGCCACTCACAGAGGCACTGATGTAGCTGTGAGAATTGTACCAATTCCTCAAGTCAAAGGAAAATTAATTAACTCACAGGGGCTGTCCCCCCTTTCCTTAAAATGCGACATGGTGGCAGATCTTGCACAAAACTCCTAGGGATAGTGGAGGTACTTTGGATCTGCAGACTTTGCAGATCTAAGCAGACTTTGGCCCCTCTGGTTTTAAATGCTCCAGGAAACCTGCACTTCTCATGTAGAATAAAAAACGGCCACAATACTGAATTTCGTCATTTCCTCATCACTCACTGTGTAAGCAAGCAAAGAAAACACACACTGTGCTGTTTTAGAAAGGAATACTCTCCTTGGGGCTACCAAGTAAGAACATCATATTTCATATATGTGATATTCAAGGTATTTGATTATTTGTAAAAATCCCTGTGATTCAGCAGCTTGTGGGCTCTGTGAATCAGGGGGTGATGTGAAGGGATGTTTATCTGAAAGTCTTGTCTCCCTCAGCAGCCCACATCGTCTCTAATTCTCTGAGACCCGCTTCCTCTCTTCCAGAAACAAGATCTTTCCTGCACAGCCTGGTTCCTGTTCTCTACTGACCTCCCTGCCTTGGATTTGAGGAGGTTACACATCAATGTAGGAGTTAGGTTCAAGTATGAGTCCTCTGACAGGGTGTAAATTTTCTGAGGTATGATTTACGCATGTAAAAATATGGTTATTTGTTTTCCTGTAAAATCAGCTAGTGTTGCTGCTGGTTAGGAAGAGAAATTCACCCATCACCTGTACCAAGTACCTGCAGTTGTGCCTGATTCAGGCTGAGAAATGAAAGTCTTTCTGAAGGGGACATTCACAGAGGCATCGATTGCTACAAGAACAAATAGGACTGATGTCTGAACTCCTGTATAACACAAACATTCATGCTGATGCCTTTTTAACCTCAGGCTTATCTTTCAGAGATTCATTTGCTCCTAGTATGAACCCAGATGGATGAGCTACTTATAGGTATCTCATATCTCCCAACAGATCTACACGGGAAGGAGACCTTGCCTCTGATTTTTAAACACATAGTCAGCTTTCATTTTTAATGAAAATCCAAATTCTTATGCTCTAAGCAAAGGGAGTGGAAATCAGTACCAAAAGAGGGATAGATGGAAGAAAATAATTTAATTTCTGGTACTTTAGTTTCAATAATTTTATTAGTATTGCCCCTGTGCAGTCACATACTGTTTTCTATTACTTTCCTGTACTAGCTGCACTCGTAAGAGTAAGAGGCACAGTGGCCCATGACTGGGTAGGTCAGCATTTTTTATTTCCTTTCAGCTCACTCTAATGAAAAGCACATGCATCCAGTAAATCTTGCCTTTTCCCTTATTAAACCAGTCGATGTTCATTACTGAGGTCTGTGCCTGGCTGGGTGGGAATCAATAAGATGATCCTTTTAATCGCCTTAGTAATCAACAAGCTATTTCTTATTTCAATCTCAGCCCAGTAGTCATTGAAATCCAATGATTTATCTGCATTACACATGCACTCACACACAGAGTAAGGGAGGTTTATGTGTGTACAACTAGAGAGAGAAAGGCTGAATTTTGCAATACACATTAAATTATTGTGCCAGAGAAATGCCCGCAATGTCATTATTTACTTGCTGGTACCCAGTACTCGCATGCCCAGGATGACTGAGTGGAAGTTGGATGTTATGCCTGCAATGCAATTGAGGAAACTGCAGAAAATAAAAGGATTTTAATGGAGGGAATGGCCAAAAGGGCCATTTTACCTGCCCTAAACTCAGCTTCCTGATTTTCCTTCTCATTCCCATGTCTGCCTCATCCAGACAGACAGCACAGCATTGCTGAGAGCGCACTGTGAGCACAGATCTCCAGTGTAACCCTTGGTGCCTCACCTTCCCCAGCTGTAAACCAGGGACAGGAAGGTCGATTACCTGTGAAAACTCCAAAGAATACTATTGTACAAGAGCGTTAGTTCTTGCTAAATCCTGACTGTGCTTCAGGATTCAGTGCTGTAGTTCCAAAACTTCCACAGATGGAGGGGAGGCTCCTGCCAGCCTTCCTCTGTGGAGAGGTTCTGGGATGCTATTAGGGCTGGTTGTCTGAGAAAGGATTGTTTGCACAAGTGAGCTAAGCTGAGCAGTGCACACTGGTGATGTATCTGTATGAAATTTAGTTTGACTGCCAAATCAAAGTATTTGGGCAGGAATGGCAAAACCCGTGTTGAAATAAACTGCAAGTGTTGTGTTGATTTTAGTGATTTTACCCCGTATTTTCTTGCTGCTGAATGATCATTAGGGTATGAATCATGGAGCATGTTAATAGATGGAGAATTAGATGGAGGGATTTTTTCTTGTAGATTTATAAACTTTGGTTTTTGGAGAGCAGAAAATGAAAGGAGAAGGAGAAAGAAAAAAAAGTCAAAGTGCAAGTGCATCGAGCACAGGCATCGGAGCATCTTTCAGCTGTGCCTCCTGTTACGTAAGGCCGGGCTGTGTTTGGGCTGCAACTCGACACTGCCCCTTTCTCCCCCAAACAGAGCTTTTTCTCATAAAATTCACTCAGGCACTTCTTCTCAAGTTCTTCATACACTTTTCGCAAGAAAAAAGAAATCATTCATATCTCTCAAAGAGAGTCTCGGATTCTTTAGATATTTTCCATTATAAGCTTTTGGCACCATTATTACCCACGGATCAAGTTACTTTTCTGATCCCTCTTCTTTCATCTACTAAAAATGGATTATTTCATTATTAGCCTGGAACCGTTACTGTTCACAGAGATCAGGTCTGTATATGAACAATGCCTCCCCCAGTATATTACTGAAAATCCCGGGGCTGTTGTAAGGTTTCCTTTAAACACTAGAACTCTATTTTTTGTGAGGTCTGCATAGTGGCAAAGTCTTTGAAAGGCCATTCCTTTTCTCTGAATTCTACAAAAGCTAAATATGGCTGTTTTCAATAGTTTATGGAAGATCTTAATTGGTTTGCATGCACAACACATATATGTGTATATATTTGCAATATCTAGACTGACAGTTATTGTAATTTGACTATAGTTTAACTATTTCATTAACAGTAACTATAGTTTAACTATTTCATTAACTTTAATTCAGTCTTGCTGTCATGTCAAGTCTGTCAGTGTATTAAAAGAAGTCCAGGGAAAATTGGCCACCAGAGTCACTCTAAAATTTCCTATTTGAGTGGTTCAGAGAGTGGGAACACTTTTGGCTGTTGTGTTTCCAGTTTCTATTTTTTTATTTTTCCTCTTCCATCAAAAGTGCATCTGTCCACATGTGGATCTCGACTTAAGAAGCAGGGAGGTCTCTGGGAAGGAAATGCAGACCCACCTCATGAACTGGAAAGGGAATGTTTTCAAATCTTTGTAGGAGACAGTCCTGCTCTCATGTTTCTGCCCCACTTGCCACTTTCTCTGGTGAAAACCACCCCCAGCATCAGAGATCTCACAACTGCAGAAATCCATGAAATGTGGCAGAAACCTCAATCTTGCAGATCCTGTGACAGTGCCCTCAACTGCACAACTATTCCTGCTTCCCCTCTGAGTCCTTCATGCAGATGGCAACATTACCAAACCCTAATCCCACTGCCAGCACCTCTGCTCCATCTTCTCAGAGAAAAACTTCATGTTCTCCAAGCATTTTCAATCAGAAGAGCACCTGTCCTGTGAGAAGTGGGCTAAATCCTTCCAGTAATTTCAGCAGGGACCACCAATAGCAACAGAATCATCAGAATGGTTTGGGTATGAAGGGACTTTAAAGCTCATCTCATTCCACCCCCTGCTATGGGCAGGGATGCCTTTCAATATCCCAGGTTGCTCCAAGCCCCATCCAACCTGGCCTTGGACACTTCCAGGGACAGGGCAGCCACAGCTTCTCTGGGCAGTCTGTGCCAGGGCCTCACCATCCTCACAAGGAAAACATTTTTCCTAAATAATCCTGCGCCCGTGACAATTTCTAGATGCCAGCGACACGGGCAGTGGCAGAACAGATGGAACCACAGGTAGAGCACTCACTTCCCATCCCCACTCCTCTGAGAGAGCTTGAATTCTTTATGTCCTCCATGTGCCTGCTAATTAAAGTGTCTTATCTGGTTAGACTCCATCATAACTTGTTTTCTACTTAATATGAGACAAATGGCTTACATCGGTAGAGACCTGAGTTAGACACTCAGTTCATACACAAATGAGGTGATTTAAATATTTTTAGGATTTATTTATAATGACCTGTTTCCTTCTCTGTTTAGTTTAATTTAATTGAACACTTTGCTTCTTTTCACTTTCATGTTCCCTCCCTTCTGTGTGTGCCATTTCCATCCTCATTCAATCCCATTTTGATGAGGCAAGAAAAAAAAGCCCAGAACACCCCGCCATCGATTCTGGTTGCCTAGGTTTGATTCCAAATCTGGAATTTAGCAGGAATCCTCTGTTACGCTGAATTATTGCACAGAGGCAAGCGTAACATCTTTGTGGGATGTGGGCTCTTCCAGACTCTTTGTCCTCCATGGTAATGTCCCAATCACACTGAAGTGCTCCCAAATGTGCGAGGACTATTTAAGCTTTGTAAATGCCGTCCTCCAAAAATCACTCCACATAAATGTTTCATGTCTCTCCTCTGCAATGCACAGGCCCCAAACATTCAGCTGTGAGGGTGTTTATATTTGTGGAACTCTCTTGAACATTTGCTGTGGATTTCAAACAGCTGCTACACTGAAGCACTGGGAATAGTAAGATCATGAATATTCAGGTGAAGCCACTGGAATGAACAGCCGTTAATAGAATAAATGCCTAAACAGTTGTGTAAGGCTTATTAAGACCTATTGGGGCTGAGATAATAAATTCCCTCTTTGACATGTTGCAACTACTGTAGTTTAAACATTTTGGACCACCTCTTCAGAACTGAAAGAAAAAATTATGTTAGTTCTGTGTGATAACACAATGAAACACCTGGAAGGCTTGGCGCTTGTATTAGATTTGGCAGGGAGATTGTAACATGCTAGCTCATCCCCACTTAAAATCATGGCACTGTTTATTGTGTTAGTTGTCAAGGTTATCCAAATTACATACAGTCTGGATGGAGCACACTTATCTCATTAGAGAATGTATTTTTTACTATTTTCTCAGAGAATGTAGTTTTTACTATTTTCTTTATTTCTGTATTTCTACTATTTTCAAGTTTGGAAATAATAATATTATACTTTTGCACTGAGGCAGTAACATGTACAATCTATTGCCAAGAAGAGAAACTAATCAGAACACGAAGAAAAAAACCAACCCATTCAAAGTTTTTTTATCCCAAACCCAGCAAATATCAGGAAACCAGCACCAGCAGCCTGGCTTTGAGCCTTCAAAAAAGATGGGCATCTCTGTAGCTGACAGGCCTGCTATGGGGACTCCTTGGTGGCTGCTGTAACTCCAAAGCACTCCAAGTATCCAGAGTGGTTAATTGTTGCAGGAGAACTGTCTTTTCCTTTGAATTTAGCTGTCACGTTGCATTATGCTGTGCTGTACTGCCTAGTTCTGGCATACTGTGTCACGAAACATAAAAACCGACAGGATGCAGTGTAAGTCTTGCAGGTTAAAATTTAAAGGCAAACTCAGTAATATTTGATCAGTTACCTGCTGTCGGTTCAGATAAAGGGCGTTTGATCTCCATGAGCAGGGCTAACTTGTTAGAAGCAAACTTGCACATGGCACAAGGCTGCTCTCAACTCTGCAGCAGTGTGAACTGGGGAGTGTCAAAGCAGCTCAGGTGCACTTGGAAGTGTTAAAAATTAACCCACCTGGCTCTTTTTTTAATGTTTTAAGAAAAAGATCAAACTATACCCCTATTTACTAGTCTCTGTGGCTGACACCAGATTCTAGGAAGTTGTTTCAAGAGGAAAATCACCTGAAAAACCCAAAGGAAGGACTTAATTCTGATTAAATCTGTACAACACCCCTGCCAGTTTTAACACGCTACACCTTCAGAGCCTTTCTGGCAGCAATGATGGGCTTTCCTGATCGGGTTTCATGAACAATCTCAGTGTGTTTGTTGACTGCCTGCGTGTACGCAGCACCTGTATAAATCACCATCTGCATGAAAGTATCAGAAGCTGGTCAGGATGAAATAAAAGCTAAAATCCCAACATTTCCCTTCATCCCCTTCCCCACACTCCTGCTTTTCTGTGACCTGTTTATCAATATGAGAACCAAATCTGTTTCGGAAACTTCAGTGTCATGGTTACATTTTGGGAGGAAGGAACAGATGGAATAGATTAATTAGTCAAACTATGTTTAAGTAGAAAGGCATTTCTTTCCATGAGTAGCCAAAGGCTAGAAAGAACATATAAGGGACAAGGAGAAGTGCCTCAGGACTTCTTCCTTGCTGGAACAGCTTCCCAGTTTCAGACTTTCAGCAGCATAAAGGGTCTTTGATTTCAGCTCCTATTAAGAAGTAGGTCAGGAGGTGCCTGATTTTCAGCAGGGCAACCGCTCCTTTCAGCTTATTAAAAGTAGCCACTCTTAAACATTTAATGCATGTTATTTTTATAGGGACTCTGGTGTATAAAGATTCCAACCGGCTACTCCTACAATCCGTAGGGAAGCAAATGTCCCTGCTGCTGGGATCCATCACTGCTTGCTCTTGCTCTTGCATTTGTCAGCATATGCCTGTCTAATACAGTGCACCATCATCTGTCTCCAGTTTTCCAGAGCCTTGGGCAGATCCTCATTTCATCACCTCCCCATTTTTCCTGCTAGGAACAGAAGACTTGCCACCACGCTTCTGGCCCTGGTGTTGTGAGCTGCAAGGAAGCTACACCAGACACAGCAATGCCTCAGAAATTCAACACGACTTTGTTTAGCACCAGTATTGATCTGTGACTGGTGATACCATCTTGTGTGAGAAAACAAAGCCTGCAGTACAGCTGGTTTGGAAATCAGGTTTCAGTGGGTAACTGCAGCCTTTTTCATCCCTGTGTCCAGCCTGGTGGCATGCACTGCAAGGTTTTTGGCTTGGGTTCAGTCATCTTACCTAAGAGTAGATACTTAGACAAGACACGAGGATTTTGATCATAGTAATATCCTTTACCAGCCAGTGGAGAGGAATTTGCCTATCCTGAATGCAATTTAGTTTTCTTTATGGGCCTGGTTTTTTGCCACAGATTGCAAAGGGGGGCACTGACAACCGGACTTAGGTATTCATCAGCTGAGCACCAGGCAGAAGAACTCAGCCCCTTCCTCCTGCTGATTTGGTTTCAAAGGCACAATTCCTACAAGTAATCACATTTACCAACTAAAATGTGTTAATTCACCCTCTGACAATTTTTAGAGATGTGTTTTAGTGCTGTTTCTGTTTTTATTTTCTGTCACGGACAGAAGGGGAAGATGGGCAGGAGTCTGGGATGGAAACAGTTATTTCAAATAACAAAGGAAAGATTTTGGCCAAGAGGAAGATTTAAATCTAACCCAGATGTAGCTCACTGGTGTCTGGAATTGGAGAGATGGTCCCAATCACAGAGTAGCACCCAAGGCTGGCTCAGGAAGCAGAGGGATGTCTGTTGGTTGAGGAGAAAACTGTTTGCCTAGCCCCCAGCCAAAGGAAATGTCCCAGGACTGCAGCTGGGCAGTGAGGGATCAGGGAAAGGATGGAGCTCTGAAAGCAAATCCTGCTGGCTTCCTTTCTCCTTGGCAAAGGACAGAGTTGAAATAAGTAGGAGCAGGGTCTTGGGAGGAGGAGGAAGGTCTTTTACTTAATGTGTGGTGTCTGAGCAGGGTCTGTGCCCCCTTCCTCCTTGGTGCCCTGGGCTGAGCTGGCACAACCCAGGATGAACCTGTGCAATCCTCTGCCTCATCACTGCATCCTGGAGCCAGGAGACAGCTGTGTATCAGAGAGGTATCACCACAGGTAAAATGTCTGAGAAGACAGGTGCAGCTATACACCAGGTGGGCTTGTACAGCAGGTTTGACTTTTTTAAAAGCAGCTTTCTGGGATAAGCATAAAAAAATCACTTTAAGTTCATTGTATTTGTTATGTCTTTGCTACAATTATGAGGAGAAAGAAGGTAGGAAAGGAAGCAAGAAAGATTTATTTCCTGGTTACCTTGCAGTAATCATGGGTACTAAGTTCTGGAATAAACCTCACAGTAGAAAACACTCTAGGTACTGTACTTGTTGTGAGGCTTAGTCTCACCGAAACAGATGGAAAAACAAAAGAAAAGAAATCACAAGAGGTCTGTTTAGCAAAGCATGATTTGAAAGATCAAAGAAACAACACGTAGATTGCAGTGATCATTGTTAGATAACTTATTTTTTTCTTTTTTTTTTGCAAATAGTGCTATGTGCTGAGAAAACCTGGCTCATAGCTCCCATGATCTCAGTCTAGTCACCTACTTTTTAAGAAAGTTGAAATCACATTTTTCAAAAAATTTGGCTCCAAGACTAACATCAACAAGGTGATACAGAGCAACCAGGGACCTGCTGATCTATAGCTTACACTTCCAAAATTCTGACCTGGACTGGGAACATCTCAGAACAAGGTTAAGATGTGGGCATGATCCCATTATAAAATATAGGTGAACACCAACAAACCCAGACCTGTCTGAAGGACTTTAGAATGATGGTGTGTATTTATGTAATAATTCTGCATTAATTCAGACCTTGCACAGAGCTGGAAAATGGATTTCCTCACTTTGCTAACCCCCACTGGAGGTGAGGATCCATGCACAGGGAATTTAAGGCCATGGAGAGGAGTTTTGCTTTACTAGTGGCTTTTCATGGACTTTTTAGGAGCAGTCTGAGAACCCTTGGGGATTTCATCCCAGAGGCTGTGGCAGTATAATTTTAGGATGGTGATGTGGTTATTGGATTTGTGGTAGCATGAACTCATCTCTCATTGTATTTTTCTTTAAAGAGAGGGATTAATGGAAGCAGGATCATTTTCAGAAGGGGGTTCTTTGTCTGACAGCAAGTACGTGCTTGCTGGTGAAAGAGTTGTTGAGAGTGGCGGTACAGAATCAGGATTTTAGGGGATGCAGGAGTGGCATCCTAGCAGGAAAGAAATGGAGGTTGTAAGTGAAAAACACTTCTTCTTTGAGAAAGCAGAGTAAAAAGTCCAGGGAATAAATATGGGCTCCCTACTTCAGTACCACCCCTGCACATGCATCTTTCTGGGGAAAGAGTGAGCACTTGGCATGATATGAAACAGCCTGGGAAATGCCTTGTTTCGTACAAGGTGATGCCCCTGGGTTCTCTGTGTCTCTGCTAAGCAGGGTGAGCTAAATTACACAGAGAAGTCTGAAAAAGCTCCAGCACAGCCTGGCCCAGCCTCTCCGGAAGGAACTGCCATTCCTTGAAACCACTGTAATCATCTGTAATCTGATTTTAACACTTTGCTACCACCGATGTCTCCCCAACAGTGATTCCAAACCTGGCAAAGTGATTCCAAACAGTCTCTGATACTGTTGCCAGCCAGCACAAAGCCAGAATGAAAAAAACCCATCCCTGAAAAGCCCGCATGATTAAAACACATAAACAAATAAATGTATTTCAGATATAGTTCAGTAATCAAAAAGCCTGGCTGTTTTGCCTTTTTCTTTGGTAAAGAGGTATCCTTGCTTACAGTCTGGGTTCCATGGATACCACGAGCAACTCCAACTTTGTGCCTTTAATGCTTGCACTGTAGAAAATGCTGTTTAAATATTCATGCTGACCCTAGAAAGCTATCCACTCGGCCATCTGGAGGACTCCCATATCCCATCCACTGGTGTTTTATTTTGAAGGATATATTCCGATCACACTGACTCGGCTAAATAGACTATTGGTCCATTTGTTTTGTAACTGCTATTTAGTTACCTCTCAGGATGTCAGCTCGATTTATCTGTGTGGAGGAGAATTCTTCAATAAAACTATAGATAAATAGGAGCAAGAACTGCGGATGGATAGGAGGTTACTCATTCCCACTGTCGCTGCCATGCATGGAAGTGACCTTGTCTGGAACCAGCTAACCTTGCACCTTGCGATTCACATGAAAATTCAAAGCCAAGCCCTGGCAGGTCAGAGGGAGAACCCAGCCTTGTGTTTAAGGAAAAAAGGGATTTGCTTGTTCAGGCAGTGCTGGGGCTGTGTACTGCACAGGGACTCAGAGTGCATTCTGCCCAGGGCTAGAGGGAAATGAATGGAGAGAGAACACATTTAATTTGAAGTGGGAAGGAAAATGAGCGTGTGACATCAGAGAGAGCCAGGAAGAGGAGAAAATGCTCCGTGGAGCAGAGCAGGCAAGGTAGAGGTCTCACAATCCTGCAGCGGGTCTTGCAAGGAAGTGTCAGTTCTCAGGGCTGCCTGCCTGTAGTGCCTTGAGATGGGAAGAGAAACAGCCCCCAGTTTCATTTCTCAAATTCCAAAAATGCATTGCTTGTAGTAAAGGAAGGATTATGGCCATCATGGCTCTCCAAGGGCAGCTCCACTGACAAGGTATCTGCAAAGTCACCTGAAATACACACAGTGGCAAAAGCCTTTTGCTTTTCACTGTCTGTTCCCTGAGACACCCCACCAATATTGCCATAGAAGATGAGGTGAAATGTTCACGACTAACAATGTTTATTTTGGCCTTTTCTCTCCAGTTTGGGTGTGGGGGCAGCGGCGCTGGTGCTATTTGGCTGATTTATTTATGTTCAGAAGGAGGGTGGAGGAAGGGGGCGTATATCCATGGTCACGCTGACTTTTTCAAGCTGCTTTGGAAGAAAGTGCACACTTAATTGGCATTCAAAGTGCATCTCTGGCTCCTATCTCTCAGTAATGCTTGAATAGATTGTGGTGTGTACAAACCTGGCAATAACTCCACTCTGGACTGACAAGAGTTAGGAAACACTGCTTAATTCTTCTATTTCATTTTACTTTTTTTTGGTCTTGGGGAGAATTTTATTCTTTGCTGCTTGATCATTTTCCCTGTGATTCATGTCCTTTCAGGAAATAGTAATTGACAAAAATAAAGCACTTGGGTTGTTATTTAGTGAGCTCCAGCTAAATTCACACAGTCCTGCTAAAGAATCTATGCCCTCCGTGCCGCATTTGTTTTAAGCTTCCAGCCTCTTCTAGACAGATTTTTTCCCCCCATGCAGGCACAAAAGCACTTTAGTCAGCACAAATTTGGAGGTAGAAAAAAAAGCCTGTAATAGCATATCTCATGCTGCTATCAATTTTCCACTGGTGGAGCACTGGGGTACATGAAGTCCTTTGTCTGTATTCTGAAGTCAGCTTTGGTGACATTACATGACCAACTACAACATTTTAGTGTGCTACACATTGGTTTGAATTGTAACTTAGGAAAAAAAAAAAAGAAAAAGAAAAGAGAGAATAAAATAAAGATGTCCTGGAATGTGTCCAGGGCATAATGATTTCAATTTTGAAGAAATCCAACAACCAATTATACTAAATTCAACATTTTCATGTATGATAAGTTTAAAATCTCCTCTAATCAAATAGGGGAAGCCCTTTTTCCCTATTTTGCTATGGTTTTAGTTACCAGTAGGCCTCTAAAAATCTGTTTCTGCTTAAAAAGAAACCTTGAAAGGTTATATTTACTATATGTACGAAAAAGGATTGAATGATACAATTATATATTTTAGAATACTAAAGCAATGTATAAGAGACTAATCACGATCCCAAATTCAATTTTCAAACCTTTAATTGATCCCATCCCAAAGGTAACATTCTATCTTAATTGCCATGCTGAAATGGTTGCAATTACGTAAAATAAAACTATTCATTGGTAACTGGAAAAAGTCTGCTCATTAAGCACATGACGGCCAGCCTTGAAAATACTTGATTGCAAAAGGATGCAACCACTTTGCTTATATTTCCTTTTCTGGTTAAACTCTCCTTCACATATGTTGAGCTGGTTCCAAAAAGCCACACACGCACAATGAGCTGGAGATGGAACATGGTGCTCTGTGTGTCTGTGCTCCTGCACCTCCCATGGGCAAAGCCACCTTCCAGGGGGGAATAAGGGACTAGAAGGACAAAGGACCTTGGTGCTAGCCTGCTCAGTTGGTACTGTGATCTCTAAAGGTGCTCCATGAGAAGAGACCTGCTTCGGAGTGCTGAACAAACTCAGGAAATAATAAGGGACAGCTTAATCCCAAGTTAAAATGGGAAGTTGCACTATGGGATGCATAGGTATTCCTGCAGGGGTGTCACACAATTTGCAGAGTCAGGTAAGGTTGAGATCTTCTGTGTTTATTTGGAAACCAAAGTCAAAGCAAAGGAAACTTATGGTTTTCTAGGGGTGACAGTAGATGTTGGTGAAGGAAGAAGACTGGCAGCTTTTTTATTATTGACAAGAGAGCCTGAGTCCATCTCAATTTGATATCAACACCTGTGACACTTGGAACAGTGCCTCACTGGATGCAAATGTCATGTAAATAGTTATGAGGTGCTTATTCATTACTGTTACTCTTATTATTCAACCTCTCTAAGATACAACTGTCCAGCTGAGACAAGCACATCCATAAGAATTTTACCAGAGCTGGGAGCAGGCACAAGACTTTCAGCTGTGGTAACAGTGGATCACTGGGACAAACTATTGCAGAGACAAGAACACCTAATTTTTTTCCCTTTGATCTCATCCCAACAAGGCTGGCTGCCTTTTCAGGAGTTAACCTGCAGTCAAACATGCATCACTCTACTCCCATTGGGAATAAAAGGATGAATGTCTACAATCTGTGGTATACAGGAGGTCAGACTAGGAGATCAAAAGCTCTGGTCCTAAATACCTGACTTCCAAGTAACTCTCCAAGCAAACCCATCATATGGAGGTGATGAAAATAATCTCCTTCTACAACATGGCAAGTTTCCTTAGCGAGTGCCGGTTTGGAGCTGTGTGGTACTTGATTCTGTATAAACTCAGTGAAAAACATTCCCCATCCCAAGGAGCTCCTGTCTGGGTGGAAGATGAGATGCAGAGAAGATACAGACAGATGGGGAAGCACCAGGTAAGACTGAAATGATTATGTGTTTAATAAGCATCAACTGCAGCACACCAGCTGTGGCTTCTCAGTCAACTTCTATGTGAGGATTAAGTATTCTGGTTTTATACCAGTGAATTTCAGGATGCAGGACAGGTCACTGGATATGCCCATCCCATGATATGCATACATCTGTCCATGCTACATGTGCTCATTACAGAAAACAGACCCTTTAAACATCTCAGAGATACAGCCCAAGTGGAGTAGGTGCCTGAAGTCAGCCCCGAGAGCCTGGTTTTCTGTTTGCCTTTAACAAGAGGACTTAGACGTCCAATAGGACTTGGCTGTCCAAGCCATTCAGGGATGCCAGTGCCAGCCAAATATTGCCTATATATATCTTTAAACATCTGAGCCTTTGAATGGCAGGGGGATGTAGTGGTGAATAAATGCCTACTTGGACATAGAACAAAGATATTTGACTGGCTGAATAGGCAGCATTTGAATTGTACAGAACACACAGATACTCTGTAAATGAATGGCTGTTCACTTGCTCCATCAATAGAAAAAATTGCTCTTTCTCTTTCTGAGCGCACAGTATTTGCAGTAAGAAGGACACACAGATAAAACCAAAAATCTATTTCATAAGCACTTGAGCAGACTTGTGAAAATAGAGCCAGTGCATCATTTTGCTGATGGAATCTAAAGTAGTGATTCAGATGGGAATCATCACTGGCCGTGCAGACCTTGGGGATCTGCACTCGTCCTGAGGCATGCAGGCTAGTAAAGCAGGATTCCAAGCCTGACCTACTTTTGTCCCTACCTCGTTCCATCAGACCTAAATCCTGGTCCTGCATTCAGCCTGGAAGACTGTTGTGAATACAAATGATTTCAGGCATTGCTGATAGACTCAGAGGAGATCGAGTTCTGCATTTACTCGTACCATCCACACTTAGGAAATTCAGGGACTTTGAGGTCATGCAAAATTGTTCCTCTAGCAAAATCAATGCACTTTTTGTGTAAATCAGCTTTGGAACAGCTTCAGGTTTCTGTGGAGGGTCAGTCTTCACTCAAAGAGAGGGTGAAACTCAGCACAAAAATTACTATCTGAAACTTTCCCGAACTTTACTAAAATAGAAATAAAAGGCCATATTCTTAGCTAGCATAAGCTGGCGCAGGGGAGCTATATGACAATGACCATGTAGATCAGCAAGGCTTGCATTTATTTACCTGGCTGACCCACCTCTCCTATTGATCACTGCAGCTGAAATCTTCAATGTATAGTTTTGTCTGATGCCAAAGAAAACAAATTGAATGTTAACTTTAAACAAAACCCCAGATCATTATTTGATTTGGTTTCAGCACACTGCTGAATAACTCAGGTCTGTGAATGTTGTGGGGTTTGAAGATTTCAGCTTTGCATTTCTGTTCCAGCACAGGGAAGATGCACTTTGGATAGTGGATCGAGTCTTTTCCATCAGTGTCCTTGGTCCTAATGTCACTTAGAGATCAGACAGCTGAGCCAGCGCCATAGCAGGATTGATTGAAGATGTACCCTTGGGAAGAGGTACAGGTTGCCTAAACGTCTCCTTCTTCTGATGCCTGACTCAAACTAGTCTAATTTGGGTACCCAGTAACACACCTGCCTTCTCTGCCAGGGAAGAGAAGGTTTCATTAGGTACAGACTTTTCATTTTCATTAGGCACAGACTTTTATAGGAGATTGATACCTCATATCAACTGCAGCAAAAATGCTCAAAGTTCAGCCTGAGGAAATGAAAGGGAAAACCTGGAGTGCTGGTTGTGGATGGAGCAAGATGCTTTGACTTAATTTCTATTCAATTTGGGATTTTTAGGCATTGTCTAATTAACAAGGACCTGCAAAGAGAACAGTTGCTGTCTTGTAATAGGGAAAGGACTTTGGTTTTCGTTTCTGTCCACTGGTAAAAATGGCTAAACTGGAACCCTTGCAATGTGAATTTTTGTCACCTGACTGAAGTTTTGGTAACTTTAGGAACCCACACGTCAAACTGCATTTTTCTGCTTTCGTCCTTCACCAGTTCTATCCTTCTTCAGCTCTCATGAGCACAGACCCAGGGGGTGAAACAGAATCAAGGAAGACAGAGGACAGAGGGTGGTTCAGGTGTGCTGAGCAGCCTCAGGTGTGGCAGTGCAGAACTGGAAGAGCAGCTGGGCAGGTGTAGCCAGAACACCAGACAGTGGGTGAAAACACTAATGCACTGCACAAAACATCTGCCCCCAAACATTATTAATCCCAGTGGAAGAGGGTGGGAAGCAGCAAGTACCTTGGGCAGTGGAGCACAGGCTGTACCAGAGGTGTTGTAGGAGCCACAGATTTGGGTGCTCTAATCCTCACCCTCCTCCTCTAGCTGCTGTGCAATGCTGGTTCTTTCATCCAAACCTCCTCAACTGCCTGGAAAGTGCAATCTGATAACACTGCTATGGAAGCTTCAGACCCACATGGGGTCATTACATAACACCCCACATAATAAAGGAGATATTTATGTCCTCTCAGTACAAAGCCAGTTAATAATCACCATTAAAAGCAGCATGAAACGAGAGCACACAAAGCAGAGTTCTCTCCACTCAGAGTGTAAATTGCATAGTACTCCAAGATGAAGGCATGTTGTATTCTTTCCATGGTTATATTTAAATCTGTGTTTTCTTTAATTTAAATCTGCTCTATAAAGATCTCAGCAATTTGAGACAAAAGTATCCTTTAAAAGCAGAAAAAAAACCATGACATGATAGCATCCTTCATGCCAGGCTGGCCCTGTTGTGATTTTACATTGAGGGTGCATTTTAATTGATGAAATGTGCTACACAGCACAACTTGAAAAAGTAACAACCTTTAGTTACCATTTGGAAATGTGATGGAGGTGGCAGAAGTTAAACTCTTAGGACTAAATGAAATAACAGAAGCTCCCTATCCTTTCTTGAAGACGCTCATTAGTTTTCACTTTCTCACATTCTGTTTGCCATGGATTTCATCCAAGAATGACGGATGTAGAGTTATTAAGCAAGTGATAGTTTCAAAACTCCAAGTGTCAGTGCTCAGTGTGGGATCTCAGTTACCTTGCAGAGGCTGAAATACCCCTACCCTAGCTCTGGCATTGCCACGGAGGGAATGATCACATGGAAAGGTATGGTCAGAAAAGCCTGAGAGGCACAAGGCAGCTATAGGACTGGACAAATAAACAAATGAGGAATAAGCTGGTATTTGAAAGCCTCAGCACACACAGGAGACTGGGGAAAAAAGAAAAAAAAAGAAAAAAAAAGAAGAGGAAGGAGTATTAGTTTGCAGAAGGTAATGAACAAGTACCTTTTCTTGAATTCAGTCCAGGGCTGGGATGCAGGGGTATCTCAAATGCTATAAGGTCTCTGTGAGGGAAAGGCAAATCACTAAAGTTTCTGATTCTGGGCTTGGGAAAGAAACCTGCACATAGAGGGTGCTTTTCTCATTTCTGTGGGCCTGCTGACCAGTGATGGTCATAGAGTCATTGGCCGGTCTGGGTTGGAAGGGACCTTAAAGGTCATCCAGTTCCACCCCCCCTGAGTGGGCAGGGTACCTTCCACCAGAAGTCCGTAGGACATCCTCCATGGGCAGGGTACAAAAGGATAAATGAACCTACTGGAGAACATGGAAGGCAGAGCAGTGCTGCAAAGCCTGGCCCTCTCCAGCTGGGAAGCAGAAAAGCAAAGAGCCCATATGATCTTTCCTCATTTTACCTTCCAAGTGACACAGCTAACACACCTTCCTCCTTCTCCAAAGATTTGGAGATTTCCTCTGTCCCTGTTCACTTGTATCTCCTGCCTCTTGCTGACACTCAGAATGAATCAAACTCATGTGTCAAGCAAGACCCTGCTTTTTAAAATTACTTTTCCCACTTGATGGAAATGAATTGATGAATTTGCTCACAAACTGAAGAGGAAACAAAAAATAACACTGAAAAATTCTGGCTATGTAGATCTTTTTCTGTCCTAGATGCAGTAAAACCTAACAGGGGTCTGAGTGAGAAGCCTGTTAAGCAGTTTTTCACTTGTTTTTCAAGCTCAAGTGATATGATGTGTGTCAGCTTGGATCAAACTCTGCAAGTCTGGACATTGAGTTCTGGCTGGTGGTTTGAATTCCACACCTGGAAGCCAGCAGGGTCATATCTAGAACCAAAGTCTGAACTCTACTTCTGTAAGAATTTCTATGTTTAAACCACAGGCTTCAGCCTTATTGTAAAGATTGGATTTTACTTCTGAGTTAACGTGGAGACTGTTGTTAACATCCAGCCTGGCAGTGGTTTAGACTGGCAGGGACCTTCCAGAGCAGTGGACCTTACAAATTTTTTTCTTTTCCCCTGGGAATTAGAATCCTATGACATATGCCACCTGATTTTGCAGAGGATTCTCTTCTGGAGAGGAAAAAAAAAAAAATTAAGAATTAAGCCCATTCCATAGAGTCATGCTTTTGATTTAGTAGCTAGTCCCTATTTGCACTGACTGAGATTTTAAAGCCCTGCTGCAGCAGATACTGTGACCTGGTAGTTCCCAGCCTTGGCTTTTGTTGTGATTTTCCCACTCCCTCTGATCCTGTCTTCTTGATCTGCTCTCTCAAGCACCCATTGCTGGGCCTTTTCTCTGTTTTGGATTCGTGCCTGCATCTCCAGCACGTCTCTGTCCTTTCCCAGGGCTTTGCTGTCAGTTCCTTTGTGTACACTCATCTTTCATTGAGGCCTTCAGACTGCCCCGATTTGTCTTGTGCTCTCTAACACATTTGGGGCAGCCCTGATGCTGTTCTCCAAATACATATTTTGCTGCAAGTCCACACATTTATTCTTTACTGGTCTTAGTCTTCCTGTAACCTTAATTAGAAATGTAATTAGATGATGGCTGCTATTCCTTGGGAGCTCCCAAGCATGCACTAATTGATAGCCCCCCATTACTCACTATGAACCATAGAAAAATCCATTTGCTGTAACAGCTGTTGCAGGGCACGGATGGGAAACAAGGTGTCAGGGCATTTCTAGAAAGGTCCAGAAGAAAATGAACTGTCTGAATGTAATAGAGTGCCTTCAGGAATGAATGAGGGCTGATTTATCTCCTCTCTACCAATTATATCATTATAATTCCTGCCAGTAAGAATTTTTAACATACGGTTTGCTGATGGGTTCATGAAAACAGGGTTGGTCTGGACCTGGAGAAATCCCCTGTGAGAGCCTCTGTCCAAAAACTGGCTTGTTCCTGGCAGAGATTTGTCGAGCATATTCTTTAGCATGATCTGTTACAGTGGCCTGGGCATGTCCTAAGAAGTTTTTTTCTGCAAGGTCTGGAAAAAGAACAGGAGCAGCAATAACATCTAATGGAGAGTCAAAGTATTTGAGAGCTTCCAGGGGCACATTCCTGACAGCTGTAAGAGCTGGTGCAGAGTACTAAGAGTGGGCTTGCACAGGAGTTATGAAAACAGATGTGGAAGAGAGAATTTCTGTCCCAAAGAGCTCACAGAAATGGTAAAGAGTTTTGTATCCATTTTAGTTTGAGGGTTTATTAGGCTTTGTAGTCTGATTTTATTTACCTCAAGTCAGTTTTTCCAGTCTTAATATTATTCAGGATTATAGGAGGAAAATGCTTTAAAATGACAGATCTCACTGAAAATTGCTAAATGTGAGCTGCAGAGTGATGCACTGCTCTTCCTTGGTCCATGACAGGACCAGGAATGCCAGTTTAGTATGATTCTGAAATAGCTTCAGACTGAATATGGATACAGATTCAGTTCTAGCTCTATTAGCACAGCCAGCTTCTTCAGACAGATCTTGTCATCCTGTGGTCAGCATTGAGATAACATCTCACACAGCCCACAGTTTCACCAGCAGCATTATTTCCACCAAACAGGTGAAACAGAAAGAACAGAAGGGCCTCCTTCAACTTCTGTTGAAATACATGGAAAAACTCACTCACACTGCCTCTGTAAGAAGTTAGATCAAGTTCCAAGGCTGCATGTCGACATTTTTCTGAGCACTCCTGACTCTGCACAGGGGCCCCTACATCATGTTACATTCCTTTGCAGGGTAAAGGATGTGGGAATTTTTTATCCTTCCAGAGACAGCTCTCCTTTGAAATCACATTTGTTTTCTCTGTAAGTGCTGGAAAGAAATGGATGGGAAAAGCTCAACAGTGAACTCCAAACTGCCTTTTATGCTGGCATCATTTTTTGGAGGGGGGAGGAAGGGAGTGTGCGTGCACAGGCACTCACAGCTAAGGTCTTAATTCTATCTCCAGATGCTGTGCATAATCTAGAGGTTTATCTTAATGAATTATTTCTGTTATTACTGCAGGCAAAGTGAGATTTAATTTGATGTGTGATATATCCCTGGATTAACTACCCTTTGGTTTTATTTGCTCCATAATGGTGAATTTTTGTTTATAGACCCATTTTGTAATTACATCCCTGAGCTCAGAAGGGCTACAGCAGTGCTGCTCCATCCTATAGGAAATCAGGATCCAATTCCCTTCTCCCAGTCCTGTTGTCAGCTGTGGCTAAAACAGAAGCTGCACAATATGATGCTCACCATTTTGTCTCCCTTAACTGCAGTTTTACAGGACAAAGTACAATGAATGGAAAGACTCTCCTTGGATGGAAAGACTGGGGTGCCACTTGGGAGGCATCTGCAAAATGCCAGAGAATCTTCACCTTGAAAAATGGCAACAATGTGTGTTTTAACAGGAGCCAGGAACAATCAGTTGAGTCCTTTGTGATACCTACATGTTCAAAGTGTCATGGCTCCACAGAGGCTCCAAGGGTGGCAGAGGGAGCTGTGAGGCATGGCAGCATGTGAAGCAGGGCTCCATTAATTCCTTATTTCCCAGCTGTCATCCTCTCAGGGGGAAGTCAAGCCTTCAGCCCATGCTGAAAGATGCAGTGTAGGCTGGTGGCTGGGGAAATGGACACTCCTCTCCTTCCTACCCCATCCAGCCTAGCCCAAGGAGGTCTGGAACCAGCATGTCTTATGCACATCCTTGCATTACCACCAGCTGCCACAAGAGAAAGAGAAGCCTGACCCCAATCCAGTTTATCCATCTCCCTGGTGCTTGTGTGGCAAAACCATGAGGATCCCCCATTCCTGGTCTGATGGGAGAGTCAGGGGGGCTGAGATCCCAGTGCAGCTCTGTGAAGAGCAGGACCCTGCGCTGCAGTCCTGGGAGCTGTGGCAGCACCCACACCTAATCCCCTGGGAACATATGGCACTCAGCAGAATCAGGTTCCATTGCAATCATGGTGATCCTAATTAGTACTACTTATAACAACAGAAGTCAGCCTAAGTACCAGCAAAAGTAAACAGAAGCAACCAAATCCATCTGGGTATTAGTGTGCCCCTTGGAAAGGGTGGGGGGTTTTGGACTTTTGACCCAAAGCAGTGTTGCCTCGCTCAACCCTTCACTCACAAATCTGCACTCAGCTTGCTGGGGTCCACAAGCTTTGTGTTGTTCAGAGAAGAGAAGCTTTGGGATGACCTAATTGTGGCCCTCCAGTACCTTCAAGGCCCTGAAGGACAAGAGGGGAATGGCTTCCCTCTGACAGAGAATAGGCTGAGATTAAATATTAGGAGAAAATGCTTCCCTGTGAGGATGGTGAGGCCTCAGGTTGCCCAGAGAAGCTGGGGCTGCCCCATCCCTGAAAGGGTCCAAGACCAGGTTGGACAGGGCTTGGAGCAATCTGGGATAGTGGAAGGAGATTGGAATGAGATGAGATTTAAGGTCCCTCCTAACCCAAACCATTTTATGGTTCTTTGTTTCTGTGGACTGACCTCCTCCTTCCCAGGATGATCTGTACTGCAGCAGCAGAGCTGTCCTCCTGCCAGAGCCCTGAGTGACAGACCACTCACCTTGGAGTGGGGACCTCCATGGGACGAGGCAGCAGCTACAAAATTCAAACTGCAGATTGTGCTTTCAGAGAGGGAGGAGCTGGGTTCAATCCCTAGTCACAGAGTCATGCTAAAAAATATTTCCTAGGACACATCATACTGAAGACAAAGTGTTTGGTTTTATACTGACAGACAAAAATGTTTGATTTTTTACTGACAGGCAAGAATGTTTGAGGTCATTAAAATGCATGGAACCAAAGCCTTTGGTTTGTAAAGAGTGCCTGTAGATTTATGTTACACAGCTTGTATTTGTAATTGCTCCTGATATGTCAGTTCTCATACACTCTCATTAAAAGTTTATGTCCACTTTTTTTTTCCCCCCAGCTAATAAAATTAAATGTTGGAAAGCCAAAGCAAAAAATGAAATATGTTGGTCTTGCTTGGACCAGTGCAAGATGGGATATTCAGAGCTGACACCAAAGCTGTCTTCAGAATCACCTACTGTTCTGAGAGCAGTGTACTAAACCCCAGCTTCCTGCCTTTTCCCTGTTAAAACCAAACCTGAAGTGTTGTTTTACAGCCTTGGGAGTGTGAATTTCAAATGGCCCTTAAGGGTGGAAAGTGATTTAAAAATATTTTTCTAAGAAACTCCAAAACACAAGCAGCATTTTTATGAGTGAAAATCTAGGAGTATGCGTCAACATTTGCAAATATATCTGAGGGATGCAAGGAACATAAATCCTAGGACTTTAAAGTTGTCACAAGGCCAAATTCTTTTCTTTACCCATATGAGTAGTGTTGCTCTAGTCAATGGATTGAAACAGTGTCTGTAAATAAAATGAGTAAGATTTAGCCTGAAGTCTAGAGAAAATAATATGAACAATCTTTCTTCCCCCCAGGGAGTAGAAGCCAAGCATTCCTTGGCTTGCCCTGGCCCTGCACAGCCCACGGGGCAGGATGCACCGTGCCGGCCGCCCCAAGTGTCGAGTGCCTTCATCCCAGCTCTCGTGGGGCTCCTGGCTCCCTGGCATCATGCTGCTGCTGCTGCAGGGTCTTGTGGCCATTCCCAGACACCTCTGCCCAGAGGTCTCTTCCCAGTTGTTTTGCTGGAGGACAGAGGCACCACTGGGATCCTACATTTTCCTGCTCTGGGACTTAACTAAAGAGCAGAGGAGCAGAGGGGAGGGAGCAGCAGGACAGAGGTTACCACACTCGCCTTCCTCTGCATGTTCCAGTCAGGGCTGGAGACGGACAAACCCTTTCAGCACTGGCTTTGGTTTTCAAGGCCAGAAAGAACCATTATGATAATCACATTTGACCTCATCCACCACTGAAAGGGGCTGAGGAACCAACAACATGCTCATGAAGTTAGGCAGAGCTTGCACGGATTTAAAAGCTACCACAGAGAATTTATGCTGCTAATTGCAGCCCTGCTACAAATTTCTTGAGAAAAAATATAGTAGATTTTTTTTTCTTTTTTTTTTTTCCTAGAGTACTTTTTTTGTAAGAAGTAGAGTCTGGTACTCACCTGCAACTGCAGCAGGTCATTTACTGGCTCTGCTTCCTATGCTAATAAGGTATAATAAATTTAAGACCAGTAAAGAATCTATAAAAGCTTGACGACTATTTTTACAGATTTTGTATGTGCAGTGAAAGGCAAATTGTTTGCAGCAATTATTGATTGTGAAAGGCTGAGTTAATGTAATTGCAGAATATAAAAGGAGGAAATATAATAAAAAAATAAAATTAATATACCAGTCACAGAATCTGAACTCAAAAAGCCAATAAAAGACATGCAATAAAGCACTCCAGAGAAATGGGACTCTGTCACGGTGAATATCAAGCGATTTGCTGAAAAGTGCAGATATCAACTGCGGCATTCCTCACTGCTCAGCCATTTACTTGAGTCCTGCCTATGTTCATTGTTTTACAAAATTAGTAACTGCAGCCAAACCCACACTTCACTGATTGCAAAGTGTCAGCAAGGTCTTCACCTGCCTTGCCATGGAGGCAGAGCTTTGAAGTCTTACTCTGGGATGCAGAGTAAGGATGTGGAAAGACGTTGGTCCAGAAGGAAAATGCTGGTGTCATCAGCCTGACGAGGGAACAGCTAAAAATGGAAAATTTCCCAGGGAGCTGGGGTCCAGTTACACACTGGTACAAGATGTCCTACAATACAGTGCCCATTTGAGCAGCACCCTGTGGTGAGAACAGTGGCAGCATCAATGTCAAAATCATGCACCAGACTCCACAAACATCATGACATTGACTAGAAAATCAGGAGACTAAACAGAAGAAACTAAAGATATGCCCCTTGTATTTGCTATATGACATTTTTGGACCTTCTAGGGTTTGGATTGTCAAGCTTTGCTCTGTCTCCATGAAGAACTGGATTGTGTTTTATTTGGTGCCAAAGCTCAGATTAGTGGCATGATCAACCTCCAGCAGTTCCTGCCCTTGAACAGATTGAAGTCTGCTACAATCAGGACTTGCAACACGGGCAGAAACAGAGGTCAGTGGCAAATCAGCTAAAAGCAGGAGGAAGAAATACAGGAAAAATAGGGAGAAATTTTTTACTGTGAGGGTGGAGAGGCCCTGTCACAGATTGCCCAGAAAATCTGTGGCTGCTGCATCCCTGGAAGTGTCCAAGGCCAGGTTAAACAGGAATTGGCACACCCTGGGATAGTGGAAGATGTCCCTGCCCATTGTGGGGGGTGGAATGGGATGATCTTTAAGGTACCTCCCAACCCAAATCATTTTGGGATTCTATGAAGAGAATGTCCTTACTCCTCAAGATGTGCACACTAATAAACTTGAGCAGCTGATTAATTTATTCTGTATTTTAGTTTTTGGATTTTGTTAAATACTATACAAAGGATAACAACAGTTCTCCCTATTTTCCATAATGCCATTTCTCCCTAAAACCTTGGCCAGGCTGGATTTTAGCTACTCTCCTGGAGGATGCTCTGGCCTCCAGAGCAGGCTGGAGGTATACAGCTTACTATCAATTAAAAAAAGGTAAGCAAAACCCCTGCTAAACATGCACTTACATTTTCTTCATTTACAACAGGACTTTCTTAGCACTTTCAGTCCAGAGTGGGAAGTAGGAGTATCCTTTTAACATGTCCATCCAAAAAGAAGTAAAATATAGATCCTTCATAGGCTATATATTTAAAAGAAGAAATGGTGCTTTTAAAATGGAATGTCCAATATCTGGTGACTAATGGATGACAAAGAGGCTGCAAGGTACTTTATTAAATGTCTCTAGAGACAAAGAAGTCGATTGCTACTCACTGAGTTGATTTACAATGATAAAGATTTCTATTTGTAGAAACCTCGTTGGCTTCAGTCACCTCCTCTTGCATCTCAGGGCACATAGAAATTGAAAGCTTTGCTTTTGCAAGAGAAAAGAATTTTTCTCTGAGCTTGGCCTGACTGCATTTTTCTGGTTATCATGACAATCCTATCAGACTAATGGGCTGACAGCCCCAGAACAGCTCTGCTATCTAGGAAGGGAATGATGTGACCTCCAAGAATCATTATGTCATATCTAGTAGGAGCTTTATTGTTTTATTGATACCATTCCCTGTGCTGAAACCATTCAAAAATGAAATAAAATGCTTCTCTGCATTTATCAGTGGTGAGAGGGAAGAATGAACAAGTTCACCTGGATTGCCGCCAACAGAGGAAAGCAGCGAGGCTGGGACAGTGATGGGGGTGTGTGAGGGAAACACTCTGGGGTCACTGGCAAGCTGTCCTTGGTGTCTGTGGAGGAGATCAGGACCCCAGCTAGCCCAGCCAGAAATAATTTTTGTTTCTGTGTCAGTATTTGTTCCACCTGAGTTTTCTCATGCTTGAGAAAACTCTTTCTCTTCATGGTTATTGGTGGCATAACCTACTTTAAAGCCCTAATTCTCAGCCTGTGCTAAGGACACCAGCTCACATTTTCTCTATACTGTCCTGAACTCTCTATGGCATGGGGTGCACTACACTTACTGCATCAAGTCATGCTGTCCCTGTGTCCAGAGTTCAGACACGAAACTCTGTGAATGAATCTCCTGCTTCCCTAAACCAAGTGTATGACAGGCTGGGAGTATTTTGTAGATAAACTTGTAGAAACCAAGGTCCGAATTAAAACAACAACAGATCAGAGAGATCAGAAATACTGATTTGCTGATTGGCAAAGCCCTCTTGTTCCACTTCTTTGTGGTGTGGTAACAACTGAGCTTCTCATTTGCTGATGCAACACCAAAGGTGGACAAAACAACTGTACTGGGGCAGGCTAAATAAAGGAGCTGCAGCTTCAAAGGAAAGCACTTGCAACATGAAACTTGTGATGGGCTTGTGAAGGTGTCAGTGTGACAGAAGCCCTGGGGCTCCCGACAGGATGCCCATTGATAGGAATAGCAAGGTCACGATGGATCTCGAGGATCCATCAATCACCGGCGCACAGACCGCAGGGACGGCATAGCTGGAGTGACACAGCCACTTCCATAGTGCTGGCAGGGCCGGGCTGCCTGGGCTGCCTTTAAAGGAGAAAAAATTTTTACAGAAGGAGCTAGAAAATGGTCTAGCAAGACAAAAGTGTGTTATGACTCATCACACCAGGTCTTGCCTGTGCTTCTTCCAATAAACCTACAGAAATTTGTGAAGCAGCTGAATCGTCATTTCTTTGCCCTAAAGCTGACTAGCAGGTTAACAAGAGGAGATTATTTTAAGACCCATCATTTTATAGGATGAAGGTATCAATTCTCTATCTTCCCGTGGATAATCCTGTTACAGGATAACATGATTTTAGGACAGTCCATTATATAGGACTATCTTTTCAGTCTTGTCTGACTGGTTTCTAAGTCCTTCATAGCTGCCTTCATGCAAAGAAAATGTGAAATCCTGACTTTCTATTCCAACTGTTGAGCTGCATTTCAGCTGATTTCACCAAGACATTGCACAGCATCTATATAATTTATTGACAGTCTCAGTTTAACTCAATTATACAAATATGCAGCTTGCCACCTGCCCCACTTGCATTTTTGGTCTGACATACATCAGTGCACACCAGCCAGAGGTGACCTGCCCCACCACTGTATTTATCTGCTGCTGTGCCCTGTGGTTTTACCTTCCCAGGATTCTTACAGAGCAATTGTGTGTTACCTCTGCTGTTTTAAATGTGGGAAAAATGAGGAGCAAACAACTGAATGAGTACCCCAGAGTCACTGTGAAAGGAAAGAATCAAACTCACATGCACCAGAGCAGAGGTAAAAAAAGCATGGTCTCCCCAGTTTGCCCTCCTTTCACTTTTACCATAAATTCCCTAGGAAGGTGTTTATTGAAGAGGTTTCTAACCACCTCTCTGGTGCCCACACATTGATTTTTTTTGGCTTCCTATATGGAACATTAACACACCAACAATGTATTTTGCTTTATGCCAAAACTTAACTACCTGCAGTCTTACAGGGGTCAGTGGGGCTCTCCACAAGCAGGCTGTCTTTTCACTTGGTTTGCTTTCTAGAAATACAAACTTAGCTCTTTAAATCCAAACAAGTCCAATTCTTTCCTCAGGAAGAGGAAATACTTCTGCAACTCTTGTTGAAATTCAGGGATGTTTCATTTATTTACTGTAACAGCCTTTAAGAGCCTGAGGAATGGACCAGAAGCCTACTGGGATCAGTGCTGTAGAAACACAAGATAAAGAAAACACCCTGCATTTAGTGATGCTGGGTAGGGGCTATGTGCATCACAAAATGCAAGAATATTTTCACATACTAAACCATAATGAGCTGCAATAAAAGCATTGTTTATAAATTACACTATGGTATCTCAATAGTGACAACTCCCTGCTCATTCTCATTCTCATCTTTCAAAACACACATCCTGGTTGTTTACAAAGCACTTTCTCCACCCAGAAATAAACCCTCAATTATTTTCTCTCATCTCTGTGAACAAACGATTCACTGCAAATTCTTTTCTCCAATGAGGTTAAAATCTATGTGTGCAAAGGATTTCAACTCAATGATAATATATTCTTGTCCTGTCTGGGGAATATCACTGATATTTTCTGGAATAAAGAAGGAAGTGAATTTTTCTACTTCAGTTAATGCTTCAAACTATTCCCTCATATTGAAATGTTCCTTCAAAGCAGAGACAGCTCATTTCCTCAAGAAACTATATCCACCCACCAAATGTTATTTCTCACCCTACATAAGTAATAGGAGATTTCCTACTTTTTGCCCACTTCTACCCCATAGATTTAATGTGTAAACTGGGAACATGCAGAATATATTGCTTGGCACGAGTCAGTGAAGTTTCACCTGTGAGAACACAGTATGAATTCAACCCTTGGCTGTTTGTACTAAACCACAGGGAGAATCTACCCTTAAGTGATGTAAAGTTCATAGATCAGGCACAAACCCACAAACCCAAACCCACAGAGCAGTGTTTAGGCTTGCAGAGCTTACTTGAGTTGAGCTTTGTCCCAGGGCAATCACAAAGGGAGCACAGCACTCCCTGCTTGCTATAAGGGGCTCCCGCTGTTTTGGGAGGATGCTGAGGTACAAATCCCCAGTAAAAACACTGAGTGGGAAAGGAAAATATTACCTATTTCATGAAGAAGGCAGAGCAAAAGTGATTGATACTCTGGTGATGAGCATGTGGCGCATCAGGAGAGCATTCTCATTCTCACATTTTACAGTTAAACTTTCTTTTGTGTTCCTGAGTTATGTTTAAACACGCACTTAAACTTCAGGTGTGAAGACGTGATATTCCTTGCTATACTCTGCAATGAATCCCAGGATTCATTTCCATAACCTCCACGTATCACTGATCTTCAGTGCCACAACAGGTGAGTGAAATTTGTAGCATGGTTTGCCCTTTCAGTTTCACACATTTCTGTGTGAACCTGGAGAGCTGGCAGGACAATTATTCCTGATGTGATTTTATGATAAACTTTTTTTTCCTCTTTTTTTTTTTTTTTTTTTTTAATGAATTTGTTTCCATGGATCAGTTTAGGTTCCAGATGATCTAGATCTTAAGCCATTGACTGTTTTCCCTTTGTCATGGGTCATGACTTTTGGATTATTTTAACTATGAGGAAAACTATATTGCTCTGAACATGAAACACAGCTCAAAAAAAATCTCTGCTAGGAGCAGAGTGACAGCCAAAGTTCTGATTAAATTCACATCTTCTGCAGGCTTCTGCAAGCAACACAAACGGCTGTGAAATCTTTTGCAGCAGGGTAGTGGAGAGAGGAAAAGAGTTGGCTGTAAGTTCAGAAATTATTATTCTTATAAACCCATTCACACACCTATCACTTGGGACAAGTGAAGGGCCAAAGACATGCCAAGCAATTACACAGCTACACAGGTCCGTGCACAAGATATTCTGCATCATGTTGGCTGTAATTTGTGCTTGCTGCATTGGCACAAGCTCCACCTGTGTCAGATGGTGACAGAGAAAACAACTTTTCTGGGAGACTAAATCCATCTCAACAGTGGCCAAGCCATGTCCCTGTTTTTGGAAGTCTGATTGGTAACAGCAGCACCTTTCAATTTGAAACAGAAAAAGGTTTACAGAACTTGCAGTAGCAAGATGCTCAGTGCCTCTTGGTGACACCAGTGTAACCACCCACAGCTTCTAGGGGATTTAAGGGATAATATTCAGTCTTAGTTCTGACCTTAGCCAGATCTTTGTGTCCTGATGACAAATGATTTCTGAACAGTTTTATATTTTCCCTTGCTACTCGTTTCAGTTGAGAGAAACCAGATGAATTTCTTTCCTAGTTCAGCTAAAAAGACAACAGAACCACCTTTCTCAAATCGCTGAAGTTCATGACACTGAGGATCTTGGTAAAGCAGGAAGACAAGTCAAGCTCATCATTCATCTTTTACAATGTGTTTGCAGAGTTTACATCAGGGTTGATGTAGAGATGGAGTGACTTTCGGCCTTGTACAGGACAGTGTTCAATAATCATAGAATCAATTAACTCCTTTTTCTGTACTGGTAAACTGAAGACTGCAATTTTCTGCCAAGTGGGATGGTCTCACTTCATTATTTTTCCCAAAATTTTTGAAATCTTCATTAATTCTTGTAGACATACCAAGCCCATTGTGGCCATAAAAGAGATCACGTAAAAGGACACAGTAAGACCTGCAGACTTGTTTTTAGGGTTTCTGAAAGCCTAAAAATGCAGCTATATGCTTGAGGATTTGTCAGAACTTGACTTTGGCTGAGGACTTCTTTACAACAAGAACTACAGTCAGTTACCCTTGGTGGGAAATGTGTGTTGACCTGGGTAGCCAGGAGCCAGGACACCAAGCCAGAAGTGCTGAAGATGCCTCTGTTCCCTTGAGAAGGGTGTCTGTCCTGCAGCACTGTCTACAATATCTACAGATCTAAGGAGTTTTAAGAGCAGGACAGAAAGGCCCCGTGCTTTTTGCTGCCCAAGACCTGTTACTTTCGTTCAGAGATTGCAATCTCATGCTCCTAGAGCTGTGTCCTTGAAAATCGAGTCTCCTGTTGGACTAGGCTGCACAGACTTGGAGTAGTAGGAACAAAGCTATTCTCAAGATTAGTTATTGTAACCACATCGTCCCCCAGGACCACTTTGGCACGGTGCTGTAGCTGCTTTCTGCTATTTGCTTGCCCCAAGAGGATAGAGAATTCAAAATTGCATCTCCCTCTCCCAATAATATCCTGTTTTGTGCTGCTGCTTCTGCTTTGCCTTGGATCTGCCAAGTGCTGCAGGTGCTGAAAAACAAAGGTGAAAGCACCCATATGGTGCTTTCGGATCACAAAACCAGCTCACAGAATTGAAAGCCCAAAAGGACCTGTGTTTTTTTCTCACAGGGAAACCTAACAGGGAATACGCAGAGTTACATCCAAGTGCCAAGGCCTGTGAAAGGATTTATTGTGAATGCCTTTTACAAGATTCCTTCCTTGTTGGAGATAGTTCCTTTGGGATTCCCCGTCATGATATTGCTAATCCCATCTATTCAAAATTTATGGTGCACATTCTCTAGAATACCAAGATGACTTTTAAAGCACAGTGTAGACTGGGGGCTTTGCTGGTTTTAAAGTAATTTTCTTTTTCAGACTTCAGAACACAGGCCTTCACTGTACCAACAGCCTTCCTTCTGCAAACAGAGCTGGAAACTCACTTTAATTTGCATGTGATACTGTGTTCAGTGCAAATGTTTATTAATTATCCTGTACAGATCTGGGGTCTGGTTTTTGCCTGGAATCAGACAAGCCAAGTCTCGTGACTGGATGGTAAAAGTAATTCTGTGTAAGGAATGTGTGCATGCAAGTGTGTGTCTGCATTCACACCTGTGGGGCTTTTTCTGCCTTTTCCTTCAGTCACTGGTTCAGGAATTACAATTTCTTTGAAAATAATATTTTCCTTTCCACACACGCACAAAAAATTAACTGCAGATACAGTTTCTCTCAGATTTTAAAATCTTTTTAGTCATCTTTCTCTGTGTTTGTGACCTCCAAGTAGCAGGAGAGTTACTCAGTTCCCTGCTGTGTACAGGTAGAAGAAGAGACAAAGAGGGGGGGTCTTAGCAGTCCACAAGGTCCTGTCGTGCAAGTAAATAGCTTTATTCCATATGTGCCAGTTCCCTGGTCTCTGACATTGTTGTTATTTACAGTGATACTAGAGATGGACCTTCCAAACATGTACCTGAATGAGGCCATAATAACAAGCCAGTGAAAGACAAGGCAGTACTTAACTCCAATGAAAATCACATACTGGGGGTTTTTGTTTTAAAATGCCATATTATGTTTTTCCCTGAAAAAGTTTAATTCAATTTGGTCCAATTAAGAAAAAATCCCAAGCAACATATAAGTTACACGATGCCTTCTTTATGTCAGATCAGTAAAAACAATCTTTGACAAGATTGCATTCAAAACACTGCAAATGCATTTGGAAACCAGCATTTTTTTTCTCTCTTCTACTTGCAGGCTCCTTAAATGAAAACACTCTATGGAATAGGGTCTCATTTTAGCTTGAAAACACAGATTTCTATCTCAAGTCTGGGTCTCCGTGGTGCCTCCTGAGCACAGCAAGGACTAGTTCAGAGCACAGATCCAAACCAGCATTTTAGAAATATAAACCCAGTCCTTCTGAGAAATAATCCATTCACTCCCTGGGAAAATCAGAAAGGACAGAAAAGTGATAGCACTAATAATTAAAGCAAGAGCTGCTGTTATTAGTAGAGGACCTATACAAAGTGCACGTTTAAATGAAGCTCATTTAAACATGCTCTGGTTTAATTAGATTTAGTTTAACCACCTAAAAAAAAATCCCAGCAGAACTTGTGGCGGGGCTTGGGCTGCTGCTCCCTGCTGTGAGCCCACCTGTTTCTGCCAGCCTCGCTGCCCTGGCACTCGGAAAATCCCGGGGCTGGCTCCGCAGGCTGGGGCGGGTCGCAGGGACCGCCTTCCAGACTGCCTGGACGCGATGTTTGAGGGGGAAAAAGTTCTTTTGAGTTAAAAAATAGCTTTGGCTGCGATTTACCATGCTGAGAAAACAGAGAAGCAAATGCTGCTAAGCATCTAACTTTACAAGATGGGAACAGACAAAATTTTAAGTAGATTTTTACCCTCTGTAAAAGTAGTAAAAACTACACTGTTTTAAGATAAACCTTCTCCCCAGTATGAAAATCTTATATGTATATATTTTAAAAGCCCCAAACCCCACACAGAGATACAGCATATATTGGGAACAGTGTCTGTCCAGCTTTTGGCTGCATATTTGAATGCAGGAAAACCCTTCTCCATGGAATAGTTTCCTTCCCAGAGAGTGCTCAGAGCATAACCCGAGTCCTGAGAAAGCAGCAGGAAGCACCTTTGGCAGCACAGAGAGGGCAGGCAGGAGGCTCCCGTGAGCCACAGGCAGGGAACGACAGGGACTATTTCTACATAAACAAGCCCAGGATCAGCTGAAGTTGTTGTTCACTGGCAAATGAAAATAAAGAGACAATTCAGAATCAAAGGTGAGTCAAACAAAAAATATGTCCAATAAGAGGAGGCAGCCCAGACAATCATTCAGATGCCAAAACATGTGACAGACCCAGAGGCAACTCCAAAACAACCAAACCAACTGCCTGTGAAGTCTGCCAAGGAGCCAGATGCTCCTGCTTAAAAATATCTTCCGCTGCCTTGGCATCTGCATTTTCTGCCTGCCGTCAAAAGAGGAGGGAGGGGAAAATGAGAGAGCAGAGCGGGAGTAGGGGTGGGGGGCAGCAACTAATAATATTTTTGCCATTTTCATTCTAAGTACTTCTGATTATTCATTTACAGTTTGTCATCATGTCTCCAGAGAGCAAAACAAAACCCCAGCCTGGCACAGGCTGGGAAGGGAGAAACAGGCAAAGCCCTTTATGCAGGAGGGAAAAAATGAGGGGAAAGATCCAGTCATTCCACACTGCTGTGGGTGGCACGTTCCTGTTAAGGTGATAAAAAGCTAAAACTGCTGGAGTTGGCAGTTTACCACCTGGGAAAGCATCAGTGTGCCCACAACCCAGATGGAGCTGGGGACAGGATGCTGCAGCCTGCACACACCCAGGGTGTCCCCGAGGTGCCCCACACTGTGTGGCGGGGATGAATGGGGAGTAAATTGTACTGAGTCAAGGTATTGCTGCTGTTAACCACAGCAGCATGTTTTGGGTCACAGAGGCTGCAAGTGCTCAACAGAGGCTAAAGAACACTTAGAACACTTAATATTAACTTAGTGAATGAAGATGCAAATTTTTTATTGTAGTTGTTGATTAAAACTGTTAAATAAAATACATGTATTTTAAAAGTAGATTCTTCAGTAGGCAAATGTAAAAAAAAAAAAAAAAAAGCACAGCCAAAGAGAATTTGTGCAGTTTTTGTTACTGGAGGAAGTATAATGCAGAAAGTATTATCACATTTCACTGGTGTTGAAGGGCTTTCCCTCATGTATGTGAAAGTCTTCACAGGTGAATACACCCCTTCAGAAATTCAATTTTTGGTTGTGTTTCTTGATTCCTTGAGCGGGAATCAGGAATCCTGCATGTGGTCTGTTCCTGTGTCACAGATCTGATCTTAGCAAGAAATGTCTGTACTTCGAGGTGCCAGATGTGTCCCTCCGTACTCCATCCCAAGCAGAGCTGTTGGAGCAGCCGGTACTGAACAAGGCCAGGAATACAACACTCTGTTAGAGAGTGGCTTTACCTGAAAAGAGTGTTTGTTTTTGTGAGATAGAAATCAGAACATTATCTTTCTTCTGGGCTGCCTGGGTTGGGTCGGAGGGTTTGGGACACCGGTGCTTTGGGAACTGCCTTGTATCGACACAGTTCAAAGCCAAAAACCTGGTACTAAATGAGCGCCGTATCAGAGACCATCGCTGCCTTTTAGAAAGCAAACAGCACTGGAGGTCAGGCCGAGCACAACCAGGATATAATTGCACCCCATAAAAGTCTCAGGAAGAACAGAGAGATTCCTTTGTGGTGTTTGACTCTCTTTCCCCACTCAGATGCGTGGTGGTGTTTGTTTCAGGGCAAAGTTTCGCGCCGGCTGGTCGCCGGCAGAGAGGGCGAGCTCTGGGCTCGCAGCTTCTCTCGCAGTCCCTCGAGCAATCTGGCAGCCATGGGGCTGCCACCACCTTTTCTGTGCTGAAAGGTTCAGCTCCAAAAATCTGTGCTACACCTTGTAGCCTAAATTTTGCATACAGAACCCGTTTGCAGGGAAATGCAATCGCAGTAAATAAATAAGTAGCAGGAGCCAAAGCAGCAGCATGGTGAATCGGCGGAAGAATTTCAAAGAAATTGAAAGAACTTGCGGTGACAAACGTTTCGTGCGAGTCTGGTACTGAGATTGTAAGAATTTTGCATGTCTACATCAACTGACTGATAGCAAAGGAGTTTCTAGTCCCCCTCATGGCACACACAAATGTCTGTTAAAGGCATAAATATTTAAAAACAACAGCTAGACTAAGAGGGTTAGCTTTCATTTCATCTAATTTGGCAAGCATTAGCTACACCCACCAGAAATCATTTTATTTTGTGTAATTTAATAGCAGATCTATTGTAGCATCGCAGTTTCTGACATGCCGAAACAAATCAATGTGGCCTTTTTTTAAAGCTGAGAATTAATACGGGGCTGTATTTCAAATGTTAGATGGAAATCAATAAAGATGAAAATCTTTCTGTGTTATTCACTTATTTTCATCCTCTGCTGCAAAGTTTATTTGCCTTCCTACATGCAATACAGAGACTTTGATCCTTGTTCAAATATCTCTGATTTTTTACATCCCTCATGTTTGATCTGGTTCTCAGGTGAGAATTATTGGCAGAGCTTGTTAGAATTACACCTGCCAATGGCAGCAACATGAAATTATATAAACTGTACTGTGTGTGCCCTTTGGAGTCTTACACAGCAAAATAATATTCCCACAGAAATCAATCTGAGATTTTAATTTATTAAACCCTCTCTCTCTTCCCCCCCCACCTTAAAGGGATAGATGGAGATACAGAGGAAGAAGCAAGATAACATCAAATAAAGCAGGTTTCGAATAGTCACGGATGACCTTCACAATATGCGTTTTGCAATTTTGGGTGGATTAGAGGAAACTAATGATGGCTTTGAAATGAGCTTTTGGATAAAGCTTGGGAAACTCTAATCATTACAAATCCACTACTTAAGAGAACAATTCCATGTAGCACACTGCAGATTTAAAGCATACAAGTCTTATTTTCTTTCCTCCTCTCAACAAGCTTATTTTGCTTTCACTTATTCCAGTCTTCTTATAGGAGCCCAGAGACTGTTTTCATTTTCTGCCATGCCTTTAAATTTAAGGGAGCCTATTTTTTTTTTTTTTTTTTTTTTTGCCTGCTGTTGTCCTTACAGTGCCTTTTGCTTTTAGTTTAGGACTCATAGAGTTAACAGACTGGGAGAGAGAGAGAGAGGAAAAAAACCCAACCACTTGCATTAAGCCTGAAGCCTGTCACCTTTTCTTGGCAATTACACTGCTAATGGCTGGGTCCCAAGCAAAGTGGCAAAGAATATCTCTTCTCACGTTCCCAACTCACAGTGCATTCCCAAATACCAGATGGTGTTTTTGGAATCCGTTTCACTATGTTTGATATGACAATACTTTTGTATAATGTTAAATTATATATAACTATTTCAAATAGCCGATACCAGAACAAGGCTAGAAAAGGAATATTAGATGCAAGGAGGAAAGAGAGAAACTGAAGACTGAGGGTTTTCATCTCCTGTCGTATCTCGTGTCTCTCAGATTTTTGTGTAATTTGAACAAAAGAGGAAATAAAAGTGGTCCAACAGACTAGCTCTCACAGTGGTACTATACAAAAATGGTGTTGCTTCCTTCCCAGAATTTGGTGTACATCTTAGGCTGCCTGCCAGCTCTACAGGAGGCAAGTGCAAGATCATAAATAGTGCAGGGAAAGCAGGAAAAAAGAAAAGGGGAAAAAAACCTCAGTCACTAGTAAAAAAAGTCCCACCATTTTCTTTACAGATTTTTCCTTGAAATCTTTGAAAAAACAAGTGCCAGAAAGTTCAGGAGAGGTAAGCTGGTACATCTCCATTAACCTCAGGGGAGCTGTGCCAGCTGACAGGGGCACTTGGCTCAAGATATTTAAGTTGAAATAACTTGGATCTATGGAGCAAGTCATCTATACATCCTGCTGAAGGTGAATCCAATCTTGCTTGCCCAGATTAGCATTCCAGTTTTATATTAACACTGATAGACTTGCAGGAGTTGGAAAATACCCATTGGAATCAGGCCTGCAGATTTAGTTGCAATGCAATTCATCATGCCTAGACAGAAGTAGCTCAGTCATTCCTCAGGAGCCAACCAGGACCTCAACTTTAGGGGGCACAAACATTTTCCTTTTGTTGACTACACTACAAACAATTTCTTAAGAACAGGAAGGAAATGCACTACTGAGGCAAAAAGTATCCAGGATATTCAGTGCCCCATCAGTCTGACAGTGATGCCACCATTATCAGAATCCCCTCCTCTAAATACTGGTTAGTTTTGTGATTTCTAAACTGAAATTTTTTTATTCTGATGTACCCAGGAACTTTGTTTTCTTCCATCCTCGTTTCTGCTTAAGGCACATTTTAACAACCAGCAAGCTTTCAGGATAAACGCTTACCAACAAAAGCACTTCCCAAGTCTAACTGCAACGTGAATACTGAAACTATAAGGACACAACTTCACAAGTAATTTGTCTAGTTGAATCAGTTTTGTTTCTGCATATGCCAGAAACCTGTCCAAGTGAAGGTTTCATTCATATGGCTACACACAAGCAACTCACCACATAAGTACTTACTTTTAACACAACAAAATACTGATTTTTCCCTCTTAATTACTCGCACTGCCAGCATACAGTAAAGATTATCAAGCCCTCAAAGGATCATACAGATCCAGTGACTACTACATAATTAACAATAACTTGTAGTAATGCAATTTAAGAGTCTTTTTAATGGGCATAGATGGCAGAATGTATAGCCCATCTTTCTTTGTCATCCTAGAAAAGGGGCCCCATGCGGAGCTGCTGGTTGCTGAGTGATGCTTTGTAGTCTGTACCAGACAGTTGCACAGTACCAGCTGCATTGGCAGGTAGCCGAAGTGCAAAGAGATAGCTGCCAAGCTATGCTATACAAAGGCAGCAGTGCCAGAGAGAAAGGGACCTTTGCATGAAGTCACCTTTGACCCTGAAGCCAGCATGGATCCCATATTCATCAATTCCAGACAATTGCATCTTTCATTCCACCACAAACTATGATTAGAAAGGGCCCGTTTGTGATAGTGATTGTTAGTTTACAGTTCCCAGAGATTGGATTATTTAATCTTTAGTTCTGTTGGCAGCAATATTTTCCCTAACCTTTTGTAGTGGTGTGCCAGTGATAATCTAACATATGTATATAGGGAGATATACACACACATACACAGAGGCACCTCGCTTCCCCATCAAAAGTGGGTGAAGAGAGAGAGATGAACAGAAAAACCAAATCACACAAAATTCACTATGTTTGGCAATCACTGTGCTAATATACATTTTGAGAATTCAGCCTGGAAAGTGCAGAGCACTCTGAGTGCAGCAGCATCTCAACTTCTGCTCACAGACCTGAATTTTCTGCAGTTTTTTTCTGCTCTATGGGAAAGCTTTTGCTTTAGAATATTCAGATTATCAAAGGCATTATTTTTGCATTCAGCTTGCAAAATTAATTGCAGATTAATTTTTAAAATTTTTTCTATAAGTATTGACCCTTGTAGCACATGCAAAAATAAGTAATTAAACATTTAAAATGGACTAATGAGAAAATCACCAAAGACAAACAAACCTCAGGGGAGTGTGGGGAGACAGAGTATGGAATAAAAGCAGCAGGGAAGTGTCTAGGCCTGGTTCCTGCCTCTGCTCTCCCGTGTGTCCAGCTTTGATTTTGTGAGTCCTATTGAAATCCCTGGCAGAGCTCACAAGGTGTTGTGCCTGTCAGCACTTCAGTCTCAGTAAATGGGTCTTCAACAGTAAGCTGCCCCCCCATCCCACCCAAACTTCACCCAGCACTTCCTCAAGAAGTAAAACAAGCCACACAATCAACAAGTAGGCAAAGAACATAAGGTGCCTGAGAATATAACTCTGAACAACAACTTTCCATAGTGTTTAGCAGAAAAAAGGGTAAAAATGCCGCCAGAGCCAAGTGAAGAACTAACGTTTGCAATTTGAAATGGAGAGAAAAGGGAAGGGGGAAAAAAAAGTGAGTCTCTAAAACTTTCATGAAAATATTTTTTGATCTGCTCCTTTGGTCTGATCTCAGAGGTGTTGGCCAAAGGGAAAAAAATCCCTCTACCTGAAGGCTGGCCGTATTGTGCTGCACCTGACTTCTGGCTCACATGCGAGACCGTCTGTTCTTTATTTTCACTCTGTATGAAGCTAATGGAATTTGCAGTTGATTAACCTCAAATCTGGAGTAATGATCCAGCCTGGGACTGCAGCTGGCAATGCTGGGGCTATTTGTACTTCTTAACTGAGTAAGACAGCAACAAGTGTAGTGGCACAAAGGTAAAGATTCCGGGTAGATGGGTGAGTGTCCGGGGTGCCATAAAAGGAGGTGAGAATGCGACCTAAGAGTGCAGATCCTGTCCCCAGCCTCCCCACAAAGAGGTTGGAATACTAACTCTTAGAAAAATTAATCACAAGATAATTCAATATGAAGTATATGGCTACAATTATTCAATTACATTCTACAGAGGACACTCAGACTGCAAGATTTACCCTTCTTGCATAAGGAATCCATGCATTAGAAAAAGGTCATCTGTTAAGGAACAGTTTCTTTAGAAAAATTAGGAGCAGAGGGTCCTAAAACTTCTCTACAACTTCAGTTTGTGTGAAAGAAAGCAAAGTCTTTGTTATATTGGCACCTCAAAATAAAATTCAGAGGCTTACACAGTATTGTGTCTATTTATTTGTGCTAATTAATGATTCTGTCTGAAATATGAAAAATCACAGCTGAATCGCTGCAGATAAACACCACCAGAAGAGAATTGAAGCATTTTTTTACTTAATAAATGAATTTCTGTTTTCTTCTTCACAATTGTTCAAAGCTTCAATGAACAGAGTTACACAAACGTGCACCAAACCTCAGAACTAATTTACTTTAGCAAGTGCTTCACACATCTTCGTTTACTGAACAATGTTACTTTCAAATCACGACAACATTCTTCCTTCCTCGCCTCATGACTAATACAGTGTTATTCAAGCCACTCCTCTTCAGACACTTCAGATCTTTACAAATCATTACCCCAGCTTTACCACCTGATTTCTAATTAAAATGAAACTGAGAGAGTTCCTTTCACTGATGCAAATCCTGCAACCCCAGGCCAGTAACAGGCATTACACATTTTCTCTTCCACAGCATCATTTGGAAGAGGAAGTTCTACAAAGAGGTAGGAAAAGCGAGCTGAGATAAGCTGTGCTTGGTCCTGAGCTCTTCCACTGCTCGTTGGATAAATGTCTTAATGTGATGTAGTGAAAACAATTTTTCACTCTGAGGAAGATCATTCTTCTCATCCTATACAAGTCTTGTCAAATTAATGACTACTAGTGGACTTTTCTAACACTGCATTACTGTCTGTATTTTATTTATATATCGTGCATGTAAATATACATGTGCACACGCACACACACACGCACTGTGTGTACTATATGTCAACAACTAATCAAAAATTGTTTGCCCACAAGCATATGTGAAAAATTCATCTAAATAATTGTACATTTAATTTTTAATGAAATCCCAGTAATCCACCCAATTTATCAAACTCCTACTTAATATGAAACAGTGGCATGCACGGAGATGGCTGAGTCTTACACAGTGTGAGCATTCGTACCACTTCAGGCATCCGCAGTCAAGATTTATTAAAATATTATCTTGATTTGGAGATCACTGCTTTTACTTGTGTGCAGAGTGAAGAAGCATATGCTATATGAGTAACCCATAGTGTTTGGCTTAAAGGCAAAATAAAAGTCAGCAATAAATAAACAGTAAAAAACAGACTGCTGGGAGATGGAAAGACTCACAGTCTTTCCTGTCTTTAGTTCCCTAATTCTGAAAACCCTTATATTCACAAGTAACTTTTATTTTAAAAAAGGCAAGTACTTCAATTATAGCATCTACAGATATTTTTTAAAAACATATTAATTACCATCTAACACCCTTTCCGAGGTGAGTTTTTTTATTCTATTCCATACAAGGGAATGACGAGACATAAAGGAATTGAAGTGATAGTTTTGGCAGACCTGTACAGAAACCAAGGGAAACATTGCACATCTGCTTTTGAGAACACACATTTAAAGCAGGCACCTGCATTTTTCAGGTGCAAATACCTTCAGCATACAAACAATTACCCACCAAGCTTATGCACACCTGTCCCAGAGTGTGCACCCAGAAAACTTGTTAGAACAAAGGAAGCTGCAGCCATGAACATGTATATGGGAGTGCAGGTGTTTGGGTATTTCAATCTGGAGAACACGAACAGATGTTTGCATCATATTGAAATTGTCACCATCTTCAAAACTCTGCAGCTCTGCTGTTCCACCCTATCAGTCTGTATTTCTCATATTCCAGAAGGCCTTGTCTCACACTGCTTTTCAGGGTACAACTTCCATGTGTTTTGGCTCTAGCCCCTTATCCTGTTGCAAGGGAAAATAAAAGTCCCCAGCCCATCTATCTCTCTGTTCTTAGGCAGACAATAACTCACTTTCTGACTAGATAAGACATTTTTTTTCATTAGGGCTCTGTGCTCTTCCCTGTCCCTTTGCATTTCCCTTTTGCAAAGATCTGGGGGTTTATGAACTATCAGTTCCATGATCAAGGAGTAGATTATAAAACTTGGGCAAGTAAGAGAAAGGTGGACTGCACCACTCAGAGATGAGGTCAGCTGGCTCCAGGAGGGAGGTTAAGGTGACACCACACTTTGTCAAGCTGCAAGTGGGAGGCACCAGATACAGGGCTGTGGGACATGACCAGTGGAGCATCAGGCTTTTCTGAATCCCTGTGCCACAGGGACACACTGTCAGCCTGGTGATCACATTTTTCCCGTCCTTGTTTTCCTTTTCTCAGAAACCACTGGACAGAGTTTACAGCAAAGTTCCCTAAAATTCTGGAACGGAGCAGATGCAATCAGAAGTGCTTGCACTGCTGGTCATGGGGGACATCTCGTGGAGCTGCCACAGAGCCTTGCTCTGTTTGGCCTCTGCTGCTGTCCTGCGGCTCTTTGGCTTCCTGCTGTGGAGTTGCCTCAGTGTAGAAGAGTTTGGGCAAATGAGGAACTGCTCTGCAATTCAAACCCTGCATCTGCATCCAAAGAGAGGAAAATAAAAGTTTTGCAGTGGTCCAGGTACTGGACCTGAGCAGTTGGTAGCCCATGTGTTACTGAATGGGATTTTAAGTAATGGAAAAGAGACAACTTCAAGGAGTGATTGGAGGAGAAAAAAAAAAAAAAACCATCTGGAGGTTCACTTTCTCTACTCAGGTGTGATCTCTTCCTAATGCTAGGGAACATCCTCAGATCACAGCCTGCCCTCCCTTCAGTCTCCTTTACAGAGCTGGTACTGAGCACCCACTCTTTGGTCCATCCTGTTCCTTCTATTCTTTACACTTTCAGCTTTTGACACAAATTTATGTTAGAAATTACCAAGGGTCCTGGCTTGCCAAGAGCAAGGCCCTCACCAAGGGTTTCCTACCATTATAAGCCTCTTTCCTCTTCCTACATGCCCTCATACTTCCCTGGAAGGTATTTCTCCCATTTGTCTGTGGAATACTTAGAAAACTTCCTTAAGAACAAAAAGAATGAGTGCCCATAGAAGAATAACAAGTTTCAACAACTCTACTTGTCTCCATAATGAAAAAGTTGCATCCTAAAATCAGGTGAGACAGTTATAATTTGTAAAAGAAGTTACTATTTTCTTTAAAATTGCTTGAGCATTATTCATTCATTTTTGAACAAGAGGTGTGTATCAAGTAGTGCCTTATGCTATTTTCATTCCATGCACATGGCAGATAGAGAGCTGATTTCCTTCAAAAACCAAGGTAAAAGGAGAGGAAGCAACAAGTCCTAATTTGTCTAAACTGTAAGTCCTCATTAGCAGCAGGTCATGAGTAAAGTTGAATTTTACTTGTGTTTGCTTATAATCCTTGAAAACTTGTCCCCCATTTGTACTCTTGTAAAACCCTGGTGATTCACCTTTCAGTCACTGCCCTAAATAATCCATTTAACCCATTCTTCTTAACCTACCCTCTTTCAAATAAAATCACAAAAGAAAATTTCTAGTAAAAAACCCTGGCAAAAAGAAGTGCACATGCAAGTTGTCTCTATTTGTTCCTGAAAGTAAATAAAAATATTGAGTGAATGATAAAATGAGGCAGATTTTTTTCTTTTCTTATTGAACACAAAAGGTTAACTTGGGTTCCTTTGGAATACTCTTTATATTCCTTTGACATAAATGAATAAGACATGCTCTACTTTCCATTTTCTTTACCAGTATATTTCCATGCAAAATCAGGTTCAGACTAATTGAATTCCAGATTTAAAAAAAAAAAAAATTATGGAAAAACCCCCCTTTAATTTACTGACAGACTCTTAGTTATGGAAATACACTGTCAGTGACCATGTACACCCTGTGCCTTCTGAGTTAGTCGTGTTTAAAGCAGAAAGGCCTATTTCAGAGCGCTGTTTGTGCTCTTAATTTCCACACTGCTCCTATTGACAACCTCAATCCGTGTGTGCAACTCCAATTGGGTTGTGAAATTAATATGGCTGTTTGCGTACATCAAGGGCAACCTGAACTCCTTTGAAAGCAAGGGCATTGCAATTATGGGTAGTAAGAGCCTACAAGCTTATAGTGCCATCTGTACTATCCAACACTTCCACCCATCCCTACTTGTATTGCTAACTTTGTGTTTCACAGCCTCTGAAAAAAAAAAACAAACCACCAAAGAACAACAGATACGCTTATACAGGCAAAATATTTTGAATCTCACTCCACTAGTCAACACATCTATTTAATCTGTTCTAATGATTTTTATCTTACTGAGAATTACTCTTCATTAATCTCCTCTATGGAAAATAGATCCACAGATCTCCATTGTGGTGAATGTAAGGGCTAAAACCTTTGTATAAAAGAGCTACTGAAGGTTTGTGCAGCACCTGATCCTCGCTCAGACTGACTTCTGCTCCAAGATCAGTTGAATTTCTTGGGAGTATGGCAGGGCCTCTGCTGTTTGTGGGTGAATAGAGTATGAGTGTATTTCATGTGCAAAGTGTGTGTTTGAACACATACGAAGAATTCGAGCATCCGAAATGAGCTCTGTAGTTATTACCTGCAGCACTTGTGAAAGAGGTTCCTAGTGACACTCATGGAAATAACAAAGATATTATCAGTCCAAACCGTGCTGTTATGTACCAGAATATTTGTCTTCAAATGTCAATGAAGAAACAACTCTCTTCATCCTAAAATAATCTTTAAATATTAATCAGTGTGAGTGACCACATCTGAGGGAGAGGAATGCTTTAAACAGCACAGTGAGATTCTTTTCACTCTGGGATTAAAGCATGGGAACCTTTTAATAAACCAAAAATTTTACTTTTTTACTTTTTTTCTCTCATATGAAGTTAAGGAAAGCAAATGTCTATTTCCTTCTTTGTAAAAAGTTTCAGATTGTTTGTATGGAAACTACAGGGACCTTTGCAGCAAAAAGTTTCAGAATATTCTTTTATTTTCATCTCCATTTCCACTATACTCTCAGTATAGTGAAGGACTTGCCAAAAGTATAAAGGCTAGACTGCCAGAAACCATCACAAGCATCCCAGTACGTTTAAAGATCCAGTGCTGGTGTTTAAACTGGAGTACATGATTAGGTTCAAATTGAGATATTAGATCTTTCAGGTAGTGTCCATTTTCTCTGGTTTTAAACACAGTTTTGACACCTTCTGATCTCAGTTCAGCATGTAAAATTAATATATGGTGAGTGGTAGCACAGAGGCCCCTCAGGTACAGCTCAGACTGAGCTTGGAAATTCTCCTGTTCATCCTTCACAACATAGACCCTCCAAATCGTGCTGTTACGGGTTTTCCCAACTCTCACAATGATTTCACAACCCCAGGCATGATGAGCTCTGGAAATCAGACATGGGGATCACTAGCAAGAATGAGCTGGCCCTTAAGGGGACAAAGCTGTGCCCTTCCTCCTGGTGACACAGACACCTACACAACATCCTCCTCCCGGCCAGCGCCGAGTGAGGATGTCGTGTCTCCAGCTCCTGGCTCAGTGGGCAGCACTGGGAGCCTAGACAAAGTTTTTTTTGGATAAACAGGCTTTTCTCTCCAGCCTTTCCTCAGACTGTCCCACAGCCACACCGTCATGTCACAACAGATGTGGAAGTTTCTGAGAAGAGGGTTGAACAAGGGTTAACATGGCGCATTCTCCTCTTACTAAAATGATGTCATTTCCCTCCCCCTCCCCGAAAGTATCTGTTCCTTGGTTGTTTACATACTGAATTTAAAATCTATATTATAGACCTGCGTGACTTAAAATTGAATGAATTCTCATACCTGAAGACATTTGTACAAATTTAATTTAAACTTTCAGTGCCTCACTGTTATTAAAAAGTATTTGGTTTTACCTGCAAATTGCCCATTTTCCCCATTTTCTGTACTTTTTCCACAAAAATAAAGACTAAGAAAACGGAAGTACTGATACACTGTAGAAATTGTCCCAATGAGTTTATAATCCAGTGTGAGTTACACAGTACTGATAAGTAAAGGAAGTTCAACCAGACAGTTTAATCCTCCAATTTCCTGTCTTCTAATCAGCCACTGACTCCTCTGGCTTTAAATTAGAAACATTCATGGCAATATTCAGGACAGGTGAAGGAAAAAAGAGTAGAAAACAACTAAGACAAATACTTGTAAGCAAGAGGAGGCCACTTATAGAAAATGAGTACAATATAAAGTATGTCTAATGATGCACTGAAGTGTTTAAGCTATACAGAGAATTTAGCAACTCTGACAGAGAAGGAATAATTTTATTAAAAATATTTATACAGCAGCTGAGCAGCGTATGAACATACAAGAGTTTCTGTATAAAACAAAGGAAATCCATGCTGCAATGTTACACTGTTCACACTTTGTTATTTTTATAGGGGCAGGAGCAGGATAATTATTGCTACATGTATGCCTTTTGATATACCGTAAATCATAAGTAAGAAGCACAAATCAGCAAAGCCACGGACGGTTCAACAGCATGTGGGGATTACCATGATAAACTTGGACTGAAAGTGTGTATAGATACGCTCAGTGATTTAAACAAAAAATACTTTTTTGACTATTTTGGCAGCGCCAATTAACTTTCCATATGATGAAATTGAATATTTATTAGATGCGCCATCATTTTTATTTTTATTTGCAATGATATTTATAGTGAGGATTCTTTCAATTCTTAATTGATGGAAATGCTAGCAACATTTTGACATTTTCATATTTTTTTAAATAGCATTAATTACCTGAGTAATTCCAGCTGTTCCTCTGAATAAACAGAGGTGTGGAAGAAAAGTAGTCACCAAAAGCTTCAGTGAAAAAATGATGTTAAGAACCTTTAAAGTAACTGAATTACCATTTTAAGTCTAGGCTGACTATTTTTAATAAATTCTGGTTTCACTCATGGCTTCAACAGAAAATAAAGACATTCACACTGAACTGTGGATCGAGAGCGGGATAGTAAAATTAGAAAATAACTATTTTGGAAATGACTGGAAGATCTGCTTTAACTGTCGCATTCAATAACAGCAGTTTGCTCATACATGGAGTCATTTGAAATGGCTTCTTATTTATTAATGAGGCTTTTTTTCCCTTCAGATGTTTCACAAAGAGCACAGTTTGAGGGTTTGAAACTGTTTGGATGGACATAACTCAAATTATGGGTTCAGGTTGGAACTCAGTCGCTCAGGTGAGCAAACCTGGAGTCGCTCCACTCCTCCCAACACAGCTACTTCAGGCTGGTGGCAGCGTAAACCTTGAGCAGAATTTGGCCCAGTTTGGGGTCTTTAGTTTTGTTTTGCCATGGAGGATTTTCTCTCCAGCATATACCTTTGCTGCACATCTATTTCAATAACCCCATGCAAAGGAATTTTGCAGACAATCCCTTATTAAACATATTATGGTCACATCATACTGGCTTGCTAGAGCAAATAATTAAGAAAAATAATCAGCTTGAGATAAATGTTTATGAAAGTAGTACAGCTGCACATATTTGTTACAAATGCAAGACAGAGTACTGAAACTTTTCTATGACTAACCCTTTAGTGTCTCTATGACAGCAGCAAATTTCAATTGAAAGTGCCAATGAAAACAAAATAATGATCATTTTTCCAACAAATTCACCTCATATCTTCAGGCTACTATATCAGTTAAATTATTTGCTATTATATATATTTTTTAAAAATAAATATAGCTCCTTCTTACACAAATTTACAGCATTTGGGGGAAATTTTATGCTAAAATGTCACATTACAATATAGACAGAAAAATAACTGTTTCAGCATTTACTTGATTAAAGCATAAAAAAGTAGATTAGGTGTAAGAGTGCCTTAAAACAGTGGAGACAAATGCAATTATTACTGAAATGTACAAATCCTGCGGCTTCTACTGAAATAGTTTGAAACATTTACAACTATCTACAAGAAAGAGAAATAACATTTTTTCTTTTACTTTGACCTCTTGCTATTTTGGCAAGTAAGATAAAATATATTAGCCATTCCATCAGATGGCTGGGGAGAAAAACTAGCACTGATGAGGAAAAACGAATTAAAGGAGCATTAATAAAGATTATCTATGAAAGAAAATAAGGTCAAAATTAGAACTCTGCATTTTAAAGCCACCTTTCAAAATTGCAAGCTGCTTTGCCCAATGCTAAAATCCATTCATTTTACTAATCATGCAATCAACCAATATCCATTATCTCCAGAGCTGGCTATAAACATGCTATAGACTGGGGTGAAAGAGGGAGAGTGTGGGGTTGAGAGACAGAGAGAGGGAAAGAAAGAAAGCAAGCAAGAAAGAGAGAGCGATTACTACACCCAGCCTTTTATAAAGCCGTTTCTTTCATTATAACAGGTCTTTTCATCCCAGTGACACAGAACCTTTAAATTTGGGGATAATGCTCCAGTACAGTACAGAGCTATAGCTTCAAATGGATTTAGAACCTGCTCCAGAAAAAAACCAAACTCCCTCGCTTGACACACAAATTGTTTACGATTCATTAAAAAGCAAAATTGCATATCCCAGTGCTGGCAGCTGAGTCCATATGGGTGCAAGGGGTATTCACTCATCTCTTTGTATGCTGGCAGTACCAAACCGAAGTTTAGCACTGTGCAGCTGAGATTTTGTGCAGCCAGACGATGCATGAGGTAATTTTCAAAGCTTTTTTTGTCTTTAAAACATTAAAATCTGCTCTCTAGCTTACTTTGATGAAAAGAATGTGGCAAATGGGATGAGGTTTGGGGGTGGGGGGAGGTAAAAAAAAATCTATTTTTGTTGTGTGTTTTAGATTCATAATGTATGAAAAACTGCTTATTACTCCATCAATAATTGAAACTTTGTATGAAAATTATTTGCAATTAACACATCTATTGTAAAGATCTTGAATTATTCACTTCAGCTAAAAATAACATCTCTTATCTACCACAACTTCTACAAAAAAAGGCTATTTAAGTGATTTTTTTTTTCTGCTAAAAAATAAATGGTGTGACGTTCAAGTTTAAGGAGAACTTTCTGCAATGTTTAATCTAAACAACAGCATGTGTGGTTATAAAACTGTTTACTTTTAGGCAAGTGCATTACTAAATGTTTCCAGGATTTTTACATATTATATTCACAGCACTAAAACATCTGTGAAATAGATGTGACTGAAATGAAACTTCCTTGGACACTTTCTCTAGAGTGCTAATAACCGCCTAGTAACATTTGAGGATACTTATTAAATAATAAACACGGACGTACCTCATCATAAAAGCAGCCGATAGACAATAAAAGAGGAGTGGTAATAAAATATACAAATGGCTTGGAATAAGGCAAAATCACAGCATGATATAAATCTTGTGGCTAAAACAGGTACTTGAAAAACTTTGTTTAGAAAATGATAAGTAAAAATCAATAGCCTTATTTACAGGGGTTTAACAAGCTAAAAAAAAAGTCACATGAATAATCAACAGTTTATGTGCATGCAAATACCCCTTCCCCCTCCAACTTCTCCTGGCAGAAAGTCTAATTGGAAAATCAGTACTATAAGTAAAGTGGTTAGCCTTCCCTATTCCCATTAACCAAACACTGCATGTTACATTTCACTGGCAACCGCTGGCAAACCTCTAATAGATGCTTAAAAAATTAGGAGTTTAGACAAAAAAAAAAACCAAAACGGAAAACCCTGAGCCCAAACACCTTTAAATACAAGCCACATGATATACACAATGGCTACCACCAAGCTGCAGAATAAAATCCTTCCGGATCTCACTTTTAAAAGTCTTTCAAGTCCTCTGAGGTCTTAAACTTTCCAAATGATACCAAAATTGGTCCGGGGCGGCGAGGGGGAGGGAAAACCCCCGACTTGTTTCAGCGTATCATACAATGAAAGTGATCATGCCTTGTTTTGTAATTCCACTCGCCAGTCCTTTTTTAACTGATATCTATGTGAAATGAGCTGAGGTTCACGGTCCAGTTAGGAGCGGATAATACATTCATTGTCCTGGCAGCAAACTTTTCCTCTCACTGGAAGAATTCACGCTTGCCACAAGAATAATAATTACAGAAAACTAAAAATGCGCTGCTAACGAATTAATCCCTAACGGACAACACGCTAACGAGGGCAGTAATGATTTGAGGACTCTCTTCCTCGCAACAGGACTTGCATCTTCTGCTACAATGGGCTATTGTGCATCCTCCTAACTCACTATACCTCTTATAGATTCAAGATGTCAAAGGTTGTCTGGCCCGGCTGACCATGACATGCTAGTTAACTCGTTCTACGGAGCACGTTGGGACTTTATTGAAACTTTAATTGTGCCCAAAAGCAGCTAGAGCCAGACTATGTGGGATCTGTAACACATGGCTCCAGGTCAGCACAGCCCGGGAACCTGTTCTAACGCAAACAAGCGGAGGGAAAAGTTAGATCAGGGTCTCGGATGAACGGCAGCACCTCGCAAACCGCGCTCCTCTCACACGTGATGATTTTACACCACGCCACGACCGCACCGTTCCAGGCTTTTACAGGGATCGACTCGCTTTGTAACGGACTGAACTTTCCACCTTCCCTTTTTACAAAATACTGCATGGTGAAAAATGCACGCGCACACGGACGCTGGAAAGCAGCAGATAAAATAAAACAAACTGAGCGTTAGGCAGCCGACTGAGACAAGTTACTCTGCACAACAAGGCTTTTTCAAACTACTTCTTTGCATACTTTTTTTTTTTTTTCCCTTAAGGAGAATTGAAAAAGCTTCCCTCTGGAAACTGTAGTGCACATTAACAGTCTCCTGTTACACAGGGGAAAGCACACAAGTGGGACAAGTGTGAGGCTGCTCTACTGAAGAGTGTGAAAAAAATCAAATGTTAATTTGATAAATGTGAGGTCTGGGACATTTTGTCAAAGAGGGAGGGAAAGTAGAAAAGGGAGAAAAAAAAAAGCAGCCCTGCTGCCAACTCACCATCCACCAAGTTCTGGCCGAGATGTCGTAGCAGAGCTGCCATTTGATGGAGCCGTCGGAGGTTTTCCCTGCCATTATGCTGTCAGCAAGCTTCATCTGATGCTAACTCACGGGAGATAAGACACCTAATTGAGAAAACATTTGCACTGGCATGTTGGGCAACATGTAGCCCGGTCCATACCATATGGAATCATGGGTAAAAAAAAAAAATCTCCTTGACAATGAACCAATCTCTCACAGACCCAGTGGCAAGGTGAAGTGGAGATGAAAAGTCATCTGCTCCTAGCACTGTCTTCTCCTCTCTCTCTCTCTCTCTCTCTCTCTCCCTCTCTCTCTCCCTCTCCCCCCCTCTCACTCACTTTTTTTTTTTTAAATAAGAACCCACTGCTCAACATCAAAGAGAGGCGGTCAAAATTAGGGCTTCATCACTCAGATGATTTTGGTCTGTTAGGTTTTTCTTTCCTCTTTTTTATTTTTTAAGAAGAATAAAGAGATTTAATAGGACAAAGGCAGGTAGTGGACTGTGGAGGGAGATCGCCACAGGCTATTAGCCTAAAATTTCTGCTTGACAGATGGAACTGCTTAGAGACTATCATGCAATGTTTTGGGTGGTTTTTTTTTTTTAAAGACTTTCAGTCTGATTCAGTATCTGTTTATCGCAGCTACTTTTCCCATGTACGTGACTGGGGGGGAAAGACTGAGCAAAAAAAGAAAAAAGATTGCGTCTTTCTTTCTTTCTTTCATAATTGTGCATATAATAATTTAAGCAGTGAAAGGCAAAACAAAAGTATAAACTGTCCAAGTTAATTTCTCAGTCAAGTGATAGACACTTTCTGAAGGAATCAAATGATCTTTCATGGTTTTTGAGATGCTCAAGTTTTGACTATTTATTGCTTCCTGATTTTAGATATTAGATCATATTGTTTAAATGAATTACTTTTCATATGAAGGTTCAAAGTGCCCTCTAAGAACTGAATAATTTCCTTTTAATATGTATGCAAAATATAATTTTGCTACAACATTTTTTTAAATGTTGTTTTTAATGTTACATTTCTTAATCCCATCAGGTGACAGCTGCCAAACTCACAGAGGTTTGTTTCTCCCTCCTGCAAAACTTCTCTGCCACACTCAAAATTTACGTGGGGAACTGACAGATAACTTGGGAAAAGACAGTCCCAAAACAAACTGCTTTGAAAAGTTATGAAATCATGTTATTGTCTGATATTAAAATCTTTTCCTGCCTAGCAAAGCCAGAGATAATCATAGATTTTCTCATCTCATTTTCCCACTTCTCCTGGTGCACTGTAAACCCAACTGAAGTACTACTTTTGTGACAGCTGACTATTAAGCAGGCAGTGAATGCTTTCCATTTAAATCACCCCGCTGTGTCACACGGAGCGACGGTTGCTCGGCTGTGACCACCACAGTCCCTGACAGGGCACTCCAGCCTATACAGTAGAGCCTTTCCTCAAGTGCTCGAAAAAATGAACTTCTGAACTGGCAAACACACGCTCGCCAGGAATATTTCTTGGGGCTGCGGAGCTATGGCTGATACAACTCGCTCACTCAGAAACAGCTACACTCCGCAAATCTTTTTTGTGATTTGGACACAAGAGGAAAATGTATTAAAAACATCCACTCGATTTTAAACTATATTAGTTTATGTTTGTATCAGCAAGAGGAGCTCGTGGGTGCACAATTCTTGTTTGGATTATTTTGTGTATTAACTGTTGTTTAACTATTTGGCTACAGCAAAATCGTAATTCTGGATTGCGCAGATTACAGAACTGCCATTCAGTACAGGACAGAACTAACTTTTATTGAGCTTCAATAATGCCCTTGCATTTCTGTGATGTGGGAGATGATAAGCAAATGATTTAGTGTAAGCACGAACTACGAATGTAATATGCAGGGTTTTGGGGTTTTTTGCCCCAAGTCTTATAATCTGTTTGGACTACACATCAGTGAATGATCTGTGCTACTACAGCATCCCAGTTTGCACTTTTAGCTCCAGGTAGCAGGTACAATCCCACTGCCATTTACAGAAAAGGGTCTGACTAGCATGGGAAGTGTTAAGTTTTATTTTGAGTCCAGAAAAAAAAAAAATGGACACTGTGCCAGGAACTGTCCTTGCTCTGGCTAGCCAAAGTATTTATTGTCTTCTGTTACTGCAGGTTTGCTAACACTACCTGTCCTTTTAGTCTCACTGCTTATTGGGAAAAAACCCTCCCTCTCCAAATAGTCACACAAAATACAAAGCAAAACTCTTAGTAACAATCAGCCCCTGAATTGGTGTCAGATTCAATTTTCTGCTGCTCTCTCTGCTCCTATGCCTCAAACCCATCATCTTACCCGCTCTGCTTATTATTTATTTAGTACTTCATACCCAGTTGTGCTGCATGTCATTCCAGGCAAGTCCTGATAAATCTGTATTCTATATGGGGTTTTAACACCTGATGTAGTTAGAGATCTACTGACAAACTTTCTCTGGATTCCTGTATTAACCACTTCTTCCTATACCAACATATGAATTTACCTCACAATATTAATTGTAAACACACCAACTAAATATTTTTTTTAGAACGTACACTTTTCAGATTATGAATGACAGAAGCATGAAACCATTTCCTTCCTGACAGCGGAGTGGTTATGTGCAAAGAAATGAGGAGTGCTGTTGGTTAACAGCGTTTTAAATTCAGAACAATTAGGTGCAGTTAACTTTGCCATTGTTCTTTCTGATGCTGGGGATGGTGGGTTCTTACCCGTAGAGCAATTACTCCTTTCATAAGCGGCTGTTGTTAATAGCATTAAAACAAGATTAAATACAACATGTTAAATATTGCAATTATTGTGGAAAATAAAATTATTTGGTGAGCATAATGGGGAGCAAATCAAGCATTTAACATGATCCAGGAAATGCTACTCCAAACAATTGCATTTGTTTTATGCAATTTTTCCCCTTTGATTGCTGACAGATGCCGTTTTGGAAACAAACATCTAAGTAGTTTTCCTTCAATCAGGAAAAAAACCACACACCAGAAAATGGCTACATGTTTTGAATTTAACTCTTGTCAATCAGCATTCTGCACAACACTCCCTGTGAATAGTACTGGGACAAAACGATGCCTTCTAAAGACTAATAAGCAACAAAGATATTTGCTTCTAAATCAGATCTGTTCCGAAGGAAGAAAAAGCCTTCGTGTGGCATCAACATTTGTGCAGATACAGCTGCAAAATAAAAATGCTTGCAGTATAGAGTGATATTTCAAGTTGGAAATAAGTTAGGTGTGTGCGTTGTGGGCTACAGGACATTTATCTTCTGACAGCTTTAGGCCTCAAGCAATGGATTGAAGCACTTGCCAGTTTCTTTCCGACTTCCCACTGGAGAAGTGGCCAACTACCCACAAATAATTTGCTCAATTGTTGAGCAGAGTTACCTGCTGCAGCTCACACAGTACCAGCAGGCCCCTCTATCTTCCCTTAGCCGCAAGTTTGGATGAGGATGTTGTTGTTCCTATCAAGTGCATGGAAACAGGAAAGAATGTTAAAAAAGGCTAATAAAGTATATTGATTCACATGACTGTATCAAGCCGGCTTTTTACAGTCTACTGGAAACCGAATGCATGAGAGCATTAGAAATGTTGGCATAGTGGGTGGTTTCTCCAAATGTTGGCTTCTACTGTTCACATCAGTAAAAGAAGCAGGGTAGAACTGCGGGCAGCTCCCAGTGCCAGACACATCTTTAGGATCTTAGACCTTGTTCTATAGATTATCTATTACTTGCACGGTACCCATTGCCCATTTACCCTCTCTTTGTTCCCTTTGCCTCCCCCTATTTCTCCAGTTGCAATTGCTCAGAACCTTTTCAGCTCATTGCACCAGTATGATTTAGATCTGTTCCTAATTTCAGAGGCGTTTGCTTTGGGAAGCCTCAGCTTCGATGAGTTACGAGGAGGATTTCCTTATCTCGAGCAGCGACAATTAGTTCAAGAGCCACGTGAGAGCAGGCAGTTGATTTTTGGGCAGCCTCTGAACTGATGCAAAGTTGCTGACAACGAGTGTGCTCTAGCTTTTGGAAATCCTATAATCCTGGCTTCAGTCAAGAGGATCTGCTGTTGCTGAAGGCGTAAACAAGGAGAGAAGCAGCATGTGACCACTGCTGCTGCACCTTCAAGGACTCCCGAGCCAAAACGAGGGCAATGGTGAAGCTTCTACTGGTTGCTTAATGTTACACACACATTTTGGATGCTCTTCCTGAGCCCAGGGAAAGTAATCCTTTGCCCTCTGCAGGAAAAGTTGGGTTTGGACTCTGCATTTCCCCCTGTAGCTCTGTCGTGTGTGTTTCTCCCTGCTCCCCTCTCACTCCTCTGATTTTCTTCCTACCATCTGTATTCCCCTTTTCCCTCATCTGAAACAAGCATCAAGATCTTGTTTCTGACAGAACGGTCTGTCAATATGGAAACACACTGACATCACAGACAGTGCTGTGACTTCATGTCTGAAAGAAACAGGAGGAACAGATGAAAGGACTGAAGGCAAAGGAACGACACATACAAACATTTTTAAAAAATAAGTAAAAATTCTTCTCTATCTACCCAAAATGCAAAGGAACATAAACAAGATTTATTTTTAAGTCTAAATATAACCAACTATTTCCTAATCTGTGACCATAGCTCAGTACAACATTTCAACATGCTCTTCACCCGAGAGAGGTCCCTGTCCCCCAGGAGCACACACTTGCCTGGCTCAAGGCCTCAGTGACAGCCAACATGACCTCAAGAAGGACTGAGCAGGGTCTTAAAAAAAGCCAATATCAAGCATATATTGAGAGAAGCCTTTAGAGGGAAAGGAGGAATCCTGCCCTGGACTAATCTGTACCATCTAAGTAAATGCAAATTCATAGAATTTGAAAGGATTCTTTGAAATCACAAAGCCAGTTTGGATGCAGCTGGATCGAAGGTATCATTGCCTCAGTGGGGTGGGGATACAAATCATACACAGAAAATACTGTGCACAGGGGTGGAATGCCTTACTATGATTTTCTTTTTTCTCCTTAGAATTAAATATTAACAAAAGGGCCTAACCACTATTTCTATTACTAGCACAGGTTTTTTTGTAGAAGAATTTGGGAGGGGTTAAAAGCCCTACAGTTCCCTTACTATTTGAATTATGTATTTTGAGTTCCAGCATTAGAGGGCATGCAGAAGATACTGCTTTCCTGCCATCTCCAGAGCCACTGCAGCCCCTTAATAAGGAGATTCATAACTAGTAGGAGAAGAGCTCAAGAAAACTAAAAGGTTAATATATTCTAACTAGATGTTGGGTATAGAATGTCAGATCTGTCAAATTTCATTACAGTTTGGTGCTCAATGAAAAAGATTTGATTTCTTTTGCCACTGTCCTACTATGTTCAAGTCACACAGTGCCAGCAGCAACCAGCCAACGACCACAGGCTGGCACTGAGCGGGCCCGAGTGGGAAGCCAGCCGCAAGGACCATCTGTTTCCGATTTCTAGCGAAGCCAAGATGTGCAGTGAAGTGCATTCCATTCACCCAGCCAGCCTTCTCCCTGCTCAAGTTATTAGTGTTACAAGTGAAATTATCTTTTCCAAACAGCGGGGGAGCTATAATCCTTATGGAACAAGGCTTTAAAAAAAGGGAAAAAAAGAGGAGGGGAAAAAAAAGGAAAGAAAAAAAGGACAGAAAAAAGGCCCTCCAACACTCCCCCCTCTTCAAACATCTTTTGTCAAAGTTGTCGATGACACTGTTTGTAAATTTAATTGCCATGTTCACGGGTTTTATAATTTTAAAGGATGTTTTATTAAGAACTATATTCTCTTAGGGAAGAATGCGTACGTCAGTTCATGGGCTCTAATGTAATAAACCATTCAAATATATTTAGAGGGTTATTTATGAATAAAGTTAAAAATGACAAGATGAATGCTCATTTAAGTCTCTCCAACATGAAGTGCCTTGAAAAACATCATAGGTTTAGAAGTATAATTTAAAGTGCGAATGCATAAACAGCGCTAATTACATGCTACTTACATTGTTTCAATATGTAATGCATATGTTTAACCTCGCAGAGGAAGGATTGGTCTTGGCACAGCAATCGTGGGGATTTAAGGGTATGCTAAACTGATAACTGTAGAATGAGCTCTGACACAGGATATTGGTCTCCTACTGTTACCTAAATGCCAGGTGAAACCAAAGGATTTATAGGAGGGCGGGTGAAAAGGGGGAGGGGGAAAGAAAAAAAAAAAGAGGCTACACAATGAGGTGAAACTGAGAAGTTTATTTTCAAAGGGGGAAACATTTATCCTTTGACACCATTCCATTCCAGTGACTTTATTTCTAATATACCATGAGATTAATGATGTGGCTACTGTCACTGCGTGTGATGAACACTGGCAGAGCTGTGGAACAGTTGCTCCCCCTGCTATTATTGGACATATTTGTAAATTGGCATCTATATGATGAACTCATCCTGTGTGCCAGCCAATTGGAAAAAATCTTATTCAGGAGGACAGAGTTTTTATTTTCCTATTGAATTCTATATGATAGCCAAGTGGTTTAAGATTGGCTGGCATAAATTTTTTTTAAATTAATAATGATTGATAATTTTCATGTCATATGATAATCTCTATATGACTCTTAGGCAAATCAATTGTAGATAATTAAAGAAGTAAGTTATCATCAGGAAAAAGTTCCCTGACATACCAGAAGTGGGCCAGTATTTAAGTCTCTGATTAGGGAGGGCACAGTTGCTGAACACTGCCATAATGATTCACTCTCCCATCCCAAAAGGATTTATTAATTCTAAAGTAATCCCATCCTAAATGAAAATCCAGAATAGCTTGTTCCATTCATTTTCTTAGTCCCTTTCAATTTGTTTTTGCAGGTCTAAAACTATTTTAATGGGGGGATGGTATAACACATAAAATGCAACTGTTGAGTCACCTGAAACCTGATTATGAGTTGAGCCTCTTCTCTGGGTTTTATTTTTTCTCTGTATCTTCAGAGGTGCAACTGGACACTGATAATCTCTGTTCCAGGACATTATTTGAGCTATGGCTAAGCTGATATTAACACAAATCATAACCTCATTCAAAATTTTCTGTGTATCCAGAAACATCTGCTATAGCTGCATATGTTGCCCAACTTAAGGATGCCTTGTTTTGCCATGAGTAAAATGTATTTCAGGTTGTCTGGTGCTGTGAGAAATAACCCTTCAGAATCTCTCCATGCAAGCTTGATTCTGTGTAGGTCAGGAAAAGAGGGGTGCAGAAGGATCCAAAGAATTCAAGTAGGAACTGGGGGGCTTGCTGCAGCCCACTCTTATATTTGTGAACTACAGGGAATGGGAAGAGAGTGAGGCCAGCTGGTGAAAATGCAGAAACTCTGCACATTTCTGTCATGACCTTTGTCAGACACAGGACGCTGAGGGCCAGTGCTTGCTGAGCCTGTGGCTGTTTATGCCAGCACAGGCAAGGGCCACTGGTCAGTTTGTAGATAATGCCACAGGACTACTTTTGGATTCAAAGATGAAGCCTCATATGCTCTAGGAAATGAATCTCTGAACATTTCCTTTTGCTTTTACTTATTCTTCAGTTTGTGGATAAGGTGGCTCATAGTGGACAAAAAGATTTTATTGCTCACCAGGAGGGACAGACAAGTCCTCGAATCTCTCTGGAATTGCTTTCTTGGACAAGACCTACTGAGTTCAGCATGCTGGTGGACTTTCAGGCAGCAGTGCTAAATCAGTGCCTTTTATCATCTACAGCTACATGAAAGACTGAGACTACTCCTTCCTAATGAGAGACTTCTGTAACACTCTCTGCTTAGGGCTATTCTTAAGGAATAAGGAATCCAAGACAGATGTGGCAGTGACCATCATGTTACTCTCAAAGACCAAATCCCTCAAAGCAAAGGAAATATGAACAATTAAAACAATAAATACACTGAATCATAGGAATTTCCAGTGCCCTCAGTTCTAACTCCAGTTCCACACATTAATTTGTAATTCTTGAGCCATGAATAAGTAAATCCTCTTTTGTTTAGAGAACAAGATTAAAATGCTACTAATATTAAAAACACTCCTGTTTGCTGGCTCATACATCTACTTAAATACCTGCCAATTTCTTTGCTTTGCCTCTTGAGTGTCACACTTGTCCTCCTGCTAATACCAGCTGACTGACAGCCAGCAGGCTGAGCACTGCAGGTAAATACCTAGAGAAGTGCTTTGGCAGGGCTGAGCTCTGTGTAAGCAAATTTTACAAGCAAGTCAGGCATAATCTGTGGAAGTGGCTCAGGATTACTGAATATTTAACAGTAAGATAACACTTTTGTGACTGTAAAGACATATTTACACTCCTCTGTAATCTATGGCACTGGACATCACATAATGGAAGAGAAAACTGAATGAAGTTCATTCAAAACACATCACTCTAAACACCTTTATTTTTTTCCTCCAGTTAACTGATCATAGAGACAAAGGAATTTTGGAGATGAAGTCTGTAGCTTGTGTGTCTCCTGGTATGGCTCCTTATAGTTTTTGAAACAGGTTTTAAAAATCTGCAGGAATCTTAGTTGATAATAACCAACACACCAAGAAGAGCAGGAATTTTTCAAGTAATAAAGTTGAAAATTTGCCTGAGTTTAGAATTTATAAAACTTGATTACTTAACATATTTGAAAATCAAGTCTTATTCAACACATGGTGTATTGCCAGCAAAGAGGATGTTATGTAGAAATGTTTTTGGGTTTTTTTTGCATCCACTGGAATTCCCATAAAAACAAGACAATATAACAAACGTAATTCTTTATGGCTTTAACTCTGAGAATCTGACTTTTTCCTCATGCTAAAGAACTTTCTTTTGCAAACCTGGCTTACAGATATTAAAGAATTGGTTGACATTCTAGAAAACAGGAATAGAAGGTTGCAGGAATTGGAGTGTCCCTTGGTGCACCTCCATCTTTTCCTAGTGCAGGGATCCAGTACTAAGAAGATGACACTTCTGTCTATGAAGGCTCCTTTAGAGGGGGTTCAGGGCCAGGAGCATTCCTGAGAGTGGGTAAAACAGGAGGTGGCTCTTTTCCTGCCACCTTACCTGTCCTTACAGGATTTCTTGCTTCTGTGTGCTGGCAGGAGTTTGCACAAACTCAGAAATGAGTCTGGGGGCTGCTTTTATATTCATAGGTGTCACTTGAGGAATAGCTGTGAGCTTGTCTCCATGCTTGGGATCAAAGGTGCTCAGTGCTGAAAAGCTCAGGAATGATTTCAAAATGTACTTTGAAGCTTTCCTGGTGGGAACAGCTGGAATGTGTGTCTGTGTTACCAGCTCTAATACTATGAGCACAAACCCAAGCTGAGTCACAGTGGACGACAATGCTGCTGACAAAATGTTTTAAACTGCAAACTAAAACAACAATGGGATTATTTATGGACTGCAACTCTTATTTTAATGTCAATAAATGTAGTGGATAAATTCCCCTTCATTAGCTGGAAACCTCAGAAGGAAACTGAAATATTCTGGTAAACCACAAGCTTGTTCTTAGCAAATAGATGGCTGCATTTCCACTGCCGAGGCATAGCCAGACTGTTTTTGCACTGGGATAATAAATCTCTGGGAGTGAAAAACAAAGTCTATAAAAGCAAGACCTCCAAAGTAAGGGTGTGAGACACATGGCCCTCAAGCCTCCAGAGGATGGCATTAGAAAGTATCGAGAGTAGGGTTTTTTTCCTTTTTATGAATGGAAAACATGTTTTCCAAGATCTACCATTCAACTCAAAACAAATGCTTGGAACGAGTCCCTGTCACTATGGGAGGTGTTTGCTCTCTTATCTACTGGGCTGCAGACAGCCCAGACAGAGGGAGTTGCTTTGACTGCTGTGTGCTGCAAAATAGAAAAAAAAAAAAGAAAAAAGAGGAAAAGCACAAAAATAATGTGTTACACCCCCCTGATTCCTGAGATGTCTAAGGTGCAGAAGGAGCAGCTCTTTGCAATATCTGACTCCATAGATATGCATCAGGCCATGGCATACACAAAATACAGGTGCTCTAATGCTTCCCATCCAACCTCCCGACACTTCACTCCTGCTGGTCCTGGAGAGAAACAGAGGACCCAGAATCGCCCCTGGGGATCTCCCATCATGGCAAAAACGCCATCAGATCAGCTGAGGTCAGCTTCCCATTCCCTGAGAATGCTTTTCAGAGGCAGACAGAACAAGGCACAACATCCTACCAAGTAACACTGGTGTCTCCTCATGTTTCTAGAACGAATAGTTTCATGTCAGGATGGAAAATCCAAGCATCACAGTCATGGATTGCTTTTTTGTTCTGCTCCTCAGCACTTATCTGTCTTTACTTTTCCTTTCTAAATCTGTGGTTCTATGTCTTATCCTGCACCTAATGGCTTGTAAGCTATTTCCAAGATGGAAAATGTGGTATTCTCTTATCTGTGCAGCATTTTGTTTATTTATAGCATGACACTAATGACACTTTGAATTTGCTTCTGAGTTTTTTCTTATTGTAAAGACAAGGCACACAAACAATTGTGTCTGGGTCTAAGTACATTCTTAACCCCATTCAATTTATTTCAGATGCTGAGTCCTCAGGAAAAAGGACCAATGACTAATAAATCAGGTGTTTCTTCCTTCACCTAGTGGGATCAATAAGAAGGAGGAGAAAAAAGTTCTTGTTTGCATGAGATAACACAGACAAACAGCACCATGTAGTGGGTAAGAGCATATTTCAGGCTCCAACCTTTGCACAGAGGCTCAGCTTGTTGTGAGCAACTTGTATTTCAGCAAGACTAAAAACTTTTTGCTAAGGAGAGAATACAGGGGTACGAATATGGCTTGCATATTCATGGAAGGCACATAATCCCCTTTTTACTAAGCAGTTTATGTAAGCCTCATACTGAGTTGAGCTTCCAAACCTACAGTACCTCAATATGCTCTAAATTAGGCAGAAAGAGGGAGGGGCAAGAGAACTCAGCACCTTTATGTACGTCCCCAACCCCTCCAGTCAGAAATGGATGGTACTTTGCCTAAAATGTCTCATTTTGTCTTTAAAATAAAAAAAATCAGGCTCCTCCTTGCAACTGCTTCACCTAAGAATATAGTGATCACCTTCCTGAAGGGAAACAATGTTCACTACAGCTTATTTGTGTTGGGAAACCAGGGCTCTGGTACATCATCCAAACCATTATTCCACAGTGGATTAACCCAGACAATACTTATCAAAAATGTCACACCACAAATATGAGCCAGGAATACATTACTGGGAAAGCTGCCTGGACCAATGTAAAATTAGAGAAAATGGGCAAGTATTATGTATCAAACAGTGCAAAACACTTGCACAGACTATGAACATACATCACTCTAACTGCTTTCATATTAATTCAAACCAAGTAAAAAAATTAAGAAAACGAAACTCTGTCCCTCTTCAGTGTCTCATCAGATTGCATTATTCTCACAGTTCCATAGGAACCCAGTGGCTCTGCACTCATATTCTCCACTCATGCCTCTGCCAGCCTCTCCCTGACAGCAGTCACGTTTCCATCCTCCCTGGGGATGGGACACATTTCAAGTCCCATCCTCTCACCTCTGCACATCCCCTTGTCCTACTCTTTCTGCACTTTATTGTTTTTCAGACCTGCAGTCATCAGTTTCCCCAGTCTAGATCACTTTGCTCAGCACTCTTGGCTCCACTCAGCAGCAACACAAACTTATCCCATAGGTATTCCCATCTCTCCACATAGCCACATGCTTCTGCTCAGACCTCTCTTGCTCCACAACTGGCCTCTTTTCATTCTCAATGTATTTCTGGTTTCTTTTTCCTCCCACTTCATTTTGTAACTCCCTTGCCCGGCCCCAACAGAGTTCTCTGGTCATTCCCACACCCACCTCTGTGGCAATCTACAAGTCAGAAAATGCTTCATTCATCCCTCTTAGCTGGGACAATATAACACAAATATATATAGAGACAAACAGAGAAAGCCAGATGTGTTCACTAACCCCTGTGCTTTTTGCCTCCTAACACCCCAGGTTATTTGGAGCAGGGATCTTATTAACTCTATTTATACTCCACCTAACACATAGGAGCCATGAAGGGGGGTTTGATTTCTGGACAATTTCATTCTAGAAAGTAAATTTTATACTAAATAAATCCCTAGAGAAAAGATACTGGTAAAATCTATCTTGTTCTAGGATTTAATAACAAATGTACTATTTGGTGCATAATAGGCAATTCATTTTGCTATGCATTTACTCTATTTGAAACATAAAGCACTTAAGGATATTTGGAGTATGCAAGACTATTAGAAAATCAATTTCTATTCTGGTTTATAGCCCAACCACTTAAAGTCTTAATTTGCTACAATTCACTTTCTGATATTCTGACTCGTTAAAGTGGATCAGCTACCTCCTGAACTCTGGTCATATGCTTGCTAGAGCTAAACTATTTAATTATTGTCTATCACATCCACTCTCTCCACTTGCTTATTACCTACATTTATGCATTTACAGCATCAGTTCAGGTTGTTTGCACTTGCTCAAGAACCTGCTGCTTCTTTTTCCGAGGTTTGGAGGAGGGAGGCTTTGGTTTCACTGAGGGCTATCTCATTCCACTTGACAAATAAACAAACAGCAGAGTAACTGGCAGGAAGTCATGTCCCTTTGGTGAGCAGGGCTCCAGCTCATCAGAGGGCAAACCAGGCAGCATCATTTTCACTGCAGCACAAAGTGTCCATTCTTGACTCCTTGACCAAAGGAAGCAAAAGCAGAGGGACAGCGAGCACAGCACATCTGCAGGGCTGGGTTTCACAGGAAGTTATGCAGCTCCTCCACAGATAAGTTTCACTGAAGAACAAAGACTGATTCTGTTCAATGCTCCGAGAATGCTGCATTGAACCTGGACTGAGCTTTTCATTCCTTGAAAATGAGGCTCAGAGAGCAAAATCCAATTTCTCCCTCACCCTTGTTTAAATTAGCTGCACGATTTTCATATCAGCCCTCTACTTACCATATGAAAAAAAGCTTAAAAGACACCCACTCTTCTCCAACTAAGTTTACATGTTTTATGTATTGATTTTAGCAGACTACACACAAGTTGGTGCATCCAAGATAAATGTCAGAGCAACAATGACTAAACCAGTTATGTGAAACTTAGTCTCTGATATAGAGTTGCCTTAAAGCTTAAGAAACAAAATATTTATGACCAAGAGCAAGACAAATGGTGCAATAACACATTAGCAAGCAGTATTGTCACTGATTGCAAACATATTTTGAGCTTACATATTTCATGTACACCCTGACCTCAGAGGCACTCTACCCACTACAATTGGTTTTGCAGCAGCTCAACATTTACCAGGAGATAATGAGGTGTGTTTTTGAACGATACAAGCAGCATTAGATGTAGTGGGAGCCAAAAACATGATCATATTAAAAGCAAATAGCAGAGCAGATTACCTCTTGCCCTCTCTTTTAGCTTGAGCAGCATATTCCAATAAGTGCAGAAGAGACACTGTCAAGTACTTCTTTATAGTTTCATTTTCTTTTTTTTTTTTTAATCTCCATTGCTTGCAATGCCCTTGCCCCCTTTAAAAGCTGCAGAATAAAATTCCTTTCTCAGTCAATTTTGTACTCTCTCCCTCAGCAAAGAATGACAAGGGATAAAAAAAAAAAGCTCAAAACTTCACCCCCTCTCCAGAAAAAGAAATAAAGATAAAGGTTAAAGAGAAGTTTTCATCAAAATTTAAAGGAACCATTAAGTTCAAAAGAAGGTCATCTGCCCTGCTCCTAATTATTGCTCATTTCCACTGTGCCCAGCTCTGGGAAAATAGTGGAGCATTTTAGAGAAAACTATAGGTAACAGTAAGCATAGCCTTGGAGATTTTGCTCTGCAAGGAGGGCAGTAGGATCTTTTCTCAAAATATTTCTTGGGCACTTTGGGAGTAGAAGTTTTGAAATGTGAGGAGGACAAGGTAAGAGTGGTCTGGGGGAGGTCCCTGGATCTGAGCAGTATCACTGTGGCAGCTCAGTGATGCATATCCCAAGAATTCCCCTTGGTGGCTGCCTGATCCGGAGTTGGGCTGGGGCTGGAAGCAAAGGCTGTTTGTGCTGGCTCAGGGGCTGGGAGCCCCGCGGGGCAGATGGGATCACCTGGGAAGGTGGGCTGGAGGCTGCCTGTTTACTCTGGCTGGGCACTCCACAGCTGGAAGTCGTCCCCGTGAAGGAGAAAATATCCAGAGCCCCTGAATTTATAGGTTGGCAGCCTCCAATTTGTTTTTTTCCTAACTAGAGTTGAGAAACTGTCTCTTTGTGGTTATTGATAGAAATTTTCCTTCAGTTTCAGGCCTGATAAGCTTATTATTTCTTCTGTAACTTAAAAATCATATTTCTGCAGGCTATTTAAACACTTGACCCTTGGTCCATCACATACAGGAGCACTCGTTGTGGTATAGCATAGAGTTTGAACATGGCATTCACAGTGGTGCATGTTTCTGTATTAAACATATAATTTACGTGTGCTGTGGGTCTAAATTTGACTTAATCGCTTTCTCTCCTCAGGTGTTGCAAGTCTGTGCAAGAGCAGCACAAGGAAGAAAAGTTTCACATCTCTATCTCCCTTTCCACCTTCCAGCTAGTACAAGTGATTCAAGTTAATTGCATGACATCGCAGCAGTAATTACTCTCCAATAATAGTTTGCTCCCTTGTGTAACAGTGGGCATTTGGGTCAGCAGATGCCATAGTGGCAGTAACAAAAAAGCTTTGCCTTCATCTTATCTGTCCTTCCTGAAAACTTCACCAAGCTTCCTTCTTTCATAATTTTCTTTAGGGATCCACAGTGAATCAGCTCAGCTCTCCAGTACACCAAACAAACTGATTTCTCCAGTCTAAACTCCGATATATTCATAAAGAATCCAGAAAGAATCAGAGACTGATTCACAGCATACCTACAACTCCATTAGAACAGACAAACCCCAGCCTGCAGCTGAAGTTATTCTTCTGCCAAAGGAACAGACAACTGCTATTCAAGTAGAGGTGCCACATCACCTTGGGAAAACTGTTACATAAAATCACATCTTTCTACCTCTGGGGAGAAAGCAGCAATAGGCAGCTGCCTCTGGAGGCAAATTAGATGGAAGACCTGCTCCAAGATGGTACTTTCTGATTCCACTTCTGATCAGTGTGGTAGACAAAGCAAAGCCACTGCCTACTTCTTCCTCCTGTCCCCCTCCAAACTCCCTGGGCAGTCAAACTGCTGTGGATATGTGAATAGTTCAGGCCAGCAGGTGAAAGAAATGACTCCCACCACATACATAAAATACAGTCATAGGAAGACTCATGGTTTGGGACAGGCAGCTGCTCTGCAATGCACTCTGGGCAAGCAGGCATGGATCTTTTCCTCTCCCCCGAGTGTCCACCAAACTGTCCAAAACTTTGCTGTTTGAGAAGATATGCAACACAGAATGCATGTCATTCATTGTGTCCAGCAATAAACAAAATATTTAGTGCATTTTTAATGCTGTAAAACCTCTTAAAAGACTTTTAAGCCGTCCACTGTGGGACAGAATTAGAATTGTTTGGCTATCTGCTACAGGCCTGGCCTCCAATAACATAATTAAGCAGTCACAAATTGCAAAATTGGTTTGTTTGGTTCCCACACCACACAGATACTGATAAAAGCTTTTTTATTTGTCAGTTGGTGCACTGTAACTTATAGGTTATGGGGAAAACAGTTTGGCAAATTTGGAGCTTGAAGACCACATCCACATCTCCCCATATTTTCCCCACACTGGATACTTAGTGTGCTCTCTATGGTTTCAGTGGCTGCATGCACTCAGATAATGCAGCAGCTAAAACTCGAAATAAAAGATTTAAGGCTTGTTAAGCATAAAGGATTTTTTCTTTCTGGATGAGACAGAGGGTTATACTTCCTGCAGCCAATTACACCATCTTTAACCACTGCAAGGACACATAAGCAGCAGCATATGCAGAGTGACTGGCTACATTTTGTAGCTCAGTTCTTACAGACACAGACACGTGTCCTGCAGACCAGAAGCACCATATGCTCCAGGAGGCAAGTGCTGGGTATTCTGCACCATCTCATGTACTCCTCCTGTTCCTCAGATTACCCAAGTGCACTGAATAGCCAAAGCTGTTCACATAAGAAGCGTGCACCTTGTACCCATGAAAATTTTTTATTCAGCAATAAATGTACAATCTGTAACAATAACAACAACAACAACAAAAACAAACAAACAAACAAAAAGGCAGAAGATCATGTATAGATCATTTAAGCACGTTTTCTGCAAGATTTCCAGTAGAAACTTTTGGCACTACCAATTAGCCAAAATGGCTATTGCTGAAACTTTAAATCTTTATGAAAAAACCCCCTAGATTACAAGGGAGAAAACAGAACTACACCAGAAATACCAAGGGAAAGGAAAGCCAACATTTTCTCGCAGGTTTTCCAGACTACCTAGCAGAAAGTTAATGCTTAAGGCCCCACAGGACAGTTCAAAATGCATATAAAGATTTTTGCTTACTCCAAACACACGAGTTAACTGAGGATATTTTTTTAGATCCCAGCTCTGAACAAGGGTCTATGTTAAACATCAAAATCCTTGGAGGATCACCAGGAAGAACATAAGGAGGATACAATACTTTGATGTACTTTTGTGGGTGATAGGGGGAACAACAGTCTGCTCTTTGAAGAGCAGAGAGACTTCACAGTCTGTATTTGAATTTATTTTCCAGCAGGATTTCCAATGCACCCAAGACCAAATGTCCACAGTAAGTACTTTCTGGAAAGAGGGAACATCTCAGTGTTGAGTATACCATGGCAGGGTGTTTCATCTAGCACCTAGCTCATGAAATGGAAATAAAGGGAACTTGATAGCAAATGAAACTGCTTGAGGAAACAAGCAGTGGGACTGTGCTCCAGAGGCTGATTAGTTCAGAAGGTTACCAAGTACAGTATTTAATAATATTTGCTAAAGCTTGCTCTGCAGAATCAGGCTCCCCTAAATTTAATTCTCATTCTCTCTGCATTGCCTCTCTACATGAAGGTAGATGGGCAGCTTGCATACTTAGTCACGAATGGAAGAGCTTTGCTATTAAAAGGCCAAATTCACAATTCTGCTGCCATCTCTATGGCTACAAGGTTGCACTTTTAAAAGTGACAAAATTAGACTTTGGTTATCTTTATAAAATTATTGCTTTATGAGAGGTGATTTGGATTTATGCTGGTGCAAACTAAATTTAGCCCTGAAGCTGATGTTTCAGGGATTTTAATGAAGTGTTAATTTTATATGGCTTAAAATAGAACTGGAAAACACCTCCTACACAATTTTTCTAATATCTAGGTTAGAGTGTCTGTTACATCAGTTACTTTGTGCTTTAAATTATTGGCATTTGACTTGTGGTTTTGGCAGCTATAATCTGCTTCTTCCAATTAGCAAAGAATGGGGAAGGATTTCTGTTTTTAAACGCAATTCAATATGGTCAATATGACATCAGTTTCATCCACTGAGAAATTCAGAACTTGCTTGCATCCAGCCCAATTCTGCTGCAGAAACATTGCACTGTAATTGTCACACATTTGCTAAAGCCCTGGTGTTAATTCGCACTGGAGCCAAAACCTGATCACAACAGGCAGGTGAGATTGTCCAGGTGTGTTCCTGGCAGAAGCACAACCAAACCTGTGCTGCAGCAGGGCAGGTGTTGTGCAGCCACACCTCCCACTGCACCTGCACTGCTGTGCCAGCTCTTGTTTCCAGGCCACCACATTGTCTGGGATGAAGAAATTCCATCTCCAGGGAGTGCTGGCATTTGGAGTTGTGCAGTTTGCCAGTGCTCAACAGAAACACCTTCACACCTGAGCATGTAACTATACATGAGAGCACATAACAACTGCACTATTACAGGCAATCCTTAAAAGCTGCACAGTACATGCCACCTGCTAATCACCAGTAAGAGGCTATTATAGCCTTTTGTGGACATTGTTGTTTTAAAATAAATATACTAAGTGGATTTACACGTTCTGAATCCAGTCAAGGAGTGAGCAGGCTGTTAAGAGAAGTCCCATATATCTGAGAATTGCTCTGCCACTGCTTAGCACAAACAATTCCTTTTGCAATCAATCAGCCTCTTTGTGGTCTATATCAGCATTTACAGGACCTTGAAACCAGCATGTTTCTGTCTCCCAATGTTTCCCACAGAGCAAGAGTGCTGAAATTCCACAAATATCTTCTTTGAGACACTGATATTTTGTCCAGTTTCACCTTTATTTCAGAGGGGGGACTCTAGACTTTTCTGTGCTCTGAGCATAGATTTAGTGCTTCAGAAAAATACATCTGGGCTGCTCTGCCTGCCTCCTTCCTGCCACTACAGCACACAGGAACTGGACTGAGGGCACAGGACTCCTCAGGTAACATCAATCCTGGCTCTCCCTGTCAGCCCCAGTTTATGCTTTGAATGCTCTGTGGTTGTGAGCAAGGCAGGAGGTGCAGGGTGCAGAGGCACTCCCACTCTGCTGCAAAGGATGATTCCCTGCTCCCAGGCACTCTGCCCCCTTCAATCACTGCCAGCCTTGGGGGGTTGGCTATGCTTCAGCTCGCCTCCAAATAAAGCTATGGAGGAGGATCCAGGCAATTCAGATGGTGTAGGATGGATGTCAGCAAGCTGGACCCTCAGTAATTAATGGTTCATAAAGATTCCTGGTATCCAAAATGAGCCTGGTTATGTGACAACATCAATCTGTTCCAGGGGGTGATCAGAGGCAGGTGAGAGGAATAGGTCTGTGCCATCACTCTTCAGGATGTGCCTGGGGAAGGGTCATGGCTGGGCTTCTTCCAGGTCTTGTTATTACCTATAACATCCCCTTTGTGCTCTGACAGTGAATGTAAATGGCCCCAAAATCAAAGGCCTGCAAAGGACAACAGAGGTGAGGTACCCTAGAGCCAAACTTCTCAGGTTTGTGTCAGCTATTCCATTCCTCTGCTAAAGGTGCAATGTCAGACTAAAATAATGAAAAATGGAGTAGAGTTTCACTGAAGTAAGGTAATTTTCATGGTAGTGTTTGCCTGGAGTAGGACTGACCAAATCACCAAAAAACTCCCAAATCTTGAGGGTTTTGTCAGGGCACTTTACCAGCTTAACCACCAAATGGGATGTAAACATGCGTTTAAACTACTTGGTGCAGAAACGAAATAACAAAACACCTTTTTTAAATTATTCAACCCATAAACAACATTCAGCGACTAACAAGCAAGAGCTAGATGTGGAAGAAATATTACTTTTGCAAGAATTACTGGATTTTGTGGAAAGAAACTTAATTTGGAATTGAATTTGATTCACTTCATTCAGAATTCTCCCCCCTCCTTTTTTAAACCAATATTTAAATTTATTACTTAAGAAAAAGAATTAAAATGTCTCCTCACTCCTGGAAGAAGCTTTATTACTAATAAGGATCCTTTACAAAACTGCTTTGATTAAATGAAGAAAAAGAAAAGATGAATAGACAGCTAAATATCCTCTAATAAGAAAAGTTAATAAGGAAAATGGTTCTAATATTTCTTTCTCTGATAATGGCTCCATTGTTTTGACAGGGGAGGCAGAAGTGAAGCACACACTCAGTGCTGCATTCCCACGACTAAATCACCTGTAAGATTGCATTTTGCATTTGAAAGCTCTTTGACAATGTCTGTCCCAGAGTAGATGCCTTCGCTTCTTTGATGAGGTTAAGCAATTTTGCACAATCATGTAATGGATTAAATTAGACTTAGTCTTCCTTGAATGCTTTATACGAGGTCTGGGTTAGAGATGGAGCTCAGCAGCATCCACACACACTGAAGAGCACACTTGAAAACGTTTTGCAGGATGGGCTTATGTCGAAGAATCAAAATGAGAACACAAACCTCTACTTGTAGAGAAAAAATATGCCCTGTTTTCAGTGACCTTACTCTTTTCTTTTTTTTTTTTCCCTTTCCACCTCTGGAATATTAAATTGTGTCATTTTCTACTATTCCATAAACACCTTTTGAAGGTGGGGAAAACAAACAAACCCCACTGCACTTAATACCTCGATGTATTATCCCAATAAGAGGTTTTGAGAGAAAAATGAAAAGACTGCAAGTTCTTTTGTGTCACCAACAGCAAACCATCCCTTCTTCATCCTTGGAAGAGTTCAAGGCCAGGTTGGATGGAGCTCCAAGCAACCTGGTCTAGGGAAAGGTGTCCTTGTCCACAGCACGGGATTTGGAACAAGGTGATCTTTAAGGTCCCTTCCAACACGGGCCATTCTAGGATTCTGTAATTCAGATCACTGATGAAAAATTGAGCTGGTAGGAGGGAAAAAAACACCCCTCACAAAAAACTTGCTTTCATCTTACAAATTTAACTTGTATTTAATGAAGGCATTAATGAGCAAATGAAACATTTTGCAGGTATTTGCCATGACATGAAATAGACTTGGGGAATCCATTTCGGGGAAAAAATACCCTTGATCAGGCAGTCTGCATTTAATAACATAGCAGAGGACATAAGCATTTAATAAAAAATAAATCCAATAATTAGGCCTCATTTTTTACTACCTGGCTTGTGTTTAAAGGTCTGGTTTAAGGTGCAAAAGGAAAGCTCCTTTTTGATTTCAGGAGACTTTGGCTGTGTGTTGCTTAATAACAGCTTTGCTAATGAAGGGTCTGTTGGTTACTGAACATGACACATTTCCTGGCATTTTAAAAAACTATTCTAAATATACAGAAATTGTCTACTCTTGGAGTTTCTTAAGAATGAGGAAAAAAAGCAGCAGCTGACACTATGTTAGTTAACAGAATTTCAAATACTTCTTTTAACATTGAAAAGGGGGATTTTGCACTTAGCCCTGATAATAACCAGTGGAAGGTCTTCTCTCTACTATTACACTACCAACCTGCTTGGGCTGCACCATCATTCATATCCCCTTTTCTTCAATGTACTGTCTGCTTTGTTTTATTCTGAATGAAACTCAAAAATTTCTAAAAGTTATTTGGGTTGAAACTGTAAACCACATGAAACCCCTGCTATAACTTAGGTTTGTTTTTTTTCCTAAGCTTAGTCAGAATTCTAGCCAAATTGGAAAACATGATCAGAGCTTCAGGTTGGTGCGTGTGAAACAAAAATCCCCCCAAAATCTGAAAACCAAGTCGCTTTTGCCTTATTTTGGGGATTTCTGTGGAGAACATTAAACAGCCCTGTGTAACAGGATTAAAATAAATTTAACTTCCAGGGTCTGAAATTTCTTCCTCCAGGGTTTAATGACAGTTTTATTAACATAAGCTGATGCAGGATTAGACCGTTAAATATTTAAATCCCAACACTTCCTGAAATTAATCTAGAAAGGGGAAAATTTCAGCCTGTTCCTTACCTAAAATAATCTATTCCACCAATGTGCTTCTATGGTCCACTCTTCTCATAGATGATTTAGGAAATGGGATACGGAGTCACCAGTTAATTTATTTTTGGCTAAATTTGCCCGGAATACTTCTGAACAATTAGCACTCTGGTCTGAAGGACAAAATTACTTCGACAAAGTCATGCCTAGGGGCTGCTCCATGACGTGTTCAGAGTCCGACATTTTTGGTACATGTCTGGAATTGACAGTGACTCAATACATAAGGATATCCTTTCATATTCATTTATGTGATAACCTCACTTTTGTTGGCACAGGAATATGTTGTCTTTTAACCTGACTTAAGGACCTGGCCCTAGAAATAGTCTTCATCTTTTTGGATAGCAAGTTGGAATCAAGATTATTTTGACTGATGGCATCTAGGCTGTCTAATATGCATTTTACCTGCTCCATAAATATTGATGACTTTAATACATTTGTGTTCTGCCATATGCTTCTTAAAGGTACAATTCCAAAACTTGACTTGGTGTGTGATTTAGATGGAATTAATCTCCATTTTGTAGTACTATAAATGAGATCACAATCACACGTGTTGTATCTGACGTTGGAAGATTAAAAATGGTGTGTGTGAGGGTGCAGGGGGTAACTCCAGCAGATTTACACCCCATTCCCTCTCAGTCCTGATGTTGTGCACGTTACAAAGTACAAGGGGAATATGTCTTTATAATATAAAGTATTTAACACAGAATGGAGTCTGGACAAAGGGAACCCCCTGCTTCACAAGGTCCTGCCACTTGAACCACATTTAAAGCATTTTTGCTCTCTCCATTGCAAAACCCTTCAGCTCTGTCACCTCCTATTAGTGCCATATAAAATGCCTCAAAGAAAAAAAAATTGGAAAGATTAGATACCTACTAAATCACGTTTCTTAGAGTCACAATTGTATGAGCATCTCATATGCACACTGATATACTGCACAGATATTCCTCTGCAGAGGCCATTTAAAAGACATCGCTCCATGTTTTCTGGAGGAGGACTGTTTGCTTTATGCAAGGACAGTTCCTTTGAACTCAGTCATTTCCAAGGCAGATGGGGTGCACAATTAGCCCTTTTATTATTAACACCACTTTCCTGCTTCTCCACCAAGGTTACAGACTCGTTCACAGGGCCGTCACTGAAATGGGAGCGGGGCCAGGGCTGCTGGCAGGAAAAGGGAAGATGTGGGCAAGCGAAAGCCCAAGAACCATTCCCCCAGGCTCCCGTGGCCTTGAAAAAAGCAGAACTGCTTCCAACGGGAAGAGCCTTGTGCCCCACGGCTGGGAGAAGTTGGCTTTGACTCCCAGCAGTTTTTCCTCTGTTGGATTTGCCACCTTGTCTCATCGAGCAAAAAAGGCAGCCGTAGCTCTGCCCCTTTCACATTTCACTGCTGCTGCTTCCTTTGCCCACTCCAATCAGAAATTGTTCAAATAATCTCTGGACAATCTCTGTGCATGTATTTGTCAAGGTAGTCTACGATACAGCCAAATAGAGCAATACACAAAACATATGGCATGGCCTTCATAGTAAACTACAGGAAACCAGAGCTATACTTCAAAATTTCATAAAATAAAAAGTAATGCAAACTTACATTTTTGCATCAGTTTGAAATGATAGAAGGATAACATTTTTGCAAAGAAAAAGTATTTTGAAGCAGAATTGAGGGTTCCCAGTGAAAAGGATTTTTCTCAAGAATGATGAAAAACTTTTAAAAATTGCAAAATTATATAATTGCACTTATCAAAAAATTTCTGAAAGACAACATTCTGCTCTGTCAGGTGCACAATTTTTCTCACTATTTCCAGAGAAATGAGAGATTAAAATTCAGTTAGAATTATGCAATACAATCCTGAGTTGGAAGGGACTGTCAAGGATCCCTGAAGTTAGAATTATGATATAAGCATTTACTAATATTTCCCCATATATGCTTTTGTTTTTGTTGGGTTTTTTTTGTTGTTGTTTTTTTTGTTTCTTTTTCTTGTGAAGTGTCTGCTGTTAATTACTGTGCTGTACAAGGGGAAGATAGTGCACCCTAGCTCATCAGGGAGGGAAGGAAAGGAGAATGAGAGAACCTGCTGAGCATATTTTCAGAAAGAATTGCTTGATAAAGAATAACCACTTCAGGGCTCAGTATGTAAAAGGAGAGGTCGGTGGTCCCACTGATGCTTTGGTACATGAGTGATGGCAGAGGCTGTTTGATGGCACTGATCTCACACAGGAGCCACATCCAGTGAGGGGCTCACAGGAGAAATACAGTCAGCTCAGTGACTTTGCTACCCCAAGTTTATTACAAAGGGAGCCCAAGCACCATGCAAAACCATCAGGAAGGTTTCTCTGCAAAGCATTTATCTAAACTCTCTTCAAATTAAACAAAAGTTTTACCAGTCTTTTTTTTTTTTTTCAGCCAAGTTGTAAGAGGCTTGGTGTGTGTCCACTCTCATTAGTTTAAATTTCCTCACTCACAGACAGGATTTATCCCTGGGCACTAACTTCCCACATGGCAGTGCTCAGCGGCCAACAGGGTGGTATTTATCAAAAATTGAAGCTACAGTGACAGCACTGTCCAGAAATTTGTGCTTCTTGTAGAGGGGCTAGGCCGTGAAGAATGTTTTGCATAAGATTTGGTTTGCCTGAGTAGATTTCAACTGGCTATTTGATGAAGTAGCAAAGGCAAACTGGCAAAGGTAAACTCAATTTCATGCCCGCTCATGGAAGTGATACTCCATAAATTAAAGCTTGGATGAAGCTCACCATACTCTTAAAAATATTTGGGAAAAAACAGCATCTGCCTACCTGGAGTTCAAAGATAGGTCAGACCCATGCTAGATGTAAACCACTAAAGCATGCCTGGCTTTTGTGTGTTCAAATCAATTTTCACCAGCTAGGAATACATCCTGGCTCTGGTTGGATGAGGCACAAAGAAAGCCGGAGACCACAAGAAGAGCAGGCATTTCTGAAGCCAATTGTAATCTCTGGTTTAGCCCATAAGAGATGGCTGGGAATCAGTCCTCGGCTGGAGCAGAGCATGCTAATTTGGGCAGGTGCTAAAACACAGGAGCTTGGCAGCTGTGAATGGGAAAGAGAAAAATGAGTGCTCCTCCGGCTTTCAGTCGTGATTTGACACCTCTAAATGTGGGCAAAGGCTGAATCAATTCACAAGCTTGAGTGTTTGGTCAAACCAACAAGCAATACATAAAATAAGCCAGAAACACAGCAAGAAATGGCTTTCCTTGAGTGGCTTCTAGGTAGATCAAAACCACAATAGAAAAAATTTCTCAGAGCTATTTATTTATTTTTGGTACTGATAGTTTACTACTAGTTCTGGAAAATTACAACTCCTGTGGTACTAGAGGTTAACCAATTGTCTGCAGCCCTCACAATAAATGAAGGGTTTTTTTTTCCCCCACTGTCTTGTTTGATTCAAATTATTTTTTTCAGGTACTTCAGTTATTTGTATTTTTGCAGTTTACCTGTTCTCAACAGCTCTACCTGCTGTCCACTGACATCACATTAAACAATCACTTACAAAATTGCATCTTTTCTTACATCAGCCCTGTCCTCTAAAACACTCAAGCGTTTGGATCAGAGAACAACTCACTGCATTCAGACTGGGGCCTGCGCTGAGCACAGCAATGTGAACGTGCTTCTTGCTTTGCCCTCAGCTCTCAGCAATGCTCATTTGACTCTTTGGTTCTTCACCTGATGTCCCAGCAGTCCTCTCATCTGTGATGTGTCCTCATCCAACTCATTTTGTTGGAATGCCAGAGAATACAACTGTCAATCCTCAAACACAATTTATCTGAAAGATTTCTTAACAGAAAGAGTAATCTGTCCATGTGTTTTTAAGAGAATGAGGACTCTGCACATAACTGAAGAATCCAAGAGTCTTTCAAACATTTTTCTTCAATCTGAATGTAATTACCCATTGCAGCAATTCAAATCAGGTATTAGTTCAGTTTTGGGCTCAGGTTCAGGGAATTCTTATCTTAGCAAATGAGAAGCCCCACTAACATTTCTCTGTTTCCTATCAAAGCATTTCTCCAAGGAAAGCAGGTACTGGAGGCCTGGTTGAGGGAACACAAGTGCAGGATTTTAGGCACCTGTCTAATCTCAGTATTGGTGACTGCAAAAGAGAAGCCAAAGCCACAACTCTGTTTCCAATACACCTAAATCATTTGGAAGCTGAGATGGTGAAAGCACAAAACCTCTGTGTTCACAAGTCGTGGGCCACTGAAGTCTGGTAACAAGCTTTATTTCCATGTTTTCTTTTTCCTAATATGTACACAAATCACTTCTGAAGTCATGTGTATTCTGTAACAGAGCTCAGGAGCTTTTTTTTATTTTCTCAGGCTTGGATTTGTAGTGTTAATGTGTCACAGAAGACCCCCAGAGGAATAACCTTTTGCCCTGTTGGTTTGTTTACTATGGCATTTCTTGGTTTAATAAATGAGGTCCCTAACATTAAACTTTTCCTTGCTCCTAAGGTTTTGTTATTGCTATTGAAAATTATTTCATTACTTCAGAGGGCTTATTTCAAATCAGTACCACATCTTTCTTTTGTTCATATCCCCATAACCTATAAGAAATAACAGTAACATTTTCTCTTCATTACCTTCCCCTCCAATCTCATTACTTCATGTTTCTTTATGTTGAATTGGATGAGTCACTCAAGTTTCTAATTCAAGCTTTGAAACCATTCAGATTTAAATTACATGCTTCAGACCATCAGCAAGTAACATCTTATAAAAGTTGGGGGGTTTTTTTGGTGTGAAGAAGCATAATTTAAGTCCTAGCAATGCTGATAGTGCTCTGTAGTCTTTCCTGTAGTTATCATTTTCAGTATGCAGAATATTCTATTAAGTAATACGCAGCTCTCAAGGGATTTACATATATATTATTTATGGAGGAAGCCCTACCGTTATATAATCCTAACAACCTTGTTGGCTAAGTAGTTCCACCCAGGGAAACATTTTATCTTGTCTCAAGAATATTTCCTAATAACTTTACTGCAGTGAATGTCTTGCTGTCTACTTCAACAAGTAACAGTTCAGTCTGAAAGGGTTAAATTCTCACAATAGAAAGAGCTTTTAAGGCCTCTGCAAACCTCTCATCAGCCTTTTATTTACCCAGTGTTGTGTAGTGGCTACGGTACAGTCAGATTCAGACAGGAGAAGGACAATTGAGTACTTCTAATTCTTCTGTGGATACACTCCATGGCCCATGTATGAAGTATTCCTGAGCCTAAGGCTCTCTATTTAGAAAGTGGATATGATAATATATTTACATATATATATGCAAATGTAAAGAAATAGATGAAATTTTAGATAGATTTTAAAAAGGGGTCTTACAAACCTTGTTCCATTTATTATTCCCTATACAGTGGAATATTTCCTAGTACAAAAGACTTTTAACCTTCAGTAAAGACATTGTTTAATTTTTTGTGTTAAGTCTTTTTTGGTTGAGTACCAGAAAATCAGTGACCTTCACTGAATCATGAGAACTACTGGGAACAGTTTCTACTTCTTACTCACACATTTCCTGACTGATAGATACAGGAGGGGAAGACAAGCCCACTGCTGGTGCGGAAAGGATATACCACGACTTCTACAGAAGAAAGTTTTGCCTTGTATTAATCAAAACCAGAGCAAACCAAAACCCCAAAACCAAAGCAAATGCTCCTGATCTGTTCCTTGACTATGCAATATCTTGTCTTCTATTTTTGCTTGAGATTACGTGCACAGTAGTGAATATTAAGAAAATCTCTACAAAGCATGTAAAGATTCTGGTACATCTGGTACTTTGATAACATTGTCAACTCAGGTAAGGAAGGAGATAAATACTGATATTGATATGACAAGCATTTTAAGCAAAATGCAGCTATGATTAAATTGATAGCACTAGCAAACTGCTTTTATGTTGGGAATTGAGCACAATCAATAATTTTCAGAGCACTGCAGCAGCAGGAAGACTACTCATTAAATTAAGTCAAAATCACCTTGTGAATGGATTCAGCATTGGGAATAAACACTGTTATCATTTATTTTGATATATAAATGAAAACGCATAACAGTTTTCCCCCCCAGTCCCTGTTCTTCTGTTAAATTTGTTTGATTCTATTGCTCCCTCTGGGCTGCACAGGTGTACATGCTACAGAAATTTGACTTGATGCACATTTACCTATTTCCTCCAAACACACAACTTCTTGGGAAGCTCTTAGCTTCCACTTACAGAAAAAGAAAAATCACATTATGTAAATGGCAAATCAAAATTCAGCAGTTACTAATTGCTAAAAAGTCTCTAAAAACCTGCAGGTTTAGTGGTAGTGCCATCCCAGAACTTCACAGCTCTCTTTCTCTACTCTCCTATGGCACAGTTCTGCCACAGGAACCTGCACCAGTGACTTGAACTGGTGTCAGCCAGAGCCAGAGGGCACAGCATAAGATCCCCGGTTGTAAATATCACTAGACCACTCTGAAGTGGGCTCATTTCTGGCTTTGCCTTAAGCATCCTTTGAAGGGCTAATTCTGTTTCATTTCCCTCTATTTTCAGCTATTTAGCATAATTAATTTGATCAGCCCAGCGAAAGAGTGCTTCTTTCTTTCATGCTGCAATGATGCAATTTCTTTGACCCCTATTTCTACCTTTCAGATGTAAGAGGTTCACACATTTTGAAATAGTCACTACTGCATTACAAGCAGTTATATTTACAGAATAATTAATTCAGTAAGTGAAAATACTTCTTTCTAAAATTTTCAGGTTGCCTCAATGCAATGAACATTTATACCTCCTGTCATGTTGCTCCAGATAAATATCTTCTCAGGAAACTGAATTGTGTAACTTTTGGAAAACATGGGAACTATAAAAAAACTGTATGCTTCATAATAAGAAAATTATGACCTTCTAGGAAAAGTTGATGTACATGTACAATATTAGCAGTCCGTTAGTAACTGGTAAGGAGAAATGCAGCTCTGATTAATTCCCAGCTCTTGTCCAAATTTGAAGGTAGCTTAACCTCAAAAATTTTGAGGTAGTGAAAAGTCCAATAGACCTGCAAGAAGAATAATATTTTACCCTGAAACTCAATCACACTTGCTAGAAAACTTTTTGATTCTTTTTTTATGGGACTGTTACTACAATTCCAATTCAAAGCTCTCAAGCACATGCCTAACTTTAGGAAAGGAAGATGACACTTAAATCAACATGTGATCAAAATCTGTTCCCCCTGAGAATGTTGTTGCAGATATCAGGTGTGCACCCTCTCTGTTCTGTGTGACCTGTGCTCACAGCATGCAGAGATGTTCTTTGGATGGCAGGTAGTATTTTTCTCCATTCCTTTCTCATCCTTACTCCTGTAAAACCTATGTTGATTCTCCAGGGTTTTGAGAAGAAGAGCCAACAGCAGATGTGGGATTTACTGAGGTTTCTTCTACCACTAGCTCATATTATTATTTCTTCATACAGATCTTTCAATACAGTTTTGGAGGGTATAAATTTATAAGCAATGAGGCAGAGGGTGGGCTCATAGATCACAGTGTGTCATGCTCTCAATCAACACACATACAACATCCCAGATGCTGCTCTTGTGGCTTGGACACATAAGAACCCACCTCAGTTTCACACCAACTCCATCAAACCTCTTCATTCTTTCTTTTTTTAATAGACATGCTATGATAATAATTAGGTTTTTTGTTCAAAGCAGCTATTCTGTAATACATGATACTCAAGGTAATACTTTTATTTTTATTTTATGGGCTCTTGTTTTGTTTTGTTTACAATTATCAGTGCCTGCTCTGGGTTCTCCAGAGAGGTTTTTCCTGAAGCAGGTGCATTTTCAGCTCATGTAATGGATTTAGAGATATTTGGCCATAAATAGATAGTGTTAAACGCTGCTGTAAAAATGAGATAAATGTTTATTACCCAAAAGGTTAATAAAAAATCCACTTGGGACCCTCTAGAAAAGAATTAATCCCTTTAAGCCTGTATTGAACCAGTGACAGTTGCGCAAGATTCACAAGCAAATTGCATCCCTAAAACATCTTAAAAGCAGAAAAAAAATCCCAGACTGCACACCACAGTAAATGGAGGGAAGGAATTCATGAGATAGGTACCATTTATTATCTAATTTAAGCACTTAGTAGCAGCATCTGTTTACAAATAACCACTTTCAGCATTAGATAAGTCCCATGTTAGGCTACTGTTCCATCCCAACTTTATTATCAAACACTATGATTTTATCAGGGTAACACAGAAAATCTCAGCTGAAAAACAATGAGCTGTAAAATAGTCAGCAATCCAAAATGTCAGGAGGAAGAGGAAGCTGCACTTGCCAGGCACAAGACTCTTCACGCATATACAATATTTTCCCTGAATTTCATAGGTTCTTACTCCTAGTTCTAATGGACTAAATGCACTTAACTTTTTACTCCCCTTACACCTTGCTGCTGAATACAGAAATGACATTTAGTAGCCTGGATAGAGAAATAATTTAATTTTATAGCAGTACAGGTGATATTATAACCATCAGACCTGACAGCTGCCAATGACAAGGTGAACCTAACATGATCTGTTTACACAACACACAGTCCTTCAATGCAAACTCCTCCACATAGGCACCTTGCCTGCTCCCCTTGGGGGCAGGCAGAACTTACACTCTCCCAAAATCAATATCTTTGTGGCCTCCCAAGGTTTTTAAGCATTCTCTTCACTTATTTCCATTCATACCTCACTTCTAGTTGTAAGTCTGCTTTTCCCAATCAATAGAATGGATAGCAAAGCCTTCCATTCGTGCTAGAGGTGATTAGTGGAGTTAAGAATAATTTGGCCCTCTAAGTCTTAAACAACCTTGCTGTCATCCCCCCCTTCTGGCTGCCTGCTAGAATGAGACAATAAATCCAAATTTGCTTCCTCAACAGAATCCAGTGACTACTGGGCATGGTGGATTTGGGATAGCTAACTGGTGTTCCAGGACTTACAGATCCATATGTTGTAGAGGGGAATGAGCACATGGCTATAGCAGGGAGACTCCTTCAATATTTTAGATTCTTCACTGGCTGCAGAGATATTCATGATTCAAAACAATGTGCCTCAGTTGACTGATGAATATTGTCTCCCAAAAAGCCATTGAATACCAAGTATAATTTCCAAGCAGGTATGGAAAACTATCTGTATGCAGGCAGTCCTGCAAATTTGTTGCATTTAGTCTATAAGAATAGGATATAGGGATTGCAGGCTCAACATTCTTAGTAGGTCCTACAAAAAAGCACATCTTTTTTGTGCTTTCATTTCCAATTGCTTCCATCTCCTTGTAAAGGCATGAAAAAAATAACACTCTGAGGTTGTCAGGGTCTGACAAGGAAAATGTTGGAACTAAACGGATGCAAAATTCGGCCAGTTGCTATTGTTTCTTTTTCAGGTGACTGTATTCAAATAGCGGTTTTATTTTCTCAAACGAGTCATGCAATTATTTTATGCTGTTTTTCCTCTTCTGTTTATTGTCCCTGATTCTTTCCCCAGCACTACAGAGTGTTTAGGAAATTTGCACCTTTATTGTCCCAGTCACTAAAACGCTGGAAGACTTATATTTTCTTTTACTAAAACAAAATGTTTTGAGATATTTGGGCGTATCTTTGATAGTGTGGAAGAAAGTTATGAAACTGCAGGTTTTTTTATACTATGATGTTGTTTGCTAGAAAAATATCCTGAAGTTAATAAAGTATCACTGCACATCAGAAGTTTAATCCAGATCCTTCAATTCCCCCCAAACTTTGTGATATTTTAAGCTAGAGCAGAGCTTCAATTAAACCCGCCTTTGCGTATCCCCAGGTTGGAGTCCTGGGCTGATGAAATAGCCTAACTCCATCCTGAGATTGACAAGTTATTAATTAGGACAGCAGGCCTGTCACAACCTCTAAGCCTCACCAGCACTTCCACTGGTTCCTTAGAGAGATGTATTGTCACCTACTATTGGGATTAAGCTTCTCACTTCCAAAATATAAGCCTCAGTCACGGCACTGGATTGAAAATGACTCTATTAGTATTTTTGCAGCCTGTTGGCCCGTATCTCTTCCAGTCTGGATTTAAGGATGAAGTCTCAGATCATTGAAATCAATGGGAGTTTTGCCACTGGCCTGACTGGGGCCAGAATTTTACTCTACATATTTTACAGGGAATCCTGAGAGAAAGAATTTAATTAACGAAGTAGATTAACAAGTGCAGTGGTTCAAATACAGCCTTGAAATATCCTCAGTTGCCTTAATAATGGAAATTGTGGCTCAGATAACGTAGGGCAGCTCCTAATCTACAGAATCTTGCTGTGGTGGCTAAGAAAGCAGCAGCCAATGCCACAAATTCTGATCAAATAATAGTGAATTATTGTTATAGGATAATGCTCAAAGTACTTGGAAAAAAATCCTTGAATCAACAATGCTTTTGGACTCCAACAAAATAAAGGGAAACTTTTGCAAGGGATGATTGAAGGGTTCTTGGGACTCCCTGTAAATTGAACTCTTGCCTTGACACAGGCATGGTGAGAACACACAGACTCGGAATCAGCAGGAATTATGTGTGTTTCCATTGCATTTATTATTCTCTAATGAGGCCATAATCATACAATCATGCTAATAGATGCAGCATGAAGTCTATTTAAGAGAGTTTTCAGTTGCATTTTTACCTTCCACCAGTTTAGGCAGGGAGCAGTGTGTGTGTAAATATAGTGTGAAGAATAAAAGAAAAAAAATCACAAACAAAAAACCCATAAACAAACAATTTTACAGGAAAATGTGCATTTACTGAGTGTAATATAATGCTTTATCAGTGTTTTACTGAGAGCATTATATCCCATTTGAAATATTCACTTTTACTACCAGGTACCCTGAAGAATGGCCACAGTGCTAAAACATGAGTGCTTTTGCAGCTCTGCTGGTTTAGAGACAGCTGCTTTTGTTGGATTAGATTCACAAGAAAAGCTCTAGCCAACGCCATGTAGGTCACCATGTGGGGTTCTAGCACTTGCCACACTGCAAAAACATTATTTAAGACAAAATTTTGTGAAGGAGCCAAAGGCCCTCTGTAGCATCTGGGTGTGCTGGTTTCTAGTTCATCGCTCAGAGAAAAATACATGGTTTTAAGACAGAAAATGGAAAGGGATTAATAGAGGGATTTTTGTACAATGCAGATCAATGCCCAGGCTCAGATTTGAGTCCCCTATGCATTTATCAAAGCCATCAATGTACAGCTTTTTAGTCAGTGCTTTCAAAACATCCACAGGCCTGTAGACATCATGTAGAATTAGTACAAGTACAGAATGTAGAAAAGCAACACCACTAAGAATGCGTATCTAATTGCCCCCCAGTCTGGATAACACCAATTTCCGCAGTAAAACTATAGTCAGTCATAACAATTAAAAAAATCCTACCTTTTCCTTCCTACCCTTTCCAGTCAGCCTTTCCCAAAGCACCTCCAAATGGATACTATTTAACTGCTAGGTTTGAGAAAGGACTTACTTGCCTTCCATTAAGTTTCCAGTGAGCAAGAGTCAACACTGCAGATTTCTGCATTACCAATGTAACATACACTGAGTTATCTCACCTATTAGCTGAGATCCCCAGGACTGCTCCAGTATGGACACTACACTAAATCACATTCCCATCCTTGGGAGAGTTCAAGTCTAGGTCATTTTGACAACACACATGAAGGAAAAGCAGTGCTGTTCCTGGATATGCTGGAAAAATAAAAGCCCAGCTTCAGTCAGTTTGGGACCATGAGAAGGGCAAGACTCTCATCCAAACTTTAACACTTTGCTCTTTACACAGCTAGACACGTTAGGCGTTAACAAGCACAATCCAAATAAGGAATCATGCCAAAACCTGGGGTACACACAATTCTGACTAAATCTAGGAAAACATATAAAAAACTGACTGATGACCAACAGGCAACACTGTCACATTCACAGAGAACTGAAGAGGCACTCAGAGGAGGAGATTTCCCAAAAGCCATGCAAGACATTCTCATCATTATTTTTCTAAAAATTTCCCATGAAACCTTACTTTAAAAGCATAAAAAATAGTTCTCTTTTCCCACCTTCCCCATTTGCAGTTCCTCCTCTGCCAAGAAGATGGCACAGAGCTCTCCCTTATCATGTACCACCAGAAGGAAAAGCTACTTTGCCACCAAGGTGAGGCCCTCAGAAACACCTGGGTCCATCCCTGGGGTTTAAAAAGATTCAGCTGGGTATAATCAGGTTCACCTGGGCCTGCCTTCAGGATCCTTACACCTAATAATGCTGTCTACAAAAGACTGAGCTGGAAATGGCTTTCAGGTGAAGAAACTTATCAAATGCAAAGACCTAGGTTGTCCCCATAAGCATGAAATGGCAAAATGCCCCCTTTTTTTTTTTTTTAACAGAGTCGTTTTCTAGGATGGATTTATATCCTGCAGTGTTCACAAGGCCTGTGTTTTCACAGCATTTGAGGCAAACAAAATGCTCTTGATGAAATACCAGCTCTTACTGCGTGCAGAATATGGCATTAAATTCAGAGAGCAAAGGAAGAAGTGGTTTACTTGCCTTGAGGGGAATTGAGAAGTGACAGTAGGCACTTAACAACAAGTTCCAATTACAGCATTTAAATATAATTGCATACTCTGTTAATCTGTGTCAGGGTGGCATCATTTTAATATGATTGTCACAGATTCTTTCTAATATTATGAGTGATGTAAGTGAAGCTGAGCCTACGGAAAAAGTTCAGTTCCAGGTCTTAATATGCACTCTAATTCTGTCTGTCAATTATGCTACAGAAGAGTTCAAATAAAGGTCTGGGGATCTAGAGGATGTAGCTACCTTTATTAAAGTACTTCTATTGTAAATACATGTATGGGTCAGGAGGCAGTTATCATTTGATCTTGTTATTTTTTATGAGCCCACTACTATTAGAATAGACTCTTGCATATAATCATTTAGATGTGTCATGGAATCTTATTCCAAATGGAAATTGTGCACAAAACTTACAGCTTGACCTCTGCAAAAATGTTCATCTAGCCACTCCTACTTGTGCTTTATATATAGTATTACAGGACACAATTATAACTCAAGGATCGAAAACACTTTGCATATCCTTTATAAACTCCAAACTTTTCCTTATATAATGTAAATTTAACTGCACAAAGATTGGATATTGATGTCTAGTAGGTAAACTTCAAAACTTAAAATAGGCATTACTCTTCTGGCAGTGGTAAAAATGTGTCAGACTGTTTCTTCTGGTGTAAAAACCACATGAAGGTGTTTCCCGCCTCCTTGCTCCCCCTCATCTAGGTCTGCATTGGGATTTACTGCCTCCACAGTTGTGCTTTAGGAACTGATTGTATGGCTGAACTTCAAACTTTATCAGAATTTATACAAGTTGAACAACGTCTGCTTTTAGAGTGGTTTTTTTTTTGTCCAAACCAGCACACTGATCTTGTTTAGAAAGTACAGTTGCATCAATAAAAGTATTGCAGCTCAGGAGCTGAAATCAACAGCAGTAAAGGGAGAGAAATTGTTTATTATAAGCTTCCAAATGTATTTTCTACTGCTGGAGAGTATTTAAAACATCTCTGTACAGGCACAAACTTCTGGTCCTGCACCTCACCCAATGCTGTACAGGTTCTGGAGGCAGTACACATAAACAGAATTTATAAAAATGCAGCCACCTCCTTGGAAGAATCCACTTTTACTGTAGTGATGATCATGATCAATCAACAGAATAAAACAGGAAGAAAGCTCCATGAAACAGAAAGCAGAGAATGGAATTTCAAGGCAGAGATTATTATAACTTCCTTATCTTTGTGCAAATCATCACTAGATCCTTCAACAAGTTTACATCTCATATTAAAATATCACTGCCACCAACAAAACTATCCCCGAGCACCATGCTGGCACTTGGGTTGCTGTAATCGTGCAGGAAGGATGCCACTTACTGAATCTCTGGATTTTCCTTGGCGGTTTCCCATCCAACACTACAGGGCTTGGCTGTGTTTAACTCTCAAGATCAGGCAGGATCTCAGCCAACATTGCATGGCCACATATTTTCTTAACCCTCCGACCAGCTGCCATGTTAAAAACACAAGTTGCAAATGCCCAGCTACATAATTCCTTAAATTTAGGATGGTCTCTTCTAATATTTTTTTGCCCTAGTCTCTACCCAGTTACTTTTATTTATCTGTCATTCTATTTTCACTGTGGTCATTTATGGTATCAGGATAATTTTTAAGCAGATTTTCTTTCGTGGAAAGAACCAAATAATATCGAAATATGGAGTTTCTCCTAAAATGACCTTTGCTGAAACAGTGGCTATCCTGGGGGCTTATGAGAAAAGACCCAAAAAAGAGATGTACATTTTGGAAATCAGTGAAGCAAGTGAGTGATTGTCCTATGAGCCCTTGGACAGCACTGCACAGAGCTACCATATGCTTCCTAGTGCTCCCCTAACTGCCAGCTGTCTCCACCTTGCTCCTTCCAAATGGCAGAGGGGGCAGCCGAATTGCCAAAATTGATGTTTTGACCTGCAGTTACAGGCAAAGAACAGGCTTGGAGTCGGTTTGATAAGAACATAAGCTACATGTAAGTAGAGCAAGGACAGAAGAAGGTCATATTGTTCCACTGCTGTCACGCGAGGGTAACTGAGGAAAAATAACAACACAGAGGCATTTCTGCTAAACTAGTGGGAGATGAAAACAAAGCCCAGTATCTTACATTTTACATCCATTTTTCCCTTCATTTGGAGAAGAGGCAAATGTTATACAAAGTGCAAGGCAACAGAAAATTGGATCTACTGCCCTTTGAATTAATGTGATCTGAATGCAGATAAGCCTAAAACAAATGAGTTGTCGAAAAACGTGCAGGCTGGGGAATCTATTACAATCACCATATCATAATCTCCTTTCTCAGAATGACTCAATTTGCTTTCTTCTGTCTCTTCTTATCCTCCCTTCTGCCACTTCTGGACTCATCAATAAAGAACCATCACAGTCAGTTTGGGTTCTGCCGCACTGGGCCTTGTTTCTGAAGACTGGTGCTTTGAATCACACAATGATTTGAGGTGGAAGGGACCTTAAAGATCATCCAATTCTGAAGCCCCTACCATGGGCAGGGATGCTAGGCATTAGATCTGGTTGCTCCAAGCCCCATCCAACCCGTCCTTGGACACTTCCAGGGATGGGGCAGCCACAGCTTCTCTGGGCAACTGGAGAGTTGACTGAGTGGCCCTCAGCACACAGAAAAATAATTTTAATGATTATTTTACAATGCATTTTTATGGTGGTGTGTCTGGTGATTTTTTACTATGCCAGATGGAATCCTAAAGCTTCCTTCTTATGAAACATTAAATTGGACAGGTTGTGACTGCCTGATTTGAGTTACTCTCTAAGGTATGCATCTCATGGGAGATTTAATGAATAAAAGCTTTTAATAATGAAACACATAATAGGCAGGTGTGAGGTAGAATGTAGGAACACATCCTTATCTCAGTCATAAACAGAAAGCTTGGAAGAAATGCTAATAAACTCTTAAAAAGCCTTTAATTAAGTGTGGCCCTAATAAATTTTGTGTTGCTTGGATGTGTGAACTTAAGAGATCAAAAAACCTCTAAAACTTAGGAATTTTGCCCCAGGGCACCTGGAGACACTGAACCTGCCACAGGTTCTAGGAAAGGCAAAATATGGTGCTATCACTTTGTCAGTCTTTATTGCCCCAATACCTTCCTGAGGGTTTCATGACCTGCAGAACAAAGAGTGCCAGGATTCACATGCTACAGCCAGGCTGTTGACCAATCAGGCAAAAACAGACAGGAAAATGTGAAAAAAATCTTAATTTATTTTACCTACATTTCATACAGAGGCAAGACCTGCAGAATGAGGCTCCTGAGGCCATGGGTTTTAGGGGGCATATGCTATCTTGCTGCATTGTGGCCTTTAATATTTTGTTAACATATCCTAAGGACAGCTAAGCTTCTCCAGGTTGAGTAAAAATCAGTATTTGGAGGAGCTGACTCATTTAATGAACCTATGCATACTCTAAGGAAGCATTTCTCACAAAGCTGACTGTATTAGATCTCAGAGAATCCTCAGAGAATTGCTCCTACCTAGCATTCCAAAAACCTCAGTTAGACCCTGCTTGATCCAAAGACTTACCCTAAGACATAAATTCACAGAGAAGCCCAGGCTTCATTAGCTCTAATTCTCATGGAATAGGTTGCTTCAAGTCTCTGCTCTTGAGGCTTCCCAAGGCAATTCTTGCGAAATCCCACAAACTTCAAGGGACTGTTCATCAGTCATAGATCATAGTGGCACCAAGTGAATGTCCTCAGCCTTGGAAGACAACCAGGAGTGAAGAATATTCAGCTGGATTGCTGAACTGACTTTTCACCAAATAGGAATTTTCTCCACCCTAGACTTTCTTTGCATCGCCTGGTTTAACTGACTCTGTGCTTGGTGATTTGTGCTTGTAACCTCCAGAATTCTCTGTGTTTCCAGGAACTCCTTGGTACAGAAAGATACAAACAGCAAATCAAGCTCAAGTAAATGAGATGGTGCTTCCTGTGCATGTACTGAACACAGACACACAGAAATTCATTATTGAGCTTCCCTCTCATATCCATATGTTGTTGCATTTCCCTAATGATTCTTCCACTGTGCCAGTGTCTCCTCCTGAACAGGAGATGCACAACAGCTGGTGAAACAGGACAAAGTCAGGGGAGAGCAGCTATTAGAGGAGTTAACTGGTGATGCCTGGACACCACTAGGAGACATTTTCCATGTCACTGTGCATTCAGCATGGAATCTGTGTCATCACATGGTGCAGCAGTCTTGGCAAATCTGTTCCAAAGCTGAGTCTGCTGGCACTTTGCAACTACCATCATCCCTGCTGTCGTTGCTCTTTGGCTGCCTCACTGCAAATGGTGTTCTCCTGTCACCTCTGCTGTCACACAGACAGACAGGGCTCAGTTTAGTTCTAGCCTACCTACGTAGTCTGTCACCAGGCTGAATGGGAATACTTTGGGCTCCTTTTAGATGGTATTTGTCCGTAAGAGACAGACTGAAAAGCAGGGATATAATTATTTTCCGCTTTTATCCAGGAATAGGGGAGGAATTCCTGATTTTCCACAGGCATAAATGTATTAAAGTCTGCTCAGTTCAGACATTATTTTTTCAGTGAAGATTATGATACAGATAAAGAGTCAATGAACTTCAGGCATTACACCTGAATTCTTTAAAGGGACAGCAGACATTGATGGGAACTGGAGTTTGGCTTGTGTGTAAATCAGCACAGGGGTGGATAATAAACTGTGTTGTTGTTGAAGTAATTTTGTATCTGTCAGAGGCAGTTCCTTCTACATAAAACTGTATTCACTGTGGATTTGCAGTTATAAAAATGGAAAGGCATGAGGACAGAGAGCTCCTGGCTCATTTGTCAAATGTTGGGAGTATGTCATGCTGTACTGGACAAACTTGTTTTTCCTACTGTGCAGATCCATTTCTGCATTTCACCCCTTTCATATATGCAAATAAAATCTTCATTATTTTATAATTATTGAGGAATTCTTCAAAGCAGTTACTCTGTTTCTGTACTTTGTACAGAAAGTAGGATATTACTTATCATTCCATTCTGCTGCTCTCATTTTATGATGGAGAGAACACATTTGTTGTTCACTGACCGCTCTGGATTGCAGGAGCAAATGTTAAAGGGATTTTCTCTACATCCACCCTATGGAAGTCCTGCTCAGTGTGACTAATTCCCTGTGCTAACACATAATTAAACACACCTTGAGGATTTTTACTTGGTTTTTTCTTGTTGCCTTTTTTGTTTTTCTTCCCCCGAATGTGCATGCAGCCAAAACTTTGAGCAAATTTTATGGAAGTTGAATTCCCATCTCAAAAACAAACTGGCTTGACCATTTTGGGGACTGACAGCAATGGGCCGCTTCATACAGGCAGTATATTGACACAGGTCTACAAGCTCTATGGAAAAAGAACATTTAAAAATTGGATTCATTATCCACATGCCACCTTATTGTGCCAGCACCAGCAGAGTAGCAACTGCTCACCCAGGTATCTTTCTAGAACTGCTGGCTTGCAACATCTTTTTTCTTTCTTCTGCCAGCTCTTGAATAAAAGGACACAATATCTGTACAGCCTCTGCTTCTTTCAAGAAATTCCCTGTGTCTTAAAGACTTCGTTAGCTCTTTCATTAAGCTGCTATTAAATAGCATGATTGTTTTTATAAAACAACAAAAATGTTCAATCTTCTGATGTAGAAAATGAAATTCTACTCTTTAAATGTTCTTATAATTTGGAAACCCATGGTTTCTGTGCCCAGCTTTCTCTATTCTGTCCGGTACAATTGAGCAAACTTTCAGTTTAATTTTTTCTGGCTTTGATATATTTTCTCTGGCTTTGATATATTTTTATGCTACTTACCTATGTATTTTACTCCTGTCTTGCTCCTAGCTTTTGTATTGCGAGAGTGAATCTTTGGCATTTAAGGATAATGCAATTTTTTTTTGGACCTGGCCCACAGCAAAGGGACCAGAGGGACAAAGTTCTTTTTTTCTACTTGTTCCATATAAACCAGATATACAAAATGTATAGGCATGCATAAACCTCTCTAAACACTCCTGTAGGGAAAACCTCTTCTGGTGTTGGCTAACAAACTCCCCTCAGGCGTTTTCTTCTCATGCAACCAGAAGACTTCCTTGATACCAAAACCAAGTAATTTTCATCTAGCATGTTTGGACTAACCCAATCAACATGATGTGACCATCTATTTTAAAGTCTACAGGAGGACATCTCGACCAGTGCAGTACGACTTGGAGCAATTTTTACTCTAAACTTTATCAGACATTGTCTGCTTTAGTTTATCTTTATGGCTGGTTCCTTAGCTTCTGGCAAGGCAAGTATTTAAAAAATGAACATATGTTGCATAAAATGACAATGCATGTAAATTAATTATTTGACTCTGACATAAATTTCTAGCATAGCCTCTTCCTGCAAAGCAATCTCTATCACTCATGATTTTGATCATGTTCTGTGAAGTCTGTGAGGCCAGTCTGTTAAAATGCAGCTGCATCTCACAAGTCATTCATTACCTGTTATTGCAGGTGAGCATCCTGTATGAAGCAAAGATGAACTTTCAAATAATTGATCTAAGGAGGATGGGGAATATTGTAGTAATTACTGCTTTGGGAGTAGCTGTTAGGTTGGATAAGCCCCTTCTGTGGATTACAGAATGTCTGATTTCTGGATTTGAGTTACTTACATGCAGTGCAGGTGCTATTTACTCATCTGCCTTGTAGATGAGTTGTAGATATTTTTTTAACATTATGTCAAGTAAATACAAAGCATTGTGGTTAATAGCTTGAAAAGCGCTAATAATAATCATGCTTTCTGCTTACTGCTCCCCAAATAACCTTCCTGACTGGATTTCTGTTCTTAAAAACTGAAACTGAATGAGAGAAAACAGAATCAGAACTGCCTGAAATGTCAAATCTTAGGAGCACAGCTTGGAGTGCAGACAGATGGACCTAGCAAAAAGCAACTGCATATAAAAGTGCTATAATCCGTTGGAGCAGCATGTTAGTCGAGAACAATCAGATTCAAAATTGTTCCTCTGAAATTTTCTCGCTGGCAACCAAACATTGTGACTTTTGTCATCGTGCTACGAGGATGAATCAGATGGGTGACAAGAGCCAGGGACTGGAGAGAAAGCAGCAGATGTGAAGACAGAAAAGTGAAGCCAGAACAAAATGCTGCTATCGCTTTCGAGGGGAGGTAGTGATTATGGCATTAATCAACATTCCATAATCAATGGCAAAAGTCCTGAGGAGTGCCAATATCTATTCATCTTTATTTATGCATATGCCAATCCTTCTTTATAATGTTGTCCCTGGGAGTAGTTTCTAGGTTATAAAGATTGTTGCCATGAAAAGAGATAATTGTAGTTCATGACCTGGAGGCCAAGGTAGTGCATAATGACGCTATTGTGCTCTGGGATGTACAGGGAGCTCTAGAATGAGGGTGGAATGTAACCAAATACAGCATTCCAGCAGAAAATCAACAATTTAAACAGAGCATTTTAAACAGAAAAGCCTAGCTGTGCTATTAGAAATATGCTCTTGCCAGGGTGTAATTACACAGAAAACCAAATTATATCACAAAAGTGATAGCATTCCTGACATCAACAGCCAAAAAAGTACTTTACCCCAGGAACTCACCAGACCTGTGAACAATGGGAAGTTGTGTTGGAGGGCTGTTAGCCTGGGGTGGAATCCTACCTTTGAGTGCATAATGCTTAACTCCTTCCTTGCCTCTTGAGCAATGCTTTCTGTCTTGCTCACCCCATAATTACATCCAATATCTGCCATATTTGAGACTGAGAACTATTTCTCTATAGTACTAAAACGTCCTTGAAATTATCTAAGAAAGTGTCTGGCTTAGCAACCTTTAAGCCTGCTATTTCCAGAAGGCTTCAGCTCAGCACACCAGATAAGGAGGCCTCAGGGATGCTTTGCTGGTTTTGGCAAGGACTGGACTAAAATCCTGGAGCAATTCTGACTTCTCCTCTTTACTGGTTGCAATCACATTTTCTATTTTCAGCGTAATTTTAGTAGAACACCAGAGTGCCTTTTTTATGCTCAGACATACAGATAATAAGTTGCATCACACCAAGTTGGAGGATGACATGCTTTCTGTTAAGACTTGAGTGTTAAAAGTTTATGAGAAGTTTGATTTAAAACTATGGTCTACACCATGTTCCCTAGGGGAAAAGACAAGGCTTCTTTAAAGCTTGGAAATGATGCTCCATTTGCATTGCATGGATCTGAATATACTGGATTAAGTTGCTTTATGTGATGTTATGTGACTGAACGTAACCAAGTATAACCATATGGTCCATAAAGTAACTTGTGAAATAGACTTGCCTTACCCTGGGAATAGATGTTGCTCATTTACGATCCCCAAAATATTCTGTGTCTGAATTGCTTGCAAGTAGTACGAGGGAGCTGGGCTGTGTTTTGAGGCTGGTGCAGCAGCCAGACAGAATCCTGACACCAGCTCAGCTATAAAATGTACTTGTAGGTCAAAGCTACAGAACAATCTGTATCATGCTGCTTGCTGTCGTTAGCGTGCAGATCTGTTCAATATATAAAAATGCTAAATTACTGATCCTGGATATGTTAAACTGAAGGCTGTAAAGACTATCACATTATTCTGGTTAGTTCTCCAAGGAAAAGAATAATCTTGGAATACAGTTCTCCTACACATCTACCTTAAGGATAAAATAATCTGTTTGAAGTGATCCCAATTCATTCCTCTGTAGCTTTAGTCCCTGTCTGCTATCTTTGACAGGTAATTTTTTCCCATTCTTTTGGTGTGCAGTTTAATCACATAAAACTACACAAACACTTCTCAAATATTTCAAATACATATTTTTCCTGGTTTGTCTTATGTAATAATGATTTGCAAATCCTAGAAGCTTTCCTGACAGGCCTTGAAAGACTCTATTTACATTTCCAAGTTGGTCACTTATAGTAGAACTTGGATGTTATGGAGTCACTGGGTGTTACTAAGATGGACCATAATTACAAAGTTAAGGCTCAGATCACAGTTACTTCAATATCGTGGATTAATCTGAATTCAGAGCCTGTGACAAAGAAGTACAGAATTTAAATGAGAGTTCCCCAGGACAAAGAATGCTTTGATCCAGAATTTTTGTTTAAACCTTTTGCTAATATCTACTTTTTTTTCCACTTCAAAGAATGGCTGGGCATAGCTGAACACTAAAACTTGCTTCTGTGAGAACAGAATTGGAGCACTAGAGCAGTGGAGACTCAACTGACTTTCTTTTCTTTGTTCTTCCCTGTCAATAACATCCATGAAATTCATATTTTAAGGTAAATAAAAGGAGAGAGAAGAAAGAATAAATAATATGATTGGTAGATTAACCTAATAATCTTATGGTAGTACTGGCAATAACCATTGTTGTTTTAAAGCACGATGAACAGCTCTTTTTTTATTAAAACTGCATGGAAAAAATGCATGCTCTGCTTCTTAAATATCTTAATGAAAATAGTTTTACTAACAGATTAATCCTTTCCCAGTTGCCTATGAATTGAGTAATAGTAGATAGAAACCAGTGGCTAGGTAAGTGAATCAAAAGGAGACACCTTTGATGAACATCCAGAGGCAGTTCTGTACATTACATGTTGCGACCTTATAATTAAATAGTGAAGTCTAAATTCAAATATTGTATCAACTACTTGTTGACTTTCTTAGATGAGTACTTCTTTATTATCTCTTAAATTTTGTGGGAGGCATCCATAAATATCTAAACCCCGGCTAAGAATATAAATCCAGAGGTGATGAACTCTATTTCATTACAAAGATTTATGCCTATAACAAGAAAAGAGAATATTTGGTATTAATAATAAAGATCTTCACAAATTTCCTCGGGATTTACTTGACTGTATCATCCTGTGAGTTATTCTATTCATCCCCAATTTCATGTGCTTTTTTGAAGACTGATAATTCATCTTTTCTATTTTGTTAAATAAGAGATTTCAGAAGTCACAGAACATCTCTGTGCATGTGTGTCTGCATGTGAATGTGCATGTATATGCAGGGAAGCTTCTCCCCACTTTGGACTCAGAACCACACCAATCCACACACAACTCTGTTTTCTTAATTTTTTTCCCCAGAATGTTTCCGCAGATGTCTGTAGTAGAGGTATCAAACCCTATTCATGAATGCTGGATGAAAAATATACAGATATTGGCTTCCCCACTACTCAAGGAACTAATTTTTGAGACTTATTTCACCTCCAGAAGTAGCCGAGTGCCTGCACTATTTATACTCAAATTATAGTGATGGGAACTAAATGTAATTTTCATACCAGATACTGAAGTCTTTCCACATCTGGCATTGACATGAAGTGATGAAATAGGCAGGAAAAGAGGAATTAGAGGTAAAAAAAGGTAGAAATGGATATTCATTCCTAAAAGTAGGCACCAAAGCTCTGGGAGCTATGTCCTTTTCACAGTATTTCCACTGTCCGTCAGTTTCTTCCTAAAATGTCATTTGAGCAAATGGCCAGAAAAGAAAGCAAGCAAAGTCATGAGCAACCAAAAGAAAACTTGGTCTCATTATTCATATCTAAAAGTCTGAAACTAAAACACTAAATGTAGGGAAAAAAATGGAAATGAAGTTTTTTTGACCTTCGTCCTTTGGACACCAGCTAGATCTTTTTTCCCCACTGTGATGGATAAGCATAGCAAAAAGGGAATGAAGCCACACCAAGCATGTCCAAATACTTCATTTCCAAGCCTTCTGTTTCCTTCTGAGGGAGGGAGTAACCTCTGCATATTACATTATTAAGCTGCAACTAACAAATATAGTGTCACGCTTTACAGCAGACCAAGGACTTGCAAATCATGAGACTATTTTACCTTATTTCATTAAGTATGTATCTGTGATGGAAACAGGCACAGCCAGGATTATTCCCTTAGAACAATTTCATAAATTGCACATGTTCTGCACAGACTTTTAGGCACAGACTAAACATCCATCACTCCTTCCTTAGATATTTTCCTTAGGTCCTTCATTTTATTTTCCTCTCCCCTCTGGGTTATAAAAAGTTGAGCCATTTCCTCCATAAAATAATCATCTTCCTAAAATAAGAAAATAGATGCTTCTGACAACTGTATATCATTATGGTATTCAAGCTACATAAAATAATCCCAACATCTGTTTCTCTGTCAGTTTTCCAAACCCTAACCTACTAATAATATGCTAGACGGATGGTAAAACCAAGTATCACGCTATGTGAATCCTTCTGATTAAATAAACGCAATGTGGATGTGTGGCAGCTTTTGTGACAACACAAAAATGTATGGAAAAAAATAGATGCAAAAAGAATCATGACAAAAAAAGGAGCATATGCCACTGATAAGCAAACATCAAAAGTAAACTCCAGAAAAATAATTTTAAGACCTGTCATTTTTCAGAAATTTGACCTGTTCTGTTTTTACAGTTATATCACTTACAAGATGGTTTCTTGCAGGTTTTGAAATAATTTCTAACCAGTGATAAAATTCTCTTTTTCTGCATGAGTCTAATGCTCAGAAAGGTGTTCTCTTGATTGACCTTAACATTTCACCCTGGTACTGCCACCATGGGACTGCTTCTTATCAGTGGGAATCATTCAATGTTAGGAAATCTCCAGTGAAGGCTGTTGTCATCTAGTCATGCAAGAACATTAAGGATGTTCTATTGTATATAACTGTGATCTCGGTTAATGTTTAGGAAACAATAGCTAGATTTGATAAAAATATTTTTCCCTATGGTTGAGCCACAGATGAGGCAAGAGGCAAAAAGAGGCTGTCATGACATCCATTTCTATGCCGGACTTGAAATACCATTCTTCTGCTCAGCACATGTGATTAATGACCCCAGGTAGCTACGAATGGCAAATTGAATCAAATTGGAGATCCTGCTACTTAAATACCCCATCTCCAGAAACATAGAAGATCAGAACAAATAGATGAGTAGGTAGTAATAACCTTCTCCCAATAAGCTGCATTGTATGAATTTCCAGAGCTAGAGATGGTGTTCATATCTTTGCACTGAACACCCCTTGCTGCCCTTTAGTTCCCTCAGTTTGAATATTCAAGTTTTGGAGTGGCTTTCTTGTGGTTTCTGCAGCTTTCTGGATGCTGCAACTTGGAAGAATTCATGTTGTTATCTCTCCATCTTTTTTGTGCTATTTAATTTGAAAAGAGAAAGTGCAGCTGCCTCATTCCTCTTCATTGACTCTGCACCTAACTTCCAACTAATTTTAATTGCACATTCCCATATAACCCTAATACCTCCCTTTGTCTGTAACTGGCTTTATGAATGAAGGCATGGTGATTAAATTACAATGATGACATGCCTGCATTGACTTATCTGCTATGCATTGTGGTATATGACAGGGTTTGTTGTGTAAAGTCTCTCAGGCTATTAGTTGTCTGAAATAATCTTGCAAGAAAAGGTTTCATTTTTAATGATAGCGTTCTAAGTATCCAAATGGAGCTGAGAATGGAAAAAAAAAATGGAATGAAGTAGAAAACTTATGATAGAACACCTTCTAATTACAATAACGCACTCCAGGGCTCAAATTATCAAATGATAATTTACACCTAGGTGATTTGACAGCACTCGGCCTTTGGCCTTCTGCCTAACAACACAATAGGCGTAAATCATTACCAAGCGATTCACACCCTGTCATGTCTTATTGCTTAATTAATTTGTCTAAAAGGCTTTTCATGAGAACTTAGAGCAAATGCCTTTGTTGTACATCTTTTAGTATGGGGGTCAGTACCTGCCCTCTCTGTCATTCTCAGCTCTCATTTCAGCCTACTGTAGCTTAACAGCAAATTTTAGCTTTTTTTCATGCAGTCATTTAAATTGATGTTTGCATTTTTTGCTCTTTTCTTTTAGGAGAGTTCATCAGTTGTTCAATGGCTGCTGTGGGCCCATGGATGAAGGTTAAACTCATGCTGAGCTTAGGACTGCAAAGAGCCTAGAACTGATCTTATGGGTCACTGGAACATTGCACTCAAGCAGTTAAAATGTTGTTTTTATTAACTTGTCAGTGTATACTTATTCAAGCAGCAATATCAACCTCATATATACTCTTAGAAAAAGTAAAGCTATATTGTTGAGGCAGACATTAAATATTTTGAATATAAATAATCTATAGTATACTCTCGCAATGATCCAATCTGAAGCCCTGGCACTGATCTGAGAATAACAAATCTGATGGTACAAAAAAAAGGAGTCAAATTTATGGAGAATATAACTACTGATATCCATTAGATAGATGATCCAGCTGCAATCCTGAGTTCTTAAACTACTGATTGTTGAAAGCCAGAATGATTTTACAAGGGAAGTGGCCCTGGAATTCACTTCTGACTCCTTTAATAGGAGGATGTTAGGTTAGATGAATCAAACTTGAAGGAAGGCTTATTTATGTTCTTATGAACAGTGATAACCAGAATTTCCTAAGAAGTCTTTTCTGCTAGAAAAGAACAAAAAAACAACAAAAAAAACACCCCAAAAACCAAAAAAACAAACAAACAAAAAACAACAAAAACCAAAGCAGAAATATTCCATAAACCTTTGCAATGAAAATTATTTTTCTAGATGTTTACTTCAGCTCTATCCAATCCTCTTCAAATGCTTCCTTTACCAAAATAATTTTCCTGTCCTGAGAACAAGGGAACAAACAATATGTGACCTGTACTTGCATCCAGAATAGCCACTGTTGGAAGATATCCACGATCTGGAATGATGAGCATGGTACAAAACTGAAGGTGGGAGCCATAAACATGTGACATTCAAGGCAAGGGAAAAGCTGGAGATAGGAATTACATCTTTGAGTAGGCAATGGTCTCTTAAGGAAAAGCACTACTGTGGTAAATTTGTCACCTAATTTCACCTTGCTCTAAATGCTTGGAGTTTTAATAAAAAATACTGCTCTTGTAAAATAGAAAACAACCAACCAAACAAAAAACACCCCAAAAAAATCAAACCACCTTTAGTGAGTGGCCTTGGCTTAAAAGCTAAAGTTCTTTAGCTGTCCTTGCAGCACGCACATAGGGGGGAGCCAGGAGGCCACCGACGTGCCTCCAGCACTTCTCAGAGGAAAAATAATCATGATCTGGTTTCATGCCTGTTTAAATATTTGGTCTTTCTTGCTTTAACTGTCATTTGGAACCTAAAAAATATCTCATGATACCTTGGCTTGCTTTGGAGTTCACTTTCCTGACTGTAATCTTTCCGCAATGATATTGTGATTTCTCCCAGACATCTTCTGGCTGAAGACTGAGTGGGCTGGGAAGTGTCTTTAAACTATCTCAAGCCATGGAACACTCATTATTGGCCACATGAAGGATTTTAATGTCTGTGAAGGTGAATGCAAAATCAAATTTCTGTCTGATTAGCATTTGTATTCTTGGATACGTATGTGAATCTATTTAGAAATTATATTTTGGGAAACCATCAATCGATCTCACACCTCTTCCTTGATTTTTATTGCTGTTAATATAAGTAAGAAAGAGGTGATAGGAATGCAAATAAATAGACACAAGACTACATTTATCTTCCAAGAGTCTTATTTCTCCTTATTGAATTTTATCTTTAAAAATGAAATTAAGTTCTTGCACCTTAACACCTGCAAACTACAGAAATTTACTTCACTTCTTTGACAACCTGAGAAGGAACATCTGGGAAAACCAAGCCAGAATGTGAGCAGTTGGAATTTTGATTGCAAGAGAATATAAATTCTTCCCTTAAATAGAATTTACAAATGAAAACTATTTTCTGAGGCTGTCCGTGTCTCTAATTCTTAAAAATGGAACTAGCTCTTAACTCAAATTTCAGGATAAGATGTTCCAACAGATAGATATTTCCTTTTTTCTTCTTGGTTTTGCCTTGTGTTCATCTTACCTGAGACAGAGTTTCTAGATAAGACCATGATTTTATTATTTTATGGCTATTTGTGTATCAAAATGGTGACGTCAGAATTTGGCTCTCCCTATTTCCAAGCGTGTTGACTCTAATTATGTAAGGGTGACTGGGACATAAACTCAGGTTCAGCAGATCAAGGCTCACTGTTCTTTGCAGCCCTTTGCTGCAGAGCCACAGGCAGCAAGAACAGCAGCTAAAATTTCCATTTGATTGTGAAGATTTCTTGTTTACTGTTTTGACAAATATTTGACTTATTTGGGAACCTCATATAAGATAGCCAATTACATCAATGGCTTTAGCAGATGTCATCTTAAAAGTTTTATATCCTGTCCTTGGGGTTCCTACAGTACAGAAGAACATGATTTAGAGCTGGCAGACGGCTACACTTTTTAAGAAGCCAGGTAAGCAGGGCATGCATTCTACCACTAAATAACCTTAACAACCTTCCTGAACACTCAGCCCAAATGACCTGCTGTGCTCCAGTGAAGTTACCAAGATCAGTTGTTTAGCCTGAAGGAGGGCCAGACCATGTGAGTTCATAGAATTGCACAGAACATGCAGACAAGCCCAATAGTGATGACTTCAAAGGCGGTTGTACAGACATCTAGCAGTTCCTTTCATTCCTTTTATTTTTAAAAAAGGAATTAATTCAGTGTTATTTCATCCCCTACAACTGTTGGAAAATACCCATGAGTTTGGCTATCAAGTTAAAGAGAAACTTTATGGGGACCACCCAGAATCTGTCCTTGGTTATCCAGGGCAACAGAGCTTTAATGAAAGATTTTCTTTTCTCCCTGGTTTTGTCCTAAACTTTAAAAGGGAAGGAGAGACCTTTTAGCATTTAGGCAGCTGCCCAGACAGTAGCTTGCTCTGTCAGTCAGCTTGGCCCACACTCTCTGACTTCCCTTATCTTAATTCGAAACTCTCTAATAGTAATGTTGAGTGTTTAAAACCCTAAGCCACTTTTGATCTTTTTATTAAAAAAAACACAACAGGTCTGGGAGATTGGATTTTGAAGATGCATATATCTCCTGTTTGTGATTTACTTTCTCTTGACCTCAAAAAGTGTATTGGAAGGTACCATTAACTGCAGGAACTTGTTTATTTGATTTCTGAAACCCTGGTTCTTGCATGGATCATTTCTGCTCACTTCTCAGAATGTTCTGAACATAAAGCAATAAATGCTTTTACCTGCTTTTGCTGGTAAAAGGAGCATCTCTGCTCTTTGCCACACAGTCTTTAAAAAACCAGCAGCAGTAGCAGTGTTCTTTATCTTGTTTCTGAATTCAGATTATCTTTATTTTTCAAGTGATCTGATTAAGCCAGAAAAGGGGGATTTAAAACAAAGAAGCCTACATTGAAGAGCAGAATATGACAATCTATTTAGGGAGAGTCTCCTTTGATTTTTATTTGAGAACAAGGCTAAGTTTCTTCTTCTTAGGCCAGATTTTACTGTCATTACACCTGGCAAATTAATCAAAGGCAGTGACTGTAGAACTACAATTGAATTCCACAAGAGTGACATGGCACAGTCAGAAAGATTAGCTTGTAAATCCCCTGTAAAGACTATCTGCAGGACAGTGTACAAAACAGTTTTAATAGTGGCAAAACAGAGTGCAACGGTTGAGCAATAACAGAATCTTCAAAATTTTTTCAGTTTGAACAGAAATTTTGGATTACAAAGGCACTTTAAGATTCATCAGACATTTGGAGCTCATTCCTGCATTATGACCCAGGACACTTGACAGGTTACAAGGAAGCCTTGCAGACAATTCGTGGAGCATGACCCAAATGTGACGTGAGAGCTCAGCCTGACCTCAGAATCACAGCCTGGTCTTTGTCACCAGGACTGCCCTAGCTTTGCTCATTTTTGATTAGGAGATTTATCCAGAAGTTGATGATAAATATTTTTGCTGTTCTTCCAGTCTATTCTTTCTCTATATATAATGTTATAGTTAATAACGTTATAGAAATAGAAGCAGCGAAGAGTTCATCCGACGCAAATGCTTTACACGCACCTCTAAATTGTGATCATACCAAATTTGCATGCCTGCCATCTGCACAGAAACCCTGTCTTTACTCCAGCAAAGCTGACTTGCTGAACTTACAGTCTCTAGATCTTACAGCTCTGCCCCATTGCATGTGCAAACACAGACATTGGGGGGGACAGCAGCAGCTGCGTGTGTCCATCCAAGGGCAGAATGCACTCTTAAGCTTTAATAATAATACTTGTGGCAATATGTAACATTTAAATAAGCCTTTTCATCTTCAAAGTCCTCTGCAGGCACACAAATTTACCCAGCATCTCTCTGGTGTGGCTATTATTAGCATAATTTTAAAGAAGCAGTCAGGGGACAAAGAAAAACAATGAGATTTGCCCAGGACAACTAGTGGGATCACAAGCAGAGAGATTATTGTAAATTGGCATTACCTGGGAACTTCATTTAGAGATCATCAGAAAGAATAACATAGGAATACATGTTCAAAGAATTACACATAGTGTGGACACTCTGTATATGATATGCTTTTTCCTAAGAATTATGGATATATCCCATCCATTAAACTAACAAGAGAAAAGGGGGGAAATTTTAACCAGTGAAAGTCATCCAGAATTCTCTTGTTGGCAGTTCAGTGTTGCTCAGTGTATTGTGATGTAGATTTGATTGATTTTTTGCAGAGAAGTGCAGCACACTGCAGGGAATGTGAAATATAACCTCCACTGCACATTGATTTAAACCACACAGAGTTAAACTGCAACAATCTAGCAGCTTCTGATCAAGCCACCCTTCTGTAAATATATGATTAATCTCTTTACTTTCCAAGGTGCTTCATTTTCATGGGAGTAAACTTCTGTGCAAAAGCTGAAATGCAACGGAGTATCAAAACTATATTACAGTAGCTGAAATACTAATGCACTGTGTCCTGGACTGTACCTCCCTCAGACACATGACATGGTTTTGATCTAAGCTTTAGGGAATAATGTGGACAAAAAGCCTTTTCAAAAACAGAGAATAAAAATGGTCTTATTTGAAATTTGAGTATAACAGCTGAAAAAAGCACCACCCTCATCTTTATTAGCCTGCTATTCAATCCACATGAAGTGAAGACATTGTAACACTGCTATTATCACCCCACTGGAAGTGGAGTGGGAATAAATGGAAAGAAATGCATTACGTGCAGTCCAAGAGACCTGATCCTGAATTGCACTGAGCTTCTTATTCCAAGCCAGGAGTCCTTTTAGCTCTCCTTGACCTCAGTGAGAAATTTAGGCTCCCCAGAGCTTGTGCACAGTATTTTTTATTCTTACAACTCTAGTACAGGTGCACTGAAAAATAAATTTCAAAGACTCTAAATATGTTTACTCTTTTTTTGTTTGTTTTGTTCTTACATCTAAATGTAGTACCTCTGGCAAACATAAAGGTATGGCAGCTGAACATTATGTGAAATATAGAAATCATGTCTATTTTGTCCAGAATTTGTAAATTGTGTAAGGTTAAGAATATTGTGCAGGAAAAAAGCACATTATCCTTATGGAAGTGGATTTGCACTTGTATTTTCCTATTAAAACATTATATTTACAGACTCTTATAAGTTCCTTATATGAACAGAGTAGGCACAATATACTCTATCAGTATGATAATGACTGGAAAATATTGTTGGGGGGGGGGTTCATAAGAAACAACAGCAAATGCTAGAAGTCTTATCATCCAGAGTGCTGTTGATTTTTTCTCTTTCCCTTTATTTCTAGGGGACAGCTACAGGCATACCACTCACTCTCTAATATTCCTACAGAAACAGCAACCATCTGGGTGCTGGGGTGGGTGCACTGAGCCCTAGGGTGCCTTTAGCCAGTTCACTTGGAATCTCGAGTCTGTCCTGTCCTATCACCCAGCAGCAATGGAACATTTGTTCCCCGAAGGGCCGGCACGCTGCCAGCAGCAGGTGTTAGGCTGTCCTCTGGGATGAAGGCAGCAGGCATGAGCACTGATGTGTGCCCATGACAAGATGTTGCAAATCTGCTCTCATTGCGACGGTGACAGCATCTGGGACAGTGTTGTGAGTCACCATTCTGTAACCATTAAAAACCAGTTGCCATTCCTTTCATAATAATAAATTAAAATATCATTCCAAAGCGGGCTGGTCTCAGGAAGAAAATTAAAGAAAGCATGTAGGGATAAACACATGTGTGTGCACTGGCACACATGGCATTACAGTGTGTGTTATTCCACTGTGTTCAAGTGATTGTGTCTTAACAAGTACAGTTGATGGATAGGATAGGGTTATGGCTACTATTCAGACTGCATTTTTAGATTTTCCTACAGGAAATACAATCAAGAGGAAAATGTTTTAAAGTAATTTAAAACTATCCTTTACAATCCTTTTAATCTAATGATTTTATAATTAATAGGTAATTCTTAACCAGTTGCATCTATTAAGCCCAGATTTCTAAGTCACCTCAGTTTTAAATTTTATTCACATAGGCTGAACTTGTGCTTCTTCTGCCTAAGTGCAAAGCTAAGCAGGGTATGTGGCATTTTACGAGAAGAGGATTTATATAAATATCTGCGTGGAAACAATAATAGATTAGCAGTAGCTGCCTCTTTCCAAAATATCTGTTTTGAAAATGCTTTCATAGATCTGTAGGCAGGTGCACAGATATTGTTTCCGTGACTTCTTCCCACAGAGATCATATTCTTCTACTTTGATTTAAACTGGATTTGAATATGGGTAAAGAACATTTTTAAAATTCGCCAACAAGCTGCACAGCAAATGGCCAAATAATGCTGTCCCTTGATTTCTCTGGATTTCAGCCTGGCATGCTTATCTTCCAAGGGATCTAAATCCAAGACCTTCCATCTTATTGACCTTTGTTGAATATATTGCATGGGACTGATGAACTCAGTGACTGGGCCTCCCTTTGACCACTGGCCTTTTGTCAGCAAGGCCACTGCTTTCATTTGGGCTGAACCCAACCCAGTTCAGATCAAAGGCAGAACTGTTAGTGATGTCAGCAGAGCCAGGATTTCACCCTGGGCCTTGACACTTACAATGATCAGCATTATTGTGATGGAAGTTTATAAGCAGAGCTTATCAACATGAGGGGTTTCAGCAAGAGGGAACTCACATTGAAACTGACACAGTTTAGCCCAAGTGGTTTTTAGCATTTTAATGTTTCCCCTCTATTCATGTTCAATCTACACTTGGCTTAACAATCTGTGTGGTTGTTCACTGCTTTTAGTCCACCAAATAAGGAATTTTCCCTCTTGTTTCCCCTTTAGTCTTTGCTGCAAGCCCCATATTTGTAGGTTTGCCCAATAACATCCCAGGTACTGCTGAAGACCAGATACCCATGCTATCTATCACCACATTTTAGTGCAAAATAAGTTTTTCCCACAAAGACAGATGAGAAATTTGTTTCAAATGCTCCATCTTGTGAAAATACATTTTACTTTCCCTTTTCTCTTTTAATTTTCTGTTGTTAAATAAAAAAATTCAAAATTTGTTCTATATTATTTTTCATCATAAATGGAATGTGCAATATAGAATCGGGGGGCTTTTTGGACAGTTTTGAAGAAAAAAATGTTTTTCTTCTTTTAGAACAGATTTGGTCCACAATTTGGAAAAATATACAGAAAATATAAAGGGCAAATAATTTTTTTCTGGTCCTTTTCAAAATAAAAATGTCTGATTTCAGGAAGTCTCTCTTTGTTTGGTTATGAATACTTTAGAATTTCCCCTCAGAACCAAGTGTCTGTCATTAAAAATTTTACCTAAACCTGTAAGAAGACAAGACTCACTAGAAATTTTTAAGTGATATAAATAGTGGGGAAAGCAAAATTTGAATGTTAAATTCAAAGACAATGCAGAACACAATTTTTTTTAGTATTTTATTTGCAAGGGAATTGAAAAATTGATCACCAAGCTATTTTTTTTCTGCATATTTCACATACAGGAAACCAGAAAGCTGACGTAGTGGCATTATCAAACAACTCCCCTCACCACACATAAAATTCCTCTGTTACCTGTAATAACTACTACAGACTTAAAATTTAAGTCAGGAATTGCCCTACAGTGTCTTCACTATAAACACCCAATAAGGCAGAAAATAAACTTCCTTCTGAAAGGGGGGAGAGAAACAAAAACAGACAAAATGAAGTGGAGCTTTGAACCCCTAATAATTTTTAAGGATTAACTGCTGGGTCTGTGTTTAGTGACATAACAACACCAAATTCAAAAGGTGCCAATTACATCAGCCCCTTGACCTCTGCTAAAGCCTGGTGACAGGCACCTCTCAGGTCATGGTTCTTTTGATATTTTTAGGTGAAAAATGAATTTTTCTCCAATCCCCCACATCATTCACTCACCGGCTGTATGTTTGAGATCAAATTTTCAAAGTCAGGCATGTGAATTTGTGCATGTACATCTGAAGGCATCAACAATTGAAAACCAAGCCCATGGTTAAAATGAAAAACACCCACCCAGAATCCTGTTCCAATGTGAATTCTACAAAGGCCCCTTGAGAAAGTTGAATCCTTTATTGAAATGTTTGACAAAGAAACCACATACTTTTCTGTTTTGATGCATTAGATAAGGATCTTTTTTTAAGAAAAAAGCCTTTGCTCTAAATCAGCAGCATGAAGAATTAAAACATGAAAACAAAAGCATATTATTTAAAGAACAGCCTGTTCCCTAAACTGTTACTGTGCTGGGTGCCAAACCACATTTTGTGATATATCATATACAACCTTCTCTTGCATGTTTTACTGTTATGCTTTACATGACTTGGAGTGAGAAAACCCTGATAGTTCTGCCTTGGACTTACCGCAAAGACTGGTCCACTCACAGAGCTGAATTACAGCATGACAATTTCCTCCCGGGATGATGACTCTGAAAGAGGTGGAAAAGTGTTTGTTTACTTGGTGCTATGTATGAAAATCTGAGTTAAATAGAAATGTGAATTCATAGTGGATCTGTTGCCCTTCACAAAACACTTGGTGGTTGCAGAACGACAGTGAACTTGCTGCAAAGTGCAACTCACACGATGTAGGGCCACTTCATTCTCACACAGGTCTAGAAATAAATGACAGTGACCTAACTTGAATGTGAATTTGCAGTATATAAACCATAATTACTGCCAGTATGCCAGCAAGCCTTGCAAGTAGAGGTAAATGTGAAACAGTTTATTTTACAGAGGGCTATGTTATATTTAATTTTCAGTAGAGTGACAACAAGCACACATGCAGTTTCTGCAGAGCAGCTCATGACCACCAAATTCATCCTCAAATCTATGCTGTAATATTTTGCTTATATGCAAGTAGAGGTAAATGTGAAACAGTTTATTTTACAGAGGGCTATGTTATATTTAATTTACAGTAGAGTGACAACAAGCACACATGCAGTTACTGCAGAGCAGCTCATGACCACCAAACTCACCCTCAAATCTATGCTGTAATATTTTGCTTATATGCCTCTACCCTTCACCACTCCATTTACACTAATCCATTATCAAAATTCATTCTGATTAATTTTCCAGAGCACACCTCAGAGGACAAGCCTAACTTTCTGTACTGTGGTAGAGAGAAAGGTTCAGCAGCCTTTCATAGGTCTTTTTTGTAACCTTTCCCTGAACAAATCCTGTCCCAGAGACACAGGTTATAAAAAAGGCAGGTTTGACAAATTAGCAAGGGAAAAAAGGACTGGAGTTGGCAATGGAAAGGGTGTAAGTGGAGAAACCTGCAACTGGAAGCCAATAAGGACTGCATGAGCAGGAGCTGCTGTTAACTGCTTTGTTAGCTCAGGTAGAGAGGTCCAAGCTATGGTACAAAAGGTCCCAGACTCAGAAGTGACCCACAGGGATGTCATTGTGATGGAAGATCTATTTTCTATTTTATTTATGATCCTTTTAGAAAGATGACAGGCAGGGACTATACTGAAATTATACATCTTTTAATGCCAAGGACTTATGGGAAAAGAGATTACAGAATCGATGTCATTCCTTCAGTTGAAATTGAATTCTCTATGTTCATATGCATTATATCTTTAATAACATAATTGTGTGCTATTTTTTCTACAAGTCTCTTGCCTTATTCCTTGCGCAGTTCTGACCTATGCTGGGATGAACCAGAGTTAAATAGTGAAGTAGACTGATCTGGATCTTCACATATTGAGAAACTAGGGCTAATAAATGAGGTAGAGATTCTTGGGAGTTATAGGAAAGTTAAATCCACTTGCAGCTGAGGTCTGGACTCTCTGAGTGCCATTACTAAAGTCATCATGTAGTCAGTGATGTATGGTCACTTATATGTGTCTCATTTTCAGAGGGCCCAAACTGATACTCCAGGGTTAGAAACACTGAAGTGCTGAACCAGCTGAAGGTGAGGACATAAAGGGCCATGCCAGGAAAATATAAAGTTTAACTTAGTATTCCCGTAAACATTTATGGCAACTCAACATACACTAAACATTTATAGTAACCTCAAGTATCAGTAAAAAAGAAGCATGAGTATATGGAAAAGATGAAATTTTTTTAGATACAGTGAAAATAGAAAGTAGCCTGAATCGAAAACTCTCTTTTATACATATTATTACTGTGAATTCAGTGGATTTCAAGGGAAAAAATTATTGATTTTAGCAACTCACTAAATGTCACTCAGGTGATCCAACTGCTGCAGATTTTTACTTTGCTGCATTTTTCAAAAATAATAGTCATAAGGATATATTTTCTGTAGTTAACCCTGAATTAGTGTATTAATGTGAGGAACTAGTGATAAGTATTCTAAAATAATTATAAAATTAGGATTTTTTTTTTCTGCTTTCTGTACATCATTTCCTTTCCCCTTCTGGTGGTATAACAAAAATAAATTAAATCTTGTTGGTAACATACATAAATGTAACTGTAAAAAGCTGAAGAGGAATTTAATAACTCAGGGCAGTAAACAAGGCCTGGGACCACACATTGAACTGTGAGGAAAAACAGAAGTTTTTCTGTCCCATCTATCTTATATGTGAATAAAAACCCACACAGTCAAGTAAACGTAGCATAATGCATACACAGAACTTGTGCAGTCTTAATTTCAGCTTTCTAATGTTTCAATCTTTGAAGTCCCCAGTCCTTTTAACATTCCTTAAATGTTATTTCACTGTAATTACTGTGTTTGTAATGAGAGATTTGCTTTCCCAAATGGAGTTATTCTCTATCAGTCCAGTGAGGCTCTGGGAAAGGAGAGAAGGCTGTGGCTTACCTGCTCAAATCCCTTGTACACATGGTCAGATAATTCTGACCAAACTGAAGATTTTTCCTCAAAATCCTTCATTCCAGAAGAAAGAAGTCTTCACCTGTGGGAAAATGCAGAAAAGAGCCACGCTGACAGTTTATTCCCGAATTTATTCTGGGACGTGCTGCCCAACCCCTTACCTTGGGCAGGGCTGTGGTGGAGCACATCCCAGCCCATGAGGGAGGCAAGTGTGCATTGAACAAATGTGGATGAGCAAAATCTTATGGTTTATGAGGCAGCTTCGGTGAACTGTGTTTATATTATGGTTGGGCAAAGGTGCAAGCTTTGTGCTTTTTTTCTTCCCTAAAAAGGGAAAACCACAGAAAGAAACGGAGATGAAAAGGAAACAAGTAAACAAATGTGGTTTTTCAGAAACTGAGGGACAATTTATCCTCAGCACAGCAAGCAAAAACTTGGAAAACATTTGGAAAAGTCAGAAAACAAGTTAAAGTTGGTTGGCAGACTCTGACAGAGCTGACAGCTAAAACTACCCCTGGCATGTTGACAACAGTGTGGCATCAATCTGTGTGTAACAACCTATCCTTGAAAAACTCCATCCTGGATTTAAGCTAGCACTTCCTAACCTTTTCTCTACCCAGCATCCAAGCTGCGGTGTGGAAGAAGTTTTCAGATGTGACTTCTAACTTGTTCATGGACAGCGGCCGGCTCCCTCCCTCAGACCGCCATCATGGCGGCCGCCTCGGCCGCGCTCCCTCACGGACTCCTGGCCCTCCCTCCCACCTCACTGGCCAGCACAAACACCCGTCCCCAGCTCCCTGCTCACCCTTTGCCTGTGGTCTCCCACCTATCCACATTCCCACTTACTTTCTCCAGAACATCCTCTGTTTCCTGAGGCAAGGCTGTGGCGGGAAGACGGGGAACATTTTGGCGGGAAGATGAGGAACCTTGTGGCAGCACAGCTGCCCTCACTGTCGCCCACCCCGCTGTAGCCTGTGAGCTGCGTGAGGGGGCTCTGAGCATGCTACTAACCACAAGGTTGTTAGTTATTCCTGCAAGACAAAAACGGCCTCAAGTTGCACCAGGTAAGGTTTAGATTGAATTTTAGGGAAAATTTTTTCATGGGAAGTGTTGTCCAGCCATGGCACACACTGCCCAGAACAACAATGGAGCCACCATCCCTGGATGGATTTAAAGGAGCTATGGATGAGGTGGTGGGGGACATGGTTTTGTGGTAGCCTCAGTGTTGCTGAGGGAGCATTTGGATGTGATGGCCTGAGTGTTTTTTCTATTTTAGTGACTCCACGATTTTATGTTTCTGAGGTAGGAAGTAGAAAGAGCTCACAGTAAAGCTGAGGCCCAGCAGCAGCTGGGTTGCACAGCGGTTTGAGACACAGACCTCCACACCAGCTTGCATGGCTGTCTGTTGTCGCACGTTGGCCAATAAATTGATGCCATGGCACTGCTTCTTGGGAAATCTGCAGCTGCATCTATTACTTGCTGGTAATGGCCCAGTAATCCACATTTATACAGCTAAAATGATGCGCTCAGCCTCTTAAGCTATTGACTGCTAGATCTCACCTGAGGTGTGGTAGTAACAATAGGCACAACCAGCCTGAACTACCTGCAGCTTCTGTCTCAACAAAAGTGGGTTTAACAGGTTGTTTTCACACAACAATCTCACATACTGCCATATAGAATGCCATGGAAGTTCTTTCCATGTTATTACTACACCTTAAAAATAGCCTTCTGTTTCAAGATCCTTTGGTGTTCTCAGATTATCTGTGTTTATATAGTTCTTGTGGTCCTATGATCTCTACGTGTTTAGCTGGATGATACACAGATAGCCTGAATTGTCAGTCACTCTCTCCATCTCTCCTATCCTTCCCTCGAGAGCCTCACCTCACTCCTATAGACATCTTTATATAATATCCCTGAGGGATTCAGCTCAAACACCTCAAATACACTAAAGACATCTGGATGTAAGATGCCTGCTTCTATGAGGATGCAGGCAAAGGTTGCCCTGCACAGCTCATATTCAGGCTATAATGACCATATTATTCTGATCATAAATCAAGCTGTGCCTTCTCACTTGTGGTATGCCTAGCTATCATTTGCTGCTGCATGTCACTTTGAGGTTGATACTTAGCAACTGATAGGGGGAAAAATGAGTTGCTAACATCTGTTTTATCATTTTTTGGTGAATGAAAAACCAAACAGAGACCTTAGTTGTGCACAGATCATTCAAAACAATGAGATTTACATAGATTCGATGTCATCATATGTTGCATTAGCAATAAAAAACCTTAACAAATTATTTAAGTGATAGTCCTAAAAGAAAAAAAAGCTCATAGTTACTGTCCCATAGACAACCTTTCATCAGCCCAGTGTATTTCAGCCTTTGGACACTTGGCTGCTGTGTCACTGGTCACTGAATTACACTTATTGAGGTATCCATCAGAAAAAACTAAGATTACTTTTCTTTCATATTTCTCATGTGCTACAGCCATGTGAATAGTGGGTCTGTTTGGTTCCCAACTGCAAAAACAAATAAAAATTCCATCTTTAACACTTAAGAAACTGTCTATTTTTAGTTTGGTTTCCTATGGAAACAAGGCATCTGTGATCAGGCTGTCTCTGTGCATGTATCTGTCCTTGTGTACCCCCTAATAATTTTTGAATCTAGTGGCCTTTTCCAATCAACTGTGATGAAATGACAGAATTTTCAAAGTATCTGGGTTCTAACAAATTTCCTAAAAATATGGGGCCAGATAGATGAACAAAAGATGTTGATGTTGCCCAGCTGAGGGAAAGCTGCAGCATGAACTTAGATCTTATGAGGCTCCAGAGAATTCAAGGAGGTGAGAGCTGCAGTAAATAACACAGCTATACAGAAAAGCTTCAGTCCAAGGTCATGCTTTTATGCACCTCAAATTCGTAAAGAAACAGACTTAATTCATTCCACTCCTCACACAATTACTTGTTTAATATTTGCAGAGGTCTTCCTTCACTTCTCAGGCAAAAGATTAGAATTCTCCCCTTTCCCCACAATAAGTGAAGAATTTAGACACAGATGTTTTTAAATTTGACCTGTCCTGTGGGTCAGAGGATCGGGATCATGTAATAATAGGCTATGTAATTAAAGCTCCCCAAATGGTGCAGACTTGTGCATCAGGAAATGCCTGGAAGCAAGATATCTTTGGGAATTTACCTGCAAGAAGAAGAAGAAAATAATGCAGGACTCAGCTCTCCTTTTTATCTGGATACTTAAAATATATGAACAAATTAAGAAATAAGAGTTAAAGAGGTGTTGTTTGGGGAGAATGGAGAGAAGAAATGGGAGCAGTAGCACAGCATGATGCTAAATAGACCTTGGTATGGAAGAGTTGCTAGCCTAAAATTATTTTGTTCCTTTTTAGATTAATCCATCTCTTGCCCTGTCTTCAGTCTTCTCAATATTGCCCAGAGGTGGAAAACAAGCTGATGAAAGAAGTGTCTTTTGGGGTAAGGAAACTGGAACAGATGCTGAGTAGCTACAGTACATGTGTAAAGCTGACTTAGACTGCAGGTTAAAAATGTCACAGCTGACTCTCTGGAACTGGGGTCACTGAGGCAAGAAGGGAAAGATCCTCCTTGCACTCCATGAGCTGGATCTGCATGAGATCCATGAGCTGGATCTGAATCTCTACAGCCAATTCTGCAGGTTTGCATCCAAATTAATAAACTCTGTCTCCAAGGCAGAGCTGCTCGTGGATCTGTGCTGTGTAAATTCGTTGGGTTGTGTAGAGACTGGCCCAAAATGGTGCCTGCTTGGGGCTCTCTGCACTGTTCTCTGCTGTACAATGAAGCACATGCGAGATGTGTGATGAGCTTTGGGTGTGGATAGTGAGTTATTGAGGCTGGAAAACTGGAGAGAGCTGCAGCTCCTACTTTCCCTGGAGAACAAATGTTTTTCAAATCTGCTAAGGTCTGCAGAGAAATTTCAGCTGATTTGTAGCTCTTTTCTACTTTCTAGGCTCATAAGAATTCCACATCCTGGGAGACAAATAAGAACTCAACACCTTGGGAGACAAATAGGTCTTCCAGTATGGAAATAGACTTTCTAAAAAAAAAATCCTTGCTGTAGAGATGCTTCTCTACAGCTCTGACCTCTCATGTTGTTTTGGTCACAGAACCTCAGGTGGATGGAGATGACGAGGATATTTATCCTCACTGTAGTGGTCTCAGGAGGAGGTCTCACAAGTAAACATTTTGGATTTTCCTCATCGTAATATTGCAATTGTCATTTCTACCATAAGCACTCTGCTGTTACTTCACCCTGCTCTGTGTAATGTGCTACCAAAATCAGTTCTGCTGCTTGTTTGCCATTGGATGGACATTACAATTAAAGGCTTGCTAATTTCTGATCTTTTATATGGAACAGTAATGAAACTATTTGGAAAATAAAAATAGGCAGACATATTTTCAAGACTATTTGCCTGACACTGAAAGTGAATGTCTTCTGGTTGTATAGGTTTTTTTCTTTCCTATTTCTACAACACTTACCATAATTCATTTAAAAATAGAGTTTAGAAAGCAGTGGATATAATTAATGTATTGATCTAGTTTTCCATTATGTTGTTAGTACAGGTGAAAAATGCGCTTTTGATGAAATTGTTGATTAAAACTACCAAAAATCCATTATATCTAGCTTACTTTTCCTTACTTAATGAAGCAGATGGATATAAAATAAGGGAAGGCCATATTGACCTTTAGTAGGAATATATATGGCATATAACTTGATACCTATAAGACAATTAATATTAATCTGACCTTTTTAGTTTCTGGGCTACAGTGCTGTTACTAATAGCAGCTACATAATGTGTTGTATGTTTTCACTGAAGAGGTCACGCACTGGCTAAGAGCAGGAAAATGTGGATTTTCTGGGGCTGTTCTCAACATCTCCTTGATTCAGGGCAGGGAGGAAGAACAACTCCATCTTCCTTCCCAACCCTCTCATACACCTTGGTAGGTCAGGAAAGTGCAGAGGGCTTGTTCTGTGGGTATTATGCTTTAAAGATTAAATGTTTCAGTCACCAGACTGCTGATCAGGATGAGAAAGTGCAGAAACGGTTACAGCAGCATATTGGAGGGTTTCAGCAAGGCAGACCCAGTCCTGCGCTGATCTCTGCCCCTGAGCAGGGACCATCAGCATTTTGGGTTTGCCCAGCGCCTAATATGATCACACAGCAATGTTATTTTATGTGATAAGATAGCTGTGTGACTGTGGCTTGCCTAGCATGGGATTACTCAAAAATGGCTTTTGCTTTCAAAATTCAGATCAACCCTAGGTCAAAATAACTTAAGTATAGACAGTCCTAAAACAAATGCAGGGTACTCTGTAGTAGGCTTTTAAGGAATTTTCTATTCACAAACATTTTTTACAACTATTGAGTCAGTGATTGGACTTTTTTCAGATTTAAAATATCCTGGATATTTGCTGCATTATTTAACAGCAGCATATCCTTCATATCTGCCTAGCAATAAAACTTTTGCCTCAGTTTCTCCATGATATTTTTTTTAATATTAACATTTTGATCCCCAGTAGAACTAGATGATCTTTAAGGTCCCTTCCAACCCAAATAATTCTATGATTCTATGGTTCTATTAAATTAGAATTTTTTTTTTTCCCAAAACACTGAAGATTCCAAAGCAAAATCCCATTCTCTTTGGTTTGGGTCAAATGCAGACCTTTACAGCCAAGCCAGTACACTTAGTGCTGCCTCTGTTCACACCTCTCAAAGATCATGATCTCTTGGAGGGTATTTATTGGTCACCTGCAGTCCAAGGTGCCCTCTGAGCGCAAACCCTCAACAATATGTGGAAAAATATTTCATTCCCATTGGATATTCCTAGCTGTTAGGTGAAGTAGTCCTGCTACTCCATATTTCTGCATCAAAATACTCTCCAATTATCAAAATTAATGGGTGGGGTTGCAGATAAATCCTTTTCGTCCCCTTGTTCAAAGCCTGTCTAGCTTTCCCAGCCATCCAAGCGCTGCCCTGTTTGCTCTGTTTCCACCAGACTGCTTCATCTCCCCATGGCATCCCTCTGCTCCGTGCTGTGAGTGCCACACGGCTGACCTCAGACACTTCTGCATATGCAGAGTGCTGCATAATAGCACAAGAAGGCTCCACATTTCTTAAAGGAGGTGGATTTTTTAGTAGGAGCACTGGTTAGCACTGAGCTGGGACTGCAGCCGGCGCTCCAGCCATTCTCATTCAGGCTGAATCCTTGGGTGTCTTCACTCCCACAACCCCTGCTCCTCCCTTCAAATTGTAGACAGGCTGTTAGCAGCAGTTGTCTGCCTGCTACAGAGACCAAATGGAAAGGCTCCCCTTTCTCAGGATCACCACCTATAACAAGTTTCTCAGCTTCAAATTTCTTCTCTGTTTTTTATTTGACTGCACTTGAATGAATTGATCTTCACTCCTTTCCAGGTTCTGTGACTTCTTCCTAAATGTCCTCTTAAATTTTTTTACCACTCTCTTCCCTTTCCTACGGACACTTACACTGTAGACTATTTCCCAGTCCCAGTTTCTTGCTTATTATCATCTGCCTGTTTCCTACTTTGCCTGGCTTTCATCCTACAAGATTCTGATCCCCTAGGGATCAAGAACATTGCCTTTCAGTTCCTGCCCTATTCAGATATACCTATGTATATATATATGCACACATACCTATATGTATATTACTATATACATTCCCAAGACTAGATTGTATGCAAACTGTGTATGCTCAATCAATGAATAAAATATTTTAAGAATATTTTTATAGTTCTGACTCTTCACAGTCAGCAGAATAACCATCTCTTGTTTTAAAGATGTTTGCAACTCTTTTTCTGGCTAATATAAATAATGTAAATAATTCATGTATTTAGTAACAATAAATATTCATATTTCATTTGAACCAGACAGTGGTTGTCTAGATTAAATTGAACTGCTTTGGATCCAACAGCTGGCAATCTCCCATGCCAAATAAGGGATTTTAGTCAGTCTTTATTCAGAGTACAGAACTACCAGAAATGGAAGGTGACGTGGAAAGGAAATGGACTCTCTTACCAAAATATATAGCACATCTGTCTATTGATGGTACTTTCTTCATACTTGGCTACAAGCAAATATATTTATTCTGGAACAGACTAAATGGGTGCTGGAAGGAAGAATACAGTTTGCATACTTTATGAGCATAGATATCTGTGTCAGGGTCTCTTACTGCTTTTGGAGGTCAATTCTTAGTGAGTTGTATTCCTTTTGCCAGAGGAAGCTTAGTGATTTGGGGAACTGTTTGAAAAAAGTCAAATAAAACAATAAGAAAAATACTAATGAAATAGAAATCTACTCCCCAAAGTAACAAAGACCTTTTCCTTATGTCATTGAACTGGTAAGCTGCATTTTCATTTGTCCAAAATTTTCATCATTATACATAAACAGGAGTTTCATATGCATGGAGGAGGGGCGAATTTTAGCTACGGGAGAGACTTAGGGATTCTGCTTTGAAATTTGGGAATATGATGTTTTCCTTCCTTTCTGTTCCAATTAACTGTACAAATACAGGGCCATTGTGGGAGAAAGGTGTTCATGTTTTCTTTTTGTGTTTCTTTGCTGTTTGTCCACTTTCTGAAATCTGTAAAAAAGGCAGAAAGGCTGGGAGCTGATGTATATTTTCTTGCTCAGGAAGTTGGAGTGCACATGGCTGGAACTGTTCTGAGCACTTTATGTAAACCATAAAAATTCAAGAGTCAGAAGCAAACTGTGCTTCCTGACCAGATGAGGTAGGATTACCAATCTTTAAAAAACTCAGGTAAGGGGCTCTGTAGAACAGAATAGAGAGATTTCTCCAAACAATTGCTTAAATGCTGTATATAGCTTCATGAGGGGAAAAAAAGTAATTTTTAAGCTAGTCTGAGCTAAACCATGTTAAATTCCTGCTGAAGACAAAGCAGTTGTATTTCACATGCATTATCTGTTTGGGGATAATAATGGGCTTATACCTGGCAGTTAGCTAGGTAACGTGTATGGAATCTATATGTACCCCATTATTGTTCTGATTCATTAGTTAAATATACAGTGTGTGTCTTTATGTTCACAATAGGCTGCTCTGGACTGGGCCTTTAAAGTATGAATGTACTTTCAAAGGTCAGTGGTTTAGGAAGTCAAATTATTTTGTGAGTTTTTTCTGATTTCCAAAAGACCTAGAGATGAGGCTAATGGGATGCTTGGGGTCAGAATTCAGGGGGAATGAAGTGGGAAGAGCTCTGGGTCAGTGGGTTCCCTGAGAGGATTCCCCAGTTTGCTGCCAGCAGACTCGTAAGTCCCAGAGACATTAATAAACCCTCTGTGTTGTTATTTTTGCTTGTTTCTGTATTCTTTCCAGCATTCAGCAGGATTTAGGGCAAATAGGATGTGCCAGTAATGGGAAGCAAACACTGAGATGGCCAATGGAAATATTCCCCTTATGCATGCTCTCCATAAAACATGTGCAGGTGGGCTGTCTGGAATCACAGCCATGACTCTGCCTGGTGTTATTTCCTCATTTGTTGTTTTCTCCATCTGCTCATTTATTTTCCTGGTTATGGTCTTCTTCTCTCTGTTTCCATTTCCCCCTGCTCATTTGTATAAGTAGGAATATCCTTCCCTCCAGCAACTGTGTAATGTGCTTTCCCTTTTATGTATATATTTGGCTTGCAAATAGGTAGCTTTAAAAGCTGAGACAAGACGGAGAAGCCATGATCAAATTCCAGCAGAATCCTCATTTGTTTAGAATATATTCCTGCAGGTTTTTTCCCAAATAAATACTTTTGGTCATGGCACATCACAATCTAAACACAGAATGATGAAGTTTTACTCAGGACAGGTTATGTGGGAGATGAGACTGAAGCAGCGAACACAATGCACAGTAAATGCAGGCTCTGTCACTACCTCACTTGGGCACAGCAAGGATGGGAACCATCAGGTTTGCTGAGCAAACCAAGGTGCTTTGCAAAATTTCTGTATTCTCTCTGGCTGCCCAAAAGGAGGGGGAGCTTTTGTTTGTGATGGCTGCCAGTTGTGTGGTGCTTTGCCAAGGAGAACTGCAAAGAAATGGAAATCTAACCTATAATTCTTTCCTGGGTTGTGAAGATATTGGTTCTGACCTCTTGGATGGCATAAATCATGAGGAAATCATGGATTAATTAAAGGAGCACATGGAGGGGGGGCAGCCTCTTTTCTGTCAGATGGTGGTGAGGGCTACTGTACTCTCAGCTCCCTGCTAAATCTGCCCTTTCACAAAAGCCTGTGAGTGTGATATTATAATGTGTTATTGTGATTTTCAGCTACCCTTTCTGCCTGGAAGTGAATTTTGAGCTGCAGTACTGGGGAGCTGCTAGAGCCTGGTAGGTAATGGTTAATGGTGGTGTGGAATGAACTGTTTTCTCCACTAAAACTTACAGGTTTTGACAATTATTTCAGGATTTCCCCCTAGAAAAGGATTCTGAGCTTTTACACAGACTCACTGTCTGACCTCTGGCCACCTCAGTCACCTTTCTACACCTCTCTCTCATCTGTCCCATCTGTTTGGACTTTAGGCTCTTGAGAGCAGCCATTGTCTCTTCAAGTGTATTTATTTTGTACAGTACCTAGCGCTGCAGGGCTCCTGCTCGGTTGGAACCACTGGGTGTGACTGCAATGTAAATACTGAGTAATAATAATAGCATATGTGGGGGTGTAGAAACAGGGAGAGAGAGAAAAATATTTTCCCCATTCTTGTCTGCTTTTTGTTGTTGTTCTATTTCCTATTCACAGAAAGCATACAATACTGATTAATGAAAAATTTCTGGCTCCAGTTCAGTATCTGGCTTCAGTACATTTGCTATTTGATATCTGAGATATGTACAACATGTTCACAGTGAATTCTCCAACTGAAAACAGTAGAGTTCAAACCAAGTCAATTAATTCACAGAGTGAATGGATTCAAGCCCAGATTCTCGTGCCTTGTGGAGGCCTCTTTGAGTCTCCTGCCAAAAGATATCTGTTTATAAATGCAGTAAACGTAACTATTTGATACTTATAGCTCTTACAGCCTTATGTGATTTTTTTTTCCTTGTTATGGCTGATCTCTGATAATTGAGTTACATTTTGCAGACATTTCAGGCATTCTCTGTCTCTCTGTGCTTTCTTCCCCCCCTGGCGCTACAGCTCAGCCAGTGCTTTGGACGGTTTCACATTTCCTTTCTCTTTGTTGCCTTGGATATTCTGCTGAAGTAAGGCATAACAAAACTGTATCCAAAATCCATACGTACTTGTAGCCAGGCTCCCTCCTGAACCTGCTTTGTGGCTCTTGCATGAGAAACTTTACCATTTCTGCAGAAGGAGAGGAGAGATAAAAACCTACAATGAAAATGATTGTTGTGTTCTGCACTGATGGTCCAAGAACATTAATAACAGATCTTTGTTGAGCAATATCTCTCATCCCTAACACTCATGCATTTAATCAAGTGATGCATACAGTACAGTAGGCATTTTTGAAAAACACTCATCACTTTTGTGGAACATATCAGGTAACATTATAAAACCAAATAGTGGGGATAGGGGGAATATCTTTATCTATGTGAAAAATTAAAATAAAACAATGGAGAGTGGAAATTTGGGCAGGACATATAGGCTACCATTTCTTTTCTAAGAGGAAATATTCAGGATTTCTTTTTTTTATTCCTTAAATATTGTTTTATTCCTTTTTTTCTGCCTCCAATAAGAGTGCTCCAAAGCTCCTTTTCCTTGTGCTTTCTCTCTTTTCTTCATACCATCTGCCCATTTTTTAACCTGGCCATTCAGTACATTCACCTCTTGCCTTTACTGCCACTGTTTTCTGAAATTCTGCTTCTGAACTGTTTCTGAACATACATCTCAGAATATGGATGTGTTTTCCTGGATATTTTGCTATAACTGAAATTCTTTACAGACAGAAGTTAACTCCTAACATACCCTTAATATTTCCCTCATCCTATTTGTTGTTTATGATCCTTGGCTGTACCACACTTCCCTTGCAGCTCAGGTCTGCAATCTGCAATGGTCAGGTTTGATCCATTTTAGTCTCTGACTCAGAAAACAAGGAAATAATTCCATTCTCTCATCTACCTTATTATCAATTTTTCCACAGAACCAAAGAGTCATTGAGGCTGGAAAAGCCCTTGAAGTTCATTGAGTGCAACCACTAACCCAGTACTGCCCAGGCCACCACTCACCCATGTCCCCAAGCATGACATCTATATGACTTTTAACTCCCTCCAGGGAGGAGGACTCCACCACTGCTCTGTGCAGTCAGTGAGAGGGCTGGACAACCCTTTTGGTGAAGAAATTTTCCCTGATACCCAACCCAAACCTCCCCTGGTGGGACATGTGGCTGCTTCCTCTTGTCCTGTATCTTGTTCCCTGGGAGCAGAGTCCAATCCACCCTGGCTGCACCCTCCTGTCAGAGAGTTTTGGAGAGTGACAAAGTTCCCCCTGATCCTCCTTTTTTTTCAGCTTAAAGAACTCCAGCTCTCTCAGCTGGTCCTAACAAATGACACCAGTGAAGATTTTTTTTTTTTTTTTTTTTTTTTTTTTTTTTTTTTTTTTTTTTTTGGTTCTCAAGTCACACCTTTGTGATGAAAACAAAATAAAATCAATCTGTGAAAGAGACCTGGGGATGGAGGGAGAGATTGATAATATCCATATTTTTAAAGCACATTAAAAATGTATACACCATTATACTACTACTTCTCTATCTCCCCAAGATCTATGTGCTAATACTACTCTGAATAGCAGGAGCTGTTTCTTTCCATTTATTTCTGCCACACCCAGAACAATGAAATCCCGTTCTCCTATATTACCGCAAAAGTTGCTGAGAAGCATCTGTAACACATCACATGTGAACTTCCTAACACTGTGCTGGAACATCAGAATGTTTAATTTAGCTGCCTAGCAAGAGGTAACACGAAGCTGGTACAGTATCAAATGAATATATATTGTTCTCAATATTTTTAGACAAGGAATTAGAAGACAGTTTGTAGCTGCCAGAAGTTTTGGAATGGCTTCACCAAAAGGATACAGTTTCAAGCGGAACTTTAATGAATTAATGAATGAGACTGTAAAACAGAATAATGGCAATCTTGAAACTACTGTTTCTGATCATGTTATCTGGGCTGTTTTGGTTTGTTGATTCATTAATCACAAAAGAGTGGTGAAAAGAGAATAGAATGAGTTTTGTTGTGTTTGTGTTAGTGTTTAACTAATTCCATGCTTTAGGGCTTCTATTTTCCTCTGAAGTGATAGGAACTGGCTAGGTACAAGAGGCAGTATGTAGTAGTACAGCTGCAGGTAGAAGTGCATTATCTAAAGATGTTTTCCTGTTCCTCATGGTGCATCTTGGGCTGGAGCAGTCAAGATAAGGGCAAGAAAGCTGATGAAGGGTTTGGAATGTAAGTCCTGTGAGGAGTGGCCAGGGACCTGGGGAAGCTCAGCCTGAAAAAAGTAGGCTCAGGAAAGACCTTGCTCTCTGCAACTCCCTGGTAGGAGAGGGCATCAGGAGGGGATCAGGCTCTGCTCCCAGGGAGCAGGGGCAGGATAAGGGGAAATAAGCTCAAGTTGTGCCAGGGGAAGTTTGGGTTGAATACTAGGAAAAATTTCTTCTCTGAAAGAGTGGTTAAGCACTAGGACAAGCTCCTCATTGGAACTGGAGGAGTCACCATTCCTGGAAGTGTTCAAAAAATGTGTGAATGTGGCCCTTCATAACATGGTTTAGTGGGCATGGTGGCACTCAGTCAAAGTTGGACTTGATGACCTTGGATGTGTTTTCTAATCTTAATGATCCTATGATACTATGACTTTAATTTCCTGGATTGACTGGTGGGTTTAGCTGCATGTGCTCAGCTCCTGGAACCTGGAGAGCCTCCTGTTCCTAGTTATGGCTGATAATTTTCCATTCTTCTGCACCAAAGAACCTGAACTTGCTTTTGGTTGGGATGCATTTTGTGCCATGTGAAATGGGTGACCTGCTGTCTGTTCTGGCTCCAGTGCCTGTACTGGGGTTATCCACTGCTCCAAAGGCTTTGAAGCATTGAGGGATTAAGACTTCCCAAGCAGGTCTCGTTGTCATCTCCTGCTCCTGGCAGATGCTGCTCAGTCATTGGGATCCCTGCACTGGGTGCTTGAACCTTCAGCAGGCAGTGACTTCTGTCAGCACTACCATGCTAAGCTGTTATTTGTGGTATATTTCAATAAGGAAAGATAGGAAATGTGTCAAAACTTAAATCATTTCACATTGTAAACTGTTGAACTGCTTTAATCCTACAATAGTTCTGCTTCTTTCAGTTTATTTAAGTTCAGTCACAGCTAGAAAATCAGTTTGTCGGTATTTTTGCAACTGCAAGTAAATCTTGCCAGCAGTAAAAAGAGGGGAAAAGGTGAAGGGTTCAAACAGTAAAGCCTAGAAAATAATGGAAAGTCAGCATTACTGTGCTGGTATATCCCTAGAAAACCAGCAAAAAGTAAAACCAATAATGTTAAACAGCCAGGAACAGCAAATCTAAGAAGGCTTTTGGACTCTGGGGCAGTTCTATGTAACAAGCAAATCCCAGGAGGGTGAAGGAAGACTTTTGTTAGAAAGTCAGAGAAGTCAAGAACAACTATTTCTTCTACTTCTCTCCTTGGAGCATTTATTCAAGTTATCATTCTATATTTGCTTCACCTTGTCTTGAGGAATTCTGAATTTTATCCTGAGACAAAACCTTATGTGTGTCAATTTAAAAAAAGGCATCCAACCAATTCTTCACTGTGATTACCCTGCATGGTATATACCTATATATAAATAGAATTTCACTTCAGCATAGTTTATGGGTAGTAGAAAGCACTCACATAGCAAGCTGTGGTTTCCCTCATCCTGCTTAGAAAAGCATCTGTTTCACATGGTTGGGGCATCCTATCCCATACTGTGGACAGTGTCTAACTGAAAACATGTGAAACCAAATATCTCATCATCAACTTCTAAATGAAACAGATTTTCAGAAAACTTTTCAACAATTTCAAATAAACTAAGTGTGTTGACAGAATAGTTCTGAGCAGGAAGAAGAAAGTCTAAATGAATGCATTTTAAGCTGTGAATTAATCATAGCTTCAGAAATGGCTTCTGTCGTGCTACAGGTTTGATGTCTCCCTCCCTAAATTTTACTCATACCTTCTCTTCCTTTCATCCTGATGATTATAGCTTCCCTTGGGATGTCTGCTCCCAGACATGCATATCCAAACAACCACATTTATTCCAGTTTCTCCCAGAGCCTCTCTTCCTTTCGGCCTAGAGCTCCAAAATGCTATGGCTGTAAAATATCTCCATAAAATGTCTCTGTCCAGCTGTGTCCTGGACAATTCACCCTCTTCTCTTCTCGCTCATCTCTTTCCAGCCTTTTACTTGATGCTTTTGTCCATCATTTTATTAAAAATTTCTGTCTCGCCTCATTATGCATTAGTGGCTTCTATTGTGTTTATAGTCAGGTAATTTAAATTTTGCTCTTCTTTTCTCTCCCATGTTTTTAGGTAGATGATGGTTCAGGAAAATACGCAGTGATGTAAAAAGAAAAAGTGAACTGTAACTATCAAATAAAGCTAAGAGTGAGGCTGAGACCTATTTGCAGATGTTCAATAAAGTCAAAAAGAAGCTGATTTGAGGGGATAAATTATTCATAGCTAATTATTTGCTCTACTTTAATGCTAAATATCCTACATTTCAGCCTCCTGCAGGCAACTCAAGGAGTGATTCCTGAGTTTTTTAACAGCAACAACCACATAGAGTTTTTGAAGTGCTTTTGGTCCCTCTGGGTTGACAGGTGCTACATAAAAAGCAGACAGGATATTATTATTAAGAGTCTTGAGAGTTTGAAGCATGAAGTCCTGTACAACAAGCTGAGATTGTATCTTCAAAAAACACATCTTACAGCTTCAATATGCTCGTAGGCTCCGGGCAGTTCTTACGGCGCAGGCTGGGGCAAAGAGAATTGAATGTTGCTCTGCTCCAGGCACTGGGTGACTCCAGGTCAGGGCTGAATTGTGGCTCACCCTCTGCATCCATGGGGAAGTGAGAAGAGGAGAATGAAGCATTTGCCTGCGCAGCACCAAGAGTTGCTGGTTCTTCTGTGCACGTGCTGACTGTGCTGTTTGCCCAAAGGGCAAATTCTGAGTAGAATCAGATCTCTGGTCCTTCTCCTTGCTTTTCTCCTGCCCTAGAGTAGGTAAATTTTGGGCACAAAGTCCCATTTTCTCATCAAAAATGCAAGATTTAGCTTCAAGATTTTTGTCTGAACACACAGTTCAAGTCTCAGGCTGACCATGCATGGTCCTTTTGGCTATGGATACTCTGCACTCTGCCCTGATTTATTCCAGGAACGTGGTACCTCCCTATTAGCCTGTAACTGAGATTATTGCAAATCTGGAATATAGTTACTGATCACTGCACAAATCTGTACATATTTAATGTAATTTCTCAATCCATTATAGGCGTAAATACAATGTAAATATAACAGCTGAGAAAGTCCCGCTTTCCTTTCCTTTTTGTACTTTTTGAATTTTTCAGTTTTTTTCTTTTCCACAAACTGGAGAACGCTGTGTTATTCAAATGAGCTCCGACAGCCCAACCGAGTCCTTTGACAACCCAAGCCCTTTGGTAGTCGGCTGTGACTGGCACACAGCCACTCACTGCTGCACTTGCCCATAATGAAATCCATTCAAACATATCAGCTCCTGGAAAATGATGTGCCTCCATCTAAGATTACCATGAAGGAACTTACAAAACAAGCAGCTACAAAGCAAGGATTATTTATATGCATCTTTTTATTTGCATTGTAAAAGGCTCTTCCAACACACAAGGAGTTCCAAGTTGTCTACGATAAGTTTCAGGCTGCTGGAGTGCACTGTACATTTTGTGTATGTATTTATATGTAGATTTATTTATAAGTATTGTTAGAAGGATATTAGCTCAGCAGCTACAGAGTCATATCAGGCTATAAGAGGAAGTCACTGTGTTTATACAGACACTGAGTAGTATGTTAAGGGCTTGTTTTTGGAAATAAAAGCTTAATTTCATTATCATAATGATGATAACATACAGCTTTGAATGGTATTAGTTCCTGTTTACACTACTCGTGGTGTTGGTCTAAGCTGCATTTGCCATCGAGACATAATTACTATTTTATTATTATTTTTTTCACAGTTAAGTGGAGCATTTTAGCACAGCTGAATTGCTGCGAGCCTTGGTGGAACAAATCTATTAGTGGTATGGCTTGAAACAATACACAAAAGAGCCCTGTGTGTGGTCTGCTCTACATGCTTTTCACTTCCTTATGTTAAACAATAAATCTCTGAGTCAGCTAGAACTCGGAGACTAACATCCAACGAGAGCCGCATTTTATCTTTTATTCATTGGCAGGAACATAGCTGTAGGAGGTATTCAAATCACACTTTTATTTAAACAAACACAGCTGGATCACAGCCTCTTAATATAGCAATTCTCTAATGAAAAATAACAACATAGTATTTATCTCTTTTCTTTTGTGCAGCTCTCAATTTGCTAAAATTAGGCAGACTTCAATCCCATACAAAATTGGCATGTTTTCATGACCAGAGCTCATAGCAACTAACTGCAAAATTATAATGGGAATGTAATTATAGTAGGGCATGTGAAATACACATCCTTTTGCTGCTGTAAGCTATATGGGGTTATACAATCATGCTGTAATAATATCATTTATCTTAAAGAAGTCAAACAGTTGATTTCATTTATTTAATTTGAGTTCTCCAGTTATATGCTATGGTCAGGTTAACATCAAGGTATTGCACAAACTAACCTGGTGCAAGAAGTCAGAGCTTCCCCAGGATGCATTTTCCTTGGTTTGCATGAGTTTGTTTTCTTCTTTATCTCTGTCACTGTTTGGAGACAGAAAACTTGAGTTTACAGCTCTTCAGGAGCCTTGTAAAACATGATTTCCTACTCTTGTGGCTGCAGTGGTTGTTTCTTTCTGTAGCTGTGATTTGGGGCCAACAATTTGTAATTAACTGCAGATGGATGTAAGTAAATACAGAAAATACCTGTCACCTAGCCACATGCTGAGTGAGAGTTTGGAAATAATCACCTTTCACTTATGTGGTGTAATAATGAATAGTGGTCAAATTCTGCACTCACCCTAAGCAAAAGAATCTCCTTGACATCAAAACGATTTTGATAAATCAGTCCTGATCCCAGGATTAGGTAGTGAGAGATGCAGTATTTAGTGATAATTTTAAAGATTATTACAGGCAGTTGTAATATGCTGGGAGTAGTGGATTAGCTTTTCAGGAATGGGACAGGAATGTTTGACGCTAGAAATATATTAAGAAATGATCAAGGAGGCTGCAAGGTGCCCTATTCCCAGTCAGATAAACTGAGAAGTCATGTGACTCAGCACACAGAAAGGATGTCTAGGGAGGGAGAATGTCATCTAAGAAATTCTTCTCTTTGGGAGACCCACTTTGAATATCAGATATCACTGTTAGCAATGTGTGGTTTATCATAATAAATAACAATAGTAATTACTATTGCTATTGAATGGGGCATTGTAGGCACAGGCCTTAATGAAGTTCACCTGTCTGAGATTACCAAACACTTGGATGTGTATTATTTTCAAGTCATGTAGCTTGGGATCAGACCTTCATCCTAACTCTGTTTCCTGTTGCTTAATCAGGCATTTTTAATAGACAGATACTAAATTAAAACTTTTAATTTCAATCCGAACTCTCTGTATTCTCTATATTCTTAAAGTATTAAATGCACCTTTTGTATTCTGGCAACATTCACTGTTATTGATGAAGGTGGTGATTCCATGAATTCCCTACACATGTGTAAGTCCTGGTGTAGACAGGGCTGAAAAAATGCTCTATTCATTTCAGAAAGCTTATGCTTAGCATGCTCCCTATAATGGACTTTGAAAAGAATTCAACGTGTTTAAAACAGCAGCCATATGGTTCTCAATAGTGGAGGACTGGCCAGGATGCAAATGGATGTGACACACATTGAAAACAAGAAGTCATTTTACCACTAAACATACATGCAGAGTTTTAAGAACAGTTTTGGGTTCAAGTCCGCATTTGCTCAAATATATGGAGCACAGATATCTCATGTGAGGCTGAATTTTGACATTGTTATTTTGGATTACAAGCACCATGTCCCAGCAAATATATCCATTTTTTATTAAATGTGCATACAATATCTTGGTTTTTTTTTAACAAAATCACTTGCATTTGTATCTAATTTTCTGTGTTATCTACTTTTTTGCGGGGGTGTTTCTTCTTCTGCCATTGTAGATGTAATGTCCAAACCAGGCTATCCTCCAGAAGTTACTGGTCAATTTTCATTAAACCCTTTAAGTCTGAGTCAGAACTGGAAAAAAATTCCCCCAACCACTGACTGGTCTCTAACTGCCAAACTGTGGCTCCAGAAAATTGAGTTGTACTAAGAAGGACCTTTACTTTTTACTTTCTAAGTGACATTCCCAAGTGTGTTCAAAGTGCAGTCAGTGTTTCTGCAATACAACTTCCCTTAAGTAAGTGTGGTTTAATAATATGCATTTTTCTTCTCTGGTTTGGAAATAATCTGCAGGAGATGAGTTTATTAATCCTGGTGTTTACTGAGAGCCAAAAGTGTCTTTGGATGTGGTTCTGTGAGAAAGGCTTAATTCCAAAGGGTACAGTTGGGGCTGTTTATTGTATGCCCATGGCCATGCTAAAGCAAAAATATAGTGAGAATTACTTACAGAAATATAGTGTAGAGTTCTGGAAATCTCAACAGGCTCTAAATTTCAATATGGACCTCTAGATTTTATCTTGAAAGCTTAGACAGTCCCTAAAAGATGAGGAGACCTCAGGAAATTTCTATGCAAACTAAGCAGACAGAGAGATACCACCTCACATAACAAAAAAAAACCCCAAACTAACAAACAAAAAAAACAACCAACCAACCAACCAAACAAAAAAACCCCACAAAAACCAACCATGAAGAAAGGGTAAATATATTGCCTCCATACCAGAGAGAAGTTCTTGAAGGGGGAAAGGACGTCCTTATTCCATCAGTGTGATTCTACATTCTGAACAAAATGGGGCTTTTTTGGTTCTAGTGTTTGATTTTGTTTCCCAACTCTAAGATTTGCATTTCTCTCTAATAATGTACCTATTATTTCTTAGTATCTTTCTCGTGTCACTGATCACTGGCATTTAGCTATCCCCATTTTCACTTTTACAAATCCTGAGAAATTCATCCAAGGACCACTTGGGTGGAGTGAAACCTTGAGAATGAACTGAGCTTATGGACACAGCCTACATTCCTGGAGACGTTTGGGAAGGTGTGGAATAGAGTAGTTGTTGAGTGAATACTCCCAGAAACGCATTTGGCAAACACTGCTACTCTTCCAGGGACTGTCCACCCCCAACTCAAAGTGAAAAACAAATAAATTAACCTTGGCGTTGTCCTTGAGGAACGAAGCTCAGTCAAAATGATTTCTTTCTATGGATGCCTTGCAGATCATCGTAATGACAAGTAACTTGTCTGGGCACAGTGACAATTTGTGGATTTTGTCTATGGATGTGAAGTTTCACTGAACACAGCACTCATGAATGCAGATAAATTCTTTCTGGATCTAATTCCACTATGGTCCACTCCACTACCAGAGATGGGTGTTAAATGTTAAGATGGGATAAAGCATTCGGCTGTTCCAGATGTTTATTCAAAGCCATTTGAATTAACCAAGCTGAGGTAAAGCAGCCTCAAGAGAACAAGCTCTTTCACAGGATGTTTGTTCTTTTATTCCCAATTAAACAAGAAATATGACATTACACTGGGAAAGTAAATGAAATCAAGGGAGGAAAATCAAGCCATTTTTTGAGACTTCATTGGTGCGGGTTGTTGGAGAAGCGAGTGCTTCTCCCATTACCAATCTGCAGAGCTTAATTAAAAATACAGTGCTACCAATTCAAGGTTCATCAGTGTAAGACAGTGTCATAACAGAAAGAATATTTATTCCCTAAACCCCTAAGGTGTGGTTATAGAGTTGCACAGAGTCAGTACCTTAGTGGCTCTTTTATTATTCTGCATAAGACATCAAAACAAGTAGGACTTTATACACAAATAAGAACAGAATCATCAGGGAGCAAGTGCTGGTTTCCTCTCTGCTGCTGCATTTTCCATGATCATCAAGGATGCAGGCACTGGAGCCTGCTGGTGTAATTTCACCTTTAAGGTGAAAAGCTCTGGATACCCCCAGGAGAGACATTTTTGTACTTGCCTATGAGAGAGTACACAGAGTTTACATTAAATGCTCACTAGAAAAGGCACAACTTTGGCCATTTAGAAGCCTGTCCAAACATATATCCCGTGGGTCCTTGCTTGCAGGAAGCTCTAGCCTGTCCATTCCATTTTATGGGGAAATTTGGAAAGGGTGTCTTGCATGTTTTCCTTAATGACATGGTGCAGGAAGACCTTTTGTTTGGTCTTGTGGATGAAAAGTTCATTTGCCAGTACATCATCAGCAAACACAGCCTCACTCAGTCTGCATTCCAGTTTGTCCATATTCCATGTGGCTACGTCAACACAGCACCAAGTCCAGGATAATATATTTAGTCCCCAGCAGGGCTTTCCCATTTGGTCTTGGCATGGTGTTAACCACAAGGCTTTGACCACTTTGGAAAGGGGACAGATTGAGCTTGTGCCTTTTCACCGTATGTCACATAAATCCCTGGAACCATTGGAGTACTGGGGTTGGTTACTCTTCAAACACCTTTTTCATGTGGTTGCTTATTTTCTTAATGCGTGATATTCTGCTGTCCCCCCTCCTCCTTCCTTTCAGCAGCAGAAGCACAAGGCTAATTTTGATATAAAGCCTGGGGCAACTTGTCAAAAAGTTTAAAATCAGATTTTTGATGTATTATATCATCATGCAGAAGACATCTAATATATTTTATTCAATGTTTTTTGCTGTGTTTTCCCTCCAAAACTGGGTGGAATGGACTACTTGTGTTAATGACTTACATGAGCGCTAAGCGTCCTTTTAGAAGAAGCCACAGTGTAAGTAAAGCAATCAGCCCTTTCCCATGGTAGCAGAATGCCTAAGATGGCTGTTCTGAGAAGAGGTAGGAAGTTTTTTCCAGCCATTGATGATTTTTCAGCTATTGATGATTTCTCCTCCACCTTTCCCTGTCCCAAGCAGGAGTTAGAATACCTTGTCCTGTTCTCATCCTTTTTGCCATCTGGCTTTGTTCCTAACCTCACATTTGAAAGAGGAGTGGAGAAGAAAGTATCTGAGCTTGAGATGTGGTGAGGACGTAGGGTATGTTAGTTAGGTTCAGCCACAGTACAAATAGGAAAATGGAGTAAATACTCTTTCTAAATGCTTCTGGTTTAAACTTATATCTTTTGAGAACTTCTCCCTATAACCTTACTCATATTTCACCAACAGCAAAATTCCACAAACCCCTTTGTGGGGCAGAGAACTTTTCATTTTAATAAACCTTCTCAAATTGATTTATCTTGTGGGGCATTAGGCCAGGAGCGTGTGCAAAGCAAGGACACAAAAAGAAATAAAACCAAGACATGGGTCAGCCAGCCAGGCAGCTCACAGGTGCTGCAGAGTTCTGTCCCATGCCACCAGCACGCAGTACCTGCAAACAGATGTTAGGTGCTACCTTAGAGAACCCAACAGGCTAGGGATCCATGGACATGGAAGGAGAACCTGGGGAAGCAAACTGTTTCTTTCCTTCCCTCCTGTTTATCCTAGACTTCATTTAGCAAAATAAAAATCAAACAGAGCTACGGAGACAAAATACTTGCGTGGTTTTCCAAAGTCTGCTAATCTTAAAATTTTATCTTGGATAAAGGAAACTGTTTGTTCATAATTCTGGCTTTTCACCCAACCACTTCACTGCCTCATTTGCTGACAATAAATAAGATTAAGAATAGCTATTGTTTGTACTTTCCAGTTAGATGTGCCGAACCACACAGCTAAGGAGGGCGGGGTTCAATTCCAGAAGGCGCTTCATTAAACAAATGACATATAACCCCCACACACATTTGGCAGCAACCTGCAAAGGGTTAATGAAGGACCTATTTGCCTCCCCCATCTGTGAAAAAATGCCAATCAAAAAACAGCTGCTATAAAAGGCTGCAGCCCAGCAGGAATAGGAGTAGTAGGTGGGGAGGTGTTGGAGAAGCAAGCTGTAGGAGGCAAGCCTGCCAAGGAAGGCTGGTGGAGCTGGGAGGGGTGGGAAGGCTTGGTCCCTTGCTTGTTCCATGCTGGCTTGGAAGCTGAAAGAGAAGGTGGATGTGGGGTCCCTGGTCTTCAGCAAGGAGACTGAAATTACAAGTCCCATATGTTTGGCCCTGATGCTGGACTTATGACCTTCCAATTAGTTATCCTTGGGGATAACTAATTTAGAAAAGCAGAGGTGTTCACTGGGTGAAGTTTCAGGCTCAGTAGCTTCCTTTTTCTCTCCATCACCAGCTGTGCCACAAAGCCAAAATATAAACAGGGAGTCTGAACTGAATGGGTGCTCCGGGAAGGGAAGCAGGAACATGGCCCTCATAAGAATTTAGGCTTCCTGTAAATCTTTCTTCTGTTACATTCCTTAGTTCAGCTGTTACAAATCTGTCCATAAGGGACTGAACCCCTGTGGGTGTTGGTAAGTGCAGGTATAATTGTGGGATCTCATTAAATTTAAAAAGCAGATCTAGGGGAAAAAAAAGGTCATTTAAATTAATATTAGCTCAAAAGTATGCACTGTACTTGGGAATGGAAAGGCTTAAGGGAGTTGGAAAATGCCTTCAGCAAAATATGATGTGATAGAAACGATGTGTCAGCTATCAAAGACATTGACTAGGAGCTGAAAATGGCAGTAGGAATATGTTAATAAAATGAAAACAACAGCTAAAGGTGTTTGGTAACTTATTTCCTTCATATTTGTTGAAGAGCAGGAAAGATGATATGAGAGAATAGGGAATATTCCCTGAACTTGCTCATGTCACTCTCCAGTGAACCTGGTGTGGACTTTGTCAGTGATCTGTTTCTCAAGTGCTTAATTGTGTACTCATTAGCTTTACCTGTAAAATAGAAAGAGCATGAGCCAAATGGCAGATCCCCAGATACATTCATCAGGAAACTTCACTTGTGTAATTACAATTAACCTTCCTGCATGTGACAACAGTGGGCTGGGTATTGGAGCTGTCTGATGATCCAGTAAAAACCAGGGAGCTCCCCTGCTTGTCTGAGGGATGAACCTGTTGAGATTGGAACAGGGAAAAGTCTCTCTGCTGCTTCTTGCTGTTGCCCAAAGTAATTTCCTGCTGGGGCTTGTGCTTGCTATACTGAGGTGAATATACTAGAAATGTTATTGTTGGTATAGATTCTTTAATTTCATTTGTCCTGCATTATTTTGCTGTCTCCTCAGTATTGTGAAATTGGTCTGCTGCCTTGGGTGGAGTCCTTGCCTGTGACAACCACCCCTCTGCCAGTTTTGTCTGAGGCATTTGGTGTCTCCAAGGTCTGTGCTCAGGATCATGGACTATCTGCAGTCTTCTTTTGTTAGTCTGCCTCTGTGGAAAGAGAAACTTGCTGGAGGAAATGGGCCACACTGGGCAAAGCAGGCGTTTATTCTTGAAGAGTGTTGATTTCAAGTCATAGGAGGGAGTTAGGGTCCTTGATTCCTACTGAAGCCATGTTTCTCTCTGGTTTTCATGAAGAGATTAATTTAGAGTTTGCTGATGATGATGCAGTAGCAGCTCTTGTAGGAATATCTGCTGCTGGTATGCAAAGTCATCTCTTCTGTACTGGGTTTCCTCTGAGCTCTGTTGTGTGTGGAGGCTTCCCCTGGCTCCTCTCCTCCCTGTCAGCTCAGCATGCTGGAGTAGCCTCTCATGGGTCTGTGATATTCAGATTATTGAACACAGAGGATTAATGACGTGTATTCTATTAAAAATATGGCAAAGGCCATCAGCTGAGCTTCTAGTAAAGACTGTAAGATGTATTAACAGTGATGGTGACTGAGAAATTGCCTTCTCTGAACTCCTGCTTCCTTTCTACCCTGTGATTTTGCTAGGTTACTCCAGGTACACTGAGCATCACATTTCCTCTGCTGTTTTCAGTATTCCATGCATATTTGTCCATAACTTTGTTTAACACCTTTTCCTGCTGAAGAGTTTGTTAGTAGTATAATGACCCGGCCTGGATTTTGAAACCCACTCTTCATCAATTTCTGCTGTTCCATTATGTATGGAATGATAGTTGATTTAATCTAGTTAGTACTATTGAAGAAAGTTACTTTGTCTGCACCATGCACCACTTAAAATAGAACACTGTGTGTCATGTTTAACAATATTTGTGTCCTTTGTGGAGCTTAATATGCTACTCACACACTTATGTATGTTCTGAAGTTGAGTCTTGCATGTCCTGTAGCATGAGACCTCTGCTGTTGATATGTGTACTCCCATGAGCAGGCTGATTCCAGGATGCATGGGATGTTGGAGGTTTCCCTGATGGAATGTCACTTAATACCAGTTTGCTCTGCAGGTTTTTTGATCTCAGGTTGCGCCCCATTTACAGCCGCTTTACACACTACCTGTGTGGGGATTATTTTCTGGCATTCACGAGACCTGGAAATATAAGTGAAAGCTAGGACAAGTGTGACTATGAAAGCAGGGTGTGAATGTGTGATAGAAATAGTGCCTGTGACTTCAGAAATGCTGAGTTACTCCATCTGGGACCACCATGGTGTTGGCTTCCCATGAATGAGAGTTCTGAGGGTTATCGCTTGCTGCTGCCCCAGCAATTCTAGGAAGCTACTCTAGAAAGTATCTTCATTATTGTGTTTGTCATGTCTGCACCTCCATCCCTTCAGCTGCTTGGGAAATATTCTTGGACAAGACATGCCTGACAGGTGGGGAAAAATCAAGCGAAGCAAAGTGCTGGTCTCTTCCAAAGTCGGAAGTGTTACCACGTTGGCTGAGATTCCAAGGTTGCCATGTTAGCCATATAGAAAAATGGCGTGGAAAGAAAAGCTTGAGTGTGCTTGGGAGTTCTCACAGTCCTGTTTTTGTGTTATTTGTGTTTGCGACAGTATCAGCTTTTTCCACATAAATACCCGGAAGGCAAAATTTCCTTTTTTTTTCTGCAAAAGCTCCAATAAACAATCGCTTGGTGCCTGCTCTGCAAACTGACCCTCTTCCTGAGATAGAAATGTGAGGGCTTTGCTTGTTGTCAATGAGCCTGTCATGGTTTTCAACATGTTACTTTGCAAGAAATTCGTTTCCAGTGATCAGCTTATAAACCTGCCATAAGGAAGTGTGTTTTCACACTAGTCTAGTGTACTTCTTGTTTTCAAACTCTCAGGGACGTAGAAATACACCAGATTTTTGGCAGCACATGGTTTAAAAATCAGCACCAACGTATCTATTGAACATCTCAAATGGGTAAAGGAAAGGGCAGGTTTCATCAGGGGTCAGTAAACAACGAACATCTGCCTTGCCAATCTTTTCTTTTACTACAGTTTTGTGCAGTCCCAAAAATCCTTCAGACATATGTTGAACAGAGTTTCAAAGCACCCAAGCCTCCTGCTTCTGCTGATATTTTGGCCAGTGCTTAACCCTATGTAGTTCAGTCAGGATTTTTTTCTGACTGCAACTGAATCAGATTGGGTGGATTTGGAGTGAGCTTTGGGCTGGAAAATTGAGGTTTCTGATTCTTTTTCAGCAGGTTGGATGTAGAATGGGCAGAAGCTCTGTAATCCTCTTGTGCAGCTACCCAGGAAAAACAGATGAGTGAAGTATGAACTGACGTTCTTCACCCCTCTTTGTCAGATCTTGGCATGTGACACTTAGCATTAATGTGCTTATTATAGCACATCCCTGCCCAGTGCAATCTGCCCCAATTGGCCATAATAAATAGTTCCACAGTGGTCTCAAGCCAAGTAAGTGTTTGACCTACTAATGCATCTTACACTGTGCCTTGGAGCTCCGCGGTGCCGCGCGGCGTAGGACACAGCAGTGCTCTCTGAAGGTCAAGTGAAGCTACAAGGAATGGCCATCTGGTGACCCCTTGCTTAAAGCCTCATTCCCTGAACATGCAGCCAGTTGCATTGCCAGCAGATGCATTGAGTTCTGAGCTTGGGTGTTGTGATGGTGTGCAGGGAGAGAAGTGATCTCCACAAAGCCCTGCTCCAGCCCACGGCAGGCTTTACTGGGAGAATGGCAACCAGCAGCACGCAGCAGGTCGGCTCGTGGATCACCAGGAGGATCTTGCTCATGCTCTGCTCTGTCAAGGCATGAACAAACTGAAACGTGTGAGTCATCTTTGGGAAGAGTCACAAGAGAATCAGTTGCAACTGCCCAGCCTGGACATGCTTTGCTTTTTGCTTTCTAAAACCTGACAGGCTTCCAGCTCCTGGCCCAAGTTCATTGGCAGAAAATAAAAGAGGCCAACAGCAGTATTGGAGCAATTGAGACCTTAACATGGTCTCAAAAGCAGTTTTTGGTTGTGTGGAGGTGTGTTCAAACCTTGCTTAATCTGCCTGAAATGTTAAGTAGTGCAAACAGTGATGGTCATCTTGGAGAGAGCTGTCCACTAAGGACTGAGTAGAAATTAATTGCTCAATGTCCTGTTTAATTTCATTAGATATTCTGTAACTTAAAATAGTAGTTTGACTATGTCTGAATTGGATGGCCATGTCTGAAAAATAACTCTCTGGATTAAATTATAGGAAAAAAGCAAATCACAAAAAAGCCCTAAAACCTGAAAAAAATTTCTTAATTTCTAACTAAGATCTGATTTAGGTGGGAGAGGGTATGCTGATACATTGCCCTTCATCCTGTAGTCAGTAATTTGTCCAAAATACAGTAATTAAATAACTACACTGTGCTGGTGATGTTTTTCACCTACTTTGCATGCTTTTAGGCAACTACACATTGTAGTACAGTTGCAGGTTTATTCTTTTTAGACCTATGTGGTGCTCCAAATGCTGCTGGAAAAAACACTTCCAATCCATGGCTTTGAAATAGAAAAGGAATTAGAAATATTAGCAATGAACTCATGTAGGATGGCTGATCAGTTATTTTTGCAGGAGGAAAACACTGAGTAACTGAATTTTTTTATTATTTTTCCCTATTTTGTATTATTTAATCACCCTTTGTGCCTCTGCTGGCAGTAAACTGTTGGTCAGATTTCCCCTTAAGATAGAACAAGAATTAAAATTATTTAAGTCAGGTGAAAAAACTCCAAAACTATGTTTTCATTATTGTTTGAGAAGTATTTGCTTCCCTTTAACTTCTATCACACACAAATTGATTTTCCATAAAGGAGCCTTTCTCCTGTGTTAGGGACTTATCTCTATGCCAGTCACAGGTTTAAATTTGCAGTAATTTCTAGGAGATTTTTGCTTCTGCTTGCTTGCTGGCAGAATTTTGTAACAAGCTAGAGAAAGAATCACATACCCTTTTAAGCACGGAATCACTGAAATTGTTCAGCTAATGAGTCAATAAAAAATGCAAAGATTTTGACTGATTTATAACCTGAGTTTTGCTGGCCTTATCAGAAAATAAAATAGCATTTCTTACTCCTGTATCCCAGTCCAAAGTAGTTTTCTCCCAACAATAGCTGGTCATATCTGAAATAGAGTGGAAAATGTCTTGCACAAAAGCAAGTGTAGTGTGCTCAAAATGAGTCCAAGCTCCTTGAATCCTTTTAAGACTCACTACTACATGAACAGGAATTCCATATCTGAGTAAGAGCCAAGATGGCAAAATGTGGAATTTTCTTTCACAATAAAGGATTCTCCTTCTCTTTCTTTTTTCCTCCTAATTTCTTTTTCAGATGCCATCATGCAGCAGTGAAAAGACAGCCACTGAAGGTCTCAGTTTCCCATCCTCTGGTGTTGATTTCCCCTTGATGTCTGCCTATCGAATTAGAAATTTTGTGATGCATTTTTATAAACTCTGTTACCCTGGGCCAGTGACCAGAAGTGTGGGAGACCATTTTCTCATGCATGTGAAGCAGGAAGCTTTTCTTCCTTGGCTATTTGCAGTGCAGAGACAAGATAGGCACACAGACCAATGGCACAATGTTTTTATCTGGTCTGTAATACCAAGATTCATCTGAATTTCATGTTACCAGAAAGCCAGACATTTATTTGGGAACAGCCACTTGCTCCTGGGGGTGTTGTGGGGTACCACTGCCCTTGAGCTGAGGGACATGACCAAAACATCTTTATTGTGGATGCCCCACAGGGGTGTGATGGTGCTGAGCCGAATGATCCTGTCACAGCAGTCTTGTTCCATTCCAAGGCTCTGTTCCTACCAATTGCAAGGAACCAAATTGTACTCACAGAGCCCAGCATTTCAGTATCTACTGTATAATTCTTGTGGTACTGTAGTGAGACAGGCTTGTATTAATACCACCTCATCTTGGAAGCCTTCAAAGCCTGTCAGTATGCCTGATAGTGTTTGGCACTTAGATATGACAGTGAATGGTAATTTGCAAGTGCCTCAAATGGACAGAAAATAGTTTTCATTATTTTTACATGATTAGGAGTAGTGTCAAGCACCCTGTAAGAGCTCAGCTCTTCCTCAGGCTGTGGTGCTCCCTAACAGGTGGCTGTGAGTGGTACAGCCTGTCCCATCCTTGGTGCGGGTCCTGAGAGGTTGGGGTCGGTTCCTGGGCTCAGCACTGACCCTCGGGGTGACCTTGGGTGGAGGAAGCAGCTTGTTTATTGCCTTGTGCAAAACACTCTGAGAGTTACAGATGGAAATGCTATATAGAGGGATGGCATGACTGTTGTGTTGATGGGTGTTGGGGAAACATGGGTTGCAAAAGAACAAGTGGGTGTAATGAAGGAGGAAGAAGAGCAGGAAAGTGGTGGAGAAGGTAGGAATTTGCTATTCTCTGCTGCAGTGGAACCTGGGTGAGGATGTCTGGGTACCAAAGTACTCATGCCCTTGGCACCAGGACTTCTGAAATAGTCACTCTCCTCTCATGTTGGCTTTTGCTGCTTCTCTCTGCAGACCAAATGATGTACTCTGCCTTTGAAGAAGCTGTAATTACAGATGAGCCTGGCAGCACTTTTCTATGCTGGTAATGGATATATCAGCACTTCCACAAACTCCCTTGTGAGGGATTTACAGCTCTGCCATTAATATTAGCCACACACTGGATGTATAAGCTGCTTGCCCAAAAGTATTAAAAAAGAGTTTAAAAAAGTGTAGCAAATTTTAGTAGGCCTTGTCTAGAAGGAAACTTGCACTGGTTTGATAAAGAGTGATTTTTTTAACTTAACTGGGTTAGAGTATTTCTTATTTGTATGTAATTGCTCATATCTGGCTTGAGGGTGACTTTTTTCAGCCTATTCTGACAATAAATCAGAGTTTATGCAGAAATTCTGTAAGGATTCCTGCTTCATGCAGAGCATCCCCTCTACTGAACAGGTTTGGTATATAATGGGCTAAATAAAACAAGCTTCTGGTCATACAGGTGAGGGGCAGGACAGAAAAAACCAGCAGTATTTAGACATAATGGTTTTGAAGATTGTTTTGAGCAGCTAAAATGCTACAGACTGTGTGCAGCCACAGCCCCAAACTGAAGAGAGGAGAAATACTGAGGCTCCAGCTCTTTATTGCTATCATGGTGTTAAAACTGAGAGGAAATATCAGAATCTCATTTCAATTTAACACACAACAGCACAAACATCCTTTTATCCTCTCCCATCTTCTTTATTTCCTTGGGTAGGCATCAGACAACATTTGTCTTCTATTTCTCTGAGTAAAAAATTACATGCACGCTTAGTGGAATAAACAAAAGCTTTGAATGTCAGAGGTAAAGCTGAAGGCTCTTTCTGGTGGATGATCTTCAGTATCAGGAATTCATGGTTCAAAAAGCACTTTCCTCTGGTTACACAATCTGAGGCAGTGTTAATATGTATGGCTTTTCCCATTCTGAGAAAATACTTGTGGCAGGAGGAAGCGAGACAGGAGGAAGGAGAAGGACACTCCTCTGGTATGGAGATTTTCCTGCAAGTGAGGAATAAGAAACAATACAGGAGGCCTTGTACTGCCATCAAAGCAAGACTCTTAAAAAATCAGGTCAGATCCTGGGATGTCCATAGGATGGTGGAGCCTGGGCCCTTGGGCACTTTCCCAGTCCTATTTTTTAGTTCCTATGCTTTGTAATCCCTTTGCCTAGAGATGGCTTTCACAGTTCTTTCTGCACAAGAACTGTCCCTTCTCTGCTCCTATAGTACACAGTGCAATGGGTTCCAGTGGTGACTTTGCTCAGCACTAATATTAATATTTATTGCTACAGCTATTGCCATCACTTAAAAAATTGATTAGAAAATGGAGAAGCACATTCTGAGAGATCCTAACAGAGCCTCTTGATCAGCTCTTAATCAAGACTTAATTTGATATGTGGCTGGTTTTTTTTCCCTTCTGTTTTTAGTGTCTTAAGACAGTCTAAGTTGGGAGCTTAAGAAAGCATTCAGCTTTTGTCTGTCTAGGAATACTTTTTTTGTGGGATATGCATTTATGGTGAAAAGTGGAGTGCAGGAATCCATATTTAACAGTATTTTAGCCTGTAAAGATGTGGTTTTTTCCTTGAATGCAAGGACTTTTCTTCATTTAGGACTAAAAAATACTGAATTCTTTTGTTAGTACAGTGAATGTCCTTAAGAGTTCTTGAATCCTCCATGAGCTATAGCTGTAGCCTTTCCCCTCCCAAGGAGCTCCTCTTGGTGATAAGCAATGGTGCTGATGAACAGCTGGAGCAGAGTTCTGCTTTTCTCTTTAATGCAGCACAAACATAGCAATGAAAAATGAAATGGCACTTAAATACAGATTTTGTTGAAGGGGCTTCATGCTGCAACTTCAGAATTTCACAGCAGTGCTGTTCACACAACCATTATAATAAACATTGGTGGGTTTCTAAGCGCTGTAAGATATAATAATGCTACATCTATGTTAGTCAGTACTGGTGAGCCAGTAACTGGTTGAAGAGTGTAACTAAATAGCAGAAATAATTGCATGTGTGTCCCTGAACGTGGTCTGAAGGGCTAGAGAGGAGCAGCTAAAAAGGTGGAGGATATCTTGGACCTTTGTGATATTGCTCCAACAATCTGATTACAGCAGCCTTCGCACCAAGATGCCAATTTGGCCAGCAGGAAGGAGCCAGTGCAAGATTTCAGAATAAGAAGCTTCTATGAATTTTGTGTGGAGCTTGTGCTCTGTGTGTGGAAAACCTTTCCATGCCAATGAAAATAATCCTGGTGCTTCAGCTTCACCCTGTAAGGCAAAGTGATGGAGGTCCCCCTGGAGACTGGGACTGGAGGGGCTGCTTAGTTGAGTTCACACAACTTAATATACAGGAGGATGTTTCTCACATCTCAAAATTCAATCAGTTTAGTTATAACTGAACAACATGGTGGACTTATTAGACACTCAGCCCATTTCATATTTAATACTTTCAGAATTAATAACTGATTCAGCTTGGAACATGATGAATGTCCATGTCAAAGCCTAAGCATATCTGGCTTTTGTTCCAGCATATTCCAGAGACAAAACATTCTTTTATGACTCTACTAGTCTATGCATTTTTTAAAACCGAATAAAAAGTCTTGGCAGGAATCCAGTCACCAGAATGATATTCATTCCAGGAATATTCTGAAGACCACTGCTTGCTGTTCATCCTCCTGGTATTTGTCAGTTGCTTGTTCTTTTCACAATTGAGACATCCTTCCTTTATTTTTTCTTTTTAATTTAAAAATTATGTGTGATTTAGATTTCCTCTAATAAGAAGAAATAAAGTGTAATGAGAAAACCTATTTATTTACCTGTATTTATTCACAAGCCTGCACAGACCTTTAAAGCTTCATAAAGCAAGGAGGCTGTAAAGCCAGGGTGTGATGATATATTTTGATCTTTATCCCTTACGAAATACTCAATGCTACCATTATTGGCATCTCTCTAGAGAAAAATCTAATTTTCTGGAGAGCTCCAGAGAAAGTGAAGAACCATATTTTTCTGATATTCAAATTTGAATAAGAGGTTGCTTACCTATCCTGCCTATGCTTGGAGGTGTAACACCAAGTATCAGAGCAGCTGCAGTATAAAGCACCCTGAAATGCCTCAGAAACAACATCAAAGATAGAATGTGCACTAGAGTACACTGGATATATTTTGCAGAACTTGAAGAGCCTGTCCTGTGACAAAAGAGAAGTCAAAACCACTCAATCTGCTTTGAAGATACTATGATTTACAAAAATAAATCCATAGTCACTTTGAGTCATTAAATTAATGATATTTGAATAACAATGCTTGGAAGAAGAGAATTGGATTCTTAACAAAATCAGCACTCCTTGAAGTTGGTTCAATTATTGATTTCTGGATTGTGGCATTTGCAATAACTCAGAAATATTGAGATGTTTTAAAGCAGCCTTTTCATTTTCATACAAAGATTGCAGAGGTGCTTGTTCAGCAAAACAAGAGAGAATGAACTCTGCATCTAAATATATACATAAAGGACAAGGCTTTTAGTTTTTCCATCAAAACTCTTGCTTCAGTCCCCTTCCTTTTACCAGAAAATGTATTTTAACTTATGATTTCATAAAGACAAAAATATATTGATGGTCATCAGTGCTTGGAACACCTTCCAATAAGAAAGAAACCTTAATATTAATGTTGTCATATGTAAACTGGCAGGGAGAAAAATACTAGCAAGACTTTGCTAAAGGAACCCCTCCAAGGTATCAGCTTGTAAACTTTTTGATTATTTTAGGGCAGAAAGGGTCAATATGACCATCTATGCCTGCTTTGTGGGTCATGGAAATGTAGCCATTCCTTTTGGATGTAAGCCTAAAGACCCTGTCTGTCTGACATTTCAGTGCTCTCATACCCTTCAAGTGATTTTTCGTTTCTTAAAAAATAATAAATTTTTGCTTCAGGAGTCCTGCATGAGCTTAAAATTATGTCCACTCCAAAAACAGCTCTGGTTTTGTAATCAATGCATTCGAATGGGGAAAACATTGAAAGTACAGTGACTAATTTTGACCTTTGAACAGTATATGTAGGAAAAGTATAACAGGTTTTTCTCATAATTTTTAGGCTTCAGATCTTCAAAAGGATTTTCTTTCATTTTCACTCACTAGGAAGGCAGACTACAGATAGTGGATGAAGATAAAGAAATTTTGTGACACAGTTTATGGAGGAGGATCTGACTAGATGCACAAATGATCCCTCCTGGCCTTCAGACTGCTGAATTACTTCATGCATGCTAACTAGAGTTTACAGTAAATCCATGCAGTGGAAATTACCAACATAATGAAACAGGCTGGAACACTTTGCTGTATTGCTCTCTATTTTTCCACTTGTAAGGAACAAAATGTCATCTCAAACTATGTAACGAGATAGCACATTACAAATCATCTTACCTATGCTCTTCTAAGACAGCTTTGGAGGAAAAAAGGCAGATATTCCTGTAGTGACTGCTGCATTTGTAATAATTAAGAGTTAAGGTATGTGATTGGGGTGGTACTGGTGCACTTCTGTGCAAAAATGATGGGTTCCCATTCCAACTCCTGCCCATTGCTCACTGGCAAGCTGAAACAAATAACACTACATGCTAAATATAAGTGGCTAGATCCTACTGTGGATCCATCTGCAAACATACCACGTGCCAGTTGCTCTAGGTAGGGTATCTTGGCATAGACATCTGTTTACAGGGAAAGCCTTTATTTTTTTTTTCTGCCCTAATTGTTTCCATGTATTTCAGACTTGGGTTTCTCCCATTTCATGGACATGAGAGCAATTAGCCAAGAACTTACAAGCTCAGCAGAGTTAGAGGAGTAGTTTATAAACAAATCAAGGTTGCTCACAAGGCATGTTTTCTCAGATCCGGTGAAATGGTAAATACAGCCATCTCCCAATTAGTCTGACCAGCAAGGAGGAGATGGGATAAACCTGGATAAAGAAAACACAAATACTCCAAAACACATGGAAATGAATCAATAAGATTGCATGATAAAAGCACAAAATGCAAAAGGTTCATGATGCTTTTGGCTTACACTCCTGGGTGCTAACGAGCTCCTGAGCTGGGAAGTCTGCACAATGTGCTGCTCTATACCTTAGCCCAAGTCTACCACATGTGGTATAAACATTTCCCTGGCTCCTCAGCCCTAAGAAATCCCATTCCTTGTGAGTATGCTGTGCTCATGCACAGGGCTGTGAGCAAGAGCAGTGCTGCTCCTGATTCATTTCTGGCTTGGCCTCTGTACCAGCATCACCAGGAGCTCTGGTTGTGGGGTAGGGTGGGTCCAAGCCCTTCTGCTGACACCACATCCTTCACCTGCTGCACAGGCACCCTGGCCCATGGGGACACAGCTCACACCAGGCAAGGCTTTCCTGGAATCAGAGCAGATATTCTTCTATCTGCCTTCTGTATTCTTCTTGCTCTCCCATACTTCTTTAATTAAATATCTTCTGTCTGCTATTCTGATGTAATCTACTTGCCAATACTCAAACTGGCATTTTCATACAGATCTCTAAATGTACTGCATGAGAATTCAGCCTGGCTTATGCCAGTGGGCTTTTCTGAGCTCTGAGGAAAATGTGGTGGAAAGAGTCTTACGAAAAGTTAACTTGTAGAGAGTAATATTACCCAGACATTATGTGGTATCTTAAAAGCTGCTGACCTGTGGCCATGCAGTGTGGTGGTAAATTGAAGTATACTAAATACTAAACCCATAGTTTGTGTGCATGTATATAGCAAAAAAAAAAAAAAAAAAAAAAAAAATCTACCACAAACAAACAAACAAACAACCCCAATGAAAAACCAGCCAAGAAAGTAACTTTAAGGAGTTGCTGCTGTATAGATTAATTACTCTGCAGCACTTCCTTTCAAAATAAGGATTTATTAGTACTGCAGATTTGGAACATGTAAATATTGTTAATTATTCCTGAATACTTATATATCCACTCCAAGCTACTACACATTTTGTTCCTTTGGTACAATGTGTGTCCTCATCCAGAATTGGTGCATTTAAGTTTATTTTTTTTCAGAATGGATCCAAAAGAGCCAAAGCCATCTGTTTTGAATGGGCAATGATATCCCAAGTTACTTTTTCAAACCCCAAGGCCTTCTCTTGGATGGGATTATCTCTTTCTGCTGCTAATGGATGCCGGTTGGCCAAGTGCTGATGGGAGCAATAGTGGAGGTTTATATGTAGGCGTAGCTCACAGCTGTGAACAACCTGCATCTTTGTGGTTCCCAGGTCCTTATGCATGAGTTCCTATCGTTTAGTGGACATGGTGGTACTTGGCCAAGGGTTGGACTTAGTGATTTGGAGATCTTTTCCCACCTGCCTACACTTCAGGGCTCCCATCCAGCATCCTTATATGAGCAGCACCAGTGATGATGCAGGTAGCTCCATCGGGCTCACAGAAAGTGCATCTTGTGAGAAAGGTTTGGAAAACAAGTCCTTGAATATGCATCAGGAAAATGTCCCTGTTTACCTGCTGCCTTGGTAAAGTGAAGTTTTCTGCACCGATGTTGAAAGTTTTCAGAATCGAGCCTTTGATTGTTCTGTCACTGCCAAACCTGGGGAGGATGGGGCTGACGTACATCCACTTTGTAAATGTCTGTGGAGTTGTTTTTATAAGCAGATCCAGGTACACATGGAGTAGTCATCTCCTTAGCACCAAGCCTCTGCAGCACTCTAACCCTATACTTTAGTCACTACTGACAGGTAGAGGGCAAATTTGCATAATGAACTGTTTAAATATTCAGTTTTATCAAGGCTTCAAGGCACTATTTGTCCTCCGCATCTTCAATAGCTAGTGACCCTATCTAAATCAACATCATTTGTCAAATCAAATTAGGCTTGTTGTTAATTTCAGACAGTGATGTTCATCTTTTTGATGCTTTCAAACAACTCTGAGGTAAATCCCTGTGACATAATGCTGCTTAGATATGCTAAATGAGTCACTTGTTCAATGCTGCAATTGTCAGAAAAATATGAAACTTAGCTCTAAGGTAAATATTGTTGGGTCACTTGAAATGTATGCAAATTTGACATTTCTCTGCTGATTAGCATATCTACACATCAAAGTTTTCTATATATCACATCAGATATTTTTGATTCAGGAGAGTTAAGGTCAGTGGCACTTGGCATACTCTTTACTTTGCATCAGACAAGATGAGAAATGAAAATCTTCTCAGGGGAACTTTCCAGCTCAAACCTTACTTTGCTGAAATAAGAACATTGCAGAGGAGCAGGGGAAAATAGCACAGGTTCCTGGTTCTCAGTTTATAACTAATAAAGGAACATAAAGAGATTATTCACTTAACTAATGAATTCCAAAGGGGGGAAAAAAGGGATCGATCAGAAATTTGGGCACAGAGACAGTAAAAAGATTCTCTTAATCACTGCAGTAAATTTGCCTATATATATGGATCTAGCTATGTACGTGTTTGATTTTGAAATTAGCCTTTTAAAGTGAAAAAAATGAGGAGGTATGTCCTGTTCTTTAAAAGCTGAGTTTTGATTTGTGTCCAATATGCATCAGTGGGAGTTTTGCACTGTCCTCCCACAAATCTACCTGCTCCTGATGGAGTGCTGCAGCTCCCAAGTTCATTAGCTCTGTGATTGCTTCCATAGATCCTAATATAACTGGTCACAAGAGTTAATTGTTCACTCATTTTTGCACATCAGGCCTTTGGAGATCATCAATAAGTTGTCAGCAGATTCAGGTCACCAAAACTCTCTGTGATAATCCATTGTGTTCCATGAGAGATGGGTCTTGGTTTGAGCAGTGTTGGGCTGCCGTGTACCTCATCACAGGATAACTGATGTAACCCCTCTGTAGTGCTGACACCCAAAAGGATCTGTGTCCATGGGGGTGAGGAAGCACCCACAATGTAGGCACTGCAAACTCCCCAGCATCTTCCTGGAGAACAAACTGAGCGCACGAGCACTGGCACTTTCTGCGTTGCTGCACTGGAGTAACTCAGTCATGGAGATACTTTTTTATTCTTTCCAAAAAGAGCGAAACTGTCTCAACTGCAGCATCCAGTGAATGCCAGTGAAATTTTGTTTTAAAAATAAAACAAACATTTTTCAAATTATTGGAGCAGAAAGATGTGTCAGACACCACTAACATATGTTTATTTTTCTTTTTCTCTCCTGGAACTGAAGCATGGCCAAACTCTGTTTCCTTTTCCTTTACATTGTATGAGTATGTATAGACAGATATAAATTTTATACCTATTTTTCATGGAGATTTAACATGCTAAATTCTAGAAATGAATCCAGTGATGGACTTATTAGAATGGACTTATTAGACTCCAGAAAATAAGACACAGAAATGCCGGTTGGTCCATTATTCCTTCAGGGCATATAGCACCACTCAACCACATTAGTAGTTGATGTTTGATGATAAATCAATAATAGCTTTTATCTTCTAAGTAAAAGATATTTTATTCTCTTCTGTATTTTCCGTGATGGGTGAGATAAAACCAGGAGCTGCACTCACATTCTTAAGGCAAGATTTTAAAACTATTTTGGTGTAAGATTCGCATTTGCAAGCTGCCCATGCTTCCCATATTGGCAATGATTTTGACAAATGTAAAAAAGTCACTAATATTTTGACACTTTCACTGCCCAACTATGATACCAGCTGGCTGTGAATTCAGTTATTCATTGTTCTGCTGTATTTTAAAGACTGGTCCAGAGCCAATGTACTGGACCAGCTCCATTCATTCATTTTCAAGATTGAAGTTTCAGCTAACTGTAGTGGCCATTTTTCAAATAGATCTGGAAACCTCTTCCAATTTAACAGGATCATACAGAACAGAAAAAGTCAAGTGTGCTAGTAGATTTAAAGCTCTTCCCTTCAAGGGAAGGAATATATGCGTTTCAGCATGAATCAACCTAGTCCTCACAGGATTTCTGACTGCTCTCAATTTTTTTTTTTTTTAAGGCATGACCAGTGCTTTCTTCACAGTAAAGCAGGCAAAACCCTAAAATCTTTATGATGGTTAAATTCATTTAAAATAAAACTGAACTAAAGCATATCTGTTCTGAATTCTTAAAATGAGACATCGTCACACTGGTCTCATGCTGCCCAAGACTTACAGCAACTCAATTGCTAATTTTAAAGAAACTAAAAAGAAACTTACACATTTTTGGCTTCAGATAGCAAATACAACTTTAAAATAGACAGGGATGGAGCTCTTGGAAGTCCTCAGTGCACTTGCAGTACAGACCAGAAGTACAGACCCTCCATAAATCCAATCTTTTCTGATCTGAGCATCGTGGAGAACCGATACACATCTAAGTGACCAAGTCATTTTGAAGTGCCCTTCTTTAACGAACATAGTAAAAATGTGCTCACTTCCTAAGTCTTCTTTATTGTGCCTGCTAACGTTTTACACTATTTCCAAAGTCAGTAACAATATTCATCCCTCTGGCTTGTAACGCACTGATTAAAAAACAGATTGCCAGCAGTCATCTGCTATTGTCTGGCTTCCTAAATTCTGTTTCTGGTTTAATTTACTTGATGGTTCCATGCACTATTCATGAGTTCTATAATATTCCAAACTTTAATTTCAACAGATTAATTCTTACTAATTATTCAACATATGAACCTGCACATGAGAATTGTACTGTATGCACCATCCTGAGGCACAGAATGCAATGTCGAATCGTTTTCTGATTTCAAGTGGAAAACAAACTAATTATGTGGAAATATGATAATATATTGTGCTGCAGGGACCAGCCCTTTGTCTGTTTAGAAATGTTTGCTTATGATCGGCTCCCTGTGTTATTTCTTCCAGGAGGAGCTGCCCTTTCTTAATGCATAAACATTATTGACTGGTCCATGATTCTTTACTTCAAGAAAGCTGATTTACATAATTTTATATTACTTCCGTCTGGTGGAAGCAAACAAGACATCCCAGGAAAGTAATAATTGAGCTAGCTGTAGCAATCTTCTGGAAAGATAAGACACGGAAGTCCTTGGAAATGAAGGATCACTTATTTCTCTTTTATTTCTCCTACTTTTTTTTTTCTAAGCTGTCATGCAGCTTTACCTCTGCGCTGTTTGATTTGATGCATATCAGCATCCAGCACTTCATCACAGCATGGGGTCCAAATCAACTATCAGAAACCTGAAGTAGAACACGCTTTCTCCAGTCTTCTGTCAACCCACCCCAGCCAAAGCTAAGTGGGTGATACTGGTACCAGGAAATACAGGGATACTGGATCATTCATTGTTTGGGAGAAGTACTGTGAAGCCCTGCTGTGGTCATTGCAGCTGTCAGCCTGGTCTGTGGTATCCAAGATTTACCGAGCTTAAAAACTGTGGCAACACACCAACACCTTTCTGCAAATCTGCTCAGCTGAAAATGAAATTAAGTCAAATGTAGAGGGCGGGAGGGAGGGGAAGTAAGACCCCCCTCAAAATAAGCAATACTTTTTTGCTTCCCATGACATGTGAAATGAGATATGTGCTAGAAATTGAAAGGTTGAAATATGTTTTCAGGAATTAATCAGCACAGAAAACTAAAAAAATAAAATAGAGGATTGGAGTTTCTCAAGGGAACCTACTCAGTAATGGCATTAAGAAGCAAGTCAAGACTCTATGAAAACAAACACCAGCAATGATAGGGGAAGATAAAATCTGGACCTTAGAATGACATTTTAATAGACCTTGGGTGATACAACATGGTATAGCATATACCATAATACTTAATTCCCTCTAGAAATCCAACTCTACAACAATGGGGAGGTTGTCTGGCTTTCTATCCTTCCATCTTCCCCAATCATTTTAAGTTTACGAGCTTTACAATTTCTAACACATTTCCCTATTGATCCCATTTAGTTTTTACTTCATGATGACAAAACAGTTACAGATCATCTGCTCTCTGGCTTATTTATATATTTGCTATTATTTCTACTATGTCTTGGCTAAGGCCTCAAGCAGACCCAGAGCTATGTGATGCTAAGGTTAATAAAACCCCTATTAACAAGCTCCCATTCTAGGATTAAGATTTTGGATCCTAAAAGACACTCTTTTTGTAATTTTTCTTTAGTAACTCTAATAGAAGTTTACAGTTGTATCTTAAAGTGTAAAAACTGAGTCAATGCTGTGACACAAAGTTATTTTGCTTCTCTCTGAAAGAATATATTTTCTTTTTGCTGCCTTAGTGCCTGAATGTTGGGTAACAACAGGTTACCAGTGCCACTCTGCATTTACCTGTCCCACCCTTGCTGCACAGTTCTGGTTGATCCAGCCACTGATATTCCAAAGATTTTTCCTGCCACCAAAAAAAAAAAAGGTGAAGTAATATATCTTTCACAGTAAAAAGGTTCCCAGAGGGGTGAGGACAGCCCAGGAAAAATATACACACTCAATGAGTAAGGTCAGAGGGGAATTTTCAATATTTCATTTCAGATCCAGCATTCTGGTTTGATACAGATCTAAAAAGCACTGTCTTAAAAGACTCTGGTATGAATTTCCTGAAATCAGCTAAAGAAGGTTTTGTTCAAACTTAATGAAGTCATCAGGCAATGAGGAGAAAGATGGGGGTGTATGGATGTGATGGTTATTTTTCTCATTTAATTTGAAAATTAACTTGCTCCTTTGCTCAGAAATAAGGGGCTGTGGAAAACTTCCTTGGGAAATGGCTACAGAGCATCTCTTACTGGTATTTAAATACTTGATATGTAAATATCATTGTTCATATCATAAACCAGCAGGCTGTGTTTTCTCTGTGCCACATCATCGTGGAAAGGCATTGCAAGAAGTAGGAGAGAACAGAGGATGATTCTCTAATCCCAGGGTGTACCATGGATCCTGCTATAGCCTGCAGCTGTACCACTGGCTCTAGGCTGTGATCTTGTCTGATCTCCAGCTCAGCTGAGTCAGAACAGGGAGAGATGGCAGAGAGATGTTCCTGAAAAAAATCCCAAACCCGCAATGTTTGTGAGAGGTGATTGAGGGCAGTTGGCTGGGGCTGGGTGGGATCCCCCTGGCCAGGGAAGAGACCTTTCTGCCACCTCTGGCTCCACACCTGCACCCAAATCAGTGATGTCTGCTGGCAGTCTGTGGTGTGCTGTGGTGTGGTGTGCTGTGGTGTGGTGTGGTGTGCTGTGGTGTGGTGTGAGGGATGCCAGCCATGCATAACTTTTTCTCTTTCTTCCTATATGCCTGTCTCTTCATGAAAGGATTGTTTCTCCCAGGTGGTCTTCAGCAGATTTACCTTCAATCTCCTTGGCTTGTGCTTCACTCCTTTCACTGTATCACTTCATCTCTGTCAGCAGGATGAGTCTTGAAGGACATTTTCTATAAAGGACAGGTTCCCACTGTGATTTGTCATCACCAACTCCTAGAAACCCCAAGGAAGCCAAGAAATGATATAACCTCAGCCACCTGAATAGGGCCACAACTTGCAGCCATGCTGTTCCCAGTGTACACAACACCTCCCTTTACACAGAATTTCTGGGTATTGGTTAGCCTGGCTGCTCTATCAGAAATTGCCAAAAATAAAGTGCTGAGCATGCTCAGATTTACCATGTACATTTTTTGCAGTGGGTTATCTGGTGCCATTCGTGCTGCATTTCACTGGAAAGAAACATGCCATGGTTAATAACTTAAATGATCTATGCTGAGAGACTTTTGTTGAGGGAGTGACTGATCCAAAGCCTGTTGAAATAAATGTGAAGAATAGCCTTGTCTCCAGTGGGCTTTGGATCAAGCCCAGACTCATGTTCCTAATATACTGTCTCTTTTCATAATTTTGCGAGAATGGCTTTTTCTTTTGTGCAACAAGCCATAGTGGAGGGGAGTGGGGAAGAAAGGAAGGCAAAAAGAACCACAGAAACTGTGCTAAAGGAATTTAAAATGAAAACTGCATTAAAAATTTAGTATGTGAGCAGAAACAGACTACTTTGCTCTGGAAGGGTGAAAGGAAGGAAAAATTATTATTTTAATATGTACCAGGCAAGGACAAGCACAAATGTGACCACGTCTGAGAACAGCAGAGAGCCACAGCCTTGGCTTACATTGAAAAGTTCTGGCAAATATCTCAGTTTAAAAGAAGGTGTGAGAAGGGAAGAGCCAGATCTGGCACACCAGCCCCTTCATGTTTGTGTGAAGCTGTACCACACTTAGCTTTCGAGACTTTTTGCCTGATTTGAATGCATATGTTTGATAAAAGGAAATGACATATTTATGTTTACTCCTTACATTACTCAGTCTCCAGAGGGTTCAGGGAGTTGGTACAGAGGGTTCTGTGAGCTTCTGGTTCATTCTCACCAAAGTGACCTGATAACTGAGGGTTGTACTAATTACAATATGTAAATCTAAGAGCACCTGGAGCTCATGAGGTGTGCAGGTATCTCTGAGATCACTAGTGGGGAAGGAAAATTTTCTCACGTGAAGTACAGTGAGTTTGGGTCAGTTCCACTGCACTTGTGGCCATGCAGAGACTCCCATTGAGATCTGCTGAGTTTCCCCTGATCCACTTGCAAGCATCACCTTGCAAAGTGAGACAGCAAGGAGCAGTGTTTCTGCATGCTTTGTCTTTTTCATGGAGAAAAGCCATCTTCTAGGGGATAAAAGAAAAATCAGTAGAAAATCTGGTTGTGCCTTTCAGGATTCTCAATAATAGATTAGTTTCTTAATGAAACTCGTTGTGCCTGTCAACAGTATCTAAATGGAGACTTCTGGAAAGAGCATGACTGTGGAACCTCTTATGGAAAAAGGTTCTTCTTTGGGTGATTATTCTTCCTAAAAGCCACTGTGCAGTCAAGAAGGAGATCCGTGAAAGTGGGAAGATGCAGACACACAAGTCTAGGCCATCCACATTAAACACCCAAGAGGGGGAAACAAACCCCCTCATTTTCCTGCAGGAGTAGACATGAGTAAGAGATGTCAGTGCAGCTATGACATCTGTTTACATGGGGATTTTATGCACCTGTTCACTAGGCAATAACAAATGCTTACCATGGTGGTAGCTGTATCACACGGTACATATGCTGCTTCTGACATACATAACACCTCTTTAAGGAAACACATGGCCCCATATGTCATGAGAACTTGTTTACATTCTACAATACAGTAATGGAAAATATGTTTCATAATAAATGTTTTCATCATTTTTGTGTTTAAGGAAAGAATGGGAGTTTTATGCCCTAGCTGTCAAGCTGAGTGTCCTCCCTCATTGTTCTCATTGAGAGATATGTGCTTTTGGAGCAAACTTCCTACAAGCTTTCCAAGTTCAGGGAAGCTGGGATCTCAACTGGTCAGTTTTAATGGCTGATGCTCATGAAAAAGGTAAAATTGAAAAAAAAAGAGTAAGATTGGGACATTTATTTAGGTGTAAACCAGTGTATTTGTTTCTTTTGTTTGTTATCAAGCAACCAACTTCTGGTGACTTGACAAGAGCAGATGTCCTACATTGCCTGCATAGAGCTCCTGGGACACTGAAGCCACCTCAGGAAGATTATCCCCATCTTTGTCCCCATCATATTTGCAGCCCTATCTTTTAGTTCAGTCTCTGTAGAACCAGGAAAAGGAATCATATTGCTTCACACCCGAAAAATGAAGGAGTTTTCTGTTTGAAGCTTGTCTAGTTTTACCTTCCCAGAAATGAATTTGAATAGCTTTTAGCTTTGATATGGTTAGGTTGAGATTATTCAGATTTTGCTTTTTCCTTCTAGTAGTTCTTCTGTTTTCAATCATCAATGTTTCCAGTTCATACACAGGAATCTTTGTCCTTGCTTCACTCCTCACTGCTGAGGTAAGATTTTGTCCCAGAGTTAAACAAACAGGACAGTAAGAACTCAATAAATAACCTTTTTCTGTGGAAGACAGGTCCAAGAGTTATTAATTCTGATTAAGATGACTTTTTTCCTTCATATGTACCCTAGCTGTCACTTTCTGGTATTTACTTTTGTGGAGTTAGCTTGAAAAGCAGACTCTTCCTTGTTAGGTATTTACAGACAAACTGTGAATGTTAGAGATAAGTGGACACAAAATGTTTACTATTTTGATGTAAAGAATAATACACTGATATATTGTTTGAATACATCTTTTCTCTGTTTAGTCCTGCAAAGCAGTATTCACACTATTTCAGCAATTCACTTGATAGTAAAAAATGGATTAATAGATCATTTATTCCAAAATACAATAGCTTAAGCTTGTTTCTTTGTTTTTAGATTGAATTTTGTTTAAAAACAAAGACTTTTCATGAGTTTCTTAGCACATCCAAGTGTACTGGTTATTACCCGTTATCACCCCATCTATCACATATGCATATTAAAATTAAAAAGCTTTTTATATTCTTTAGTTTAAACTAGCTGCCAGATAACTTGTTTAGAGATTTTAACTGCAGTTTTGTGAGACATGCAAAGTCTATTGGCTTTTTTTCTTTTCTTCTTTTTTTTCTCCATTGGTTTAGTTTTTATGCAATGCAATATTTATACTTTTCTCCTGGACTCCTTTCCAGACTGGAAAGTCCTTGTGTGTTTTGGCCAAGCTTGGACAAGAGACACGACTCTGTGTGATCTGACAAACTGGGGCCACAGAGCTCTTCAGAACCTTCTGAAATGTGTCAATGCCAAAAAGATAATAAAAGTATAAAAATAGATTGAACTGCATTTTCCCTGACATTTTCTGACAGCTATTCTCAGTGTTACTTTCGGAGTTCCTTGAAGCCTGTGCAGTATGTGAGGGCACAAAGGTACTCTTGCCCATACGCATTGGAGGACAAAGATACTTATTTTGAGAGTGCCGTTGCAAAAAAGTTAAAACAAAACACCTCCCAAACTGTCTGGTCCCTGCAGTTTGCTTAATGGTTAGAAATATGATATATTATTTAATATCTCAAGAAGCCAAGGGCCTGAATTTATCAAAGCAAATAAGTCTCTTTGATTTCAAGGATGCTTAAAGTTAACTGTGTGCTTCATTGCCTTGCAGAATTGGGGCCATATATTTAGTGGTAATGCACAACCTATTAAAAAATGACCTGGCAAAAGCATGGGATTACAAGGTTTTAATAGTCTTCAGTTTCATTTATAAATAATTCCACTTTCATATAAACATATAAAAGTATATAAACATTAACACATAAAAACTTAAGGAGTTTTGGCCATATGATGAATTTGCATCTGATTAAATAATTCTGTTTCTCTCTATTGAAGCTTGGTTTTGATCCCACAGATATATATATAAAATATACATCTGTGTATATTTACATGTAATATATATAAATGTAGGTTATTCCTGCAGTTAGGTCGAGACTCCTTTTAAATGTATAATAGTACATATAATAGAGGGGATAGCAAGTCCTGTTTGACTTAGAATTCTTGGCAGTAATTTCTTTCTTTTAAGTATTTTTCTCCTGTTTCTTCATTTTATTCCTTACAGCCATGGAAAGAGAAGTATTTTGAAAATGTTTGGGACTCATTTAAATGTTACATCTTAATCCATCTATTTTTTTTAATATCCTTTAGAAGAGAATGTTTTCAACTGTGTCAGGGTACACAAGGACCTTTTAAAACAGTGATCGTAGTTTTGCTTTCAGAGTTTTGTACATGAAATATGCCAACTGAAATCTGCAGTGAATTCTTACCTATGACTTTCTCCTATAAACTTTACTGAACTGGATTATTGCTCACATACTTAGGTGTCTTGTTTACAGCAGAGTGCTGACAAGCTTCATGAATGGGAGGACAACATCATTAAAAAAAGAAAATAACTTCAAATCCCTAAGGAAGAACAGTTTCCCAGCATTTTAAGACAGCATACAATGCTCCATCACCCTGAAGCCAACCTTTTCTTTGAGCTATCTTCAAGACAAGAAACAATATGATAACAACCTACAGAAACTTGGCAGGGTAATTAAATAATCATTTTTCTTCCAATGTCCAATCAAACCGTAAGGTGAAAAATCACAAAGATGAGACAAATTTTATTTTGTCTTCATATGCACTGAGTGGTTTCTGAGAAATATCATTTTCTCACTGCAGGGAACCAGTGCTCACTAATAGCAGAGCCAAGTAAAATTTCTGAAAATTGTTATTGTAATGTTTACATAATGAGATCATATTTTTTTCCCTTATGAAGTACAGGTGCAAAATCTAAGCACTTTGCTCCCAGAAGTGCAACCTTCCAGTTATTTCTTTCTTAAGTGGTCCTTGCAAATGTAACCAGCCAGCTATTAATAGGCTATTGACAGCCTTGGGAAATCTCTTCTTCTTTTTTTTTTTTATTTTTTGCCCCTTGCAACCCTACTAATGCAAAACCCCAAACCTATCACTCAAAATCTTTCAGCTCTTTCATTCCCTTACTGTCTTTTTTTTTTTTTTTTAATTTCTATTTATTTTTTGAGGACCAGTAAACCTACAGAAGAGCATCTGCTAGACCCTTCGTGGAGAAGCAGACATGTGGAAGCCTTGCAAATATAAAAGCCAGGAGGGGGTCAGGCCCCAGATGGTGTTTGCTCTTAACGAGGAGAGTCTTTATCCTCCAAAAGAAGGGAGGTAGCACCCTCTAGCACTGAGCCTTTGCTACCACTCCAATGACAGGCACTGCCAAACATAAATCAGAGTGATAACAGCCTCTACTGGGGATTCAGACCCACATTTTCCTGCATGGAAGATAAAATCTTTTCTGGTTCTTAATTCAATCACATACCCAACTGGCAATCTTGCATATCAAAATGGGAATCCTGGGAGGCTGCTGGAATATGCAGATCAACAGAAGCTAATTAGCATTTACTTGCAGCCATCCTTAACTGATTGGCAGCACAGCTGTGGGGACCAAGCAGAACATGCTGAGTTGCATATTTGTATGGCCACCTGCCATTTGGTGGGATCCAAAATAGTGTAAACTACCACTTCACAATAACTCAGTGACCTTAGTTTTGAAGTAATATTGAACAGACATATTTGGCTAAGTGTATAATTAGTGCTTATTTCACCTGACACGCAGTTCAACAATAGGCTGTGCAGCAGTACCTTCCTAATTCGACATGTTGATGTCTTAATTGAGATTGACAACTTGTTAGAGAGGTACTGCATTTCCAATGCAGCCTGAGATCTACCCATCATCACCAACTTCCCTGAGCATATGAAACAATGTGCTTTTGTGCCTTAAAACATATTCCAGCTATTCAGATCTGAACAATCAAACATGAGGGGAGCGCACTGATGAAAGAAACGGGTCCAGTTCTTGCAGGGGCTTTATGTGAGTAATTTTATTGCTTTGCTCCTGATGTGTCGTGGAGTGGGTTATGACCCAGAAAATAAAAATGTCAGGAAGCATAACAACAAAAAATAAAGGGAGAAAGCACACTTAGGCAGAAGGAAATTCAGCATTGGAGGCCAGCTCCCACAATGGTGGTGAAGTGAAAATGAATGAAAGCTGTTCCAATTATTTACTGTAAAATATTGAGAAGAGAGAGGTGCCTCCCAAGGTTAAGCAAGCAAAGATCTGTAGCCTGATTGTCTCATCATCCTAATCTGGAAATCTGGGTTACCTGAACATTGGGATACCCCTTTGTTTCCAGGCCAAAATATCAGAAGCAGATCAAATTTGTGTATCCACTGCAAATGAAATAGAAATTACCTCTGTCAATTGGCATGTTTGTTCAGGGTGCCTGGACTGGCTTGTAGCAACAAGAAATTTGATTCTGTTTTAGACTGCATGCCAGAAAAATGAAAACAAATAAATATATATATATATATATTATCTGCATCTGATAAGTGATTAGAAAAGTATATCTAGGATTGCTGATACAGTGAAATGTAATGATATATACAGGCAGTATATATAATGGAAGATGTAGGAGTGTAACAATAGGTCAGAATGGAGTTCTTGCTTGTGTGTTTCCAAAAGGGGACCCCAGCCTGTGAAATATAAGTCCCTTCAATCAAAACAATGTCTTCATTATTCCTGTGTCACATATGGACAGGAGCACGGCCTGGAGTTCATCTGCTGTTCTTTACCTGAGGAAATGCTATAAGAAATCCTGCTATGCCATTCTTGATGTGCTAGGGCTAAGTATACCCAGAGATACTCTGGAAGCACACAGCCCCAAGGCATTGCATGTTATTAAAGCCCACACATTTACACACATTCCTGATAGTGCAAGAGAAGAAGTGGCCAAGTTCAGAGCCCTCCTCTCTGTACCCCCATGAACCATGTGAGGTATGGATGGACAGAGCTCCCTGTGCCAGCAGGTCCAGGTGAGCTGCCTCTGCAGAAGTCATTCCAATAATTGCTTGATGCTTGCTCTTTGCCACATTCTTCATCAGTGAACGTTGCAGCAGCTTTGCTCTTGAGGTCTGATGTGAAGGCTTTGCAGCCATAGCCCAGAACTGCCTTGGCTCTCTTTTCTGTAGCCACACTGAATCAAACCATCTGCCTCATTCAGCTACTGAAAGAGAAAAATCACAACTTGACTACTAAAAAACCCTGCCAGATAAGCAAATACTTCTGAACTAAGGCTTTGTAGGCAATTTACCCCTATTGCAATGAATTTTGCAATATATAGTAAATACTGCAAGGTGCTGTAGATGTAGACTCTGTGCCCAAAGGCAACCAAAGGTAACAGAAGTGTCTTGGATGTGCTTTAATCACTGAAAATGATCATGAAATTTTGTACTTTTGTTTGTGGACTTAAACAGGGACACCCTCAAGTTAGGGAGATCATATTTTTCAAGGATCTTGCTCCTGCCCAGACAGATGTGGACTTCCTAGAAAGTTACTTGGACACTGTCTTGTGAGGATCTGAGCAGGATTTGTAGCTGCATAAATGTAGAGTGGAAGAGGCATTGGAGTTTCAGCTGATGGGCAACTTGACAGCCCATTGAGCAGATTGCTGCAGCTCTGGGCTCTGTGCATTCATGGAAAGCCAGGAGCATTGGCTCCCAGGCACTGAGACTCCCATTCATCTGGGACTTCCAAGTTCCTGTCTCTGTATTAGGCAACCAAGTGGAATTTTAATTGGAGACTTATCCAAATTGCCTGATAATTTTTCAAACCTTCTAGATTTCCTTCTTCTTCTCCCAAATCAGAATGAAAACAAGCTCTGGAATATTAAAATAATTCTCGTGCCAGAATTCCATATCTTCATCCAAGTCTGCTTCTAAATTTGTGTCACAATAGAGTTTGGGACTGAGCTGTGTCATATTGCATCAGGCTGTGGGAATAACAGCCTGACATTGCTCATACTCATCACAGTGCCTTTTATGTATCAAGATGATTGTAGCTCATCTCCAGCTCATCTCCAACATCTCCAGGTGTTCCTAGGGAAGGATTGACCCTGTGCTCTGTACCCCAGCCAGGTGTTTCTCTCGCATTTTCCCCAGAGCATGGCACTTGTACCATCACTGCTCCATCTCCTTTACAATGGAAATGGCTCTCACTTAGGAAGCTCAAGAGCTAAAGAAGCTTAAGTATGACAAAAAGCTACTGGACCTTGCAGAAGACAGTCTGGGAAATACTTTGTGCCATCCCTGAAGTTAGAGAGGGGGACCCTGCTAGAATTTAAGACAATTACATGTATCTTGGCTTCCTGTTAGTGAAGAAAAGTACTCTACCTGTTTAGGGGCACATTCTGGAATTTCACTTACTGGAAATGTCCATCCAGGAGAGATCTCAGAAGCAGCAGGGCAGTTCATCCATCAGGCAGGCTCTGGGATGCCCTTTCATTAGGATTTGTCCTGATCTGTGGTGATGATTTAATAGTCAATTGGAGCACTCCAGTTTGAAGCCTGTGCTGCAAGCAGCAGTGGGATGCAGTCCTCACTGAAGACTTTTGCTTCTTTTCCACTATGCAAAATAACAAAAAAGACTAATCTTAAAACTGCTCTTAATGAGTATAACCAAAATATTAACAGTAGTAAACAAGAATACATTTGCTCATAACTTGTCATATCAGTGTAATAAATTAAGCCAGAAACACATTAACATTTGACAGCTTAAACAATGCAGGAAAAAATACAAACCTCACAGGGACTATGTGAAGCATGTTGGCAGTTTAACAGACATTTTGAGATGTAGATACATATATCAACCTTTCTGAATTTAGTCTTGATAACTCCTTTTCCTCTGTGTGCCAAAACACTGCCGTGTGAAGACTAATGAGTTCCAGATTTGTTTATCTTTGGTGGCTGAGGCAGATTCATGAGCCCCCTGAACCTATTTTACAGCAGCCCTGTGATACCAGCGTGCAACACCAGGGGCAGAAACGTCTCTCTTATGCTGATGGATACATAAGATCTTCTAAGAGAGATGTGCCTGGCCATCTGACACAAGACATCGTGTCAGATGTGTTCTGGATAATCTATATGAGTGAATTGTCCTGCCTGTTATCTTTCATATGTGTTTTATGTTTATGTTCAGAGGTGTAATAACAAATGTTCTGAATAAATCTTGCATATGAAATATGGATTATTATGTCTTACAGCAAGGCTTTGTGTCGTGTACTCACCAGATTTTCATATGTGTGATTGTGTTTCCCAAATTTTTTTTCTGTTTATATTGTGAGAGCTCTCAAATAAACATCATAGATCAGGAAGACCTTGGGCTGCCAAAGTGAACTTCTTCCTTTTGCTTTTCCCCTTTTTGAGTTCTACTGATTTGTTTTGTTCCTTAATATTTTGGGTTTTTACTACTCAGGGAATTTTGGTGTTTTGGTGTTTGCCTTTGTTAAGACATGTGGTCATAACTGGCAAAAGGAAGGGTTTGGGTAATGATTGTACTTGATGATCTGAGAGATCTTTTCCAACCTTAATGTTTCCATGCTTATGCATCTTTATTGGAGTCAAAATACAACATTTAGTAGCCTTTTGTGAAAGCAGAGCAGAGCATTTTCCTGCTGAAAGTCCAAGCTGGTGATTTCTTTGTGGACTAATCTTGACTCAGTTCTAAAGAAAGGGGATGGTTTTGACCTATTTCCCCCTCAAACTCATGGCTCTTTTTCATCTCTTGACAGGACAAAGGTGTTGCAAAGGCACCTGGAACAACTTGAAGCAGAGAGTGTCCCTGGAGGACACCAGTCATGATGGTGAATCTGCCTCTCCTGCCCTGGATCTGTCCAGGGACACAAGGGACAGCCAAGGCATGTGCACAGGGATAGCTGTGGGTATCACACAGCAAGTTAAAACAACTCTGATGAACACTTCACTTTCTGCCTCCAGATTTCTTATTCATTATTAGCACTGTAGCAGAGGATCTAATGTACCCTTACCATAGTTACGGTCCAAAAATAACGTTTTTTCCTCGAATTTGAATGTGGTGTACATGTTTAAGTAACTTTACTGATGATTTTTTTCCTGTTTTAACAGATGTATTTTGACTAACTACTTCTGCAGAGCAATTCCTTCTTTAGCAGAGACTGCTCTGTGTCCTTCTCTTTCTTGTAAGTAATTTTTTTCAGAATTTTTAACTGGTGGAGACAGGTCATATGTATTAAATAAGCAGAAAGAAAAGTCAATAATCCTCTATTTCCTTTATTCTGACTTGAAAATTATAAAATCCAAATGCAACCAGAACCACAGCAGATTTTCTGTGCAAGTATCATGGTACGCATGGTAGCGGTGTCCCATGGAGGTGCAGTGCATGCAGCTGCTTGTACTGTGTGTTTTGGAAGGAAGAGTGAAACAAGGTTTTTTAGGAAAACTGCATTCTGTGTAGGGATTATTTTGGGGGCTATTTGTAAGAGAAGCTTACTTGCTATTTGAATATTTAATAAGTGATACAATGCCTGGACTATGCTTTTCTTGGAACTGGCCTTAAGCTCTTTTCAATAGCAACACTAAACCAAGGTCAGAATTTATTGCAGAGTAAAATGAGGTAACAAATGCTTTTGGGGTTTCACTGTCCGTGGATCTCTGTGTTGTTTACCATGTGCAGCACAATCCTGTGACAGCCCAACACAGCCTGGTGCCCCCCTGTGCCGTGCAAGGGATGAACACACGGTGAGAGACAGTTCCTGGCCTGGAACATTTACAATCTAAATAGATGTGGCAGGTGAGAAGCGGATAACGGGGAATTTTGTTATAAATGGACATCTGATTTGGTGAGAGGGGGAACCCATTCAGCCGTGGGCAAGAATTTTGCCCACCCCAGGTGGTTGCTGAGCCTCCTCTCCCAGGTCATGCTGCTCTCTCAAGCTCTATTTCATGCCTGTAAAAGCAACCATTTAAGTTTGATTTTCTGAACAGAAGAAAAATATACAAAGAAAAAAAAGCCATCCCACAGATGAACAGTAGTCCATTTCTGTACCATGAACCATGACTGTCCTTGCTCCAGTAAAAGCCAGACCTCCTCATAACATACCTTATAACCTGTTAATTATGATTTCCTTCTCTAACATTTGGATCACACTGCTAAATATTTTTAAATATCTATATATGTGTTTTTTAAGCTGCTGGGTTTGGGTTACACCTTTTCCATATGCCCAACCCACACAATCCCATCAACGCTTTCACACACCAGTCAAACACTCTATATTTGTGTGAAACTCACTGAAGGAAAAAAATTCCTATTACTACTACTACTAATACAAATTCATTTCTCACAACTATTAGTGTTTTCCTGAATGCTGCTGAATGAACTCCCTGCAATTCAATCTCTAACTTTTTATTGTGTTGATTCAGTGAAGATTTTTGATTTGTATTCATAATTATTCCAGTCCCATCACCACATGCCTTATTTTTTTATGTTTTTGTGCTTGACAAAGCTCCCTCTCCAAAACTTAATCACTTTCTGTTTGAGCAATCCCCGAATACATTTTTACATTCTGTTGTTACTGAGAATGATGTTCTGAAAGTTGATATACATTGCAACAGCAGGTGTTAAGGCAGGCAAGTAGGGAACAAAAGCTCTTAGAGCATGAAAGAGTCTAATAATAGACAATTTGTTCACCTGGCACTGGCTGCTTAAGCATTTGAGATGAGCTCATTGTTATTTGGCCATGAGCTTTCTTGGTCGTAGGGATGAAAATATGGAAAATCCAGGTTGTGGAAACAAAGGTCTGCTAATATTAGAACAGCACTAAATGGGGCATGATCAAGCTGGGGAGGTTGCAGGGTGAGCTGTGGGGTTTAAAGCAGTGAAACATTTCCATAACTAGGAAAGCAATCAATAAAGTCACAGTCGTGTCTGTTCTTGCAATAAAATTACATGTGTAAATGTTTTCAATAACTCTACAACTGGGCAAGCTGTTCAGAGCAGCCTTGCATTCAGAAGTGCAGTTCAAGCTTTTTCCAGGCCTGTTGAAAACGTGGCTGTTAGTTAGGGATGCTCCCCATGGCCAGCAGAGATAGCCAAGCTGGTCAGAACGGAATCATCCACCCTCAAAGGCAATTCCCAGCAGCAATCCTGCGGGAGCATGGGGCACTGCTGGGAGCACCACCGTGCCCCACTGGAGTCCCAGGCATGAGGAATGCAGGGTGTGTGTCCAGACCCAGAGCATGGGGTGTGAGGAAGAGGATGCTGGTTCCTGGGAGCACATTGAATGCCTCCCTGCAGGCTGTTAGAAGCATTTGGGAAGCTTCTTCAAAAAGGGGAGTGCACCCACTCTAGGGAGCCTGGAGGAGAGCAGACATGACTCTGTGCTTGGCTGTGGTTCCTGTCCACTCCCCAGAAGATAAAGGGGAAGCTGTGCTTGAATTTAAAGGACAGCAATGTAGCTGAGTGTCCCTAAATCACCTTTCTTTGGCACGTACCCTGTCCTTAGAAGAGGGCCACGCATGCTCCCCCAGAACAGACAGCAAAATAAGCATCCTTTACCCAGAGGTGCAATTTCACATTCTTCTTTTCATGTTCTTTTCACATTGTTCTAAACTTTAGGAATTTGTGTTAATTATAGCATACCATTAATTGTTGGTTTTGCTTTCAGAGAGCAAAAATCCCTCCGATTTTTTAATTTTCTTTGATTTCCATAGGAAATGCCACAAGACCCTGATCCAATTTACCCCTTTAAGCCATGCACACAGTTGTTTGCTTGGATCCCAAGGAGATTAAAGGATGAGGGGACTACAAATGCCACTAGATTTCTTTCCTTAGGCAGCCTGTGGAGATGAATCCTGCGTCAGCAGTCACAACTGGTGAGCTCCCTCTTGGCTTCAGTTCTACTAAAACTTCACTTTATCTTCATAAAGTCAGGTTGACCTTCTAGTTTGGTTGTTAATCAAAAGTCTCAATTCCTCAATATTATGGGTTCAGTTTCCAGGAAACACCAATCTTACACTCTTTACAATCACTGTAGGTCAATGAGCCCCCACCACCATGCAGCGCATTGGACTCATTTTCCAAACCAGCACAGTTAGGGCAGATTTTGGGCCAAAAACCACCTTCCTAATAAGCTTAAACTGTAGTGGATTGACTGTTGTGTTGCTGTCAAGAAGGGCTTATTTCACACCAGTGGTATTCATCAGGTATTGCAAACATTTATGGCCAAGTTAAGCTCATGCAACAAGAGGTCAACATAATCCTACACCACCCCCAAAAAAATCATAACTAGAATACTTGAACACTGATGATGCTAACAAATGTTTCACAAGTAGGCAATGGTTTAAAAAAATGTGTCTAAATACCTTATACTTTGTATAATGAATATGCTGGAGAAGTTTGTCAGCATTTAGCAATCAGTTCATGCATTCCTCGACCAGAGCAGTTGTGCAGGCACAGTTTTAGTGCCAGTGTGCAGGTCTGCTTGCCCCATACATGTATCATTGAAAAATCAAGGACCAAGGAGTTATTTACTTCACATCAATTGTTTTTGTTCTCCATTCACTCTATTTTTCCTTTGGAAATGTCAGCTGGAATTTGGCACGTAAGGGTTTAGGTATCTGAAGGGAGGCCACAGCACTGAGTACAGATCAGATTGCTTTTCCTTGCTAAACTCCCCCCTTTGCATTCCAGCCTGACAAAGTTTTGTTGGAGTTACTCAATACATAGATAACTAAGTGTTTTAAATACTAATTAAAATATATGATGTTTAACTGTTGGCTTATGCCATTTGTTTATGATGGAAGACAGCAGGGAAGCAGGATCATCTATTATAATTATCAGCAGAGTATTTCTTTTCATCTCTTCCTATCCAAGAAATAAGTATGTCAAGGCACTGACTTGGTTCTTGTAAACATCCTTATTTCCAACAGAATTTCTTCCTGTACCTTTCCATTGTCTTATCTTTCAATTGACCCTGAATCTACCTTAAAACAATACATTTCAAGTTCCTTCTTTTTTTTTTTATACTTGGAAAGTTCTGTTGGAATTGTTTCAGGCCAGCAAGCTTGCTGCCCTGGTCTCAGTATGCAGAAGTGTGTTCCCATTAATCAAAGGAAAAGTTGAGTAAAGTGGTACAATCCACATTCTCATTTTGAAAAATTAAAAGGCAGTATCATTATTAAAAGGCAGTTCTGCTAAATGTTTTCTGATGGAGGGAGAATTGGGACACACTACACTGTCCAATGACTTTGCCAAAGATATGACACCAAGAGACACAATAAATGGATGTATAAATAGTAATTGTCCTGAAAGGGGTAGTCATAAATCACAAAGTGAGTTGCAGGAGGTTTCTTTCTTGGTGATACTTGAAATGTGATCTATGTTAAATTAAAAGAAAATCAGATTTTCTCTTTTGGTTGTGTTGAAATGATTTAGAAACCTGAAACACAATTTCCCTGAAGCAGAATCCTATGCAAACTACGAGGCTTTGCAGTAAACATTAGATCAGGGTTTGCAAAAGGAGGGGTTTACTGAAGAGTACAAACCAGCAATTTGTTGGAGTAAGAGGTTATTAATCATACTACACTTAGGGTTAGCAAAGCTCTGGCCTTGAATCAGCAACTCACTACAAAAAATTGAATCACTCCAGTAAGAACAAATAAGTTGCTCTGTGAAGTTCTGCAATGGATCTCAAAAGACCTTTTCCCTTACAAAACAGCCCCCAGTTGTAATGAAAAATGATCCTTATATTTGTTGTGATCATTTATCAGCAGAATGTGACCCGTCTCATGCTGTCTGTAGATATTTTCCCAGGGTTCATCCTCAGTGCTCATGTGGAGAGATTACCCGCAGATCACCACTTCCCTTTCTTTCCTGAACAGCATCTGTCTTAATATGTACATAAAGAAACAGAACTGCTGAAAACTTGGAACCTGAAGAGTTTGCAAGACAGCTGACAGTTTGAGAACCTTATCAAAAGCTGTTTCTTCCTAAGAGCTGGGGTCCTGCAGATGTGCCCCTGCAGAATTGATCCAAGTCTTCCAAGTCTGGTTTAAGTACCAGACCAGATACAGCATTCATAGGGCACTTTGAAGTCTGGGTCCAGAAATCCTCTAGCCACCACCCTGTCCTCTTCCAGGGGCCTCTCCATGGCCAAGTTTCTGCTGTGCCTATAGCTGTGATGTGTAGGTTGGCTTCACTAGCTGCAATTCCCTGTAATAACATCAGGAAGTAGACCCTCGATAAGATTTGGAAACAGGGACCAGCTCAATTATGCAGCTATGTGACCTTATTTTATTTGCTTTGGTGTCACAGTCTGCCTCTTGTCCTGCTGCTTGTTTGTCACACTCCCTTGTGCTCTGGTTTGAATCAAATGAGCTCTCCTTCTGGTTGTGTAGCTTAGGATATATGGAGGCCCCAGGAAAACAGCCTGGGGTCTTGAAAAACACAGATCACAGATTTGCTTAGGGAAGGACAGTTTTGGAAAGGTGGAGGGAGAAGAGGGAACCTTGACAATAGGGTAAGGGGTGCTGGTTTTAACCTAAAAGAGGGTTGATTTAGATTAGGCATAAGGAAGATGTTTTTACAGTGAGGGTGGTGAGGCATTGGAACTGGTTTTCAGAGAAGCTGTGGCTGCCCCATCCCTGAAAGTGGGTCAGGTTGGATAGGTCTTGGAGCAACCTGGTCTAGTGGAAGATGTCCCTGACCATGGCAGGGAATTAGACTAGATGAACTCAAAACATCCCTTCCAACCCAAGATATTCTATGATCCTATGAAGAAAGTTGGCAGTCACAAGGACACCAGGATAAAAGCGGATGTGATGGACCTAATGCACCTCACCAGCCCTTTTATTACGTGGCAAGGAGAATTCTCTGAGCAGGACATTGGACATCAACTGCCAGCCCAAAGAGAGGCTCTTCCAAGACTATTGTTTTTCTGGTATTCCCATAAATCTGTAGTCATCAAGTGACAGTATCTTTTCTTGTTTTAAAAGATTATTCTAAAAGAGTGGTGTAAATCTTTTGTTGGGTACCTGAACCCCGTTATATAACGCAGGGACTCAAGATGGTCAGACAGCCCATCATATTTATTGATGCACTTTCTGGTTTCATAACTTATTGTCATCAGACACAGTGACTTCCTCAGCAGCAGCCAAGAAGCTAACCTGACTCCCAGGCAGAGATTTGAGTTCAGTGGCAGGAGTAGAAGCCATTGGTAATTTAGGAGTTAGCTGAGGATGTTTCGTTAGCATAGCCTCCAGGTCAGACATTGCTTGCTAGTAAATAGGTAATAAATAACCACTAACAGTGTCAGCTTCCTCCTATTTATTCCCTTATTCTGTATTCCAAGTCTCTTTGTTCCACAGGACAAATGACCTGGTTGGAAAGACACAAGCCACAGCCAGCTCTCCCTGCTGACTCCTGCTTCCTGTGCAAGTCTGTGGAATTGGTGCCTTAGGCCATCCTGATACCTGCAGCACTGCAGGTAAATCATTGCTGCCATCAGGGAACTCCCAGCCAACCTTGCTGTGTCTCGTCTCTTGCCTACCTGTGTGGCTGACCTGGTCCCCAGCCAGGGATCATTCTCCAGCTGGGAATTTGGCTTTCTAGCAGCAATCTGCTCTTTTTGTGAGAGCAAGTAGTCAGGTATGTTTGCCGCCTTCTTAATTTTTTCTCCTAGATTTCGTTTGGTTTATCCACCTTGCTAAATCTGGTTAAAAGGTAGCTGTCAGAAGATTTATGCAAAAAATTTCATGCTGTACCTGCAGTAAGCAAAGTTTTCTCTGCTTATTATTCATCCAGCTCCTGGAGTTTGGACAGATAGTTTGTATTAATAAAATATACCCTAATATCAAAACATTTTTCAAGCCAAATCTATTAATTACTTTTTCCATTATCTGCCTGGCTCTACACATAAATAAATGAAAAAAACAGAGAAGACAGAGACATGACAGGATCTGTTATGTAAATCACTCTGTACATCCCAAACTATCTTTTGGGGCAGTGCTAACTAACTTATGACAGGTCACCCAATAGTTATCCATAAATTATTAAACTGACATAAAATACATCCAGTAATACTTCTTGAGTTAACAATACTTGACTCCCAACTTGAACCAGCCTGTTTGAGAAAAAGGGCCAAAAATCATGGTAAGTTTCAAGCTCTATGTTCAGAAAATGGCATTTTTCTCTGTGTGTGAGTAGATGTTGAATCCCTTTGTAATATCTGGGAAAGTTTCACCATTGCATTGCTTCACTGCACAGTCCATTTCCTCACCTGAAGGGATGGAGGAATCACTTGTGCCCTCTACCTGTGTATCCCACAAGATATTGCAGATCCCAGTTTGCTCTGGGACATTCCAGTGACATTTTCCAGCTTCAGCATTTGACTAACTGCTTGAACCTGACTTTGGGTAGACTTTTAGTTTTCCAGAGGCATGAGCACAGATCTGAAAATCTCACTATCATGGGTACATGCTAAAGATATGTGTAATTATTGAAATTAAGTTGACAGAGAGTAGGGTTGGATAAGGTAGTATGAAGAAATTCTTCCCTGTGAGGGTGGTGAGGCTCTGCCACAGGCTGCAGAGAATCTGTGAATGGATGACCTATCCCTGGAAAAGTTCAAAGCCAGGTTGAATGGGGCTTGGAGAAATCTGGAATAGTGGAAGGTGTCTCTGTCCACAGCAGGGGGGTTGGAACAAGATGAGCTTGGTCCCTTCCCATCCAAATCGTTCCATAATTCTATGAAAATGCATTTCCCCTTTGCCAGTGAAGAACAGTTCCATAAATGTGTGCACTCAATGTATCTTCAGTCCAGATTATTTCTCTCCATGTCCTTTGCAGCCTTCGTGTTTCTTCTCATTATGCTAATGGGTGTCCACGTGCTGTGGACTCAGCTTGCCTTTGCTTGAATTTTGCATTGAGCTTTCAATTAGAGGGATTCAAACAGATTATTCTGGCACCACTTCCCCCTCCAGAAATCCAACTCTTATTGCACATCAATTTTTAAAAAGGTGTTAGTGATACTCAAGGAGCTGTCAGATATCTGCTGTGCCTAAGGACAAGGGAATAAACTCACCTGGAATTAGGATAAAACTGCTTCCCATAACCATGGAGTCATGTGTCCATGGGATGGCAGGGGATGACACACTCCTGCTGGAAGATCTCTCTTTACATCCCCTCACCTGAAAACTGGGAATTTGATGAGAGAGAGGAAGATTGCATAAGGCTCAATTCAAGCACATGCAATATTTTGGTCAGAATTTTTTTTTTAAATGCATTAATATTGGATGGGTTCTCACATCTCCAACTATGAATCATTTGAAGTTTGCTAGCCCTCATGTCTTTCATTAGTCAAGGATATTTGCTTCATTTTCCACCCATTTTTCTTCCTTTTGTCACCTCAGCTTTGCTGCCTTCAAGGAAACAATACATTCCAGAGGCTGCTTTGCCCATAGAAAGTGCCCAGGATTATTTAGTTCTGGTTCATCTCCCAGTGATGCACCTTGAAACTCCGCCCCTACCTATCTGTAATCCAACCTACTTTTCCTAAGCAGGAGTTAACTTTTTATTTGTCATGGGACTCGTGCCTTATCTGTTGCAGTATCAGTCACACAGAAATTTCCTCCCCTGAGCCCCAGCCTGTTGCCGCAGTGGTGCAGGAAAGACAGGCTGTCAGTTCAGCCCCACTTTCTCCTCAAAGGAATTATAGGATCCTGGAATGGTTTGGGTTGGAATGGACCTTAGAGATCGTTTTTTCCAACCCCCTGCCTTGAGCAGAGACACCTCTCACTAGACCAAATTACTCAAAGCTCTGCCCAACCTGGCCAAGTTCAGCTTAGCTGAGTTCAGCTAAGCTTTCTAATCACAGCTGTCCAAAAATATACAGAGCCTTTTGGTTCATTAGACATCATTTTGATTTATGCCATTGTTATTCCAAGCTGTTACTGTACAGGTTTGTATTGGGTTTTGGTGTGGTTGAACTGTTAGTGTTACTGATACAGCAATATTGCAAATGCTGGTGTTATTGACAGAAATGCAGTTGCCTTGTGCTGATGTTTTTGAAGATCAAATATCATCTGATACGAATAATCTCAAGAAGAGAAGTGTTGCTGCTTTTGACACTCAGGGAACTATTTGTATGCAAGATTTTGAATTCTCCATTTCAAACATACCTGAGCAATAATTATGGAAAGTCAAACCAGTTTAGAGATGGCTAAAGAGGTGCTGAAGTTGGACGATGGAGTGAGCTCATGTCTGTGTCCTTGTGATCCTCCAGCTTCCCTGAAACCACCCTCTACCACTTTGAAGGAGTTGCAAGTGCCACATGCAGGGCTGGGCTCACTCCAGTTAGAAGACCCTGACTGTGGATGGTTAGAGCTGCCAACAGCACATTTTGCAGATGCCTGCTGGCTCTGGAGCCCTTCCCCAGCCTCAATGGTGTCAAACCCTGACCCTTACCGACCCTTCCAGCCTGATGTAAAAAACCATCTGCATGCAAAAGCTTTGGAGGAGGCCTGATGGCATGGGATTGGGAGCTGGGTGGAAGGGCCTTGATTCTGCCAATTGATTTATTGGCTGGTCATATTAATTTGCTTTGTTGTGAGGGAGGATCATTATGTTGCCAGGTGTATACTCCAATTGAACAGTGAATCTAGCTAATTGCCAGGGCAGGCACCCAGAGATCGGGAAAAAACTTCAGTGAAAACGAAACAAAAACTTAATGTACAAAACAACACAAAATATCTTGAAAATAAAACCTCTTCAGCTACTGAGTGGGGAGGAATAGGAAAGGAATTTAGGGCAGGCTGGGGTTGTGGACCCAGCAGCACAGCCAGGAGCAGAGCTTCGGCCCTCAAAGCCCAGGTAGGACTTGTCTCAGGGCTGTGTCTGTAGAGGATGCTCATCTCTGCTTCCCAAGAGAGAAATTCAGTAATTCCCCTGGCAAGGAGGGGAGTGAAGCAGAGACAGAAGCAGCTGGAGGGATGAGGTGAGATGGGATGGGATGGCATGGGATGGAGTCACCACTCAGTTCCTGCTCCCCAGCCTTGTGTCCCCCAGGACTGGGATAACAGGATCCCAGATTTTGTCATCAGGTCTCTCAACCCCCCTTCTGCCTGGCTTTGTTTAACATCTCCTCCTTATCCACCTGCTCTCCCCAGGTTAGCAGTGTGGGGTGGGGACAACTTCTGATGGTCATCACAAGGAGAATTTGCATTACCTGCATCACCCACCTGGGGACCTGCTTGTTCCTTCATTTGGAGCCCTTAGTGGCAGGACTTAGCATCCTATTTATTTTAACTCTTATTCTCATGGGTTATAGGCAGTGCCTTTTTTCCTTCCCAAGTTGTTGATGTAATTGTTAAAATTTTGAAGGCTGCTGGACACATTGGAGGGATATGTCCTCAGCCTCTCAATAAGAGATAACTTTCCTCCAGGTTTTTAGCAACAATGCCATAAATTATAACCCCAACACAGAATTTAATTGCACAGTTAAAAACACATTTACAAGGCTTTTAGCATGCCCTTCTAAATTCTCCACTTTTTCATCTAATCTCTGTAGGCCCTTGTTACATTTGCAGAGACCTGTATGGGTTTCATTCCTGTTAAACATGTCAGTAAATCACAGCAGGAAAAAACCCTGACACATTTCCCTAGGAATTTTCTCTGCTGCCTGAGCTCCCAGCCCTGTGGCTTCTCGTTCAATAGGTCAGCCCAGACCCCATTTGTCATTGCTCTTTAATTACTGTGGAACCTCTAATCCAGGCCACAAATTCCTCCCTGCTCATACTTCTTTTTTACTTCAGAATGCGTATCTAATAGCAACCAAGGACTTTTCCTATTTTCTCACTTGGAATCTGTTTTGGGAGCTTGGAATTGCTATCTAACTGAATCAGTAACATCTGTGACTTCAGGGCAGCTTGAGTGGGAATAGTTAGGGGGTTAGACAGATTTCCTGCATTTTAGGGCTCCTTTCCTCTGAAGAGGCTGCTTTGAGACAATTCAGTTCCATTTAATGCTGCTTCTTTCCTTTTTCTTTCCATTTATTTTTGGTCGGTTAACCCCATCTCTGCCTCCTCTTTCTTCCTCTCCCCCATCCCTCCAAGTTGTTCAGAAGTTAAAACTATTTTAAAGAACCTCGCCAACATTTTGAAAAGTTTCAGTTTCAAACACATGAAAAGGAAAAGTCAGAAGGGATTCCTAGAACTGTACTGCAGCTTGCAGGTATGGCTTTGATTTTCCTTTTGGCAGGCTTTTGCCATTCCCTCTTTCATTGCCCTTCCAAGAATCGCTGCTGGGTGCCTAAAGACCTGTATGCTTCTTACACTTGGCAGGAACAGATAACAGGAATGCCACAGTTTGGGCTTTGAAAGATTAAAAGCAACATTTATTCCTTACAGTACTTTCAAACTTCCTCAAGTTAATTTAAAAGACATTTTTGAGGATGCTTAACTACTAATACTGGATTTTTCGAAACTTTCTTTTTTTTTTTTATTTTGCACATGCCATACCTGTTATTTAAACCAAATAAGAGGTGGATTAAAGTCAGTGCAATTCTTTAAAGTGCATTAACTACTTTGAGCAGTCCTTGGAAGGGGTACCCTGTGCCTCTGTAACTGGTCTCTTTATGATATCTTTGTAAAAGTTCTGGCAAGGAATGACCAGAGTTTGTGAGTGAATTTCCATTTCTCAGGAAGTTTTTGCTTCTGGTAACCAGTTTCATTGCTTGTGTTGTCAAGTAGACAACACAAGTGTCCCTTCCCTGCCTGGTGGAACAGCTGATAAATTATTCATACAGCTAATGAGGATTTTGAATTTCCAGGCAAACTGTGATGGCATTTTTAAAGGCTTGCATCACTTCAGCAACATTTTTCCCACACCTGAATGCTTCAGGCACTCAGGTGTTTTAATCACCAAGGCAGAGCTTTGCCCCTTTCTCCTCCTCCAAGTGCTTTGCTCCAACAGGAGTCCTTTGGCTATTTTGTCTGTTTTTCTGCATGAGGATTTTTCTGTGCTAATAAACATGAGTGGAAAGGGGAATCTGAGAGGGCTGAATTAATTACCAAAAGGGATCACATAACTTGCCTTGTATTAATTTTGAAATGACAAGACACAGGTGCACTTTAAGTGATGTTTCAATGGATGTTAGCATTTAAGATCCCTTCATATTTTTTTCCTTCCTATGGATCTTACTTTAGCTGGAGCATGTCAGAAAAAAAATATATCAGGGTAAGGAATCTCCTGCTGAAGTAAAGAGTTCCATGATGTGAAAGGGCTGATTATGTTTATATTACGTGTTCTCCTGCAAAAGAACCAAGCCCCCCAGCTAGTAGGGGAAGAAAGGTCACTGAAACCAAAGAAACGACTGACTCAGTGTGTTAATTCTGAAGGAAATGAGCCCTTTGGAGATGAGAGGGGCTTTCTGATCTACTTCAGGGCAAGACATGCAACTATGAAAATAAGCCTTTCCTGCTATGTTGAAGAATGAAGCAGCAAATCAGAAAGACTGGGGATTGGAAGTAAAAAAATATTTATACATTTTATTTTTACCTTTAAAAGGTCGACATGTTGGACCTTTGGCAAAGCTGTATCATTGTCCCAGATTATCATCTGCACCATCCTTGAGAAGAATTTGAGAAAGAAACACTAACAATGAATCAATTCTTTCTTGCACGTGCCAGCCAGACTTCCATGTCTGGGCTGGAAAGAGCGTTCCCATTGTTGGCCAGCCTGGTGGCATGGGGTCCTGAGATTCTCACATCCCCTTCTGCACCCACCTCACATGGACATTTGAATGTGGAGGAGGTGATAGAAGGACCATTCCCCAAAAAGCCCATAGAGGGGGTTTGGTATGTGTGTATTGTAGTTCAAATGAGGACCTGAGCCTGGATTTGAGCCCTAACTCACCTTCAGTCCACACTTTGTGGAGCTGAGCTTGCGGGGCTTTTGCTGAATGTGAGAATTAGAAACTTGCATCACTGCTGGTCCCTGTCCCTGGATGACATGGCCTAGGACAGTTCTTCTGTCCTGCTTGCCCTCACAGGTGTGTCCCAAGAGCACAAAATCCTTCCCATATATGTCACCACAAGAGACAGTGTGACCTGTGAACAGCAGGAAGGGAGGGATGCTTGCAGAACAACGCAGATTTCTACTGCTGAAGTACAGACAGCAAATTGAATTTGGCTCTAAACAACTAAAAATGGTCTTAAACTTGGCTTGTTCCCTTCCTTGGCGTCATAGTGGACACAGTCTTTGTGGTCATGGAAAAGGACAAGGAGGGTATTGACAGTTTTTACCCCAGATTGTGTTGGTGAAGGCACTGATGGTTCTTGGGGGCTGCCAAGGGTTTAGAAATGTGCTGAGAAATCGAAATCCTCATTTAAACTGCAACAGCATCGTGAAGTATGAGCTCTATAAATCTTTACAGATTATTGGTCACCTAAATAGATAGAGAGAGAGAGCTTTGGTGCTTGTGCCAGTCATCCAGTCACTCTTGGGCAGGAGTTTTGCTCTGAAAAAAATCAAATGGAGCAGCTACAGCTACTCCCACCATAGCAGTAGGTACAGCACACACTGACTGCAACTCTTACAACAAAAGTGACGATTTTGGAAAAGCAAATCACCCTGGAAGTTGATCAGAAATGCAACAGAGGATGGATTTTAATGGCTTTAGGGGGAATATTAAGATTTATTCCTGTAAAGACTTACTCAGCATGTTTCACAAACTCCTCTTAGCGCACTAATAAGTCACTGTGTTACTGAATGCTTTGCCATTATAATTACAGCCACATGTTGTCCTTTTTACAAATAGGTCTGGCTTAATTGCATCATTTTTCAGCAGGATTTATGTGGTCCTGCTTAATCTAAAATTAGTACATGCACAAATGAAGTGCAAACTATTTTCCATCACTGAACTGTGAAATGTTTTCCAGAATGGAGATATACCAACATGTTCCTAAAAAGGTGCAATAAACAGTCAGGCAACTTTTTGATTTGTGTGTGAGCCTGCACCTATGCAAGTTTGTTAAAAGTAAGGGAAAATATACTAAAATATACATTTACTACAAAATGACAAAAAAGTCAGCTAAATGGTCTAAATCAAGTAGTCTTTTTTGATTATCACTGGTAAAACAATGGATGGGGGAAATCATAAATCTATGTAGATTATGCTAGCTCTCAGCATTTATTAAATACAGTAAGATCTTATGTGTTTTATATATTACATCAAACTATCACATGTAAATATATCACATTTATAAGATGTGACATAGACCAAGATTGTGTTGGCCTAAATTCTAAGTCACTTTCACTAATATTCCATATTGCCTACATAGCTCTGGGGGCCTAAGGACATGTATAGGGCATAGCAGAAATAAGAGTTTGGAGTGCATCAACCTAGGCCAGATATCACAATTGCTATCCCTACATACTGATTGGAAGTTTGGAACATGCATGACTCCCAAGAGTGTTAGAACTTAGACATTACAATATAAATGCATGGCCAAATCCCAACTAGATGCAAAAGCCTAATGCTGGAAGTAGATTAAATCCTCTTTCAGTTTGTATCTCATAGGGAAAAGTTACTTTGACTTCAGCAGAGTGGAGATCTTGCCATCCAGAATGGAGATTTACTTCCTGCTGTGAGGAAGTCTGCTGAATTTTAGTGAGTAAATCAGGGAGCCAAGAGAGATTCTGATATTGCTTAAGCGCTGATGTAGAAGCCCTAAGCTTTGTTCTTCCTCTAAACATGGCAGCTTCTCTCTCAATTTATTGATAGATGAGTGCAGTTTTTGAGAGCTACTCAGTTTTGTATGGAACATGGTTTGAGCAGAAAGTAAGAGAAAGGCTCTATTGCTACAACTACTTGAATATTAAAAGTAGCCCTTGGTTTAGATTTTATGCTTCTGATTTTTACTCCATTAAAGTATTTCTCCTTGTGTGTCTCAATGGGCCCAAATTCCAAAGAGTTACTTCAATCAGGGCACCCAATGACAGGTACAATGTGCTTTCAGCCATGAGAAATGCTCATGGCTATGGGTAGGAATGGGTTAACACACTACCAAACAGTAGCTTGCAGGTCACTGCCATTTCTCTCTGCCTCATCATGTCACCACAGTAATTCACACTCTGAAACCTTAAGGTTATAGCTGCAAACGTGCTGCAAACAGAAGCTTCTGAGCTGTCTCTGAAATAAGGCTGATCCTGAATGAGCAGAGTGATCCTTGGTGCTCCTTGCCATCCACAAGACACGTGTCTGCTTCTGTGTTTGGCTTAAAGTGAGGATTCTCATGTACCTTATCCCAAAGCTAAGAGAACTGCTAAACCAGTAGTGGATGTCTGGGTTCATAATTCCTGGCAGCCCTTTGACCTGGATCCTTGGAGATAACAACAGAGATGTGCCCAAAACAGGGCCCTTGGTCCTTCAGTGGTTCATGACTGTACTGGTGTTTGAACCAGGGCACCAACTCTGACATCCTCCCTGCTGCATGCAGCACATTCACAGCTTTTGCTCTTCCTAGGAATGTTTATTTTGTAAATTAATGGTAAAGGTTCAGGCTGAGGGATTTGCCACCATTTGTAAATCAGGAGTTGAGCATTTGCCTGGTATTTCTCACATTTTTTTCCAAAAGCACTTTTATGAAAGCATTTAAGCACCTATTTTGCTTGGTAAAAGCGAAGTGTGATGCAGGAGTAGGATGCAGGTGTTACAAATCACATTTGGAAAAATCATACATGAAAAAGGAGGCACTGAGAATTTTAGAGAACACTTTCCTAAGGAGATGTGACATCCTCCATGGATATGTGGCACCACTCCCTGTGAACCAGCTTTGCCCTTTCAGGTGCAAAGATTTGAACCACTTTGGCTTCTTGTGCAGGACACATGAGCCTTGCATAGAGCAGGAAACTGCCCTTGGAGTTGGGTCTCCCAAAATAATGGTCCACTAACAAAAGCAAGGGAAGAAGAGTGCTCTGCCATCTGTTATGTAAGAAAATAATTTACAATGTCCTGTAATTTTTGGTTACTGCCTCAACTGAATAAGCATTTTTAGTGTAGAGTGTATGGTTTTGAACACCTTCTGCTTGCTCTGATGTTATTGCAGAGTATTTCTCTGGAGGGTGTTCCCCAGCCTGTTTGAGTGTCAGGGGAGTCATCTCCATCTGCTGTACACACCTCAGGTGAACTACTGGCCTCCACCCATCCGACACCTGTAACACCTGCAACACCTGCCAGCTGCTCACCATGGCCACCAGGCTGCTGAGTGACACCGAGCAAGATGCACCCACAATACCTTGGAGGAAACTGGGTGGCTTTTTTATGGACTCTAAAATGAAATAGGAATCAAAACTCCTTCTGATAGAGGTAAAGCTGGAAGCAATTCCAAGCCTTTCTTGAGCAGAAAGGCTGCTCCTGACTGTTACTCCCAGGAACGAGCACTGTCATCCGCTGAACACTTCAACCACACCAAAAAAGGCACCTGGACTCAGAAGATTGAAGCTCTGCTCAGTTTTCTCAAGTTGGATATTCTGATATTTCTGGTGCAACCTGCATATGTAGAAGCAGCAAAATTTGTCTTGGGGAGCAGAGGCATGAGCTCAGAGAGCAGACAGATGGCGAACGTTATGGAGACCAAACTACGGCTCAATCTTCCCAGAGAGAGCAGGTTCTGCAAGGTAGGAGAAGTGGTTTTAAATGAGACAGTCACACAGAAAGTTGGAATATGAATGGCTTGGGTAGGGTTCTGATGCTGACAGGGAAGAGGTGGTCTGAGGACAGCACCTTGAGTGTGGAAAATTGGTGGGGGGGTGCTGCTGTCAGAGGAGCTGGTGCAGAGATCATCACCTGCTTTGAAGGCATAGTAAGTGACTTTAAACAAAAGTTGTGCTGTTGGTTTAGGTGAGTTCATGCTTTTCACAGGGAAAGTTTTCTCCTGCCCCACCCTGCTACAGATGTCATTCCCTCAACTTCTGTTTGATTTTTAGGCTTTATTATTGTACATCAAGATGGTTTTATTTGCCATGTTATTGTTCCTAGTGTAATTGCTCTTGCAATTAGAAAAGTTAATTGATTAAATAATAGCTACAGTTTTGAGTTTATTGTGTTTCAAAAGATCTACATTTATATTTTTCCTTAAAATTTTGCAATTAAATTTTAAAAAACCCCATAAACCAGCAACATGTTTCTATACCAACTCCTGCAGGCTGTCTGTAGGATGTCTGGGCTGAGGATGAGCTTGAAAAGGATACATATATGCTCCTGGAATATAAATTAATCCCTAACTTCTCCAAGTCAAATTCACTATATCCTTTTTTTATCTTTTCAGAACAAGGGAAGATATCAGTTAAATTGTCACAAATAAGCTCCAAAGTGTTGTGAAAGAGCAACTGATTTCCTAAATTAATCTGTAAGGTATGTTTTCAGATTTCAGAACCCTCTTCTTAACCTCAGTTCCACAAATAGCTTTATGCTGAGATGAAGTGTAGACAAACACACAATAGAACTTTCTAAGCAGAACTGCTGAGAGGTGTGTGCTATAGCCTCTCATAGCAACCATAGGCCCCAGCTCAGCTTTGGAGGCTGAATGGATCCAATGCCATGGTTTCCATGGTTGCACAGGGTTTCATGTACCCAATAACATTAATATTCCAGTCCTTCATAGAATAACTTGTGCAAAGACATTTTTTTTCTATCTTAAATTGTTGCTATCTTAATGACTGAATGAAGTTATAACATTAAAGTTATTCTACCAAACCTTAAAATGTTGTTGAGCTTGTCTTAGCATGAGCTCAAGCCTACAGTACTTATGTAAGCAAAATTTCAGGTGCCTCCTGAGACAACACTGTTGGATTTGGCTGTTAAAATAATCATCTTTTTTTCTCTTTACCTGTTTGTTAGTACAATTTATTTTACAAAATTTTTGATCGCCACTAAGAAGTTAAGAATACTGACAATGGCTGACCAGTTTTTGGAAGAAAATACTGTGAGTATGAGGGCTTAGAGGTGGGAACTCAGTTGTGATAATGTGACTTAAATTTTAAGGGAGTGGCCTCTTTTGTGTTTCAATACTGAGTTGGGGGTGATTATTGTCCTCTCATTTTTTGCCCCCTAGGGTTTTCCAAAGCTCATGCTGTTGGAAGTTGTCCACCACCTCATTTTTTATGTCCTTCTGAAAAATCTTGTTGTTAATTAAGAGCTGTGGTAACTCTTATGAGAAGATCACTTCAGAACTACACTTCAACCAAGTGTCAAAGAAAACTTCTTGATAAATATTGATCTCCTTGAGTAGCTCCAGCTGACTGGGACTTCCCTACACCTTAAAACCCCAAGTGCTTGGGCTGTGTGAATGAGTCCTTCCAAGGTGACAATAACTTGCAGGCGCTGCCCCAGTTCTGGGACAGGCCATGGCTGAATGAGGGGTTGAGTCATGGGGAAAACTTGCCATGGGCATCATGGACCTGTCTGCTTGATTTACAGGAGAAAGAAATGTTCTGGCAATCCTTTTTTGATGTTTCAAGGCTCAGTGGGATATCCAGCCCTACTCAAGCATGGGGCGTAAGTATCTAAGTACCACAGAATAAAAGATGCAGAGGTCTGAAGAGAGCTCTTCAGAAACAGAACAGAAAGCTCACAGAAACTGTCCAAATGAGTGCAACTTTGATATTTATAATGTTTAGTTGCTACTGAGGTGTAATCAGTGCTGACTTCTGGCCTCTGCTCTTCAACTGAAAGTCCAAGAGAGCACGTAAAGCTCTCAAAACCTTCCAGTGATTTATCTGAAGTGTTTATTATCTGGCTCCCAGATGTGTATCAAAGATGGTTTACAAAGAAGAGCTCCATGTGCAAAAAGATTATATTTTTAGCTTATGTAAACTGTTGTTTCCCCACCAAAAACAACCAAGTTGCTGTTTGATGTCCCCCAGCAAAGGATCTGCTCTCCAACCAATGCTTAGTTATTGTTCTTGGCTGTGTCCAGGAATATTTCAGAGTGTGCTGGAGCTGGGCTCTGAATGCCTTCATTCACTGTATAAATGATCAAAGGAGAGGCTTCTTGATCTTGTGTGTAATAAATCCTCTGCTTTCAGGTCTGCTGAACTGGAGACTATCAAAAAAATACTTGTTCCTCATCTACAGACCAGGAAACTGGAGTCAAGTGTTCCTCCTGCTGGACAAATGCCTCTGGAATTCCACGAATTGCTTGGCACATCTGACAGAGCAGGCAGAAGAATCCCAGCCTTCGTTTCCTGTACAGTCTGGCCGCATGGAGCATGGCTTGGGAGACACTGCTCCCTGCTTCAGGTCAAGTAGTGGCAGGGGAGAAGGGGCATCTACCTGAATACCTGAAAAAATGCAACTGGAAGGAAAGATTTTAAAACAAACAGTGTTGGGATAAGCTTATTTTTGGACTTAAAAGCGTTTGTTGTAGAAGTGTTGCCTAGATTTTTAACAAGGATTTGTCTTGTAACTCATCTAGCTTTGGTTTGCATCTTGAAGGTGTATTTAAACAATAGTGGTAAAACAAAAGAAAAAGTGATGTGGAAAAGTTTAATGGATCTTGAAAGAAAATAAAGTTGTGGCTTTCTGGTACCTGGACACCTAATAACTTTCAGTGATCTTGTCATGAGTCTTGTCAGTGTCTTGTCAGTGCCTTGCCATGAATAAATGATAAAGGAAGGAAATAGTGGTCTATCACAACCTCTGTCCATTTTTAGCCAAAAGAATACCTGTGATACCTGTCTAAATTGAATTAATTTTATTTATAAAAAGTAGACAGTGGGTAGCTTTCTAATGGGGCTTTTTGTCTAGCTGGGACATGATCAAAAATACCTATGACCATAATTACACACAAAGTCACTTTTGTGAATTTGAAAACCCTATGGGTTTTTTCCCCTGTGGAGAGTGTATGCATTATTCCCATGCAGAATTCCAGTTGTTCAGATTAAAGAGCACAAACTGGACTTTTGAAGTTTTCCAGGGCTTATCATGCATGCCATGCCTTCCTACACTTAGCTGACATAACTAATAAAAAAAAAGGGCCAAAATCTGGGAAATCCATAACTGGATTGCTCCATGCATCTATGCTAACCTGTGTATCACCTTTCTTTGTGCAGTTGTTCAAGAGTCTACTGGAGAATCCTGCCCTTTCAAATGGGAATTTTGCCAGCTGCATTAACTGGGACAAGATTATTGACTGTCTGAGGCAAAGCTTAGAAGGTAATTGCTGTGTTTAACTGTTAATTCTCTAGCATTATCCCAGTAACTTGTTGATGCATCCAAGAGTTGCTTGATGTCTATATATACACACACCCACACATGTGCACTCGCCTGCCTTTGGGAATTCCCTCGCCCTTGCTAATGTGAGTGCAAAGATTCACTGGGCTTTCTTATTTGTAAACAGAAAATGTTTGGACTTATGTCCTGATAAAGGGAGATATTACAAACACAATATGAATCTGCCTTTGTGTCTATGTTCATCTCAGAAGCTCAGCAGATCACCCTTGCACACTGATGGCCGTGGCCCAAGACGGTGAAGATGCAGAAACAGCAAACGGGAAAAGTAACATTGTACAGTGCTAACCTCCTGCTGCAGGGGTGGCTCACCCATTTGCCAGGCTGTGCACAGCCCATGACATCCCTCACTCGGCAGGATCTCTGTGATCTGAGAATTGGTACCTGCCACCCGATGTGTCTCCTGCTGCGAGACAGGTCTATGAAGTAATGGAGCCTGGCTGTCTGCAGTCAGCGCTGCTGTACTACATCCAAAGCAAGCTTGCCAGTCAGAAAATGCTGCATTAATCTTTCAGGGAGTGTTTGTTTTGCTTGTTTTGCTAGGCTGAGTTTCAAGCAACTGATAATGCGCTCATGAGCAGTTCTCCTGTTGCAGCCCATTTTTCAAAGGAAGCGTGAAGGCCGTAGCTCCCAAGGTTGGGTGGAACATGGGTTGGAAGGGTTATATATGGTCTTGTGTGTGAGCTCACAGTGCTTTTGAGTGCATGTTAATACATCTGCAGGTACATTTGGGACAGTGGAGTTGCGGCTCTTTGAAGTCTGATGAGTGTTTCAAAAATATACCTTGGACTTAGTTCTTCTCTGTTAGTGCTAATTCTGCTTCTGGAGTTATCTCACTGTAAATGAGATGTACTTTTGTTTGCTGAGCAATAGCCAAACTTTCTGACTGCTGAAGGAGAAACTCTGAAGTGTTCTGAGGGTTAAATAAGATAAACATTTTACTGGTCACAGGGTTTTAAGTGTTGAAATGGCTGGAATTTCAGGAGGTAAATGACAGTGTGCCTGGCTTGTTCCCACTTGTCCCTGCTGTGTTGCTGCTCTGTCCAGCTGCAACACTGAACTTACAGCTCTCACTTAAAGGCCCATCCTTCCAAGTCTTTTTGCATTTAGCTCCTCTAAGCAAAAAGGAATTTAGACACACAAATAAATTTTAGAATGTGGAAAATTCAAGTCTGGAGACTCTTGTATGTGCGGAACCTTTTCTGGACTTTTTTGGTGGTTTTTATTTTAAGATACTCCGTGCTCTTTGATGACTTGCAAAATAAAAATCTTGCAACATTTTCACAAGTGAAGAGAATTTTAGCTCCCAGAGTGAGAACAGAAGGATGCACTGTGATCTTGAGGTCTTTCAGCCTGCTTGTATAGTCTGAAAGAATGCGGCTGGGCAGTGAATCTGTTACAAAATGACAATTTTATGGTGTTGGGATAAAACAAATCCTGTGGATATTTCACCTGCACATACTTCTACAAACTTTTGTTGAGAATCAATGTTTTACATAAAATCTATTCTGCTAAGAGTACTCCAAAGGTAGTGCTACACACAACAGTATTTTTTAAAGTGTATTTTTGATCAATATATATATAGCCTCTGCTTAAATTTTAAGTGGGAATACAATTCGAGAAGGTTTTGGGTGGAGAAAGAAGGGTAATAATTAAGTGGTTTTCTCTTTTCTGCCTTTCAGTTTTTGGAAATTTTCCACTCTTTTACTGTTACCCTAATCTTGCACCTTTTCCTGCTTACTATAAGGGGGATTAAATATGCAGAAACGAAAAAGAAAAAAAAAAGGAAGGAAAAAAAAGAGAAATGTGTTTTTAAATACACCAGTTGGAGAACTGTTTGTACACATTTTCATGTTTCTTTCTGGTTTTGGATTAAGTTTCTACTCCAAAGTTCCAATTTCCTGGTTAACATATTGTTCTGGAAGGACCCCGGGCTCGTGCAGACCTGGCACACGGCAGGCAGGCTGGCTCAGGGGGGAAAGCTGTTGCTTTTCCTTGCCTGCTGCAGACACAAACGCTGTGAGAATTCCCTTGGTATTGAAAAATAGGAAAGTGTTGTGGTATTACACTCAACATTTATTGGTGTGCTAACAGGATAGTTCCTCCAGGCTCAAATAAACATTATAAAACCTTCCTTCCCCAAATGAATCACTTAAAGTAGATACAAGAGAGGATTTGGCATCTAGGATTTTGCTGTGTGGCTCTTTGTGAAGAGCAATGCAAATGCTTATTATCAGCCTTCAGTTTTTATATGCACATGTATCATAGGGCTGGGCTGTGGAGTAGTGCCCTGCTGTGTAGGATACACAGGGCAAGAGGAAATGGCCTCCAGTTGTTCCAGGGGAGAGTTTAGACTGGATATTAGCAAACATTTCTTCACTGAAAGCCTGGTTAAACATTGGAACAGGCTCCCCAGGGAAGTGGTGGGGTCACCATGCAAAAGTGGAAATGTTCAAAAAACAAGAGACAATTCATAGCAATTCATGGTATGGTTTAGCTGACAAGGTGGTACTTGGCTGATGGTTGGACTTGATGACCTTGGAGTCTTTTCCAGCCTCTGTGATTCTGCGATTCTCTGATCCTCTACAGATTTCTACCAATGATTACCTGAATGCTGTCCAGCTCCTGGTGAAGGAAGGTCCCCAGCATGGATCATAGTGTGAGGTGTTGTGTCAGATCTGAGTTCAACTATGGGATGCAATGCAACACCTACATAATATAAGCACACTTTATCTTGTAAAACCTACCCCCATAATCTGCCTAGGCAAGGTTAGACTTTTTTGCATGTGTCTCAGAAAAATTAATAGAAATTCTTCTGAAAGAAAAATAAGATTTTCACATCTTTTGAAATTTCTGCAGTGAGAGTCTGCAGAGTTCAGGCTTGTTACTAAGAACAGCCCAATGTATATTTGAGGGTGAAAAAATAATCATGTCACTTCTTTGGAACGTGATCTAAAGTTCACTGAAGTGAATGAAAAGGCTCCTGTTGGTTTTAAGTGGATCCAGCCTTTACACAGGGAACAGAAGACGTGTGTCTCATTTACTTAAATTTGAAAATGTTATTGGTAATTTGTGTTGATAGAAAGAGCACATGGTAACTTTCTTTCTGCATTTATATAACAGGAGGCAAAAGCTTCGAGTTTGAAAACATTGAGGATGCAGTTGCCTATTTCCAGCACGATGAGAGAGACACAGCCAAGGACTGGGCTGCTTTAAGAGTATTTGATGGAAGGCAAAGCATTCAGCACTGGTTTCCCTCAGGCAATGGTGTCCCATTGCCATCCCACCAACACATGACAACCTGGTGAGGAATGTCACCTGCAAGCTTGCAAAATGGAAGATGGTTCTTCCTGAAATACCTATATTGATGTTTTATTTGTGGGTTTAATTAAGTGATTATTATATTCTCACTGAAACAACTGAGCCAACGAGTGCTGGAGGTTATCAAGGAATCCACTGTAGATGGGCCAAGTAGGTGCTGCAGCCTGGGGAGGTCCCCTGGTACTGCTCTGTGACAGAGTGAATAGTTCTGGGCTCATGGTTGGACTTGATCTTAAAGACCTCTTCCAGCTGCAATGATTCTGTGATTCATTCACAAGTGTTTGGGAGTGCAGGGCTGAGCTGTCCACATGGCTGAAAATGCATAACTGTTATTGGTCCCCTGGTGTGATGGATGGGGTTATCTGGGGCTTGAATTAATACAGGAGTAAAAGGAGAAAAGAAAAACAGCAGATAAGTGCTTAAAAGGATCTGTGATGATCTTGTATTTTTAAGATATCCCTGTGTCAATATGCTTGCAAAGCAATCTCTTCCACAGCCTTGTCTGCCATCATCATTTTGAAGAAGAAGTCTTTTCATGACTCACTTAAATTCATTTTATCTGATAGTCAAGAACTGCCTAATCTTTGATGCCCATGTAAATATGGCTTTTTTTTATTTAATGACATAGCATTCAAAATATTTGAAAGCCATGCAGAAAAATATTGCATAATAGGAAATTGTGCAGGAATGAGAAGGTTGAAGCTGTTCATCTGTAATAACACAATGCTTCTGTTTTACACAAATGACTTGATTCAAATCAAAACTTGCTCTGGATTTTCACCAGTATTAAAAAAGGTGAAAGCAAAGGCAAAAAGACCAATTGAATTTTTTTTTCTTCTTTTCTTTTCTTTAGGTATGCTGTTTTAATTCATTCTTGCAACACTTAAACAAATATAGAAAATTAATAGAAATGTCAAGACACTGGTAAAAAACAGTGCTTGAAAGAGAATTTTTATGAACTGATGAGCTGAGAGCTGAGCTGGTACCAGTAGAGTGGGATCAGTCTGGATTTCCACATTTTCCAGCCATCTTTTAGACTATTCCCTCGTGTTACATGAGCCAGAGGGAGCCTGGAACTACACACAACTCGTTGTCAAAGAAACTTGCACCATCACAAGGCGTCAGCTCTGCTCTCTAGAGACCAAATCTCCAGACAATCAACTCGTGTGTGCTGTTAATGCTTTGTTTCTCTCACTTCTCCCATGTATATGAAACTGTCAAGCTGAATTACACTTTATAAGGTGATAGGGAAAAGATCTAACATTTCTTTTCCCCTTTTACAAATTTTTACAGTGTGTAGAAGCTAATTTTTGCAGTCTAAAAGCCAACCAAACAAAACAAGTCCTGCTGCTTCAGACCTGACATCTTTCAGGTAAACAAGGGAAGCTTTTGACACAATTTGCAAGTATTATTACTATAATTTTTTTAAAGCTCTGATTTCATAAAAAGGTGCTGAGAGAGGCATGAGAACAAATTATGCTTATTGGAATATAAATTTTGAAGTTAAAATACAACAAATAAGCACAAAAGTAGAAAAAAGGCAGAAGCCTAGCATCACCTTCTCAATCCTATTTCTGACTGTTGAGGAGCACAGCCTCACTGTAGAGAACAAAATTCCACATGCAGAGATTGGAGAATTCCTCCATGATTCTTGCAAAAATGGACGAAAATTAGCGATTTTCTTAGTGTTTCACTGAAATCTGTCCAGTGAGGACTCCAGTGCTTTCCAGCAACGAGTCACTTTCTTTTTTGATAATGGACAAACCTCGTATTTCAAAGACCTGCACAAGCTCCTGCGTTCTCCATGGCAAACAGCAGGAGCTGTGCTCATTCCTGAATCTCTGCAGAGTAAGAGCTTGGCATTTTCTGTGCCAAACCAGTCAAACCCCATCTCTGATTTCACACAATAAAAAACGAAAATGGTGAGCTGTACCCACTGCTGGTGTTTCTGTTCCCTGCCAGCACTTTGACACATCTGGCAGGAAAGTTCACTCAATTATTTTCTACCTTTCTATCTTTTCATGGCATTGCCTGAAAAATCCAGGTTTGGCAATTCCTTTGCTGAATAATAAGCCCTGAAGATTCTTCCACACATTTATTTCCTAACTTCTTCCTATAGTTTTGGAGAGTATTTGTATTTCACCTTTGAGTAAGCAAGCCCCTGCTAAAGTCAGAGCATAAAGCTTATTCAAAGTGCCTACATTCCTTGAAAGGAGCCAGGCAAGCATTTTCTCTACAAATGCAAATTATTCATCAATATTATTCCATCTGGGGTTTGTATGTGTGCATGTATTCTTTGTTAAGTGTTCTAGCAAATACTGAAATACCAGGTAGGTTAAGGGGATCAGCAAAATTCCTGCTAGTATTAAATGAATATTTGTGGAGGGTGAATTTTGAGTGTGCTGTGTAAAGCTTATCATGCTGAAGGCTATATTCTTCAGCTAAATGGTTAAACTCTGCCCTAAGACAAATTTGCCCAGAACAGTGGGAAAGTAGAAAAGAGGCAATAGTTACTTACAGTGAAGAAAATACAACCAAAGGAAAGGATTATTTGAGACATTAAAACAAGCAGTTGAAGTCTTGGAGTCGTTCAAGAGGCTTCACTGTTTCCAACAGCAAATTGTTTAGAAAGAGAAATAAAACAACCTATTCTTTTGTTTTCCAAGTACCTTTAGTAGCTTGTAAGATTTGTGTCAGACTCTACTTTCAAGTAGAAAATTATCACCAATTATATTCCAAAGAATAGCAAGAAAAGCTTGGTGAGAGGAAAGCAATACTGAAGCTTCTTCAGTCAGCTCAGTAGTTGTAATTTCTATGTTTTTTTCTGAAGGATATTTTTAAAACTCTGAGCCCATTTTCTCTTCTGTAGAAATACTGCATCGTCTTATTCTTGTTTTTCTCAAAATCACATTTTAGCTGTGTGCCTCTAGCTATTAACCCTGTAGATTTCTTTCACATAGGAGAAAGATTGATTTTGATTTCAGAAATCCACTAGCCTCAAAAACCACCACAGTGGGGTAATATTCCACTTATCCCCTGTTTCTGATGGCACAAAGGAAAGCATCTCTGTCCTCTCTTGCTGAGAAGGCACAACAGCTTCACTGCTAACACAAGAGTCTTCGATAGATAGGTACCCTTGTTTTTCTTGTAATTTTTGTCCATCTCTCACGCCAAGGGACAGGACTACTCCTATTCCAACAGCAGAGGCACACCTGCTGAGCACCAGAGAACTTGTTCCAGGCCCAAAGTGTGAGCAGGTGCACTGGTGGAATGGTCCTGGGTGCAGCAAAGGAAAACCCTGCTTGATCCTCCCATGAGGATCTGAAAGTTTTTATAGTTAATAAACCTCGTCTCTCCAGTTTCATTGATCTGCATGGACTTGCCCAGGTGGAAGGAGTTTTGTTTGCAGGCTTTTAGAATAAGTTAGTTTGAGTTCTTCCTGTAAAATTCTCCACAGCTGGTTACTACCCAGAGTTTCAAAAATGGACCCTCTGCTGTGGGATTTGGGGGGAAGTGAAGCTATCTTATCCATAACTGTATAATGGTGTCTGAAAATTCTTATTTTTCTTTTAACGGTTTAAAAAGGAGAGTTGCAGTATTTTAAGGACAAATCCTAACAGGGCAGAGGACATGGAAGGAAGTGGAGGGAGCAGAGTTCAGGGAAGACTGTGGCATAAGCTTTGCCTTCTGTTACCTGCAGGCACATTTAAACCAGCTGCTGCTATATTAAAGAGGGTTGTTTTTTTTAACATCTAAGATATATGCACAAAAATATGATATATTTATTCTGACAATTTAACTGAGTATTTAAAAATAGCACTCTCTGCTTTAGATCCTTCTCAAAGGTAGGAATGACCAGAACATTTCTCTTGCTATTTCAGCAGCAGGTGACAGCCCAGTGCTAAGGGTCCAGCACAGCCATTCCTCCTCAGACAGGTGAGCAATTCCCAAGGTTTGACATCCCTCTTCACCAGAAGCTTTGGCCATGGGACACACCCTTAGCTCTGTGCTGTCTCCACACCCTGATGTGGGTGCCAGTCATGAAGTCACTTCTCTTGCCCACCTCCACCTGGCAGAATAAAGCTGGTCTCCTCTCAGGTCCCCATGAGAGGTGTTAACAAAACATCAGTGAAAACAGTGGGACTGGCAGCACTAAATCCAGAGCCCAGAGCAATACTTCAAGTGAGAGAAGCCAACATGATCAATTGAGATAGTGGGCAATGCTGGACCTGAGTTCTTCCCTTCCTCCCCTCCCCTCATATTTATAGGTTTCTAATTTCCGCTGGATAATGAATATCGCTTTTCATTATAATTATGTTAAAAGGTACCAGCATGATGATTCAGAAACCCTTGAAGATATAGTCATATTTTCAGCAACAGATGGATTTAACACTGCAGATGGAGTGTTAAGAGTGCAGGTAATAACAAACTCAGCAATGTACTGTACTGAAATATAATTGGAAAGTATTAATCATATATTGGTTACTTCAGCTTCACTAAGTAGATGTTTAATTTTCATCAATCTTTTTACCAGATTCCCGGAAAGATTTCTGTGCAGACAGAATGTGGCTTTAGGTGAAGCGATTGCCCAAATTATTAATGACTGAAGCCTTGATCTTGCAGGCATGTGCCCATGGCTTACCCAGGCATGCAGAATAAAAATCGTTTGTGTTAATAAGGCTGTCAGAGGGGCCCCCATTCATATGGCCCAAGCTTCAGCTGGTGACCAGTCAGTGGTAAAGCCCAGACCCTTCCCTTCATGGGGGCTGCTGGAAATCTTCCAACAGGAATGGCTGCCTGCAGGATTTGGGGCAGAACACAGCAATTTGAAAAGCTCCACTTATAGAAGTGAACCATCAGTCTAAGCCTTTACAGGATTGGGAGTTAGAATGTAGACAAAATGGAGATGGGGGGGGGGGGGTGCCATTCCTCATTATTTTCTTTAAGTACAGACTTTTTGGAATTATCTGCATTCAGAGAAATGTCTGCTGTTATTCCTGTTATTCCCATATACCCTGTCAGCTTGCTGGGATTTTTTGAATGTACCTCTTCAGAGAGGTTGTATTTGAAGTCTAGATTATTCAGGGGAGTTTTTGCTCTGAGCAGACCATGCAGGACCAGAGTAATCAGTGATGCCTGGTTGCATGCCATGACTCTGATTCTTTAATTAATGCTATTTATAACTAGGATATCATTTGTAGGATAGCAAAGTGGCCCCTGCTCCAGTGTGCCACCTGAGGACTCAGGGAATGGGGAATGTGGTAGGGCACAATTCCAGCTCATGCAAAAATCTATTTTAGACCAGGAATATAAAACAGGGTTTTGGTGACAACAGAAACATTATTCTTTCGAGTCTGTTTTTTTGTGGATGGTTTATGTTCACATTCTTTTCTGTGGGTTCAGGCATTTGGTGAGGCTGTAACTCCACTGATTTCCTTATGAGGTTTTCTTTCCCTGGTGGGAGTGCACAGCCATGGTGTTCCATGATGACCATGGACTGACCAGATGGACTGTTGTAAACAACAACAGAAGCATTCAACACCTAAGTTTTAAGTTCCACGAAATACTCTGCTCAAATGTTGCAGTCTTTTGCTGAACTACTTCGTTTTTTAGCTATCCATGAACACTGAAAATGTAATGAAAAACTGGAATTCTCTCTAGAAAACTGACTCTCACTTGACAATACAGTATCTTCATCTTGGCTGATAAGAAAAAAAAAAAGATCAGGTAATAAAATTCAACATGACTGGAAATAAAATTGAGCATGACTAGAAACCACAGGTGAGCGTGTTTAATGATGTGAAATGAGTGTGCTGTCTACTTCCTGACAGGCTTTTGTACTCCACAGAGATACAAACAGGTACTGATCGATTGACCATGGTAATCAACTAAAGCTGTGAGTATAAATGGCTCTAAATATGGTATCTCCAGTTGAGATGAGTGGTTTGTCACTCAGGTCCTACACTGCTCTTGTGGGCAGGGGCGAGCTTGTTGCTAGACTGTAAAGATAAGTAGTATTTCTGTTTAATTTTCACTTACACCTTGAAATAAACTGTTCCCTTCCCTTCCCTTCCCTTCCCTTCCCTTCCCTTCCCTTCCCTTCCCTTCCCTTCCCTTCCCTTCCCTTCCCTTCCCTTCCCTTCCCTTCCCTTCCCTTCCCTTCCCTTCCCTTCCCTTCCCTTCCCTTCCCTTCCCTTCCCTTCCCTTCCCTTCCCTTCCCTTCCCTTCCCTTCCCTTCCCTTCCCTTCCCTTCCCTTCCCTCCCGTGCAGTCCCTATCCATGGGTGAGCAGAGAGCTGCAGCAGGGCGTGCAGGCAGGGATGGGTGTGTGCAGGGGGATCAGCCAGGATCACCGTGAGCTCCGTGCAGTGGAGGCTGAAGGTGTCGCACGGAGCTGACGAATGCGGCTCCCAGGCACTGACTCAAGGAGTGACACAAAGGACCTGAGTCATGGAGCTTCCATTTTCTAATCTGGAGATATTTCTCCCATGTGCAAACTGATGGACTTTTCATCTTACTGGCAATGTTTGAATTCTCCTTCTCTGTTTTTTTTTTTTCCTTGCTTGCTTACGAGAATTAGTTGAATCAAAAATTACTTAAATTTTCAGGTGTCTCAGTTTTGATTTAAATAGTGTCTTTTAAAACTTGTTCTGCATTTTAGCAGAGAGTTGTGTTGCTTGCAAAAGGTTCAGTCTCAGTTTTCACCAGCAGGACAGCACATTTGGTACCCGTTTGTGAGAAACAGGTGGATAAGCAACTGCATTTACACATAATAATAGAACTTAATACCTATTAAGGAGCTCTTTAGGTCTGTAGAAAAGATACTGGGAGAAAAAAGATTGTCTTTAATAAATCATCTCATACTTTGCTACAAAATACTCAAACTCCAGTTCAACCCAAGAGCACTGAGCAAAGGGCTGCAATTTAAATCACTGGTACCTGCGCAAGCTAGAGAGCCTCTATTCCTTCCCCATTGTCATCAGGACTTCTACATGTCCCTGTCTGCCCTGCATCATCTCAGGATTTGCTGCTTGGTCTTTCCAATTAAAAGAAATTTTAATTTGTGATTCATTACAGAGTGCTTTGGATGAAAATTGTAATTCAAGGAAAATCACAAACACATGTTTTATGAAGGCATTTTATTTGCTAGCTCAAACTGTGTGAAGTTTGCTGGATGTATCAGAAAATAAAGGTAAATATCTTGTTTTTCAAAACTTGATAAATTATTAAGAAAGGAAAAATGCCCTGAGTTAATCAATCTGATGTTTTTTCCACCATTTGTCCCTGGAGGGTTTAGATGTAGTGGATCGTGCTTTAGTGCTGGTCTGCTCTCATCATTTGCAAGAGAGAAAATAAACATTCCTGTGTCTCAACTCCTCATCAGTGTCTGAACTTGAATGAATCAGCTATTGAGCTGAAGGAAATGAAATATAAATTGACATGAAGAAAATGTTCTCCCTGCAGCTGCAGAAGCAGCTATGGCCGTCAAAAGCTGATTTTTATCCCTTCAAAGATCAGTATTTTGGGTCACATCATCCTATTCAATAACTGGTCTTTCTATAAAAGTTTACCCTAAAGTTACTGCTTTAATACTATTTTTAAAAATTTATTAAAGTAAGTTCAATGAAAGATTGTCTTAATTTCAGTTGTGATTTTTGGCACCCATTTAGAATGGAAAATCAGAATACAAGCTGCTCTTTTTAAATGTTAATCCTGTTTCTTCCTTGATCATTACAACAAACACAGCATTTAGTATTCTCACAGTAATTTAAAAACATAATAAGTATTCTTTTAGTCTGAGACTTTTAACTCATGAGTTTGTGTTGCAGAAGTGCTCCTCTCTGGGAGTCAGGTGGTTGAATTTTCTCACCTTGGTTTTGCTGGGCTTGCACACACAACTCTGCAATGATATAATGCCAACACTTATGGCACAAATGTTCTAAATAAATACTAAATAGTCTGTTTTGGGGACAGATTTCAAACCATTTAGATTTCTGGTGCTACACTCTAGAGCCCTCTGCTGCACTGAATCACCTGGAATAAGTTCTTTCAACTCAGATTGCCTAATTATCCTTCTTAAGTGGTCCCACTATTTAAATATTATATTTTTCTGGGCAATTTTTTTGCTCTTGGCTTTACTTCAGGATAAAATATACAGAGGAACATGACACAGTTTCTCCCTGCTCCTCTTCTCATGCATGCTTGGAGAAATGAAAGATCATTAAAAGAGAATCATCTTGTAAAATGCATTCATTATACAAGGGAGGAAAAAAAGGAGCACCTTGTATGTTGGTATTCTGGAGATGTCTTTGGAGACGTATCAGGAGATGTCTCCATGCACAGACCTTTGATCATTCAGTTCTCTATTACAGCAACTACACAGCTGTAGCACAGATACCAAATTTATTATCAAACTAGATCATTGCTCAAGTCACTGGCATAGACAAGAGCTCTACTTCAACATATCAATCTTCTTTTCAAGTTTAACTCATGCTTCTCTCCTTCTCCACCAATTTTTCCCCCCCGCCTCCAGTAGTCTCATCTGAGACAGGAAAACAGCTTCCTTGCTGGTTTGCTCTTTCTCCCAGAAGCAGTTGCTCATCTTGTAGACAGAGTGGACTTTTTAATCACTGCCAGTGCTGTATTTCCCTCTGAATACTCCTCCTATTGCCAGGTCTTCTATAATTGGATGCCTCCTAATTGCTGTTGAATAACATAAATCTACCTTGAGATCTGCTGCAGTGAGCATTTCTGGAAGTTGGGCCTTTCCCCTTTGGATCCTCTAAAATCTATCCCATGAGATCCCTTTGCTTTATTAGAGCAATTTTTATTATTATTTTCTTGGAGATGGAGTTGATTTGGGACATGACAAAAAGTCACTTTGGTACAGCACTGAGACCTTTTGAGTTTATAGGATTGAATCCTATGTGCAAACATCTTCCCTTACATAACTGGTATTTCTCATTTTACTACAGCACATTTTTAAAGCTGAACTTTGATGCTGATCCCTCTCTAATACCTGGTGGCCCTCCCTAACTAAACAAAAGATTTTTAAGATTTTTAAAGGATTTGTATACTGTCAGATGAACAGATGTAACATGCACCTGTAGTCTATCTCCACTGGGAACCATTTTTACTGCAACTGTTTAGAGCTGTTCAGAAAATTCTTGAACCAACTTTGTGATAAGAGAATACACTTAAATGTAAAAAAGCTTTAGTGAAAAGCATCTGCTTTGTATGTCTAGTTTGGTTGGGTTTTTTTTTTTTTTTTGCTAGAACTAAAAATTGATGTATGTCTTTTGACTTGAGAATTTCTGTTCAAAATACCAACATATCGTGGAAAAGGGAGATGGAGAAGATTTATCTGAGGACTTGTCAAAATTCTGTCCAGACATGGTGATGACAACTTCTGTGTTTTAGCTACTTATCATAATTTGTTGATGTTTTAGATACTCTTGTTTGATATTTGTGTTCATATGGCTGAAGTAAATGGCTTATTTGGTATTTATTCCTGATTTTGCCATAGACTCATCTTCCAAGATATTGGCCAGGTTTTTTCTGCTTTATTTTAGGAGTTCGTGGATGAGGAATGGAGTAAGCAAGGCAACCTGGAGACCCTTTAGCCTTAATTCTGAGGATCTTAGTGCTCATAACACCAACAAATCATGAATTTCCAGTATGAATTAAGTCCTACATGTTGCAGAGTCCTGGGCAGACATGTGGACACAGAGTCACAGAACAATTTGGGTTGGAAGAGACTTTTAAAGGTCATCTAGTCCAACACCCCTGTAATGAGTGAGGGACACCTTCCACCAGCCCAGGTGGCCCAGAGCCCCATCTAACCTGGCCTTGAACACTTCCAGAGCTGGGGCAGCTTCTCTGGGCAACCTGTGCCAGGGTCTCACCACCCTCTTTGTAAAAAAAACATGCAAGAATATCCAGAAAGACAAAATCAAACCAAACCAAGCACAGAGATAAAATAACAGCATCATCAGAAGAATGGAGGGTCTATCCTCAGAGATGATCAGGACTTTGGCTGATTGAGCTCAGCAAAACAAAGCCTGAGATGGAGATAAGTTACCCCTAAGTATCTTGAGGGAATAAACATAGGGGTAAATAAAGCCTCAATTATCTACACTAATAGGGAATACTGGCAAAAACCCCAAACAGATTGAAACCACCATGAGAAAATTCAGGCCAGCAATTGAAGGATGGTTTCCATCCAGTAAAGTATTCTGAGTAACTCTGGGTGCTCCCTTTCCTTCTCTGGGATTATCCCTCCCACAGCAATGAACCCCTCAGAAGGCATTAGTTTCCAACTCTGTTTCCAGCTCTCAAATCAGTTTGTGTGTTCACCTGAGAGTGATTTCTGGACTGATGCTCTCTGCTCCTCCCTCAGGCATGTCCTGTACAGACACCTCCACACTGTCTCTGACAAAGGGATGGGTGCAGTGGCTGATTTCTGTTTTTAGGAAGGTCTTCATCCACCTCTAACACTTCCTACTGCTCTCCCAATTTGTAACCTGAATGATGCATCCCTGCCTGTTGATAACCAGTAGCTCAAGACTCACAAGGGCACCTTGTGTAACAAGATTTCACCTTCAAATTTAACCTAAATTACTACCTGCATGTAATTTTTTAAGCTTGTGTTTAAGCCTGAATTGTTTCAGGCCAGACTGCAGTGACAGGATTTACCCTGGGTAGAACAAAATCATGCTGTTGGTCCTGTTGTAAGACCCATCATTTAACAGGCAGAGACTGTCACACTGTCACAAGCTGGGTTGCATGGGAGCCAGCAGCAACCCTCAGCTCCTCTGGAGATGAGTCATGCTATTTTCAAACTTTCTGGTTAATCAGTAAACTGAGATCTGCTGCTTTACAGACAATAATGTAATATTTGCTTTGCCTTTGTGCACTACTTTACATTTTGGATCCCTTGCCATTAGGATTCGAAGCATATAGACTGCATCTAATCCAATTTATCCTGTTCATCTTGGCAGTGCTCGCAATGCTGACAGCTTAAAGAAAACACTTAATTTGACTAAGTGTTTTCAGTTTGCTTCTCAAAATATTTGAAATCATTAAAGCCAGAGTACCCCTGCACTGCAATACACACAGTCCTGACCTACTTCAGCAAGTTAATTACAATTTGTGCGATCCCACGGCCTCTGATTATGCTGCAGGCTGAAGTAGTTTACCTGGTTAAGAAAGGGCTTGATGTTAGAGAATAATTCTCCTGTCTTGAAGCTTTTTAATCTGACTTTTAAAGAGGCCTTTGGAGCAAAAATGAGGCATACTGTAGACTCAGTATGACATGTTGTGTCTCCTGCCTCGCTGGGCAGGGTGCAGGGGGATGAGTGCTGAGCTCCCTGCGCAGGTGCTCTCCTGCTGCAAGGCTGCTCAGTCGGTGTATTCAGAGCTATTTGTATTCATTGCTACCTGCCAGAGGTGAGGCACAGTGCGGGGATGTAGGGCAGCCCTGGAAGTGCCCTGGTGAGCACAGGTGATTATGAATGGCGGCTCAGTAGCACTGGAGCGTGCCAGAGCTGATGGGGTCACGAGCTGCAGCCCCTTCCCCTGCTGGCATGCTCATAACTGAGGACTTCTCACAAACCCCTCTGTGAAGGCATCTCACCCTTCCCCTGCTGCAACCCAATGGGAAGAAACATCATCCAGGCTTGCTGTGAGTTCCAAACACAGATTCCAGACACCAAGCACTATGGAATAGAAAGGAGAGGATGTACAGGAGATAGAAATGGACCAAAAGGATTTATCAGTGCAAGCACTAAGTGTTGCAGTGGTGTGAGTCAGGTGAGGTTGCAAATGTCAACACAGATAATGTCGAGCTGGCGTAAGCATCAGTACAGGCTAATGAGCAGAAAATACATCCACCTTGGTCAGCTCATTCACTGTGTCTCTTCTGCCAGTGCAGGTTCCAGCAGCTCCCTTAGCTGCTGCGTCTGAGATTTTGGGAGATGTCAGTAAACCCCCAATGGTCTGTGTATTGTGATCTGTTTCGTCATTTGGATTTGGGCTTACTGTAGTTACTGATTCAAAAATTATGAAATAGTTAACTAATCCCAATTTCTTACAAAGATGACATTTAGAAAATCCTGTTATGAATGGCTGATTTTATTGCTGGAGAGGACCAGGTGATTGAATATTGTGGTTTGGTAGCATTGGAGCATCCATCTGCAATGATGAGACAGGTGAAATTGCCAGTCTTTGCAGGGCAGGTGATACAATCACGCTGCCACAACACAGAGATAGCTTGATTTGGCACATCAACATGCTACAATTTCCCTCTGTGATACATTTTGTTTCCTTTTAAGTGATTCGCTCAAGGCTTCCCTTTCAGAGATGAGTGCTGGCAAGTTGCAATACCACAGAGAAGGGAAGGTCCGGAGCTGCAGTAGGAATAAGGAACTTGGAAAAATGCAACTGGTGCGGAAGAGTGAACAAGGTCACTGGTGACAAGGCTCTGCTCCATCTGTGCCGGCACACTCCTGAGCAGAAGCATTCCAGCAACGTGGCATTTCGTCACATTATTCCTTTCCTTTCCAGTTTCAATAGCTGGTTATTTCCCTGCCTTCGGTGAAGAGACAAAGCCCCTCTCTGTGCAGCCACATAATGCAGCATCTCGTGTAACAGAGAAATGAAATGCAAATTTCTCTGATAAGGCAGGAACGGGGCTTGTCTGGGGGAGCAGGAAGCACTGTCTGGCTGCAGGAGCAGAAGAAGGTGGTACTGACCATTGCCTCTGCCGTTCAGTCTCAAAAACCAGAAGAAACTACAGTTTGGGTTGTCCTCTGATAACATCAATGTTAAACCTTCCATGACCCCATTTCATCTTTCATGGAAAAGGGACAAAAATTACTCTCCTGTTTTGTGCAATTCAGCAAAGCATTTTAACCTGGACTTTTTTTTAAGGTACGCAAGAAGTTGCCCAGCTGTCTGCACAGAACAATATACATGTTAAGGCATTATTTACACAGGGTCTGAGTAATTTGTAAAGGACTTGGAGAAATTTAACAACAAATATGAAAATTACTGATTAAGAAACTATTTTAAACATCTTTTCTTTTAAAATTCATTTTCATAGGAAGTAGAAATTTTTGCATTAAATGTTAGTTTTTTTGGGAGGTTTTTTTTGTGGAGGTGTAGTAAGGAGTAAATGACTAGTTAAAAAATAGTAAAGTAAAAGAAAACTGATGCTAGAGCAAAGGCAAACCTTTGAAATATCACTCAGAAATTCATTTGTTCGGTATCAGCACCCTGATTAGAGCAATACTAATGTGCATTGTGAATATGAAGAGCTATTCTGAGACTAAATTGGTGACACAGGCAGGGGACAGTTTAACCTCTGGCATTAGCTAGAACTGGGCAGCGACACGAGCCAGTGCAGCAGTGCTAATTAATGCACCCTGAGGGGACACAACAAGGCATTGGCCCTGTACACCTGAGACATACTTCTGTCAGCACTGAGGTGCCAATTACTGTTCTCTCATAAAAATAACTCATGTTAAAAAAATAACAAAAAGGCAAAAGTCCAAGTAATATAGATAAAACAAGATTTAGCCATAAAATTATCAAGTGGATCCAGTAATGCATCTCCCCAGTTTGTTAATACAAGGCAGGATGAGCTCTGTTGTAGCTGCTGTTATGAAAATGCAGAAGTTTTGTTGCTGGGCTGGGCAGCAGCATCTTTGCGAAGCTCATTTACCCCAGTACTCTGAGACCTGACAGCTTTCACTTCCTTCACCTTGGAGCAAACTCCACTGGAGAGAAAGGATGAACCTCTCAGGGCCACCACAGCAGCGAGCATGGAGGTGTCTGGGAAAGGATTTCTGCCTACACTGATGGTGGACACAAAATAAACCTCTTTTGGACTGGACAAGAAACCAGAAATTCCTAATTTACTTCTAGCTAGAACATTAGCAGTGCATTGTCCTTTGTAGGTGCTCAGTTTCAGATAATTCAATAATACAAACCCCCAAATACTCAGCAGTCCTCCAGCTGAAAATCACTGCACAGAAAACCAAGATGCTAAGGGAGTGTGGGCAAGCTCTTGGCTTTGTCAGATGGCACATTCTTGATAACTGAGGCAGGGAAGAGGTTTGTCCACACTAGAGGCATATTAATGTGGGTTTGTCTCAGCAGGTGCTTTTGGGGTGAAAGAGAAACATTAACCATGTGTCCAGTTGAAATATCTCCATGATATTTTAGAAGGAGACCTCAAGGAACTTAACTTCACATCAAAGGCAAACCCTGAGTACAGCTTGCTAGAAAATGCTCTTCCCCCAGCTGGCTAAAGAAGATCAAAGCTGAAATTGATAGGTATGTACCCCACAATATGCTACTGTTCCTCTAAAAAATATTTTATTAGGGCTTAATATGGTAATAGTGCCTGGTTGTATGGGGCACTACTTTACAGCTTGCTGGATGGTAGAAGAGAGGAACCATTTGGCAAATCAGGCCAGACCAAATAGCATTCATTTGGTTAATCACCAGCTATTAAAATAGCATCAAATCATAGCAACCTATTTGCTTATAATTCAGTGCACAATTTTCTGCACAGTATATTCATAACTGCTGTACCCAAGCTAATTTTAAATGAGCCAACAAAGCCATTTTCCTCCACTCTCCTGGGAAATGAATCTGTGGACTGATGGATCTTTCTGCTTCTGGGGCTAAGCCCCCACAAAATCTGAGCTGATGACACTGGTGGTTTAACTTTGAAACAAACTGATTTCAGATTTAGTCTATTTTTTAAAGCTTGGTGTGGTTTAAAACTCTTGCATTACTCCAAGATTCATCTAACTTCCAGTGCCTAGATGGTTGTACCGACTATGTTCTCTCCAAATATGTGTACGTTCAGGCATCATTGCAGATCACTTTATGAATTCTATTAGAGACAACCTTCAATAGTTCCCTGGTGGTTCCTCTCTTTGTCACCACGAATTCAGCAAACAATCCCTTTCCTTCTAACTCAGGAATATATCAGTCACTTTGAATTTGGTCTTAAAAGAGTTGACCCTTTATTTCTGAGAACTGATACCCCACTGCTGAAGTAGGAGCCCTGTACAGCTGTGGGGAGCAGAACAGCAGAGCTGTGGCCTGTGCAATGATTAAATGTTTTTAGTAGTGAGGACAGAAATTTATTAAGGTATGTTAGTAATAAGTACACAATGAAGTTCTGTTGTTCGTAAATATTGTGCACATTGTTGTTTTTCTGTGTTGTAGTAAAGCTTTTAAGTCTTAATGATGAGCCTCTGGGCTCAGCAAAAGCTGAGAAATGAGTGTTACCTGCCCCAAACACTTCTTTCCTATAAAGAAACAAACAGACAGTTCAAAATTCTCCTCTGGCACTGCTGGTGTCTTCCCAGTCCAGCTTCCTCACCTTTAATTAAGCTGCAGAGAAATGAGGACAGACTCTGGCTCTGAAGGCAGACCCAGTATTGCACATATTCCTGTGGTGTCCACACTCATGTCAGCGAAACAGGTATGTGCTTACTTTTAGGGATGCACTGGGATGCAATGAAACCTCAGAGCCATCTTAAGGGTATCTGAATCCTTGGCTGGGCATTTCATTCTGCACGTCAGTTGATTGGTCATTTTATCACCCGTTATGAAGTGAAATTAGATAATCTCACTGCCATATGGTATAGAGTATTTATAGTTTAGTATGTTTTCCATATATGTGCACTAAAGCCTGCTTCAGGGATTTGTTACGGTCCTTGTGTTTACAGGATTTGGGTCTTGGGTGAAAGAAGAAATTGACAGTTGCTAATGTTTGATTTAAACTGATACTTCAGAGGCCACATGAGTGATCCCTAATTAAAATCAATTTACACTTTCTATCCTTTGCCAGAGAGGCTGGCAGGGCTCTCCAGACCAGAGCTCATGTCCACCCAACTCTGCTTCCCCTAGTCAGGAATCAGGAAGGGGTGACTTCAGGGGGCAGGGGGAGAGGCCCATGCAATGCTGGGGATGCTTAACCTCCACCTCAGCTCCCCTTCCAAGCAACCAGGAGTACCCAGGGACTCTTCCAGCTCTCTCAGGTAGCCTGAACCCTGAAGCATTTCTCCAAGGGTTTTTCTCTATGTTAAATTTAACTGCTAATTTCTTGCTTTCCATCAAAATGCTCCACAACCCTTGAAATTTTGATAAATAAGGAGCTACAGAATTAATTATGTGGGACATTAGTCATTCAATATGTGTCATTATTGTCTCAAAACAAGCCTAAATGAGCACTACAGAAGGGTCTTAGAGATCTGCATTTGGAGCTCACCCAAATGTGATAGAACAGGAGTGTATTCTCAAAACTAAACACTGCCTGTTACAGACACCAGTGCTGGAGAGATGTGTGGTGTAAATACCCCTCACACAATTTTCTGACTGCAAAACTGTGCTAAGCTTTAGAGCACTTGTGTGGGTCTTCTTGAAACCTACATCCCCCACTCCTCACCTGTCTCTGCTGCCATGTCTTGGTCATTTTAAATTGCAATGCCCGACACAACAGAAAGCTCCGCTGAAGCCGAGAAAGGTTGGCTGAAGCTCAACCAACCATTTTTAAAAAGCAGTAAATAATAGTAACAAACAGCAAACTCTGAGAGAGGAGAAGCAATTTTCAATCGCCCTGTAAGAACCCTGTGAGCACTCAAACAAAGAGGAGTTAATAAATGTTACAGTCAGGATTTTTTGGATAGGATTCTTGCAGAATATGATTTCATAATCCCCTGTCTCTAGTGAACAAGACCTCTGTAAACACTCAATATTCAAATAGAAAATTGTTTCTTGTAGGCTTCCATGGCACAAAATAAAAGCTCTGTAAATCTGGGCCTCCATATGTGGTTCTCAGCTGGTGTAAGTCCCTGAATGAATTACATGTGAACAGAGAAATTAATGCTATGCACATGGTGGCCAAACTTGAAAGCAGAAATTGCAACTGAGAATATACTGCAGCGGATTGTGAAATTTTTGAAGATAAATGGAAGCTTGAGTCCTTGTTGATGTAATGCAACATCGATGCATTTCAAGGGATGGACAGCTATCACAGTGAGATACTACAATACTGAGATCACATTTGGGAGAATAAAGGGATTTGCTCTTTAAAATCAAAGACTGAAATTAAAAAGGCAAATATTCAATAATTCAGTGTAACTTTGAACAAACAATTGGGTAAAATACTTCCCCCTTTTTTAAATCTGTAAAATTACTTTTGCAGTAAATGTATATGCTATCCATGTTTTGAGATGATTGTGCTCTAAAGCCACTTTTGTTAATCAGTCAGCGTTGATGATGAATTACCCAAGAGTTTTGGTACTTCACAAACAGTTGCGATCTTTTTGTTGTTGTTTTCTTTCCCCCTTCTCCTCTCGACAGAGGAGGGAAGAATGTGCATGTTACAGTGAATTCTAAATGAGGCCTGTGCCTCCCCTGTTTGTAAAAAGCCAAGCAAAGCAGTAAAATAATAAATAAAACAAATGAAACCCTCTTTAATCCATTCATGAGCTCGAGTGTTTCAAGTAGGCCATAATATTAAGACACAGAGCTCTGAAAGAGATGGATCAGAGGAAAGGGCTATTGCCTAAACAATGCCAGCCCATTTAATTGAATTACGTGTTTGTCAGCACTGTATTTTCCCATGTCCAGGATTCTTACCGTTGATTCAGGGCTTAAGGCCTAAATGGAAAGGGCAACAACTGCCGTGTATTTTGGTCCCGAACAAGCCATGTCCTTTGAAACGGCAGCGCTCGACGTTGGGAAGAATGCTGGAGTGCTTTGCAGCAACAGAGGCCACCAGCAAAAGAGGTAATGAAAATATGTTACCCCCATGGATTCGACCTTGCTGCAGCATACTGAGGAACTTGACAGAATTTTTAAGCCTGATGTTATTTCTGTAGCAGTTTATTTGTATTTATCACAAGGACAACTGGGGTTGTCCTTGAACAAGAGGACAGGAGCCAGAAATTCCCGACTTTTTTCTTTAAACTGATTTGGCAGAGGTTTTTTTTAAGTATATAATCTATAGTCTAGTCAAGGACGTTACCAAATGTTCATTGTCTTACAATCAAAATTTCAACTGTTTTCCTTGATTTGTTGCACAAAATAAGCACTTGTGTATCCATCCCTCCCTCTAGGGGCATTTTATGCCTCATATGCCACAACAGGGCTGGAGGAAGCCACAGGGACCTGGATAGCAACAGCTCAGGCTGGAGGAGGAGATAAGGCAAACTTGGAAGTGTTAGGCCAGAATATCTGCTCTTTTTTTTTACAGAGCTTCCCACTCTGGCATTCCCCTCTGTCCCAGCCACCTTGCTACTACTGCTATCTACATAACAAAAAAAAGAAATGGGGCTTTTTTTTTTCTGCTGAACTCATGCAAGTTTTGTTTCCAGATTATTTTGAGGACAAGTGCCCTGTGATCACAAAGAGCATGATCATCCTTTTGTCGCACTCTTCCAGTCATCTGTGACAAAATTTGGCAGCATATTCCCAAAAACCAATCTGTATCTGGAGCAGAAGTGTTGCCAGGGCATCCTGACTTCGACAGAGATGACTCTAGATGAAGGATGCTTGAAAGTGGTCCCTCCATACAACTGGCCATGTAAGAAAACTCTGCTGAGTCACTTCCTAAAATTCAACCAAATGCTCTGTAACTCTGAGCCATATTTGCCCACTTTACTGACCCTCATTTCATTACATTTCATCACATTTCATTACAGTGAGACTACACAGCCTAGGTACCTCCTCTTCCATTGTGTCATACTCCAAATGAACATGAAATTCCATTTTGTTTTGAAGTTAGAACAACTCTTCCCAGATTAGTACATGAGTGACACAGAATTATGTAGGTTTTACTTGAAGAAATGCCCTTGTGAAATACAAGTTAGCAGGCTCAACAGAGCAATGATTGGAAAAAATGCTTTGTATATGACCCTGCATGGGTCTGACTATCTTAGCTGATAGATCTTAAAAATCTACAGTGCTTCAAAGCACACTTGTCTCTGCTAACAAGCCCACCCATCTCTCTGCCACTCACATCAGCTTTTTCCAATGAATTTTCCATCACTAGAAGAAGTGTCTTTGTTTTACGTAAAGTTCAAGGTGAGATTATATTCCTTTCAGCTGGCTCTAGTTCTCCCAAGCTGTGTCGAGGCACAGCTTTTCCTCCTGCTGAACATGCAATTTTAGCTGCATTAATTGTAGGCAATTTTTAAGAAGTGCTAAAATAGGTTCCATAAATAGGAATGTTATGACCCAAGGAAATGACTCACATGGGTGGAAAGATCTCCTGCTTGTGCATCTCTAACCTGGCTGTACAGAAAATGTGCAGCAAAACTCTGGAGTTCTAATCTGCCCATAATAGAGTGGTTTCATTTTGGACTTCCAATTCCACAAGGCTGGGATCACAGTAAAGGGTACAGGGCTGTGTGGTCCTGTCACCTCTGCACCAGTTTTCATTTGTCCCCCTAAAAGGTTGTAGGAAGTGTCACCACCACCAGCCATAGAGAAAGAAGTGGGATGCAAAGAGGTTAAAGATTTGTGTGAGTTGGCTCAGGGATGGTGCACTGAAATCGAAATTTCAGAGCACTGAACCAATCACTAACTTGTCCTTCTACAATAGAGCAAATGGGCTGTGCCACAGCAGCGAAAATTTGAAGGACTTTTTGTAAAATCAGATCGAAAATCTTTTGCCAAACTCTTGCCAACCAAATTCAACAACAAAAATGTTTCTGTGGAATCTAAAGATTTCATTTACCATCTTGCCTAATTGTTTTATGATGCTTTTAGTTGAAATATGATCTCAAATACCACCTGAAATACCCCACTTTAAACACTTCTAAAAAAAATACTATTTTACCCACTACTTTTTTGTTCCAGTTTTGTGGAATTGGTATTTATTTTGAGTGAAGCACTCCTTTTTTTTTTTTTTTTTGCCTTTTTTTTTGTGCATCATGCAGTTCAGATGCATTTTAAACAGTTTCTGCTCATGTCTGAGCTCTGGTTCTGATGTGTGCAAAGAGCACGGCTGCTCTGAACCCGCCACATGTTAAAAGGATGAATATTAACTTTTGTTTTTTCAAAGTGACTCTTTAATTGAAAAATTAAATATTTAATGAGCTATTTCCATCCAGAAGGGAGGGAGGAAAAAAAAATCCTGTGGTTCATTCCCAAGAAAAACTCATGCTGGTGTCTAGTACGCCGTCAGCGGTGAGCTGGCAGCAATTAGTGCTAACACAGCCTGAATACAGGACACCCTTGGGGGTGCTGGTCTGCACCCCCAGCCCTCAGTCCCTTACCTGCATCCCCTAACATACAGCATGTGTCCAGTATTTCAGCTGGAAAACAGCTCTGGCTGTGATTCTTTATACAAGTCCTTATTCAATGTATAAGGATAAAATTTGGTTCTACTCACATAAAACCTCATAATCAAAACAAATGGCATTTCTAATTGAGCAAGGCCCTCTCGGTAATGAAGGGCAGCAGTGCTGCTGAGATCACTGGTTCGTGTTTCTCTCCCTGTTCAGAAGACTAAACTAATTTATTTATGAAATCAAAGCAACCCACCAGATTAGCCATCTAACTAGTTTGCTGCACTGTTTAGATTCACTCGTGTGCTCTCTCATGACATCCAAGTGAACAAGCTATATGTCAATGAAAGCGTTGGCGCTCCATCGTACATTATAGACTACTTTGAAGTGCAAAAAAAGATCCTGCAGTGGGGCTACCAGCAGTAATTTTTTTTTAGTTTTTTTTTTCCAGTGAGCATATGCTGCGAGTGGGAAAGGACCGAGTAATGTAAACGGATGTTCCATTAGCGATGATATGTGGCAGTCCCTGGGTGAAGGGAGAGAAAGCAAATCTGGGAGAACCTGTAGACTTTGCAGCCTTGTACCCATGTGGCAGAGCATGTGCTGAGGGCAATGGTGGGATCTGTTCTTCCTTCTTAGGATCCCCTCATGTTCCCCAGTAAAGGCAGGGCAGGGTCAGCAGGTTTGGATGCAGAATGAGTCCCTCTCTGTGCATCTGGCCTCCAGAAACTGATTTTTGAAAACAAAAGGCAAACGCTTGCTTCCACTGGAAGTTAGAATATTTCTGTCCAAAAGGCAGAGGGGTCTGCTGGGATATATTTTTGGCCAAATGTCTCCCATGTACACATCATTGTGTCTTAAAAGTCCTTGTTTAACTTTTTTTCATAAATCTTGATGACTGCCCTAGCTGCATTTCCTCTCTTCTGACATTTTCCTCACGGCAGGTTGGAGATGGTGTCCAGAGTGTTACAGGACTAACCATGCTGAATGGTGAAGCCTTTGCCATAATCATGGGCACACTGAATATCCCATCATCAGCCTCCACCAGCTGATGGACTCACTGGTGGTGGGCCTTACTGGGGTGTGGCACTGGAACAGGCTGCACAGAAAAGCTGTGGATGACCCATCCCTGGAAGTGTTCGAGGCCAGGTTAGACAGGGCTTGGAGCAACCTGGTCCAGTGGAGGGGATCCCCACACATAGTAGACGGTGGAACGCGACGGGCTTTAAAGCTCCCTCTGACCCAAACCAGTCTAGGATTCTATGAATCACAGTTTTTTCCCAGCTAGCTGAGCTCCAGCAAGGTGTGAGTGATGACTTTGGCTTTCCTTGTACCTTTGTGTTGTTCAGCTGCTCTTGGTGCACCTCTGATGAGGAGCAGCTGAGGGAGCTGGGAAGGGGCTCAGCCTGGAGAAAAGGAGGCTCCGGGGGGGCCTTGTGGCTCTCTCTGCACAGCTCCTGACAGGAGGGGACAGCTAAGGGGGTCGGGCTCTGCTCCCAAATAACAAGTGACAGGACAAGAGGAAACGGCCACAAGCTGCGTCAAGGAAAGTTTAGACTGAATATTCGGGAAAATTTCCTCAGGGAAAGGGTTTCCCTGCTGTCCAGGGCAGTGGTGGAGTCCCCATTGCTGGAGGCGTGGATGTGGCATTTGGGGACATGCTTTAGTAGTGGCCTTGACAGTGCTGGGGGAATAGTCGGATTCGGTGATCTGGGAGGGTTTTTCCCGAGTAAATGACGCTGTTTCCAGGGCTGTGGGGTGACAGGCGGCGGGCCCGGGCCCGTCCCCTCACGGCCCGGCCGCGCTGGGAGCGCGGGCTGCGCGGGCCGCGGGGGGCCCCTGCCGGGGGCGGCCGCTCACTGCACCCGGCCCCACAGCGGAGCCTTGTGCCGGTATTTCACGGAATGTTTGTTTGGGTTTAATGTCGTCTTTTTAATTCAAAAAACATTTCCTTATTTTCCCGGCAGTATAGTCAAGCACATGCTGTATGTATTCACCTGAATACACTTCTACTTAAGCCCATTCCATGAACACCTTGATTCCATGTTTTCCCATTTCCTTGCCCCAAAATGGGTTGAAAAGCCACACATGGGTAGGAAGCTGCACCAGGTCTCCAGGAGCATTGTGTCCAATCTTCTTGCAGTCACTGACTTTCCAGGTTACTTGTTAAATTTGGCTTGTGCCCGGCTGTGTTTTCCTGCCGCAGTGAGGGCTTGGCAAGCCAGGGCCACTGGCCGAGTGTGAAGCATTTGGATACCGTGGTGACAAGGGCTGTGCTGGCGCCCAGGGAATAAGGAATTTAGGGAGCTCTCTAGCCCTGCAAAGCAGATGTGTTGAAGAACACATCATGTATGAATCTCTTTTAAGTGCCCCCAAAATTTACTGAAGATATTGCCAGTATCTCACTAGCAATTGAGGCCTCCCATGGGGACTGCTCCAAAGCGTGCCGAGCTTGGCTCACTCTCTGCTCCGTAAGTTAGCTGGGAATGAGTTCCAGAGCCCTGCTGTGCTGCTTCTGCTCTTGCATTTGCAGGAATCACAGCAAGAATAAAGCCTCCACCCAGGGCTGCTAAACGCAGTCTTAACCCCTTGGGAGGGGTCTGAGCTACGAGGCAAGGTGGGAGACCAGAGATGAGAAATATGAAAGCCTCGGAAAGCTCAGCTGTGGGAGACAATGACAAAGGAACAGCACTTCATTTGAGTGCTACTAGGGCTGTGGGTTGTATGAGCTTACATGGGCATTGGCATCACAGCAGCAGCAAGGATTTCTTTCAGTGGAAGCAGGATGGGCTTTCTGTAGTATTTAAAGATCACAACTGATGTCTTAAATTCCAGAGAATTGTGGAGCGTTTTCATTTTTTGTTTTTTATTTTTTTTAACAATATGATAGCTATGTTCTAAGTTTTCAGAGAATCCAGGATTTCTATTTTAATTTACCCCTTTTTCCTGTAGGACTGATGCTGCTGTACATGCATAATGACACAGAAAGCCTAGAGGATAGTTTTACCATGCAGCTGACAGATGGCAAGCGCACAGTCCAAGGGACACTTTACATCTACATCATGCCAGTCAACGATGAAATCCCTCATCTTTCCAGGTTAGCTATCTAAATGACATTCGGTATATAAAGACTTACAAAGAAAAAAAGAAAGAAAGAAAGAAATGAGAGGAACTCATCTCAACACTAGCATCTCCAAGCCCACCCACATTACAGAGGAGATCTGACTTCCATTGCATGGGTTGTCCCTGAAAGCTTGTTCATAACAAGGCTGTGCACTCCACTGCCTGGTATAGGACTGTGACAAGCCACACAATGCAATCCAGCAAAAACCATTCATGCAGAAAAAGCTGGTTTCTGGTCTCTGAGCAAAGGCTTGTTTATATTTAAGTTAGTGGCAAAACTCTGGTTGTCTTCAGTTAGGCCAGAGTTGCTCTTTTTTCACACTCTATGTCTGTCTCCCACTTTATTTATTCCCTCCTGTATGTTTTCTCCATTCTCTTTAATCTATTTTTAACAGTGAATCATCTTGGGAAGAACATGGCATGGTTTGGTGGTTTTTTAATATTTAAGGTTCAAAACCAGTTGAAGGCAGTGTTAATGCTCACACTCCTTTCAAGAGAGCCAGAGTGCCATCTCTGGGAATAAAGCTTCAAAGAGGTGGAATGGAGAGTAATATTAATTAATTGTCTCTCTTTGCCAGCAGTGAAGTCCTTCTAACATCCTTTCGCCATAAAATAGTTTATCATCAGGTTTTTGAGTGGCATGGCAGGTCTAAGCCCTGTCATGAGCATTTTGTTTATTGGTCTGCAGAAGAACAAGGAAAAAAAACAGGTGTTTTGGAAGACTGGGATGCAGGTGATGTTGTCTCACTCACTTCATGGTTTTGACCTAATTTGGGTTCTACTTTTATGAATTCACAAGTAGAAAAATAAAATAAATTATGTGCACCTGCTGAATCCTTCCAGAAATGCCAGATCCAGTCTGTAAAAAGAATAAAATACTGGTTTTGCTTCTTGTGTTATGTAGACCCTTTAAAGACCTCGATGGGCTGTAGGGAAAGAAGCACCAGCAAGGCTAAAACTTCACTGAATGGTGATAGTACCACATTTTCCTGAGTCGCAAAAATAGTTTGTAGAGCTAAAAATAATTTCTATTCTTATGCCAAAAGAATATTTAGGACTTGCCAAACAAACCTTTTGTCTCAAATTTGCATCCAGGTCCAACTCTTCCCACTAGCAAGGCTTGAATCCCCATTTTCAGGGCACAAGAAACCTGTTGGATCATAAAATGCCTGGTAAACTCTAGCTGTGACAAAAGTACCAGCCTTCTTTCTGAGGCAGAAATCAGTGAACATATGAAATCCCATGTTGCTCTGCCTGGGTGCCTGGGCCCCTTTTCTGCAGGGAAAGAAAAATCCACTGTGGTTGCCCCTCTCTGGAGGGGAGCAGCAGCCCATAGCATGCACAGAGGGGCATCAAAGCTTGAAACAGCTTTGGCTTCTTTCCCAGAGCATCATGTGTGTATTTTCAAAAATTTCATAGAAGTAGTAAACAACATGAAGTTATAAAATGGACACATGCCCCTCCTTCTTACCAGCATTTCTTTAGGAGCTTGTGGGTGAGGGCCAGCCTCCCCCTTCCCTCTTCAGCCAGGTCCTCTGCTTGCAAGGTGTGATTTGCAGCTCTGTCATCTCCTTCATCCTGCTCTTTGCCTACTCCCTCAGTCTGATTTGCTTATGCTTCATGTCTTTGCCTCTTTTCCCCCATTTCTTCCAGTTTCATTCTCTGAGGATGGTTCCCTGCTGCCATTTCTATTTTCACACACGGGAAATGGCTTTCCTGGATCCGTATGTTCTCTCCTTCCTACTGTGAGCCACCCCATGGAGACACCCCGTATTTAGTCTTTTGATTTCCACATTGTTTTCTACTCTGTCAGAGGCGAGCTTCATATCTCAGGTCTTGTTTATATATTCCCAGTCCATGGATCAAATGGAGCCCTCTCATAAAGGAAGGAAATGTGCCCAATATTACCATTTTTAACCAAGCCATGGAGCTGGAAGTGCACTCTTCTTCTGCACAAAGCCATAAATCCAATTCTTAGTTTCATCAAAACCCGTGAGGCTGAAGGGCAACATAAGAAAAAATCACATGTGCATACGTGGCAAAGCTTTCTGTCCCAGTCCCACAGGAGCAGATTTGTTGAAATGTTTTTAAAAAATTCTATCTGCTCCATGCTAAGAGGAGCCTGTTCATGCTTAATAAATCGGAGAAATTGCTCACAAATACTTCATCCATATGAAAGTGCGAGCCCTGTACTGCTGCCAAGAGACGTGAGACCTGTGGTGTCGTGCCGAGTAAGTGATGGCCACACAAATTAGAAAAGCTTAGGTACAGATCCCTCGCTGCCACAGTTTTCCCCAAGATGTGAAAATATAACAGGGAAAATACTAAGCAGCATTCAGTCTTTCCAGCCAAATCTGCCTCTTTTGGACACAGTCACGGGCCGCGTACCAAGCGGTGTAGGAGAGACCAAAATAACATCTTTAAACAATCTGAGCTGCCTCTTCCACCACTTTGAAATTAGAAGTATCTAAGAAATAAGAAGCCTCAGAAGGGGCTGCTGCCTGTCACCCTGTGCTGGGTGTTATACCAACACATCAGTGCTGTTCTTGCTGCAGGTCATGCAGAGAAGCCAGTGGCCTTTCTTGCAGCACATGCATGTATTTTAATTCTTTTTAACCAGATTTATGATCTCAACTAATTTTTTTCTAGCCTCTCTCCTTAGTAAGCTGCTTTTCCCACAGTAACCTTGAGAAATCTCTTAGTTCCCTTCCAGAGGACAAAGGATGGCACTGGAAATGTTGCTTTGAGTTTGGACAAGAGAGTGTGTGGAGCAAGTAACTGCTGTGCAACACTGAGCTCAAGGAAATCTGCCTCAAGTCATTAAATCCCTCTAGCTAAATGGGCAGTGACTGCTGCTGGTTTGTTTTTTCACCAGTGCCTCACTTTCTGTTTCTTTTTTTACTTTTTTTTTTTCTCCCCAGAAGTATGGGTTTGGAAGCTGAAGCAGCTGACAAAAAGCCATTTCTAGTACTGGGTCAAGAGCAGACACCAAAGATGCTTCAGGGGATGAGCTCGACCAAACTGTCCCCATATGCCCAGATCTGCAGCTGGAGGCAGCGGTAGCTTTAAGGATTTTATTCCTCCTTTTTCCTGGGGATGAGTGGAATCCCCAGCCAGCTCCTGCAGCAGGAGGCTTGTTCTCATAGTAGTTTAGTCCGAGACTTGGTTTGGTTGATAGGGTAAGCAGCGAGACCAAACACAGGTTTTTATCTGACACTTTGTCCTGTGTTGAGGTGGCTCTGGAAGGCCTCCTGCAGGATTTCTTTCTTATTTCCTCCTTGTCTTTGCCTCAAGGTGCTCATAGCCTCACTTGGAGTGAACACAACACACCTATGGAACACCTGGGCAGGCTGGAAGCTATCCTCAGCCTCACTCTGCAGCATTCCATCTGGAGAGTAACTCAGAGAGAAAGCTTTGCCTCTTGGGCTCAGACCCTAGAAACTCTTCATGCTGCACATCTCCCTCCACCATCCCTCTCTGTAATGACACAGTTTAGCTGACTTTTATGTTGGTTCACTAAGCCACTGTGCTGTCTTCTTCCTTTTATAATTAAGCAACTTGAGAAATCCTTTGAGGTCAATAAATTCTGAGGAGGCTTACATAAAACAGAATATAAAGTGGAGAGCCCTGCCATCAGAAGCCAGTAAAAGTCAGTGACACCTCTGCAAATGGCATTATGTCATTGCCTAATATTAGTAAGAAACAGTAAGATTATGTTTTTTGTTCAGAGCAATAAAAAGTAATGAGTCTCACATAATCTACTGAAAGGAAGGGGTGGGGGGAGTGCATGAGAGGAGAGAAAGGTGACTGGAAAAGTGAACTTCCATTTTTTTGGGCATCCTGAGTGCATTAGTAAATCTAGCTCGTTACAGCCAAATAGACTTTAATGTGCTTTGTGCTGTGAATTTAATTTATTTTGTTTTGCTTTGCTTGCTGGGAACACACACACACACAGGCACAAAACCCTTCAGGAGTCAGGTGGTCCCATTTCAGTAACTACAACATAATAATCAGAAGCTGGAAAATATTACAAGGAAGCCAGAAGGGGACTCTTCATCAGGAGCTTTGGGGGTAGCACAAGGAGTCGTGGGTGAAAATTTAGGTTAGATGTATGGAAGAAATTCTTCCCTGTGAGGCACTGGGACACATTGCCCAGAGAAGCTGTGGATGCCCCATCCCTGGAAGTGTTCAAGGCCAGGTTGAAATGGGACTTGAAGCAGCCTGATCTAGTGGAAGATGTCCCTCCCCATGGCTGGGGGAGTTGAAACTAGATGAATTTAATGTCCCATCTAAACCAAGCCATTCTGTGATTCTGTGACTTTGGGGTGGATGAGTATGATATCCTCATATTATTCATATATTATTCATCCTGGGTCATGATACAGTGCTGTGAGTATCTTGGATGCTGCTGATCCCTGCTCGATGAAGCCCAGGGCATTATTCTCAGCCGTCATAAACAGGGTGAAATATTTACTTTCTCTCCATAGGAATGTCTGTGCCCAACCAACAGATCTGTGGAGTCATTCATTTCAGAGTAGGAAGGAAGTGACCCTCTGAGGGAGGCTTTGTGCTCCCAACCTGAATACGCAGGTTGTGTGGGAGTTAAATACGAGCTGTGAGGGCTGGGGATGTAGCAGTGCATTGCCCTGCTGCAAGCCAGCAATTTGTGAGCAATGATCTCTAATAGGGACCAGGCTTTACAGGGAGGGCCAAGCAAGGGCTGGCTTTCATCCTGCTTGGTCCTGGTGAAGGTGGAAATCTTCAGAAGAGGCTAGGAAGGAGAGTTGTCTGGACTGTGATCAATAAATACCAGTACTAAATCTCAGACTGGGCTGAGGGTGGGGAAATATTTTAGCAGTGATATTCTGCAACCAAAGGATAGGAAGGTTTTTTTTCACACACCATAGCTGTTCACTAATGCATGCATGAACTAACTGTCCTTTCTGTCAAGCATCTTCATTAGTATTCTTTTTCTTCCTTTACTGGCGTTAGATTGAAAGAGAGATTATACCAAAAGTTGGCTGGCTATCAGTTGGTCCAATTTTGTGTGTTTTAAAATGTGTGCTTTTTATAGGGCTAAAAATTGGTCCGGAGCCTCTGTGTAAGCAGCAGCTACTAGGGCTGGTGGGTGTTAGCTCTCTCTTTGGATCCCAAATTCATTCTCATATGCTGTGGGATTACTTTCCAATATGTGTAAGTCCCTCAAACACCACCATGTGTTTTCTGGAACTCATGAGTGTTCATGAGTGGGGAATAGTGCAAGTGACTGCAATCAGTCACTGCTAGTGTCAGGATGCAAAATAATCCATATTAATGTATGGAAAACCAATACATGGTGGCAGCTCTAGGAGGTGCTTCAGCCCAGGGATTTACATATCACAAAATTATTTAGGTTGGAAAAGGACCTCTGAGATCATTGAATCCAAAACCCTGACTTATCACCACCTTGCCAACTAGACCACGGCACTAATTGCCACATCCAATCTTTTGTTGAATAGTTCTGGGTTGAAAAATGTGCAGTTTTTTATGCATGAAGCAATGTCTTGTTCACTTCTGCTCCTCCATGCTCTACTGACACCCTGCCCCTGTTCTCCTTGGGGTACTTCTGTCCTGCTCTTCCTGTGCATGCCTCATGTTCCATCTCTGTGTATTTCCAAGATAATGCTACTATTTCCTAACTTGCCTTCCTGACACCTCGTAATTTTTCTTGCTTTGCCATGGGTAGCAAATACAAATGGTCAATAAAGGGTGACCTGCTCAGTGCCATCAGAGCTGCTCTTGCCCTTTTCTCTTTTTCCTTTCTGAAATTTTATCCAAGAAATGAGAACCTCTGGATTTACCCTGAGTAAAAAGGTATGGGGTCACAAAGCAGCTGCACGTCAGCCCAGCACCTCTGATTGTGTCAGGAAGCGCTGTCAACCCTCCAGAAACCCTGCCTGGGCCACAGCATACGCATGGTACGTGGCTTTATAGCCCACACACCACTGATCCAAGGCTTTCTGGAGTGAGCCAGCGCTGCACAGTTGCTCTCCACATGTGTCGCAGGTTTGGCACGTCTCCGAAGAGTTGGACCCTGCTTGTACGTGCTGCTCCGAACGCACCCGCTGCAGACAGCTGGGGAGCCCCCGCCAGCCAGATGGTCGAAAATCTCCCTGCACCTGAATCCTTGAAAGCATTTGTTCTCCAAAAAATTGTTTGTTCTGCAAAAAGGACTTAGCTGAGACGTGGGCATCTCTGGCTCCGTGCGGGGGGCTGGTGCATGAAACCATATCGCGTCCCTTTGCCCATCCGCTGCGAGCGTTACCGTGTCACCTGGGGTGTGAAGCTGCTGCTTGTGGTGTCTAGACTTGTGATTACTGAAAATTAATTAAACTGAAGGAAATTAGGCTGGAAGGGGAGTAGGCTCCTGGGAGGGGAAAATGGAAGAGAAAATAGGATACTGGTGTTAACCCTTTCCAGCTACTGCTATTAAACAGGAAGGGCTCATAAATACTCTCCAGGCCACTCAAATACATGCAGACCGAGGACTGGTGTGATTTCAGGAGCTCTGCTCCTTACCCATTCATATCCTGTACAGGCAGTGTTCATAACCCAGGTGGGATGAGCACATCAGAAATGGACAGCCCATTTTCCCTCTGCCCATGTCTTTTAAATAAGTCCCTTCATTGTTAGCCAGACCTGAAATAACTTGCAGATCAGCAGTAGGTTTGAAATGAGCTGGTGTGACAGTGGATAAGATCAGGGGAACAGGGATGCTTGGATAGAATCCAATAATAAATCAGAGCTTTATGGGGATGGGACGGGAGGCTGGATGTGTAGCAGAGGGAGGTGTTTGCTGGTGGATGGGTCTCCTCTTGCTTTTACTTAGCCTCTTACCTGCTCTACTGTCTCTTAAAGTCTCTCTTATATAGCTTTTCAGCACGGAATCCAAGTGCTTTGTGCCTTCCCCTTGGCACACAGCCACCGTCTGGCTAGCGAGCAAGTACAAACTGTAACACCTGGGTGTCAGCTATGAACATTAGGGTGTGCTACAATGGACCCATCTGTAGTACTTGGCACATGCCGGAGATTTTTATGTGTGGTTGGCTGAAAAGCAGGATCAGAGAGAGAGAGGAGGGAGAGCAGGGGAAGAGGGCTCCGCTGGGCACGCGGAGAACATCATTTTGGCAAAGGTGCCAGTAGGTTTCCATGGGCTTGTCTGCTTCTTCGCTCAGTTCATGCATTCAATAAAAATATCCAGGTTGTTTCAAAGAAAAGCAGGAGTAGATTTCCCCAAAAAGCAAGCCTAGAAGCCTCATTCTTTGTCTCTGGAGAACAAGGCTTATGCTATAACTAGATTTAATAAGAATACATTTAATAGTAATACATATAATGAACCCCTGATTTAATAATACTTAGTTTTACTATTCTTCCATGTGTATCAGGTGCTATTGACTGACCCCCTGAGCACCACAGCCTTTCTAGCTGAGTTTGGAGGGAGACGTGCTGGGTTTTCAGGCTCTGGCAGCTTTGACAATGTTGTGCCCTGGAATAAATGGTATTTTTGAGAGTATGAACAAGGGCTGCCTTTTGTATTTCCACACTGGTATCTTGAGCCCAAAGAGTCGCGATAGTTTCCAGTTTTATTCAGTGAATAGAAAAAACATGTCCCCATCTGAAAACGTGTATGAGTCCCTGAGAAATCCCAGGAAAGGTAGGAAATGAGTTTACAACAGTAAAAGGAGCCATAGCTTATTGCATCAGGTTCAACTAAGTGAAAACTGCAGTGCACTCAAAGGAGAGGAAACATTTCTTTTTCCCCTTTATGTGGCACTGATGTGTTTTAAAATGCATAGGGAAAGTTTGTAGTTTATTTCCTCCAAAGGGGCCAAGTCCTCCTGGCATTCTTATGAACAAGCTCATTAGAATAAAATCCATTATGCGCATAACTAATGACACAAATTTACAAATCTGTTGACAATTATGACCACATCCCTCATTGCATTTGCTTGTAGCTCACTGAAGTGACCAGGTGAAGGAGTTCAATCCAGAAGTTTTACAGCTCATGAGCTCCGAGTGCAGCCATGTGAGATTATTTCCCAACTGGATTACAAAGCTGTCATTAGGCAGGGCAACTTGGGAGGACCAGGGCACGAGACCATAAACTGTCCTCAGGAGACTTGAAGTCATTTTGAAGGCAGGGTGAGATATTCCTGGCTGCAGAGACCATATATTTTATATTTTCTTTTTAGCTGGGGAGGGGGGAAACACATGCGCATGCACACAAACCAGGGCTGTTCCAAGTAGTGCTTGGCGTCCTCTGGAAATGAATAGAAATTAAATTGAGACGCTGGTATCCTCTGAGTGTTAAATATTTCCAAGTTCTTGCCAGGCGAGTATAATTTATTGAATGTAGGTTTTGTGAAATAGTGCTCCTGTCAGGGGGAGATTGGCACCAGAGAAATGAAGGCGGCTAATTCTCAGGGGGTCCTCCCTGGCAAAAACCCTCTATTGAGTCCTCATGCTACTTGTGCTCATAACTGCCGAAAAACCAGGAGTGCCATCTGCAAACTGTGATTCATAAACACTCTGTCAGTCTGCCATCTACCCTGACATCATAAAATAACAAGAAGCAGCATTGTAATAAAGAGAGGAGGTTTGCAGTCGACCAATTAAATGCATCTAATTTATTTCTGTTACAGCTGAGGCTTTATTTATTAGTAAACAGCTGCATTTGTTACACTTCTCTCTCCCCCCCCACCCCCCCTTTTTTTTTCTCTTTAGCAGGAGTGTGCCAACTGGCACTTTTGATAATCCATTAATCCTAAATAATCATCTGGGTACTTCATGGTTCGTAGGGAAAAAAAAAATAGGAAAAAAAAGGTTATTAAAAGTTAAAATGTAACCTTGCAAGGAAGCTGGAGAGCGCTTCTCTGCTGTGGGCATGCATGAGTTATGGTGAGCTTAAGTTTGCAGGCCAAGTCCTACACTCAATTTACACCTGCGAGTAACTGGTGTGACAGCCAGCTGAAAGGGCTATAAATCCAGGAGCAGAATCTGGCCCTGGGCATATTTTTTTTCTTTAGGACAGCCTGTTTGTGGTACAAGAGGAGCATTTTGCATGTTTGGTTTACTTGCCTTCTCATTTCTCGGTGCTAACTTGATTCCCAGCAAAGCTAAAAATCTGCTAATTGGTTGTCAAAGTCTAATTAGCTGATATTACCAAAAAAAAAAAAAAAAAAAAAAAAAGATAAGTTTGCCTTTTATAATTGGCGCTGACCCCCACCCCCCCTTCCCCTCCCCTTGAACCCCCTGGTGTGTGTTAAATGAGCTGCAGGACTTTTCAGTGTATTTTAATGCTCTCTCTTTTCAATGCTCTGGAAAGGTTTGCAGTTAATGAGACAATAATATGTATAATCAAGTGAAAATGCAGTAAAAGAATAGATAAAACTGTATGGAATTGGGATGGTGTGTGCATGTGTGGAGAGAGGAAGAGGTTCACCAACCTTCCTAAAGCTTCATAGGGTTAGTAGCCTCTCATAATTTTTACTTTTGCTTCCTGGGAATTTCCTTCCCCTTACATGGGGGATTTTTTTTTTTTTTTTTTTTTTTTGCTTGAGGATGTGTTTAGTTAAGGGAAGAAAGCTGTACTGTGTGTAGTGGTAAAATGAACACGATAAGAGTACTTAAGAGGCCAAACCAGGTGAGACATAGAGGGGATACCTTATACCTGTCCACAACTTCCTCATGAGGGGCAGGCACTGATCTCTTCTCTCTGGTACCCAGTGAGAGGACCTGAGGGCATGAAGCTGGGTCAGGGGAAATTTAGGCTAGATATTAGGGAAATATTTTTTACTCAGAGGGTGGTTAGGACTGGGACAGGTTCCCCAGGACAGTGGTCACAGCACCAAGTCTGCCAGAACTCAAGAAAAATTTAGACAATACTCTCAGGCACATGGTGTGATCTTAGGGCTGTCCTATGCGAGGCCAGGAGTTGGATGAGGATGATCCTGGACTATCCCTTCCAGCTCAGAATATTCTGATTCTGTGATTGATCTCCACTATATTTTATTCTCTCTGCATGTGTGTCTACAGGCATAAATACAAGATGCCCCCTGGAGCCAGTAACCAAGCCCACCTTCAAGTCCATAGGGGCTCTTCTTCCCATAAGATCCCAGAACATTCCAGTGGGGAGTTAAATACTGTGGAGAACACCTGCCCTGCACTCCTGCCACAGCCACCTCTGTGGGAGCAGCGCATGCCACGCTGTGCCTTGTTTTGGTCGCTCAATTTTAAAGCCTGTCTCTTGTTTGATGTTAAAAAAACAATGTTCAAAAGAAGTGAGCACAGGTGGGTGCTCTATATATGGGTGCTCTTTTTCATATGTATAACATTGAATTTACTTACTCAGTCATGTTTTCCTCTTTCTCCTCCTCCCATCTTCCTCCTCCACACCTGCTTTCAATCAGTCCCCTCTGCCCCGCCTGTCATCCTATCCTCTCTGCTGCTTTTACCACAAACCCACTAATGTTATATTTCAAGTCAAACTTTCAAGCCTACGACATTTAAGCAAGTGAATCAAAAAAAATTCAAGTGGCTTCACCAGCCTTGCAAGGCAGGGAGCTGGCATGGCCCCGAGGAGCGTGCGGGGGATGCTGCTGACCGCTCGAGCTGCTGAGGTCATGGGGTTTCACCCTTCCTAACAGTTGAAGTCTGGTTTTTTTCCTTTATATCTGAAAGTGCTTCTTGGCTTTTTTTCTAGAGTCTATAAAAAAAATGAACATATTAAGGCCAAATGTTGCTGCTAGATGAACAACTTCAGATGTACGTGTCTTCTTGTCATGCGTCACATAGGCTTAGAGGGGTTTGACCTGACCATGATGTGTATTGGGCTGAAAAAAGAAAGAGAGAAGAAAATCAGTCTCCCCAGAAGATGAGCATTTATTTATTCTTTGAATTATTGATATAAACTGGGAAACTTTTTTGTTAAGTTATTTATAGCAGCCTTCCAGTACCTAAAGGGACTGCAGGAGAGCTGGAGAAGGAATTTTGACAAAGGCATGGAGCGACAGCTAAAGGGGGAATGGCTTCACACAGACAGAGGGCAGGCTTGGCTATTAGGAAGAAATTCTTCCCTGTGAGAGTGATGAGGCCCTGGCTCAGGTTGCCCAGAGAAGCTGTGGGTGACCCATCCTTGGAAGTGTCCAAGGCCAGGTTGGACAGGGCTTGGAACAACTTGGGATGGTGAAAGTGTCCCTGCTCATGGCAGGGGTTGGAACAAGGTGGTCTTTAAAGCCCCTTCCAGCCCAAAGCATTCTAGGACTCTGTGATTATTTAAAATATCTACTTCATGGTAACCAAACTGTACTTGGATCACTGTGCCTTAAGGAAGGGCTTGAAGGCTTCATCCTTAGGCTCATAATTAGAGACACAAGGATCCTGATTCTTCCCACAATGTTAAGCAAAGGGAGTGTATAACTGGCTGGTCACAGGACTGATCAGGAGGGTCTTCTCTATATCATGGGGCTAGAAGCAAAAAGACTTTCAATCTGCTATAGGAAACCTGACCCTTTTTTCCACATAGGCAAAGATAATTTGAATTACCTGCACTTGCCTATTTCACTGTTGCTTCTTTATTTAATCTTATTTGTTTGGATTTCATGTAAACAAAATGAGTCAGCATGAGTACTGCATCTACTTAATCAGCCTGGGCTTGACTGTGGATTTCTGTAACCCTTGAGCAGATTGTACAGCAAGTCAATGTCCTGCATTTCTGGCAGCTTCCTACAGTGTTGTCTGGTCCTTTCTCTTCTCAGGTCCTCTCTCTGCACTCCTTGATCTCAGATTACTTTTGAAAACAGTCTGAAAAGGAGTCCCCATTCAGTGAAATTTCATACAAATTTAGGGTAGTTCAAAGGTGCAACCAAAAAGTAAAAACCACCCAATATCTTCTCCAACACAGCACAAACAATTTGTCTAAATGCTCCAAGACTGGTGAGTTCTGATAATGTTGCTTGTGCTGGCAAAGGAGCTGCTTATTTTTCTTTTTGTTGCTTTTTCTCAAACAGAATTACAGTTTTTGTTATATGAAACTAATCTAGCTAATTGTATTTATATTTTGAATGACTCAGATGTCTTAGACTAATTTCCTCAGATAACAGTCACTTCTTTAATGTGTCAAGTCTCAGCCACACTTTTCATTTGCCCTGCTAGCTGTATGGGAGAAGTGGAGTTAATAGCAAAGATGAGCTATCAAATGGGGCCAAAAACATGGAAATTGATGCACATTTTGTTGTGGAAATAAAATTTTAAATCCCCCCAAGCCCTGACAACCACTATACTCAAATGTTGCTGGCAGCCTTCTCCACTTAATAAGGAACCTGTTGTTTTTAAAACTCACTTGGCAACATAATAGACAAGAAACAGAAAAAAAGCTCCCTTGGAGCCCAGGCTAGAAATGCCACTATTGTATATTGTCATCAGCAGGTTGACTGACAGCAATGGAAACTGATTGACATTATTCTCTTGCTCTTGCAAGAGAATATCCTCTGATAAAAACTTGTCTCTGCTTCTGCCTTTGGCAGATCAACCCCTGTGCTGCCACGCTGATTTAGATATGTTTTTAAAAACAAGTAAGGCTATGATAGAAAAGGATGAAGTGGATATGACGAGGTAAATCATTGCTACTTCTCTTCTGAGAAGACCAGTTCATCTTTCCAGCAACCTCAATTTTCTGGGGCTACTCCTTTGTACAAGTGAGAATTGCCCTGGCCCTTGGCCGATGCAGTGGAGCTCCTCATAAATAAATCTGATGGAGTCAAACCTCTGTTGCTGAGGTTACAGCACCACTATCGGCTTAAAACACAGCATTTGTGCTTAACGCTTAGTTCATTAACACACCCTGTCCATTGGCTCGTTTGGATCTATTAACATAATTGTTCTTTCTAAACAACTGGGTCATTCTCTATGCCCAAACAGAAAATCAAAGCTGGCTTCGACATTTTGGACAAATCACATAGCCAGATAAAAACATGGGCTCCTCTATAAACTCACCCAGGCTGAGGTTAGATTAAAATCTTGTGATTCCATTTAGCATCAGTCTTTAAGTGAGACTCTCTGTGGGGCATATTTAAAAACAAATGAGATAGCTCTGGAGCTTTTTCTGTTTTAAATGCCCTGTCTGCCTCTAAAACCTAAAGCAAAAATATTTTCCCAGCCTATTTTGATAACGTTCTTCTCCTTGTCCTGAACAGAAGGGCTCACTTTTACCCTTTTCTCTCCTGGTCTGGGATGTAGAAAGGAATATTCCCCTTTTCAATTTCTCTTGTGTTGGTTTCCCCTTTTACTGGTTTCATTTTTTTAGGTGACATTGTTCTACTCGCCAAACCTGTAACTTTAACAGAGGGTGACAGGGTGACCTTGACGACAGATGTTCCTGTGGCAACAGATGGCACTAGCAAACCCGAGAAGCTGCTGTATGCCGTCTCCCTGCCACCTGTGCATGGTCAGATTGAGCACATCAATTATCCCGGCGTGCCCATTTCCAGTTACAGCCAGTTGGATGTGGTGGCCCAGAAGGTCTCCGACGTCCACGACAATGGCCATGGGGCCTGTAAGGAGGCACTCAGGTGAGAACACCTCCCCTTTGCACACCAGTGTGCTGAAATCCCTCATCCAGGGAAGGGTTAAGTCTGCCTCTCCTTCTCCCTGTACCAGTTGGTGCAATATTTAATGACTGATGTGGTTGTGGGGAAGAGGCTGCTGCAAACAGTAACACGATGTAATTTTATCATTACAGCAATTACATACTTTATTAGCTGTAATGGCAAAGTTGTATGGCCAAAGGCAATAGGAGTCTCACAGGCTTAGGAATGGGGTGTAACCAGGTAGGCTTTCATACCAATTAGCAAGTGAAATCAAATGATTTAAGTACATATAAAGTATTTACCATGTTTCTCAAATATGCCAGCGGTGGAAAAGGAAAAGCAAGAATCCCCCATCTGCGACTGTTGTTGCTTTCTGGGCAGTTTGTTCTCCTGAAGGGGAAAAAAAAAATAATAATCGTAACATTGTCTGAAATGATCAGGAGAACTTAATCCAGATGGTGGTGTCATTTCTAAGAAAAAGCATATGTTGGCCATTATGATACTTAAATATAATGGTTTTACATTCCTCTAGTGGGCACAAAAGGCACACAACAGAGTTGGCGGGGTTTTTTAATCTTCTGAATGGTGGCAGTGGTGGTGGAGTGGTGGGAGATTTTATCTTCCAAATGGTGTGTTTCCCAGAAGACATGGCAAATTCAATTGAGGAGAGCCTGCTCTAAAAGCCGTGCTCCTGTGGAATGTAAATTTGTACCTTCCTCCAACCAGTAACAGTGGAGAGTTTTAATTTACTGCCCCCTTCGGATGATCATCATTTTTTTATATTCTTCTGGCTTCTTCTTTTTTCTTCTTCTTTTTTTCTTTAACATGTTTTTCTTTCTGATTTGCTTTAAAAGTTATTTACGCTCCCTTTGCAGCAAAGTGGGCACTATAACTAATTTTATTCTTACCATGATTAACTATGAATAATTTCCTAAGAAATGAGTCAAATTAACAAGGGGAAGAAGGAATCAATAAATCATGAAAGCAGCCTATTTCTAAGTGGGGTTAAAACCACCATTAAATAAATCACAGACTCTAAATGATGACCCGCTTGGATATGAGAGGGGGGAAAAAATGTCCATTTAAATTGCAGTGAAAGGAAAAAGGAAAGTGAGGGCCAACATCTGTGGCCTCCACACACTGCACAAGGAGGGAGGCACAGGAGAGGGAAGGAGCTCCAGAGAAGGGCCCTGGAACAAGGCAGAGATGTGGTTTCTTTGTGATGGTTGCCCCAGACCAGCTGTGGGGAGGCAGCCAAGGAGGGATCAGGAAAGTTCTGGGTTTTGGATGTTTAGGCAGGAGTGTTGTTTAATAGCACCTTCTGCCTCCATCCCTGCTCTGTGTGGGAGTTCAGGAATGCAGGGGCTGACCCAGCTTTGCTTGAAATAGCTCAAATATTTTCACTCCTCTTTGATATTTTATTTTTTTTCATTTGTCTTCATAGGGTTAGTGACAATTTAAACTACTGGGAGACCATTCCAGCGCTAGGCCCATCGTGCTTCTTAGCTGGTTTATGTCACATCCTTTTAATCTTGTATTAAGGATCATACTTTGCCTGGTGTCATGTTGAGTGCAGTAATGTTACCTAGGGCTAGATTTCCATCTTTCTTGTTCATTGAGACTTAAAAATTTTAATTTCATACAAGGAATACCATCACTTTTGCAGAAGAGTGGCTCATCCATCTTCACACCAATATGTTAGGACATCGTTAAACTGTAGAAATTGGGTAGACTTTCCTCCTTGAGTTTTCTATGGGAAAGAAGGGGTCAAAATGCTTATTCCTTAGTTAAAAGGAAAAAAATAAAAAAAGGAAAGGAGAAGCAATTCTGCTTGTAACCTCCCGTTTGCAATTCTTTTTATGATCTTCTCTCCTCCCTGAACACATTATGAAATGGCCCCAGCTCCCTGCTCACTGGGAAGGGGTACCTATTGCCTTGTGTTATGGGCTGGTTTTTCAGCTGGTTTAAATCAGGATATCTCCATTTGCTGAAATGATGCCGTAGCCATTTAAACTCTGGCTTATAAAGTTACTTCATAAAGTTGCTGAGAGAGTCTCTTTTCTAATGTACTTTGTGGCCATGGGAGCTCATCTCTTTTTTTTTTTTTTTGTGACACTGGGAAATATTCCATTGATTCAAGCTGATGTTGTGTCTCAGAACTTGTTTGTCCTCTCTCTCTTTTGCCCACCTGGCTGCCGTGGGCAGGATTTGGTTTGGGTCTTATGGCAAAGCTGTGCATGGGAGCACAGTGCCCCAAGGCACAGCAGTGTCTCCCTGTTCACAACATCCCCAATCACAGGGCTTCCACCAAAAATCACCATGAACCAGGGATGCCTTGTGCCCTCATCCCTCCCTCTGAGCTGGCACTGAACCAGGGGAAGCACACAAGCATCTTCATCCTAGTGTCCTCTGTGCTGGTCTCAGTGGGTGCATCATGCTTATCCAGTGCTTCTGCACTGGGTTTAATCTTGGTCTTGTTCTTTAATAATAAATGCTGCTGAACAGAGTAGTGCTTACAGAGCAACCAAGAATAAAGTCTGTTTTTCCTGTATAAACACAGCCCACTCTGTGTGCCCAGGGCAGGGGTGTGGGGAGGGCTGGACCCATGTGATGACCACGGAGTGTGTCTCCATTTCCTGCTGCTGGGGGGGCAGAGAGCTGGGGGCATGGGGAATGGGCAGAGAGCAGAGGAGCAGAAGTAGGGTGAAGGAATGGATTGTGAAGGGTAGAACTTGAGTGGATGAGACAGTTTTCCCTGCTGGGTGCCATCTCTGCCTCTCTCCTCTTCACAATTCCTTCCAAAAAATTGAATTTATAGGCAGGTAGGGGACTGAATAGCCCAAGGATGTCAGTGGCCAAGTTGTGTCCAAGGATCATGCAACCTTGGCCTCTCTCAGATATGAGGGAGATGCCTGTGAGAAGGAGAATGTAAGATGAAGCCAAAGGGCACCCACTGGCTGCCTACACCACAGGAGGGTACACTGGGTCCAACAGCTCTGCAGGAGGACTAGGATTCAGGAAAAGAGATGGGGAACTTGTCTTTCAGACATGAAGGAGTTAAAACACAGGGATTAAAAAAAATCCTTTAAAAAAAACCCCACACTCACACACACTCACACACTCACACACTCACACACTCTCACAAAACCCTGCACCCTAAATTAATTTCTGCTGGTAATCTATATCGGGTTAAATAACGCCTCATTATTCTGCAACACAGCTGAGGCTTCTCAAAATGTTTATCTTGTTTTGTAACTGGTACCTTCTGGCATATTCCAGTGCCAACTCTCCTAGCTCTTGCTATATTTCATTCTCACTATTTTTGGAATGGAGCTGCTGGTTCCAGGTGATTTAATAAATTGCTTTTTTTTGTGTTCCTTTTAACTTACCCATCTGCTCAACACATGCGTAACTTGCAATCTGTCGGCAGTTTGCAGAAAGACAAACTGTCAGAGCTGCATGCATTTGACAACTTTGTTCCCAATTAGATTAGTGGTAATTTTAACAGATTTCAGGGCAATCGAAAAAAGGGATGACATGTTATTAAAGCATCAATTTTGACAGACCCAAGCACATACAATTTCAGTGTAAATTATTTTAAATGCTTTAATTAAAGCTATGAAAGATTTACCCTTTTAAGCGGTAAGTGATTGCAAGACAAATATAAAGGGAAAGTGGATAACAGAGTTTCCTAAATGGTTTATGCTGCGCATGGCAGTCCACAAGTCACCACCACCATAATCTATGACTGTAATGTTGGAGGCATAGTTAATTATTCATAGCCTCATCTCTGGAGCAGACGTGATTAAGAACATGAGGAGCATTCAGAGATCCAAACAGTACCTATGAAACCAGAGTTCAAGCCCTTCTTAGATCAGATGCCATTAGGAAAGAATTTAGAGGTGTCTAAATGGTGGATATTGGTGAAGGTGGTTGATATTTTTGTAAATGCACTTTCATTTTTGTCCCAGTTCTGCTCTGGTTTAGCTGGCCAAAGCCCAGTGGTCAGGGTGATTTGAGACAGAGCAATTGGGAATTTTCTATACTTGCAGACACTTTACAGGCTGTACAAGTACTGTAGAAAAAAAAAAAGAAAAGAAAAAAATACATCATTTATTATTTAAACAGCATACAGCACTCTAAATTTGTCACTCCAGGAGCACTCTACCACATGTGTAGCCCGTTTAACCATTTAAATGATTTTGTGAATTATGGCCCCCTTCCAGCATCCTTTGTTCAGTCAAAGCTGACCTTGGCTTCGTGGTGAGAGGGATGGACTTGGCCCCTGTTTCCCAGCCCTTGGGTCCCAGCTGGAGGATCTTTGGCCTCCCTGCAGTCACACCTTCATTGTATGCTGAAATGTTGGTCTGACTTGGAGCTGAAACCTTCCAGGATGTTTGTTCCAAGGACTTAGTTTATTTTCTGTGTGGTGTAAACCTGTCTCATTTTCAGACTGTTAAACATGAATATTGCCTTCCTGTGTAAACTGTTGGTCCCACAGCCTGCACTGAAAGTTTATTTCCTTTTTAATTCAGGGTTTTGTAGGGCTTCCTGTTGCTATTTAGAGTGAAAAGCAACAAGCACACTGTCCCCACCCTTCCCTGTTTCTTGAGACCAAGCTTGTATGCATCTGGTTTGGGTTTTTCTTGTTTTCTTTGGAGTTGGATATGGCTTGGTATGACTTTCAGAACAGCTTAAAAGATTTTTTTGGATGTTGCTGACCCAAAGTGTTGTAGTACCAAAATGCAATGGAAATGAGAGAAGTTTCACTAGTGAGCACTGCAAGAAGCTGGTCAGAGCATAAGATTTCTTGCTCTTTCCAGCAGTTTGGGTACTGGAATATGGAGTGGTTTGTAGCTGGCACAAGAAGTCAAGCAAATAGGACAAAATCGTGGTGGAAGTGTTTTACCACCTTTGGGGCTGTGTTTAATCTTGTGCACATAGCACCAGTCTGTTCTCTGCTTTGCTGGCCTGTGAACCAAACTTTGAAGTATTTCACAGTGGGGACAGCTCCTAAATCCTCTCAAATCCCTTCCTCTAGTCCTCTTCTCAGATGGTGTGAATCAGTGAGCCTCTGTTTAATCCAATTAACCTACTCAAATGTGCACTGGTTTAAGATCCACCTCATGTGTCAGTTGATGAGGCCTGGCCTCTTGGGATGTTTGAGTTTGCCGCAGAAAATTGTCTTCCTTCTTAAAAAGGGAAGGAGACAATGCATCGGAGATTAGAGTGAAAAAAAACCCAAGATTCTCCTTGTCGTCCCCCAAATCTGTGCTGTTTGAAGGCCACCAAGAGGATGGGGCCAAGTGATGAGTATGAAGCAGGGATAGCAAATGGAACAGATTGTTTCAATGCTAATATCAGACCACTCACACCCACATGTATCCAAGTGCCTGCACTGAACAATGGTATGGGAATACTGCCCAGAGGTCCTTCACCTGGCACAGCCTCTCAAAAACCCTTTTGTTTATATTTTCTCCTTGCCCTAGTGTAGCCATTTGTATATGAAAGAGACTGTTGTACACTAGGGCCAATTTAATAAGATGAAACACTCCATTGGCACAAGGGATGAGGTAGGAAAATTGGAAACTTTTATTCCATTGGTACAAAGTCAATTGAGGTTTTCTTTTCAGCAGACCAAAAAAGAAGCCAGTAGGACCTGTAATGCAGTGGGACCTGTATACAGTGCTCTTCTCATGTAACACTAAATAGTATTGAATGACAAAAATATGATGTTGAGACTAAGACTTAGCAGGCAGAAGGTTGCATCCTGTGGTCTTCTTCTTGCTCATTAGCACTTCCCCTTCTGAAGGAACTCTAATCCTTCTGGGTCAAAGCAGCATATGCTGAAGATTGGAGATATCTCTTTTTCCATATGGATCAGAGTTGTGATAGGGGCACAAAGAGCTAGATGTCTGAAAAACCTTCTAATTTTTAGTAAACTTACCTGAAGTTTGTGGGCTGGTTAGAATTTCTGAGATCAAGTCACTGGTGAAGGTGTTTCTTGTAAACTAAGCAGAATCATAAAATTGCTTATTTAATCAAGTCACATACAAAGCAGAAGAAAATCCCCTGCTTGCATACATATTGAGCTTTTCTGACTAATCTATTTTATAATGTTTTGCAATTAACAGGCCAGTGCTCATGAGCTGATAAATAATTAACAGCTGTTGTTTCTTCTAGGGTGTGACGTAAAAGGCTTACATAGGACAAAAAGTAGCTGGAGTTGTTTGCCAAAACTCTGACCAAGCATACATTTACCACTGAATAAAAGCAACTTTCTCTGAAAAATGGCACTTCCTCTTTAAGAGTCTGGCAAACTTACTAGGAAAAAAGGATAAAAGTATTCACCTCCTCTTTGTGTCAGTCAGGTTTTGGAAATCTAAGGTGAAGGCTTCTCTTTTTTATTGGCGTTATTCAGACAAATCAAGAACTCAAATGTAAACACAAGGGCATTTTTTTATGAGTCACATACATCTTACTAATATCCATAGTTTTCCTGACATTACAGACAGGATTGTTTGATTTTACTCAAACCATTTAGATCTGGGAGGAGAGAGATCTGAATGCCATGAGATGTAACGACCCCTAATTGGTTTAAACAACTGTAGCAGTCTAGTTGTTATTCATCTAAAATAACTAAAAATTGACTTACTGTAGATTCTGGTTACAAATGAGAAGAGATGTAGAGAACAGATCATTTGGGAATTCCCTTTGACGGCATCTTGCTGACTGTCTCAGCAGCCTGCAACTCATTTATTTTCTTGTATCTGTTTTGAGTGAGGGGAAGGTCTGTATGAGTCAGGAACACCAATAAGAGCAATACCTGCAACTGAATCCATGCTGAGGAGAGCTTGGTGCCTTCCTCCAGAGCTTTTCTGATTTATTTATTTTTATACTTCATATTCATCAAGCAATTACAAGTGTTCTTGGCTGAGAGAGGGGGATGACTCCTGTTTACAGCACACAATCATCTATGATTAAGCAAGTTCATACCATGCTCATGCAAAAGTTCAGTCTCCCACTTAGACAAGATTTACACCTGCTGTAAAGGTTTGCACTGCAACAAAGAAGCATGTTTCTTGTCCATGGTTTTTATCCAATAGTTTCATATAGTTTTTTATATATCCTAACTTCAGGCCAAGGAGCATCAGAAAGAAAATGTTTAAAAACTTGAACATGTCTGCAGACTAAAATTGTGAAGCTATTGTAGACAGTTGAGGATAGCTGTGATGTATTTGTGGCAGAGAGTGTCACTGAAGAGGTTTTCTGTAACATTTTGTACTGTTTGGACTTTCCTAAGTGTTGCAGGCTTCATGCCCAGGTATATCGGTTTGCTGTAATACAGCCAAGTGACCAAGGTGTGAAAAACTAAGGCCAGGTCAGTATCTGGCAGGATGAGATGCAGTCTCCCAGCCAACTGGGGATGGTTGGAAGTGATAATTGCTGCTATGAGAGAGCTGAATGTACTTGTGGATTCTTCTCCTTTTTTTTTGTACAGAAGCTCAAACGTGAATGTGTGCTTTGGCCACCTACTCCAAATTCTCTCCTCTGCATACTGACATCTCATATCTACTTGAGTTCAACTTCTCTTACCTGTGGTGAACCTCTCAGGATGTCTTGACTCAAACTTGGAACCTCATCCTGGTACTGGCATGATTGTGTATGGTGAAAAATAGAGATGTTTGTTTTCTGTGCCTTGCCAGTACTGAGACCACTTACCCCCAGCTGTATATAAATATTGAAAGAGCTGGAGATACATCTTGGCTGATTTTATGCCCCAGGGTGAAGATGCAGGCTCAGACTTTGCTCTGGACCCATGTTGCCTCTTGCAGGTGAGATGGCAATGCCAATCTAAGTGACTATAAATAAAGAGAGGATGGATGGATGGATGGATGGATGGATGGATGGATGGATGGATGGATGGATGGATGAATGAGAGTGGATCATCTTCGTCTCTATGGATGGGATGAGACCTCAGGTTGGTGGCAGCAGAACCATTTCAGCTGTGGGTCTTCTGTGAGTCTAGTTTGTGCTAGGTTGGACCACAGGTCACAGCAAAACAAATATTCAGCTTCCCAGCTAGAGCAGTCCAGCTATCCTGATCTGACACCAGAGGTTCATGCAGACATTTGTTTACTAATGTATAATAGAGAGAACTTCTTTAGAGGTGTCTGTTCAAAGCAGCAAAGGAAGACTCCTTTGCTGTATTCCACTGGGACTGTTTGGTTCAAGAGGAGCACAAGCTGTCTGTGATTCTGCCTCTAAACCATGGTGCTAAAACCAGGATTGTTGGTGGTTTCTGTTAACTGCTTGTGTCTTATAAATTCTGGATTAACCACTGCAGTAATGGGATCACAACCTGTGTCACCAGTGGTTGCAGTTCCCTCAAAATTGTCAAGAGGGGCTTAGACCAGAAATTATTTGAGATCCTTAGCTAGGGGTGGCCTGTATGAACAAAAAAACCTGTAAGGTTTTTACCTCTCATTTGTTTTTGGTAGCAGCTTGGCTTTTATTCTTTCCTTTATCTTTTGGGCTTCCCTGAAATCAGATTGGACATCATCCTGCAAGAGCAGGGCTCTGTCTTTCAGAAAAGATGGATTTTAAAATTGGAGTAGCTCTCTCCACCCCACTGGGATGGAGAAAGCCTACAGGTAATGGGGTCCCACCCTTCTCCCCAAATGTTCCTAAGCCTCCAGGTATGTAAGCAAGGCCTCCAACTTACCCAGCAAAGGAAGCCCTGTGCCTTTAAATGCCCTCCTCGTGGCGGGTGCACACTTTTCTGCTTATTCTGAACTGACAGGTTTAACATGTCGTTTGCCTGGTCACCGGAGAGAGGCACCTCTGGCAAAAGTTCAGAAGTCAGTGTTTTGGAAAGATTGGTTTGACCAGCTCTGAAGCGAGAGCAAATCCCAGACCAAAGGCAGTCAAATCTTCAACGACATTTAACCACTGTGGTGCTGTAGCTTGCTGACATCCTTTTAACCTGGAGAGGAGTGTTCAGTGCACTTAAACCTTCAATTTTATTTATTGTTTCTTTTCTGCTTTGTTGGCAGGGGAAACTTGGGGTGAAGACAGGATGTTTTGACTTAATTCTAGTTAATTAATTAGCTTGTATCTTTTTCTGGCCCAAGACTACAGGACAGACAGCAATTTTTGATCTTGCCTTGGTATCTAGACTTCTATAATATATAGTGTTGCAGTAAGGATATGTATTCCCTTATTGCCTCTGCAGGGCTTGTTATTGAAATGATCTTAAGATTCACCACAATCTTAAGATTCTTGTTTTGTAAAATTGCCAGGTCACAAACTTCTTCTCCTTTGATATTTACATTGAAGGGTAACAATTTCTTAAAAACAAGAAAACAAACAAGAGCATGCAAACAGTTAATAGCAAGTGGTGCCCAAATTACATATTTCTTAAACTCGTGGCCTACTTTACTAATCAGTTGTCATAAGATGTCAGATGGGGACCCATCACTGAAGAGTTGTAGAATGCAGCCAGTGAAGCAACTAATTAGTTGGGCAGTGGCATGGAGGTGTGTGTCCCCAAGGAGCTGAAATGATCAGAGCAGGTGAAGAAAGTTTGGACAGATCAGTATCTCTGTGGTATAAAACCTAACACTTGGCTGAATTCACAGGGATGCCGAGGGTGAGGGCACCGTGGGTCCTCCTCGGGGATATGCATGGTGGGGGACTGCAGCACTGCTGCTTCCAGAAAGAAAGGCAAGTCAGCTGAATGCTTGGAGGAGCATGACCTGAGATGTGCAGGGATTAGAATAGCTGAGCAGTTTCTGGTTTCATTTGGGAGAGCTGTAGCTCTCTGGCTTATTTGCCAACTCATTCCCAAAGTCTTTGCTTCCCAGTCACTGTGGGAATTGGTCATTCTCTGCGAGCACCAGACAGGCCACCCTTCACTCCCTTCTGTACTCCCTTCACAGGCAGGTGATGGTGATTGAGACAGCAGAGCAGAGGAACCATTGCCTCCTGAGGCAGCTGGGGGCAAAAGGCCTCAGGAACAAACATAAGAACCTCTCTTGTGGACTAAAAGATGTAAAAGACTAAACATTTATAAGTGTCCCATATACTCCTTTAACACTAATTGTTTTAAAAGTGCTGTGTGACTTTCTTTCCTTTTTCCTTCATCCCTACCCATTACAGGTGCACCTGTACCCCTGCTGCACTCATGGAATTCTGTCTCCCTATTCAAACTCCACAGGTGCAGCAATGGAACAAATCCTCTCCAAAACTCCTCCAAAGGATGACCCCTACCCCCCTGCAGGACCTGAGTGTGGGTCTGTGTGGGACACCAGGAACCCCTACACCAGCAAGTCAGAGTCTTTCTCAGCAAAAATTATGATCTCAGTTCTTGCCCCTTCTCTTAGGGTAAGCTCAAACCCAGGTATTTTATTTGGGATCTTTAGTGCTACAAGTCCTCAGGAGAAAATCTTTTTGGTGCTTTGATTTCCAAAATGTTCTTGTACACTGCAAGAACAGTCACACAAGATTGATGCTTTAAATATTAGTAGTATTTAGCTGTCTTGCTGTACAGATTAAGGATGGCTATGTCACAGGAATTATCAGGAAATTCCCAGACCTGGAGGTCACTTTTGGGGCCTTACTCTTACAAGGGCTTGATTCAGTGTAGGTAGACTACTACCAAATGTGCAATCCAATGCTCAGCCTGGATCCACAGTTTCAGGACTGACCAAACCCAGGGGAAAGGATGCTGTTGGAGGACAATACGATCATGTCACCAAGGCTGGCAGACAGGTCTGGAGGATGCCTTGCCCAGGTAGTGTGGACCACATGCCCTGGTGGAACGACACTCAGCAAGCCCACACAAATGCTGTCTGGAGCTGTAAAAGTAAAAAGACACCAGTTCCTTCCATCCTGTTGAATTCATGCAAGGTACTTACTTGAGGGACAGATTCTTGGTTCCAAAAAAGCTGCTTTGACCTTTGAGCTGCCAAATTCCTTCCCCCATTACTTCCCATCTTTCTTTCTAGTGTTGCACAGCTACTCTGAGTCATTGTTTATCTAATTTAATTAACATTTGCTAGTGCCTGCAACCTAAAACACTGTCTTAAAACATTTGCTTGAAAAGCTTCCTTGTCCCAGAGCTGTCATTTTTAACATGATGGATAATGGATAGAAATAATTATCCTGAACAAGGTTAGACAGCTTAAATGATTTGAGTTTCAAGGAATTAGTAAGCTTAGCTAAACATCTTATTTTTCAAGACACATTAGTAACAAAAACACAACAATGTCCATAATAGATTGCAAAATCTGTTCTCTACTAAAATTTTTGTGATCTCTCACAGGTTCAAGACCTTCATCCAGGAAGGTTTAAATCAGCCCATCATCTCATACATGGAATCACAGAATATCCTGATTTGGAATGTGCCCACAAGGATCATCAAGTCCAAGTCCTGGCCCTACACAGGACATTCCCAAGAATCACACCATCTGTCACCATGTACATCATCAACCCCTGCATTGAAAGGACTTTTGAACCCCAGATAAGATTCTTCCGGGGCTGCGGAGAGCTCGTGTCCAGCTTAGGGGGTACAAGTGGGAGGGCAATGCATACATGGGTTGTGGGAGGACCTGGATCCATTGAAAGTCAGCCCTCAGAACAGCTCTGGAACAGGCCAGAAGAAATCAGAAGGCAGAGACTTGGTACAAACAGAGTGAGCTATTTCAGCTTTACAAAGGTATTAAGCAGAGTGGAACTGGGCTCACTGCCTCTGTATTATTTCCCTAGTCCATAATTTTGGGGAAAATACAAGTTTTCAATTAATCATTGACCTTTAGCTTTGAAGAAAAACAGAACTTTGGCATTGAAATTGCCAAAAAATAAGAGTAACAATTTGCAATTGCTTAATTTCCCTCCTAGAAAGCCAGGTGCAGCCAGGCCTCCTGGCTTTGCGCTGTGCAGAAGTGAGCTGTCCTCCAGGGACGCTCAATCCAAAGCAGACAAAGAAAACATGGAGAAAAACAAGCACCTGGCAGAGAAATGCCAAGCCACAGGCAACAGGATATGGGAATGTCCCCTCCCTGCCATGGTCATTGCTTTTCAAATAATGACCCTCCTGCACCAGGCAAGATGCACAGACCTGATGTTGTTCCCCTTGGTTTGGAGCAGGGGGTCACATCCTGCTGCACAACAGTCACATTAGTGCTCTCAAGAACAGCCCACATGAACACAACCCCAGGAGCAGAGTCTGGGTTATGGGCTCTTCAGTCTAAATTGCATCAAAATGATGGAGATTTTCACATAAGGTAGGTTTTTGTTTTTCTTTAATTCTCATTCTACAAGTTTTACATTACTGGGGCCTTTTAAAATAAAAATCCCCATAAAAAAAAAAAGAAAAGAAAAGAAAAAGAAAAAGGCCCTTTTCACTTCTGAAAGCAAAGGAAAATTTTCTTGGAAAATTTACCCACTTGGTAAAATCCAGAGTTTTGATTTGACCCTCACTTTTTACAATTTTAGATTTCTTTTTTAAAGATCTCTGCATTGGTGTAGAACGATTTAAAATTCTTCCAGCAAAGTGCAGTTTTATTGCTCCAGAGGTAGCATAAAGCTGAATGGGTGGCTGTATTTCAAGCAAGAAGCTGTGGGAGAGTGCAGCTTGCAAGTGGCAATAGAGCCCAGAAATTGAACTCTAGCCTTTCTATTCAGTGCTCCTTTTATTATTAAGTCACGGAATAAGTAAAATGTTACAGGGACACTTTAAATCTACGCTTGTTTGTACAGCAGCCAATGAATATGTGATGGGGAAAGAAAATGAAAAATGTGGGGATGTTGAAAATAAGGAGAAGATTGGATGCTGAAGAATCAAGTGTGGTAAATTATGATACAGTTAAATCTGTAATTTTAACCTGAAATGGAGGAGCACAGCTTTGGTGCATTTTCATGGTTGTGGGGTGGTTTTGGGGGAGGTGCTCTCTGCTTGCTCAGAGCAAGGGACATCTCTGTGACATTGCAGAAGGCAGCAATGGCCAGATGCTGCCTCAGTTGTAGCAAAATACCTGTTATTTTAATATTGAAGATCCCTTTTGTTTTGATTTTTTTTTTCAGACTTGAAACAAAACAGTCCAGAACTGATTTGCACAGAACTTTTGATCATATTTGTGAAAGTGTTGTCACAGGTGGCAAAGAGAGGTGAGAGTGTGGAGCCATCTACACTAGCATCAAGGTAGGATATGAAAGAGGTTTGGGTGCAGGCTGCCATTAGCACCTCTCAATGATCTGAAGCCTAAATATCTGGTTGATGTCTCTAATTTAGGCTAATGAGCCTTGTTTTGTTTTTAAGGGCCAAGAAGGTTCATGTGGAGCTGGCTAAGGTTCACCTGCAGGGCTATAGTTTGTTTTTCCTTCTAGGGTAAGACAGTGCAGATGACTCACCAGCAGCGTTTACCCATTGTTTCCTGTTGGGGTCCAGTCTTGCTGAGTTTTTTGGGTAAGTATCCCTATCCCAACAAGTAGCACCTCCCAGCATGAGGAAAGCAGGAAGAGGCAAGGGAGTGTGACCACTTTTCCAGGCAAGGAAATGGACAATCATTCCTAACACTGGCACCATGCAGGCTGCAATTTCAAGAAGCAGCCTGCAATTTTGAAGTCCTTAGTTTGTGCTTTTGTAACCCAGAACAGGCAATAAAATACAAATATTGCTCCTATTCCTATGTCCCTGAGCAGGATGGAAAAAAAACACAGAAAAACCATTTCCTTGTGTTCTGGGCTGACAGGGACCACAGATTTATTTCTGTTTCTCACCAGTCCAAAGCAGTTCCCTGGTGACCACCACTGGCACTGGAACTCCTGTGCTCCTGTAGTCACCTCTTTGTGCTGGCCTCACGACTGGAAAGTCATGGTGATTTCCCCAGCGGGAGGAGGTGGGAATCCCTAGTCCAGACGTGCTGGGAAAGAACGGAAATGGCAGATTCTCCTGCTGTTATTTCTTACCTTGTTTTAGATATGGTCTAAATGTTCCAAATTCCCTGTAACTGTCTTTGTCCTACTCTGGGGAAACAGCACAGTGTTAAATATGGTTTCCTGACAGTGTTTTTAACATGCAGTAGTGGGACAGGTGAGAACACTAAGGAGCTTTTGCCTGTGTTTTTGTGCCTCAGAGAAGGAGCAAGTGATCCATGATCTGCCCCATCATTTCTAGAGTTGTAAATAATCACATTTTGTGTTTTCTGTGTATCAGAGATGGGTGACTCAAATGGCAGAGAGCACTGAAAACAGTTCCTTGACAAGGAGATCCCCCGGTGTACCATGGATTAAATCCTGCAGCCTAAAAAGCAGTTCCAAAGTTGTCAGTGGATTCTTGCTCCAGATTTTATGGTACCCAAGACTGTTGCAGTGCTGCAGTCAGGCATTGAGCAGCCACAAGAAAACCAAATCTGAGGGGTGAGAAAAGCAAGATGTACACAAAACCTACGGGTGGCAAAGGTACTCATCCACAAACCTTCCCCATGGAGCAAGAGGAGAGCCAGCTCTGCCTTTTTATCCAAAGTAGGAATCACATGAAAGGAACCACAAGCCACACAAGGTATCTGCTCCTGGGGTTTTCCTTCCTGTAGCACAGTTGGGTTTCTGGTGCCATTTCTTCCCTGAGCTTGTGGCTATGTAATATGAGGCAGAGCATTCATTCTTGGGGAGCCACAACTGAGAGATGGATAATATGGTTGGGTGCCAGTGTTAGCCTTGGCCATGTGTAACCATCATGTTGGTAACCTGAGTTAAATTGCTCGTGGCAAAACCAAGAGATTGGTTTTCCTTAGCAACCACTTTGTAACTGCAGAGTGAGTCCAACAAAAGCAGTAGTAAAGGATCATAATGTAGGTACTTTTTTAGAGTTACCAGGTCATTCTTGGAGATATATATGTATTTATAATTAATGTGTTGCCTCTGTGTGCTGGGTGGGTGCAAGAAGCTGGGCTTTGGAGCATGAAGTAGCTGCAGCCTCCTCCGTTGCTGGAGTTCAGGGGGTGTAACAGCCTCTTCTCACACTTTTTGGTTGTGAGGAAGAGCTGCTCTGCCCCTTGCCTTTGTTGCCTGGCCAATATTTGGCAGACCCCTGTCATGTCCCATCTGATGGCACCTTTTCTTCTTGCCTGCCCCGTGACTGTGAGAGTGGGGCAGTTGTGGTTGTCCTGCTGGGATTTTGGCCAAACACCATGGCAGAAAGTGCTCTTAAACACATAAGGCAGCACTAGGGGGCACAGGCATGAGCACAAAAAACTGCTGCTAATACAGATGTATTTTTAATAGATAAAATACAGGATGGTTGTGGTGGGTGTTCTTTGGTCATGTACTGGCTCTTCAGCCTAGTGCCTGATGTGTTGAGCAGATTTCTGGGTGTTTGGGGTTTTTAAATTGAAGGAAAAGGAAGCTTCCACATGAAAATCTCAAATTTACTATGGAAAAATCTGATGGAGGTAATCAAAATGCAGCACTGTGTTCTGGGATCACACCAGTGTGCCAAAGTCCAGCATCTTCAGCTGGATGTCCTGATCTGAGAACATCACAGTGTTCCATTGTATGTCCCATCCAACATAAACAGTTGTGACTTGATTTTTCTTCTGTAAGAAAATCTCAGTGCTTCAACATTTGGCTGAAAACAAATACCAGTTAATGTTCTTTATGTTTATTAAATAGGAAATCAGTGAGTAAGAAAGAGAGTGTGAAAAATGTTCTATAATAATTTCAGATTTTGTTGATAATGACACAGATCCTTGCCCCAAAATTTTAAATTCAAGCAACTAGCCAACTTATGCAATATTTAGAAAATGTGTGATCTTCTGATTATTCCAGTGGAAAATGTTTTGGAATTTGCAGAGCAGTCTCTGTGGTGATTTAGATGTAGGGATTCATTCAAGCATCTGCTTAGGTCCTGTTGATGCTATAAGACCTAAATCCCATTCCTAAACAGCAGTGCTTTCCCAGGTGAGGATTCAGGTTGGAGAAGTGCTTCCCTGTTGGGTCTGTCTCAAGCTTTTCTCACAACCATTCCTGCACTGGGGTAGATGCCCAGGGGAAGGGAGTAATTTCCCCAAACATCTCCTGTTCCCTGCAGCTGGATCCAGTCTTGGCTGTGAGTTGGACGCAGTCCTCAAGGTTTAGGAAGTGGTTCCTGTAAACCCAGAACAAGGCTAATTTCAGGTTATTAGAGTTTTGGCTCTCAAAGCCTTAGTTTCTTGCTCTGCTCAAGCCCTGGCAGGTGGGTTTGTGAGGTTATTCCTTGCACAAACATGGAGAATCATTGAATCCTGCAAAACTGCCCCACTGTTTGACCAGGGAAGTTGGGTAGGACACTTGCCACTGTCTCTCTGCAGAGTTTTCAGTGATTTTCAAAGGACAGTTGACTTTTTCTAAATTTAAAATATATTTCTATGGAAACAGCAAGGCTAGAAGAATGATTTGAGAAAGTTTCATGCCTAATGGCAGCCCAGATAATGGCAATATACAGCCACACAATGATGTGTGGGGTATAGAATCATAGGATCCTCGCATGGTTTGGGTTGGAAGGGACCTTAAAGATCTTCTAGGGGGAAAACTTTCCACGAGAGCAGGTTGCTCCAAGCCTGAACCACGGCCTGGCCTTGTGTATTTCCAGGGATGTGTCATCCACACATCCACTTCTCTGAGCTACTTTTGCCAGGGCTTCACCACCCTCACAGGGAAGAATTTCTTCTTAACATCTCACCTAAACCTTCCCCCTTTCAGTTTGAAGCCATTCCCCCCTTATCCTCTCACTATAGTTCCTGATGAAGGAGTATCGTCCACACTATGATATCCCCATCATCCTAAACAGTTGATCTGCAGGTGTGGGCAGGTGGAACAGAGGATTTGTCCAGCATTCTCCACTCAGCCTGCACATTCTGGCTTTATGTTCCAAATGGGATCATGAGCAATCACGGTCCCAGGTGCTGGGAAATAACTTGAGCAAACTGGAACCAGGGAATGGAAATGGGATATGATCAAAGCACCTGGAGGAGCAAAGCCTTTGCAGCACTTGGTGCAAAAACTGCAGCGTGCCCTTGTCTGGGCGCAGAGGTCGGTGGTGGTGCAGTGCTTCCACAGCAGCGCCTGCATGGAGGCTATTTCCGACTCCCATAAAAATCTTTATGTCTCTGTGATCAGGATTCGGTGATGCAAATTTGCTGTGTCAAAGGAAGATGCCGCTGTAAATGAATTAGTACAAGAAGAACTTCTTATTTAAGAAGTGCTGACTCTGCGCTCTCCCCTATGCCCTCGCTTTTAAAATTGAAGGCTGGGTTTGCTGCTTGCTATGATCTATATTTAGATACTTATAAATGAAGTTTTGCAGTCATATGGCTGCACTCTTGTACAGCTTCATGAAGCTGGTTTTTTTTCGCATTACAGAGATTTATACGTTTGCGTTTACATATTGCAGGTGTTTCCATAAAAACTCAGGGAAGACACATTCAGATAGCCTGAAAGAAAATGGAGAAGTGCTTAAAATGTTACTGAGCACACTTACAAATATCGTCCTGGGGCAGAAGAGTGAAGTCACTACACGAACAAGGGAGCACAGACAGGTAGGATTAATAGATGTGGACTTTTCAGGGACACACCTCCCTACAGAGGGATGAGTTGTGCAGGAGGAGGACAGCATTCCTTTTGGAATGTATCTTGTGCAATGCTCCCAGTAAACTGCTGGGCCCCCAGCAGAATATTTCAAAATGTCAGAGAGTGCTGCAGTGCTGAGCTCATGCTCTGTAAGTGATAGCCTGATGAATTATGTGCTGTACACACTACACACAAATCCTGTCCCAACCAGCCCTGGAAGAGGAGATAGCACTCTTGCTGGTGTGTCCTCTGCTCCAGGAACCTTGCCAGGAGGACACACCATAATTCATGCTCTGCTGATGCTTTATAAAAGTTGCAGCCTGTACTTTGGCTGCTGTGCTGCTGACCCCAGCATCCATGTCAGCCTGCAGCCACTCCATGCCTGGGGGATGACTGCAGTTCCCTGTGCCTGTCCTGGGAAGGCTAATGCATCAACTGACCCTTAGCTGGCACAGGCAATGCAGGCAGACAGTCCTGCCTTACCTGGCCTCTGCACCACTTCCCACCAAAGGTCAGGGCTCTCCCTGCTTTCGGGCAACCCCCAGCTTTGCCCTCATGGCTGCAGAAGCCTACAGCTCAATGCAGCAAACAAGGTGGGAACTCATAGGGCTTCTCCTTAACCTAAGAACCCCTTTAATCTCTGCTGAGTTACAGCTACCAAAAGCAAGGGATTATCAGCACTTGATTTATCCTGGTTTGGGGCTCACCATAAAGCTGTAATGCAGCATCTTCCATGAGGAAGTGCCTGAGAAACAGGAGAAAGGGGAAGGAGCAGACTAACAGTATGGGATGGTGGGGGAATTCATGTGAAGATAAAACATTCCCGAAATATTGAAAGAGAATGGAAGGAGTTTGTGCAAGAATGGTGAGAAAGAGTTTGGCTGTGGGGAGGAGTGGTTTCTTCCACTCTTCATGCCCTTTTCCATGGTGGGCTGTGAGCCTGGACTAAGGAAGGCACAGTTCAAACTGTGCTCTGTGGACAGGGCAAGGCAAGTTGCAACGCGGGCAAGGAGGGCAGCCAGGTGGGCAGGCAGGGTCAGGAGCAGCCAGGCAGGTGACTGTCCAGGCCAGCACACCCAGAGGTGCCAGTCTGCCCTTTTTTGGGACTTCTGCCTTTTTGGAGACTTCTTGGGGAGCTAAAAATCCCCAATTTCCTGGGGCCGCCGACCAGGCCTGGTGCTGGCCCAAATGTGGGTCAAGAGTGACACCCTGTGGACAAGTTACTCTTTTTCGTAACCTTACAGGATTTCTCGCCCGATCCTTTTCGTTTGCCGCTTTATTCCCCCTCCCCAGAGTTTTCCTTTCCCAACTCTCCTCCTTTCCCAACCCAGGTGTTGCCACTGCAAGCCCCACGATGCTCAGGGACCGGCGTAATCTCATCGCCTTAAAAGTGCGAACTGTGGGGATAAGACCGAAATTTCCCCCTTCCCTTTTGTTCCTCTTTGCTTTTCCCCCTTTTTATAGTTGTTTTCCCGCAATTTATACTGGGTTTCAGCCCTGCAGCTCAGCGAGGGGCAGTAGCTCCTGCCCCGCCGCGGTCCCCCGGCTCCGCGGCCGCGCAGCCCCGCAGCCGGAGCCGGGTGCGCTCCTGGGGCTCGTAAATCTACTGCCTGCTCGCAAAATTTGGCAACTATGAACCCCAGCTGTCTGTTAAACCGGGAGAAAAACTGCGTGGGCTTCCCCCTCAGCAATTCTCCGTGTCCCTTACAGCTCCACAAGCCACCCCCCAAAGTGAGAATTCCTGCCCGAACACTAGAACACCTCAAAAAAAAAAAGAGTATTTCAAGAATTGTTTCTCTTCTGGTCACTCTAGTGCTTCCTTCCCAATCCTGGTGCTGGGGTTGCACCGTGCTGTCCTGATTTTCATGGTGTTATTCCCAAGAAGTGTCCCAGAACAGGCTGATTGACACCAGCTGACAACCTGGAGAGGGTACAGCTCTATTTTAAGCAACAAATAATTTAGTTTTATATTGCTGAGAAAATCCTCATCACTCATTTAATTATGCAGATCTAAAAGAAACCATAACTTGGCACACCTGAATGCTGGGAATGGGAAAGAGAGGGGTGTCAAATCCTTCCAAGAGCTTATGTCCTTTCTTATCCCTAGCAGTTTAACCCTGCCAAGACTGCACAGCCCAGAATATCCATATATCCAAAACAGAGCCTGGATGGAGATTCCTGAATGTCCGCAAAAGTACCAAATAAAACAGCAGTAATTCTTTCCAATGACATTTATATGCTGCCATTAACTCTGCTTTAGCTGGTGTAGTTTAAGGCTTTTATAAAACATGACTTCAGATGAAATAACTACTGTAGGTTTCTGCTGAGAGGAGCTGCAAGTTTTGCCTGGACTCCTACACAGATCGTCTGCCGTTTTTCATTGTATTCAAAATCCTGGAGAGGAAGAGGTATCCTAGAACAAAAAGTGATATTTTTATGCCCTTATGTCATTCCCAGCATTTTCTAGGCCTGAGCATTTGTGTCTTTGTCAGGTGGAAAAAGAAAGATAAGATCTCTTGTCCAGATTGAGTATGCTGTAAGAAATAAGAAGTAGGAAAGCTTTTAAAAACATCTGCATTGTTCTGGGAACTTCTGAAGTAGGAAGATTCACCAGGTAAAGAATGTGGGAAAAGAAGCAGAAGGGTAGGTTGGTTGGTTGATCGACCAAGCAAACAATGAAGGTTGAGAAAAAGAGAGATTGGAGACCCCAAAGTGAGCACAGGAAGCCATGTGCCATCTCCAAGATGTGGTAAGGCTGAAAAATTCCTTTTTCTTTTTTATGAGCCAAAGTTATACCTTGGTGAGAAACATTTCATCCCAAGCTCTGCCTCCTTGGCTCAGGTTAGGCCACTCAGCCTACAGAAAGGTGTTTTCTTGTGTCCCTTTCAGACTTGGGGGGACAATACAGCACTTGACATGGACCAGGTGATACAGTTCACCCCAGAGGTAACTGCAGTCCACAGGAAATTTATGGCTTGAAATCTCTAACATTGTATTGGATGGTCTTGCTAAAGATGTGCAGCTCAAAGTCTGCCGTGCACCAGGAAGCTGGGGGGAACAGCCCAGCTACAACAGCTCTTGGCAAAGTGAGAAACAGGGTCAGGCCCTGGGGGCCCAGCTTGGAATTTAAATTTGGTCTACTTGAGGTAAATAAAATAACTGCACTGCCTAGTTTGCAAAGGATCATTTACTTTTCTGGAAAGGAGAGTATGTTTTTGGAAAATGTACAGGCATCTTTCAGGATGAAGGGCTCTGTGTGCAACAATCAAGTTTTTACCTTTTGATTAGCAAAGCTTTATGAAGAATTTCAATTCTGAATTACTAAACAAAGAAACTATACAAGCCCCAGATGAGATTTAAACAGTTTCCAAAAGACATTTTAAAAAGAGAAAAATACTGGGCCACATGTTTTTTCTTATGTCTCTTGAGTCCATTTATTCCAGACATCTGACATGCAATTCAAATTTCCAATAGTTTTAGGTAACCATGTCCAATTTAGAAACCACAGCCCTCAGCTAAGCCTACCTACCTCCCAAATCAATCCAGGAACCAGAGTACTTGCTGGTATTCTGCACTTTCAGCCTTGCAGACCTTTGTTATATGTGTGCTATACATACTTGGGTTGAGTTTTCTGGCTCCGTGCAATCCATTTAGATGCATTTCATAGACCTGCAGTCAGTGGTCACAGACAGATAAATTATAGCTCCTAATGGAGAGCCTGTTCATGCTTTCAAAGAGTAAAACCACTATAAAATTGATCTGCTCCTTTGAGATGCCTTTGACAGTGGTGCTTGTACGGCAGTTCGGATGAGACGGAAGCAAAGGGCTCCCTGTGGATGAAGAACTAATGAGTTTTATTTCTGGCTCTGAGACTTGGGCTCATTCTTAACCTTTCTGTGCCTGAGAGTTTGTATCTCAAAAGTGGAGGTAAAGCAAGGGCTTTTTGATAGGCAAAGCCAAACTACAGTGGAAATCCCAAGTTCAGATATGGGCAGATAATGTCCTTCTGTGTGCCCTTTCCTAATTGCCTGCAGAAACCTCCTTGGTGAGGATTTAATCATGTTTGAGAGGAGGTAAGTTTGGCAAAAGTTGCATTAGGTGATGGTTTCCACACCACCCTTCTCACCTCAGTCCCTAAAAACTTGGGTCATCCAACCCTACAGACCCCAGCACTCTGACTGAGCTCATCAATCAGGACATGCTCCTCCTGAAGTGGTTGACATCAAAAATCCTCCCTGCCAGTGCCCCTAGGAAATAGGAGATGGTCAGGTTGAACTTCCAGAAGAGCTTGGTTGAACAAAAATTATGGAGCAGATTCTCTACTGCTCTCAACATCAGAAGAGACTTAAAAGCCTCCAGCAGTGAATCCTGTTTGGCTGCAAGTGGCCATCATTTTGTCCTGTAATCCCTCATTCATCTTAGTTATTTTTAGCTTTCCAGTCCTCTTTCCAGAGGGAGCACTTGTATGCACTCACAAACTCTGCTATTGGGGAAAAAATAGGATTTGAATCAAATTTATTGCTGTTAATTCCTTTCATAGACATCATGAATCACAAGGGGCAGCTGGAGGTGATGAAATGCCTGTTCATCCACAGCCTTTGACACCACTGCTCAGAGAAGGGGCCAGCAGTGGAGCTGGTCCCTGGTAGGATTTAGGGGCTAGGAACATGGGAAAGCAAAGGAGAGAGTTGGAAAGATCTCTGGACGATTTTGTTGTTCCTTACAGTTTTCCAGAGAATGTCCCCATTCTCCTTCCTGCAGAGATGATCTGAGCAGAATTTCCCTCCTTAAAAAATAAAGGAATAGATGAGACAATAGAATGAATTAAGGCATTCTCAGCTGACGCCTGGTTTGGGGTGATATTTATGTCCTTCAAAACCTGCGGTGTCAATTGTAACAGCCCCACTGACTTGGGAGGATAACCCTGATTTTAAGGACAATCTCTGCAGAATGCAATGTATTTTAAGCAGAAAACAAGTGGCCAGATTATGGTCCCCCAGTGAAAACACAACAACAGACTTTCTTCAGCCTCTTTTTCTATATATACCAGGGCTGTGAAGTAAAGAGGAAAACGCTGAGTCTGCTAAAAACTGTTCAGATTCTTGTGGGTGCTTTGGAGGAGCTGGTATACAATTTTGAGGCTGTTCTTTCTGCTGGCAAATTAACAGCTTAGAAAAATTACAGCGGGGGGAGGGAAAAAAGAAAAAAAAAGGAAATTCTATTAATGAAACAGAACAATGAAAATCAAAGCTAAAGATGGAAGGAACTGAGTGGGCCCCATCCAGTTCATTGCCTGCTAGGCTGGATTTCTGCCTATAGTAATTTATGCCATAGCCTTGGAAGTGAAAACAGATTTCATTTACTACTGAACAGTACTACTCTGTGTAGAGAGAGTTCGTGGCCTCACAGCGTTTCTGTGAAGGTATTGTGGGATTATTGCTCTCACTTTGCAGATGGGCCTGGTAATGCTGCTTGAATTCTTAAATTTAGGCTCTGGAGAGGGGGAATCTGAATTAGGACTCGAGTGTCCGAGGACTGTCCCTTGTGTCCTGCTCTCACATGGCCAGGTAACTGCAGGAAGTGTTGAGATCCTTGAGGTCCCAGTTAGCAACGCTGTTCATGTGTGCATGGCTCTGTATCAGGATCATCCCTCACTCCAGGGATTTATCCCTCAAGGGTTTGATGGAGGAGTTGGACATAAGATGTTCCTCCAACTTTAAATACACCTTAAGAGGGAAAAGTACTCTGAAACTCTTGGCTTGCTTTCCTTTTTCACTAGTCTGGTACCAGGCAGAGCCCAAAAACACCTCCTGGCCTTCCAATAAACATCAAGACAGAGGATGGTGAGTCCCTGCCTGCCCACATCGCCAACACAGCCACAGGCACCTTCCTCAGAGGAGTTTGGCAGTGAAAACGCACATGTTGAGAGGAAAAAAAGAAAAAAAAAGAAAGAAAGAAAAAAACAGGTAAAATTAGCATTTGGAGAAAAGTTCCTATGGAAAAAAAGCTATATGTTTCCCAAGAGCAAAATGAAGAAAAAAAAATCCCAACCCTCAAACCCAAGCTCGCAGAGTCTGCTGTAATTTATGATTTACCATATGAATCTAACTATAGAACTTCATTTAAAAATTTTATAAAGATTGTAAATCTACAGTGAAATGTTCTAGGGACAATCTGCTGGCAGAAACCCACTCTCCAGACTGACCTATGGGGGACCCAGCTTGACAAGGGCTTGATCTGGAGCCCGCTGAAGACAATGGAAATGCTCTCATTGACGTCAGTGGCCTTTAGATCAAAAAGCCCCCAAAGCTCAGCATGGAAAAATGAGTCCTAAGGAGAAGCAAACTGCTCTAATCAATAGATGTTGCTGGATGAAGGTCTTTAACAATAGTTTAATGGGCCATGATGAGCTCTTCTGGACACTTTTATTTGGTATTGTATGTATCTTATAATCTTTCTCCTGAAACTTTTAATGGAATTTATCTCACTAGAGAATTTGGGAGAACATCTGCTGCAAATGATGGGTAAAGACATAAGCTGTTGTGGGTGGGGTGAGCCTCAGGAGGTTCACAGTTTGGGTTTGGCTTCTGCTTCAGATTCTTATCTGAACTATACAGATCTCCTGTGGCTGCAAAAATTGGACTGGAAATCACAAGAGTACGAGCCTTCTTGTGAGATTTCCAGCACTTTTCTTATGGTTTTGACTGAACACCAGATGTGGAAAAAATATTTAACAAAACTGGATGCAGTTTTTTTCATGTCTGTTTCTAAAAAGAGATGAAGGTTCAGGAATCTAATTTTATCCTTTCCAGTTTCACTCCTTGGTAAGATTCTGTTCTAGTTTAAAAAAAAAATAAATGCAATTTAAACCCAGAATATAGCTATTGCAACCATTCCCCAAAGAATCGTTCAAGGAGATGAAACTACAAACATTACATTGACTATAAATTAAAACCTTATGCCTTTGGCAAGTGGAGTGCAAAAAATGACCAGGGTGAATGGTGACCATTAGGAAACATCTACTAATGTTCTTTCCTTTCAAAGATTATTTTTATTTGCTTTGCATGCAAGCCTATTTGCATTTTTGACCCGTTCCTGCCTGCTTCCACAATAAAACCAGGCTTTTAGGCTTTCCCTAGTGCAGATATTTTTGAGAATACTTGAGCAATTCTGCTTGCCATGTGGAAATTTTTAATTTTACACCAGAATTTAAAATCTCCTGTAAATCTAATAGATTTTGCAGACTGCTTGCACAAGCCTGCATTAGTTTTTGGGTGTAACACCAGTACTGGGATGCCGAGTCACTAATCAGTGGCTTGTTCCTCTAATCCAGATGTTCCATATGTTCTTTATGGACAATTCACAGCTGGAAAGGATGGTCATACTAGCTGGTTTGGAGGGTTTATTAGCTGGTTTGCTCTAGTTGTAATGCCTACTCACATTTGCATTTAAACTGGTGGTCTTTCATCAGAGAGGGGAACAAAAGGTTTGTTTGAAACCAAATAGTTAAAGTAGGTTAGGGGAGCTCTTAAGTCACAGGAAGATTTCACAACATGTGTAGGCATCTTTGGGAAGTAGAAAATGGCCTGAAGTGAATGGCCTGTCTTGAAGGATTTTAATCACTAGCACTGGGAGTAAAGCTGAGCAACAGAGAGTCAAACAAATCAAGTGAGGAAAACAAGTTTAAAAGTGGCACTGACCTCGCTCAGATATTTTATCATTTATGATTGACTCTGAAATTTTTGGTCTCAGTTCAGAACAGCAAGTTTGTCCCTGTGGGGTATATAAAGGCCAGGCCAAATGGAACTGAGCTGGCACTTCTTTCAAACTCCTCATTTGGTGTGTAATCTCACATCCAAGTCAAACAGGACAGATGAAAAAGTGGAGTATTATGTCATCCAGATTCTGTGGAACAGTGAGCTGTAGCTCCAGCGCCTGAGGAGACTGTCTAGAACTCACTATGTCTTGTCGTTTCACTGTATTTTTGGAAATATTGGGAAGATTTCTTCAATGATCTAGAGCCAAGCTTCCTGTGAAACTCCACTGTCATTTAACAAGCAGCAAATAAACCAATTAATAACAGAAGAAGCACCTTCAAAGCATGGACACCAACTCAAAAAAAGTGGGAAAGAAAAACCCAGGGTTTATTTTTAATTCTAATAATTTTGGGGAAGGAGGGGCTCTGGTGATGTCTCAGAGATTTTCTAGATATCTCTTTGGGCCTGGGGAATGAGTGGTTTGGGAAGTGAGATGTGCCAAGACCTCTGCTTGTGATGGAGATGGGGCTCCCAGTGCTGTTGAGCACAGGGAAGGTTTTGTGCTGGGAGAAGCAGCTTTCTCAGGAGTTGGTTTCTGTGTGTGCATTGTTTGGCTTCTTCCTAGTGGTCTAGGAAACTTCCACCAGGATGGGTCCTTCTAGAAAAATCCTGGGTTTTGAAATGCAACTTGGAAGAGTGCTAAAAATGGCTGCAGAAAGGGGTAAAGAGCTCTCCTACTGCTCTCTCCAGGCTTTGTTCCCAGGGCTGTACCTCCAGCCCATGTGGAAATAGTTACATCCAAATAACACATCCTGCGGGACTATTTCTGGTCATTTCACAGAAGCCTTATTAAAAAATAGAGAGTTTATTAACCTGAGATTCAGGGACTCAGCTTCATGATGAAGGCTGTAAACCCTCAGCCTATGGTTCAGTTTTACAGGGATGATTTGAGGGTTGGAAAAAGAAATCTTGTGGAGAGAGGCTTAAGGTGCTCCATTTGGTGAACTTAGCAAAAAAAGCAGATCAGGCAGTGCCCTGACTCTGGGCAGAAAATGCTTCTGGAGGAAAAAAATACTGTGTACAAAAGGGCTTTATAGTCTAATGGGGGAAAAACATAATGAGATGCAATGGCTGGAAATTTAAGACAGGCAAAATTGAGAGATTGGGAAGGGAGAGGGGGCAGACTGATGAAGGGGGCAGGGGATTTGTCATCCTTTTGCATCTTGAAATCAGAACTGGAGGCCAGCCCAGATGACTGGTGAAACATATAGTAGTAGGCTCAATTAGTGAGTGAATGTGTGAAATTATTTTCTTGGGGATTTATATTGAGCGTTAAACTAGATGATCTGAATTGTCCCTTTCAGCCTTAAAAATGGAGGAAAGATGCCAGAAAAGAACTAAATATCCAAATTCTACCAAATTGCAATAGCTGGAGCCTCTGGGCCCCTTTGGGAATGGCATAAGTGAAAGGAGAAGGGCTATTCTGGTACTGGGTGTGTGGAGGGACAGACAGAATGAGGGATGCCATCACATGCCTCCAGCACAAACCCAGTTGTAGCTGCTTTTCCTTCTTGGCCCCCCCAGCACACTTTTCTTTTCTTTTTTTTTTTTTTTTTTTGAAACTAAAAATACATCCTTAGAGGCATTAGTCACTCTGCCCACATATTAATAAATTGCATAATGATGCCACCAAGCATCCAAAAACCTTTCAAACTGTTATATATTATTTCTTTCAATAATATTCTAAAAGGCCAGTGAGGCTTAATGGAGCCACATGGTATTGTATTTAATCCAGAAATCTGGAACTGTCTAAAATCTCATATATAAATTAAGATAATATCCAATATGTTTTTTCATTTAATTTGGTTTTCCCCATTTGGGTAAGCTATAACTCTGTAAGGCTGTGTCTTTTGCAAGGGATTTTTGTCTACCAAATTGTAGATTTGTAATGTTGCTCTTGCTTTTAATTGCCTGGGGCTGTTCCCCATAATAACTCAGCCAGTCCTTTGCTAGCTAAAGGAAAGTTTAATGGAACCACAGTTTAATTGGGCGAAGTTGAGAAGTTATGCAAGTTACAAAGTTTCCTGGGACTTTTCCTTACGGCTTCTCCGGCACAGCTCTGTTGGCGCTGCTGCAGGGAATGTCACTGCCGTGCCATGGAGATGGTGAGCTCGGCAGAGCAGTGGGCCCTGATTTGCAGGTGGCTCCTTCGTGACTCTCCTTGGACTCAGCTGGGTGTCTGGCATTTACACACAGGAATTTTTAGGACATCAGGAGCCACTGAGTAGAAAAGAACCCAAATATTTCCAATGCTGGAAAAACATAAAGGCTTTCTTTCAAACTGGGGTTTTGGGTATGAGGCTTGCTTTCCTTAGTGTCACCTCTGGACAAGTCCACCTCTCCTGTACAGTGTCTGCAGGAGGTTTTCACATGTTCTGTGAAGCCATGGCAGATATCACAGGCTATGAGGTAAGGGGTCACTGAATGTTGCCTTTTCCTCCTTTCTTTTCAAGCTCCCTTAATGCCTTTGGAAGCTCTGGCTTTCACTGCGCCAGAGTGGAACAAGACTGTGGAACAGGAAGTATCTAAGTCAGGACCACAATTCTGGTACCTTCTTTTTTTCCTTATAATCTCCAAACCCAGTAACCTCAAAAATTGCTGGTTTTCAAGCTAAAGTGCTTCAAGAGATGGAGGGAGAAAAGTGTATATTCTTTGGTGTGTTCTGCTCTGCAGTTTGCAGTCCTGGAGGAGAGGAAAGCCAGGTGCGGAAACAAAGTGAGTGAGATGATTTCTTGCAGGGTCAGTGGAGTAGATGAACAGAGGTGCTGAAATGTGGGGCATACCTTTCATTTGAGAGAATGCGTAGGAGAATTAAACACATTCTGGAAAGTGAGAGGCCTGTGCATTATGAGGGAACAACTCTGAATCATATGGGCCCAGGTTTTGGTTGTTCATGTGAATAAAACCTCTTTCAGGATTTAATACCTCTGCTCATCATTTCTGGTGGTTTGGGTTTTTTTCAGTTGGCTTTTAATTTTCCTTGGCTTCGTCAGGACTAGATCTGAATTTGAGCAGGGATATTCTCAAGGCTGCAATCTGGTTTTGACAAATTTTTGGTATGAGCAGTGTGTACAGAGGCCCCATGCTCTCTTCGTATTTACAGGATTTGTCCAGTTTTGGGAAGCTGTGTGATAGATGCCTTTAAATTCCCAACCGTCCCTGGTTTCTTTCCCTCCCTTCCCAATGCCCTGTTCACCAGAAGTGCAATCCACATCTCTCTTGTCACTCAACTGATTATGTAAAAAACTGCTTGGCTCCTGTGTCCCAATTCCTCTCCAAACTGGGCTCTGTGTTGCTGCTGCATGGATCAAACTGCACTTGTAATAAGCATCTTGAGGGGCTTTATTGGACACCAGATTTGTTAAACTAAGAGCTTCCCCCCTAGAAACATCTGGGTGATATAACCAGATGTGTCTTGGTCTCACAAACTCCTTCATGGGGGGCAGGTTGGGTCACAGCAGGATGCATTGCACTGGAGGGAGGAAGATTATCCATGAAACTTCTTAAGCAGAAGCTGTGCAGAGAAAAACAGGAGGGAGCTTGAGCCCTTAAGGCCACAATAGCCCCATCACCTCTGCCCAAGAGGCACTGAGCTATATTACACCTTCTCCACCACCTCTGTCTCCTCCTGGGTCCTTTGGGACCCACAGGGAAAGGCCAGGTTTGCTCCTGGGGCACTGGTCCAGCCCTTGTAAAACGTTATTGCAGGGGTCAAGTGAAAACTGATTCATTTTTGAGCAGGAGAACAAGGTCATTTTCTTGTAGCCCAGTAATTCCTTCATTTTTTATTGGTGTTGTTATAAACCAACTTCTCTGAGGTGCTGGGACTTCGCCTATATTGCATCCCTGTTCCCATCCGGTTCCAACAATAAAACCCTTGCCTTTTTTGATCTCTGGCTTTCATGCTTGCTGACACACTCTGGAAAATTTAAGAAGGGCGCAAGGAATGGGTTAGTCACACTTGTTAATATTTATCCCATTGCAGAAAGAGCAGGACTGACCTCAGAGCTTGGGCTTTGGAGAATAGTTATGAGAATGATTCCACCCAGCTGAAACGAAATCTGCATGCAAAGCTCGTTTGGTGCCTGGAAAGAGCTAGAAGGAAATAGAGGTCTTAAATGATATATTTCCGCAGTTAACGTTTTGTCCTGTTTACAGAATCTCACCAGAATACTGGGGGTTTTGTTTTGTTCATATGTTTTTCATAAGGATAAATATCCATGCAGTTTAAACATTTTCATTAGATTCAGACAAGAAGGAGGATGTGGGATTGTTTTTTTCTGTAATTGTTAATCTCTCCATTTTTTAATGGTTTTTCTTAAAACACTCTTCAGAAATAAAATCTCAGGTAAATCAAAGAAATGGGGAAAGTAATTCTCTTTAATTATTCTTAGAGCAATTTTGAGTAATGTAGGTTAAATTAAAAAAATATACAAGCAAGATATTTTGGCTGGGAAGTATGTGTAATGTATGAACAGCAGGAAAAAAAAAAGCCTTCCTTTCTAAATAGAAAATCTTTGAAAGTAACAGGGGGAAACGGATGGGAAGGGCTGAAGTCCATATATTCCCACCTCCTCCGCCTTGTGCTCTCTTAAAGGTGAGCTGCAAAATGCAAAAGAGAAATGTGTTAAATTCAGATGACTCGCTCGGGTGTCAGGAAGTGGCTCGAACAACCACATGAAGTTAACTAACACATTCCCTTTTTTTTTTGTTCATCCCCTCCCTCCCCTGCTCTTCTCGTGAAATCTTTTTTTTTGCTGCTGTGGTTTCTGCCTCCAGGCGGGTGCGCAGCCACTTGTCCACCCGAGCAGCACCCTGAGACCCCCCCATGGCTTTCAGGGAGCCAAGAATTTGTGGGAGGATCTTCCAGAAAGTAAGAAAGGAGGAGAATTTTAGAAAATGTATTCCCAATCTAAACAGCTTGGCTGCAGGAGAAATGAGATAAACTCTGAGGGATGGCATGTTGAGCTTGTGTTGCTTTGCTGCTCATCTTTTGCCTGGTCAATCCATCTTACTATCATCCACCTGCTCTGTTCCATGTCATCTTCAGCATCATGGGGTTCATGCCATTCATGAGGTTGAGTATCCTGGTCTCAGGAACCCAAAATGTGAGCGGTGCTGTGTCTGTCAATGACTGCCTCAAGTCAAGGCACAGAGAGAATGGGGAGATGGATGTGGGAAAAGGCTTTTGGAGCTGCAAGTGGTGGAATTGGTTTGCAGTTAGATGTGTGTGATGGGAATAAGTCTCATTTAGAAGACTTTGAAAGTGGTTCAGGTGACCAAAAAGAAGTTGGAAAAGCAAGCCCCCAAATTCATCAGAAACCATGCCCCTGCCCTTTGCAATGACTCCTATCCCATGGACAGGAGTCCTGCAGAACCTCATGAAAAGGCACAGACACGTGGCTGTTTCTCATTAGCTTCCACATTTCCCTCTGGAGCTGCTTCCTGTGCCTTTTGCCACAGCTTGGCAATAGGTGTGCTAAGGAGAAGGTTTAAATCTAAATGGAAGGGCATTATCTGATTTACAGGAAGTATAGTTTTCATTTCAAATGGCAATGCACAGAGCCCTGCACATTACCTTGCATCAATATAATACACACACACACATGCCGAGCATTTATGCCTAGGATATAAAAATAATAAATTATTGCAATGCTGTGTGTCTGCATAGAGCTAACTCACATAGTACAGCATGTTTATCAAAGGACACTCCTTAATTGCATACTAGTATTTTTTAATTAGTCATTAAGTTGTAAGACTGTCTCTCTGCTGATTTATGTCTCTCTGCTGATTTATGCTTATTTACAGTGTGAGTCACTTCTGCAGCAATTCCTGATTTTAATTTTCTATTCTTTAACAATACACAGTATTTCAAAATTGGGTTGGTTTTTGGGGGTTTTGCTTTAAGAATAAACCAAATTATATGTCTGAAACTGTTTAACCAAGGAAAGCCAAAATAGTGTATGAAAACAATGGCTGTTCTCCCCCTCTTAGGGACACTTTCATACTGTTTTCCCCTCTAACAAATTTATCAGAACTGCTCCTTCTCTGTTACAGCCAGAGAAAAAAACTGTGGGTTTGGAAACACCTCTATACTTTAGTCTCTGGGAGAGAAGTAGGTAAATAAAAAGAGAAAGTTAGTATTAATTTGCATTTCTCCTTTGGGAGAAAGATTAAATGAATTTTAGAAGGAGGTTCCGCTTCTACTTAGTGTTGAACTTGATGAAGTTGCCCAGCTGATCACAGCTCAGTGGAGGAGGCACAGCATTTGATAAAACCTCAGCAAAGGGAATTCAAGCAGCAATCCCCTTGCAAGGAGAGGGGTTATTAATGCTGAGGATCACGGCTCCTTTGAGGGTTTAGCTTTATTTTTTCTATCTGGTGTAAGTAGTTGTCAGCAATGGAGAGAAGTTTATACAACAGTGCAGGGGCTCCAGGCCAAATGTATGGAACATCTGTCTTCAGGCACTTGTGGAAGTGTTTAGGATGTGTCTCCTGTGTCCTCCTCCACCAGGAGCAGCAGTGGTCCATGGCTCACTAGTGGATGCTCTCAGTTCACCCTCAGAGTCACTGGTTGGTGACACTAGAATGCCCTGGTGACAGGACACTGTGACAAGCCCTGAGCTGATGTGACCAAGGTTCTGCACAGTATGATGTCCACGGTACCTTCAGCTTCCTGCTACCCTGCATCATAAAATCATAAAACCCCCAAGAACCTGCATTTTCCCTTGCTCCTTTCTTTTTCCAGGTGAAATAACAATTTCCCCTTCACATTCTGCTCTGGCAGCCCAGTGGAAAGACAATGATCTTGTACTGCACCATCATACCCAAACCTCTGAGGTGACAGCTGTTTGTTGTAAGAGATGAGAAAGGAAACTGATTAAGTCAAGGGTTTTTACATCAAGTGTTGATGCCAAAATATGTTCCTGCACATAGCAGCAGTAGCAGAGCCGGTGCAGTAAGGGTCAAGGCAGCTGTTTAAATTGCTGCATTATCCTGCATCCCTCCCAAAAGCCAGCCTTCCCCTAAAAATCCTCCTTCGACATGGCCATGCCAATAGCAGTGTGTTGTGACCACCATGCTGCCAATAGCCCTATTTTTCATTGCCTCTTACCTTTTCTGTTCTGCAGGGCTGATTTCTCTGGGTTTATTTATTCCTTTATTAATACAGCACAGCCATGCCATCATTTCCCTTTGGCAGGAGGCACTGCATGGCAGAATTCATGCCTGCAACTCTGCAACAAGCACCTCCAAAATTTACATTCCCGTGAGAGCCAGTGGCCTCCTTTTTGCAGCCTTCCCCTGTCTTCACAATTAACCTCCCCAAGATTACCGGTTATGGGGAGTTGAAAAACTTTTCAAGAGGCAGTGGCTTCGTTTAGGCAGCAAAGCTGTGTATTGAAATATGAATTAGTAGTGTGTGTATCGGCAGGATAGACCATCTGCTGTGCTCAGCACCCGGGTTTGAAGCTGGTTGGCTGGCAGGACAGCATGTGTTTACAGAAAACCCTAACAGTTGTAAAGGAGCCATTTAGGTTTATCGTGTCAATTCCTGTACAACTCCACACAGAGAGATTCCTTTCATAAACTCTCATAAAAAAGACAGATAGACTAGTTTTGACCTCTCCCGAAACATTTGATGGTTGAGTTTGTTGCAAGGATAAAATATCTAGAAGAGGAAAAAAATTCTTGTCATTTCCCCCTCTTAAGCATTAGACTTCTTGAGTGCAACATCCATTCATAGCTTAATTCTTGCATTGTAATTTAACTGCCTTTTATTTTCCTTCTGAGAGACAAACACAGGAGCTGTACATGATTTTCATACCACATTATGCAAGACATTGTGAAAAAGCTGCCCAGAGTAATGGCTCCATTTCAATGTGATGCATATGCCAAGATACAGGGATCATTTATTTTGCTTAAAATATTAAATGAGGATGGGATTAAAAATGTTATGTTTTGCCTATATGAGCAATTCCTCTATCAGCCATTCCAAACATATTGCCTCTTTGTAGCTCCTCTGTAATACAAATTGTCCAAGGGAAGGCACGTGGTAGCACACCAAAGGGGTTTATGCTGCTGCACGAGCATCCCTCTTTCCAGGGACTTGCAAAGCACAAATATTCCAAGGACAGGACAGAACAAAACCATATCGGCCCTGGGGATGCCTCTGGACTGAGCACTCGGTTGTTTTCCCACACTTGGAGGAATTATTAAGAAAACAATCTCTTTAGAGAATGTGCTGAATTCATTGCTTAGCAGGCACCCATGTTGTACATATGATTTGTGTGTGGATGGATGCAGAGAGAAAAGGGAACGTTCTCCTACGTCCTTAACCAAGCCCTCGGTCACTGTGTCCCATGTGTGACTCTGCCAGGCTGTTGGACTGAGAAGATAAAATAAGAGACAGCCACATTTTGATGCATCTCTGAGATAACTCCTTCCAATGTGCAAAAGAAAAAAAAAAAGAAGTATCTCAATACATAGGTCTTAAGACTTCAATCATTTTTTTTTTTAAATGCTCGATTCTTTTAATGGAAAAATCCATGAAGCAAGATGAAAGATGGCAAGATGAGAGATGGCAGGATGGGGGAGAAAACTTGCTCTTGCAAACATACCCACCTGTTTTTAAGGCCTTTCATATGGATGCTTTAGGATTGGGGATCAAAAGCTGCATAAAAACTGAATATAGCCAAAATCTTAAATAGGAACACAGTATGTTGGTAGTTTGTGAAGGGTTCTATGGCTTATATGAAGTAGCAAGGCTTGGGTAAGGACAGGAGAATGGTGGGATGAAAGGAAATTACCTGTTTGTAGGCCAGGTGCTGTACTCTGAAGAATCCTTTCTCTAAATTATGCCTTGAACCCTTAGAAATGAAATATCAATATATTACTACCACTGTGTATTACTGTGATTAGAACCACGGCAGAGGTTTAGGTAACATTTGCTTACAATCTTCTGCATCTGTGTCTGTATATTATATGTGTGTACATCTATATATTTGTTTTTGTTTTTGTTTTTTTAATCTGTGTAAGTTCAAAGTTCCTTTAACCTGACCAAGAGCTCATGCTCACATGAGTCAGGATTTGGTGCTCAGCAGTGGAGGAGCAGAACAGGGTGGATCAGGACTGTCAGATTCCTTCTCCTGGAAAGCAGCAGATTAAACATGAGCACAGGCTCTCTCCTGGGGATTGCATTCCATGTTTAGGGACATGAGGGAGGGGAGGGCATCTCCAGCTGGGTTGCACAAGGTCACTGCAGAGGAGTTAAGTGCCCAGGGCCAGATTTGGGGATTGGTGCAGCACCTGCCACAACACTCAGTGATCAGGGGGATGCTGTGGAAAAGTCCTGTCCCTTCTAAAAGCAGCATCTAATGCAAGTGGGAGAGCAGGGCCCTGGAATGTCATCAGGAAAGAGTTTGGTCACCCAGGAGTTGGAGCCTGCTCTCTGCTCTCAGGTGCCTACCTTGGCCATTTGCATTAAGATTCTTACAGCCAGACCACAACCACTTGCTGGGCCCTAGAAATCTGCCAGAAAAGAGCTTTTTTGGGGAGGTAAGTCACTGATTTGGTTTGCCAAGCTGTCATGGTGGAGTCATCTGTAATGGAGCCTAAGGCTGAATCCTATTTTCACATTTGCAAATGCTACAATCCAAAATTTCATTTTTGTATTTAAACCGTGTGCCTCCAGTTTCCTGTTCTGATTTTGTGATTCAGTTTTAAAGCCATGGACCTGTAGACCAAAATTGCAGCAACTTTGGGTGTTGTGTTTCTATGTATCATTATTTTATTATTATCATCATCGTCATCATCACTATTATTATTATTATCACCTATTTTGGGAGGATTCTTCTTATATGCTCATTTCTCTTGGCTGGTGGAATTCAGTTCAAAGAAAAGCATGAGAATGCCTGTGACAGCAGCATTTTTCAGACTTTTCCTGAGCATCCCTCCCGTTTGACTGTGGATGGGATTGGGCGCTTCCCGCGTGGAGCGGAGCGGTGCAGCCACGCCACATCATCCCACTGCCTATTTTCAGGCTGTGTGCTGTGCCCTCCCGGGTCAAAGCGAAAATGGGAGATGATGGCAAGCCAAAGCGTGGGGAAGATGACTCACTGGATTATTTTCTGCATTTCAAATATAACCCTTGAATTCTTGCCAATGTATCGATACAGTCAGGCAGCGAGCCTCATGTATTTATATTTATTTATGCTACGTAATGCCTCAGTCAATACACTTACCTATTTTTTTTTATATTTTGTTTATTTGTTTTTTTCACATATTTTCTTCAAAACAGGCACTGAAGGAGCAAAACTGCAACCCACCCAATGCAATTCCTGTAAACACAATGTGCCGAGGTTTCCAACAAGCACCAGCTCTGGTAACCACAATCATTGCCATTCCATGCCTTACTGAAACTGGTCAGAATGGTTTTGGAGAACTGGACAGCCCCTGATCTTTCTGAGGAAGGAAAAAGGAGCTCAGCTGAGGTACGTTTTCATACAGAGTGAGGTTATCTTTGCTGATCTGTCTTGTACACAGATGCTGATCTGCAAAACCCAGCCCTGCTCTGGTCTGCATGTCCCACTCTCTGTTTTGGGAGGGCAGAAGGGAATGAGCTCAGGCGTGGGAGGGCTGAGTTGAGGCCATGATTGTTGGGGAAAACATTAACATGGAGCTCCTAGAGAGAAACAAGCTTGATACCCCAACAGGAAACATAACCATCAAGCACTTGGTCTCAGGGATCATTTTATTCTCAGAAAGTGGGGCATAAATACAGAGTTAATTATGACCAGAACCCACAGCAATAACCTGTTTATGGGAAAACCCTAGTCCTAGTCTAGAAGAGCTGTAATCTTACCCTGCCATCTGAAATTTGTTTCTTTATTAAGATTACATCCTCGACTGAAAGAAAAAAAAAAGAAGTGAGTTAGTTTGATAAGTTTATTGCCCTTTGTCAGGATGGTAGCATTTTTTTCTGCTTTGAAAATAGATGTTCCTGTTTCTATAGCTGTATATTTATCCTTTCTTTTAGCTTTTTCATTACTGTTCCCTTTAATCATTTAATGAGGAGTGTTCAGGTTCCTGATTATTTAAAATTATGACTCATAGAGACACTGGCAATATCTTTGCTGGAGAAACGTTGATCCTCTAACTTTAAGACTTTAAATTCAAACCACATGTTTTTGCCACTAACTCCAAAAACAACCCCTGGAGTTGTGTGACTGTCACTAGAATATAAACCAAAGCCATTCTGCAAACAAAAGCTGCAGTATTTAAATTGCGATTACGGTCAGAAAAGTGACTATTTTAATCATTGCTCCGCTTTACCCGGGAGATCTGCTCCCTCTGCACATTCCAAATATCTCTGCAGATTTTTATAGACTGAAAGGAGATTTTACTGCCTTCCACCCCTCTTAGCCCTACGGAGGCTGGCCAAGGCAGGCGGGTGAGCCAGATTTGTTCCAGACTCACACATCCGCGGGAGTGTGAGCTGAATTCCCGCGGCACGACCTGCCGAGCCGATGATGTGCTCGCCAGGACACGCTTTTGTGCTCCCCGGGAGCTCACAGGGTGCAGGGCACTTAGAGGGGGAAGAACAAAACACAAAACCAAAACCACAGGGGTTTTCCTATAAACTGGTTTGGTTTGAAAAGGGAAAAAAATCCCTGAAGGGCCTCTTGGGCTGCAGTGGCTTTTTTGAGTGTTGCTACCTGGATGGACGCCACTCCAAGGGCAGGGGCTCTGAGTAAAGAAAAAAAATAAATTTCAAAAATATTAGATATAGAATTGCGAAATTGAAAATAAGAGGATGAGAATGTCTCAAGGGGATTTTCTTTTCTTGCTGGCTTTGAGGAGAGAATTAATTTTCTTTAATATTTTCCTCATGTGGACACTTTCTTACAGCAGTCTGGGTGCTGAGCTTCATCCACTTTGGGCTCCTACAAACCCAATCATTGCCTCCCCCGACCCTCAAGCCCTCTTTCATGTGTTTGCTACTCCACGAATCAAATCCCATTCGGAGGGTGGCTGCTTTAACTCCCTATCTTCATTTATGAAATGCAATATATGTATTTTATATCTATGAAAATCCCCTATTACAGTATTTTGAATGTTTCTCTGATACACATGAATTCAAAATAAATGTTGTTAAGAGAACATCTAATTCATTTTAGATGGTTTTATTAGGCGTCTCTTAACAAATCCCAGAGTATGTAAATGAAATATAACTATACGTACATATTCATCAGTCTGTTCTTGGAATTAAATATGAGCGCTGTGACATTTGGTTTTAAGGAATGACTAATTAACATGTGTGCAGGATGTTCTCATCTTCCTGCTTTGGAGTCCCGGAGTCAGGGAAAAGCACACAAAGCGTATTTCCACTCTTTCTATCATAGTTTGCAAAGCAGAAAGCTGCTCACAACAGCCAAGAACTTCTCAGGCGTTTCTGTACCTGTTGGGTGCTGACACAGGGCCCCTTCTTGAGCGCTTGGTGTTGTTAAATGTCATCTCGTCTGCTCTGGGGCCTGGAGTGCATTAAAAAATCAGCTTTGCAGCCGGCCTGGCTTTTAATAATCACACCAACAAGTCACAGAGCACAATAAAGAGCAGGACAACTTCTGGACTACGGCCAATGTGGTGCTGATTTACCTCCACAACGGGATGCTGGAAAACTGGGCTGAGCCCTTGGGTGCTCCCCATTCCCACTGTCCCGGAGAAGCTCTCTAGGAAAACCTAGGCTGGAACCTGTAGGGATATTTGGGTGTTGGATGCCTCAATGCCATGCTTGGGAACACCAGGCTTTACTGCACTGCTGCTAAAAAACCAGAGAAACGCCCACATTAGTTTTTGGCAGGGCTGGCTATAGTTGCTTTTGTGCAAGAGCAATGTGTGTGCAGGGCATACACTTTTTGCAGCAAAAAAAATTACTTAAAAAAAAAAGGAAACTGACTGTAATTTCTTTCTGAGGGTGCTGGGGGAGGGCAGGCACACCACACCACCCCGTCTGAGCGCCCTGGAGAAGTTGACCAGAACAAATCTCAGCAGGAACACACAAACCTCTATTATACCTTTTAAAAAGCTCCCTATTGAATGCAGCCGGGCAGATGGGAAGGGCCCTTTTATTTCCTTTTTTCTTTCTCTGCCTGAGTTCATTCTCTCCCTTTGGGGGAGCCAGGTTCAAAGACATGCCAAATGCATCAAAACCTTCCCAATAAAGCCCCTTTCACCTCCCGGCAGAGCAGGGATGGGACTGGAGCGTGCTGGGAGTGCTGGGTCTGACGGTGACTTTCAGGACTGTGTGTGGTAAATCGTGTGCACATTTCCCAAAACAATGCCCTGAATTGGACGTCTAATTCCCTGGAAATTAAATCCCTCAGCTGGTCAGGGAAAACAGGAGCCAAAGAGATTAAACAGTGCAGTAGGGAGAATCTTTGAGGGTTGTTGGGGGTGTTTTTGTGGGTTTGTTGGGGTATTAATTTTAATAGCAGAAGGGTAGCAAAGTAGGGGTTTGGCGTTGCTTCCCTTATTTTAATTTGAAACATGAATTCCCCTCTTCCTCTCCCAATAATCCCCATGAAAAACTACCTCTTTATGCTCATTACCCAACAGGTGAGCTCTTTCCCTGCAAGCACAACCCCGTTTCAGGATGCAGAACTAATTTCTGAGTCCTTAGGGTGAGTGGAGCAGGATGCTGCAGCTGCAGAGCCTGTTCCCATGGCCTCAGGCATCCCACATCCCGCTCAGGTCCCTGCTGGAGCCTGCAGCTCCCAACACCTCCCTGGTGCTGCACTGCCCACCACAGCCTTTGCTCAGTCCTGGGTTATTTATCCCAGTACAAACTCAGCTAGGACTGGGATTGTTTGGGTGTCAGAGAGGCCAGAAATGTGGCTGAGATATTCCCGTTGATATTTTTGTTGCTGGTGTGTTAAATACGAGCAGGTCCAGCCGCAGATGCTCCAGTGTGGCGCAGCGAGTGGCTGGATGCTGGATAAAAGCACGATCCCTGCTCCTGAGGAAGCGATCTTTCCCCACAGGGCTGCTTTTGAACTGCTACAAGTCAAAACTTAGTGGGCCTCACAGTGGCAATTTTTTTCCTTAAAAAAAAAAAGCAGTTTCCTATGTATTTTTACTGACAAAAGCCTGACGCTTCCTTTATATGCTTTATTTTCTTTCTCCTCTGAAACGATCGTTAGACAAAAGCAGTTTTGCTGCTGGTTAATCAAGAGAGTGATGTGGCCCTGCATTTTAATCCTAAACCAATTAGCAGGATTTGACATCATGCCATTAGACTGCTTGAAACAAAAATCAAGGACAGCGTAATGCAGCTAGAAAAGAACAATAACCATCAGCGCTGCCCTGTCAAAGGGGAAGGAAGAAATTTGGCTGCGTCTGTAATTTCCAAGCAATCCCCCTTCCCTCAAACCTGAGCATTCAAATGAGGGAGCTAAATAATAATGAGAGGGGGAAATGTTGAATCTCTAATCACATTACCCTAAAAACTGCACCGGTTTTAAAAGCAGAAATCGCTGCTCTTGCTCCTGAGCCGGCACAAATTGGTTGCATTTCCAAACCCTGAGTTTATGATTTCTGTCGCAGGCACTCCGCGCTTTGCAGGTTGCACGGTGCCTCAGCGCAGATGCACAGCGAGGGACCCCGTGGGGTGCGAATGCACCAGCACCCCTCAGAAACAACTTCCTGGACGTGGAAATGTTTGCTTTGTCCAAACCACCCTAAGATAATTAATGAACAAAGCACCTTTTAGCAACTGTACTTTTTGCTGGCAGGAATGCACCTTGCGGCTGGTCCCGCAGTGACGGCGACGCAGCCTGAGCCGGTGGCCGGGACTGGAGCCGGCCTGGCAGGCATTGGCCAGGCCATGGCTGCTGCCCGTGGGCACAAACAAGCCTGGCGAAGATACAGGGTGAGAACAAAACTGCAGGCAGGCCCCGGGGTGCAGTATTGGAGGGATGAATGCCTAAAGCACATCGGGGACTCCGCGCCTTGCTGCGCGCTTGGGGCTGGCAGCAGAGAGCGGAGCAGGAGCAAAACCGAGCGTCTCGTAAAGCAGCATATGGATAGAGCACAAACGGATGGGGTTTTATGTCCTGTGCAATATTTTCATTGATATTTATTTTGATTTAATTTGGCTAATGTGCAGGGAGAAATGAAAGCATGCCATACTCCTCAACATCTGATGAGGAGCCGAATACTTTTAAAATTAGTATTCCCTCAGAGGCATCGATCTTTAAGGTCTGCCCAGCAACTTGCTGGAAAATCCTGAATTAGTCCATCTAAATCACAGAATGACCCTTGGAGCAGCAGATTGTTGTTTTAATGTAGAATTTTTTCTGTTAGATTACAGTTTCTAGTCTTTCTGCTTCAGTCTTTTTTGTCCATAACTTTAATTTTCATTTTAATAAAAGTGGGGTTTTCCACAGTCTCAAACCACTTCAAAGAGAGGGTTTTTTTAAAAAAATTTAATAAATTATCATGAGATTTGTTATAAAAGGGTGAAAGATGGAAATTGTCCTTATCTCTGCTTTGAGAGAGAAGACGCTGAAGTGGAGCCAGGAGCGATGGTCACAAATTGTAGCATGAGGTTGGAGACTGGGGTGCAAATCTCTGCCAAAGACTTCCAGGGTGAAGTTGGGCAAGTGACATAAATCTTTCTCTCTCATAGCTGCCATCTGCAATACGGGACAAAAAGAGCCCATTTCCTCCACAGGGATCTGTGTACAAATGCCTTAAAACTGGCGAGGGGCGGCAGCGATGGCAGGGCCATGTGCAGGCTGGAGAGGGACAAAAAATAACTCCCTAAAGAGCTCAGTGGCAAATAAATCCTCTGTCTTTCCACCAAAGCAGCTCTCCCAGAGCTTTGTGGCTCTGAATTTTGAGGGAATAAATTTGTGAGAAGAGGTTAGGGTGGGTAAGGTGAGCAGGGGCTGGGGGGTACCCAAAGCATCACCCCAAATCCCTGCTTTGCCCCACCGAGGCGTCCCCAGGGCTGCCTCCTGCTGCACCACGGGATTTTAATGTCCCTCTTCCCTTGCCTGTTAATAAAGGAACAAAAAGTGCTTTTGCCTCCTCAAGGGTGTTGTGAGACAAAGTTGGTAAGTGCTGAAAAGAAACCCAAACCCGAGGAAAAAGCTGGCTTTGTTGCCTTCAGACACAGACCACTGCAGACCTTGTTTGAATATTGCTGTAACATCTCTTGAATGAAAACGTGTTCTTCCAAAAAACCAAAAAACACATCCTGGCTGGAAACTGCTGCCAGGGGACTGAAAGGAACTGCAGATTATAGATCCTCGGGGCTCTTGTGGCAACAAAATATTTGTCCCATGGATTTGAGCTGGATCCAATGAATCCAAAAAGTGCTGGGAGTGACTCTTTAACCCATCCTGTTGGAAAAAAGGGGAAAAAAGCCCCAACTGGCTAAATAAAAAAAAAAAAACAAAACAACAAAAAAAAAAAAAAACCACAAAAAAACAAACCCAAAAACAAAACAAAACAAAAAAAAAAAAAAAAAAAGCAAGAAAACTAATAATAATAATAATAATAGCGGGACATTTGACAGGAAAAAGAAAATTCAGGTCAAAAGCTAAATTGGAAAGAAAAGAAAATTAAATTCAGTTGGTTAGATCTTGTAAACTGGGGTTTAAAAAAAGTTTCCAAGGACAACAGCAACAACAAACTCTGAATTTTCATAGTCAGAGAGGGCACCTTGGGGTACCAGGCAAAGAAGAAAAGGATTGTATAAAAGATTACTGATTCTGTGTTTCTTCTATCCTGTATTTCACTGAGCTCTTCAGCAGTAAAAACCACATTTGCATGTTTCAAACTTGTGTCTATATCATGATAAATGTTTTGTCTCCACAGGAAAATAATTTTTTAGTGGGAATATTTTTTTTTAATTGTTCTAAACTAGATAAAATCTAACACTATAAAAAAAAATTCTAGATCAAGTCTAGGACAAAATGATCTCAAAATGGAGCAGAATAAGGAGTGTACCCACAGTCTGGCATAACTGAAGCACTGATTACTGGAAAAGGCTACCAGAAATATTTTTTTAAATGGCATCTTTAACAAAATGGTGCTTTTCTGCTGTATTCCAGGCAAGCAAATATATGAGTCAACATCTGAAATATGATGCTAAGCAAACATTGCAACTGCTTCGTTGGTTTCAGGATCATATTATATTTATAAAAACCAGAAGTTTTATCCTTAATATTAAAAAAAAAAGTGTTCTCTCCTTGAGATCTTTGATTTCCCTTGCCTAATTTCTAGATTCAGAAAACAAATTCTTTTTTAATTATTTGACTATTTTGTTTTCAGCTACAAAGTCAGCCTCCTTGTGCTTGCATTAATTTGATGTGCATCCATCTTAATTGAAGCTGATCCATTTCAATCTTGGCAGCACGTTGATAATAAACAGGAACCAAACACCATTTGGCAAATTCCAATCTACCAGCAAAACCAGGGAGAAAGCAGAAAACCTGGGGCCATCTCCTGGAATCAGTTCCTGGGCTGCAACTCAGTCTTTGTATGTATATGATTTTATTTTATTTTTTTATAGCCAAGCAGTTATCATTATAATTGTATTTGTAATTTCAAAGGTACATTATCATACTAATGGATGATGAGCACTCAACAGTCACAAGAAATATTAATTAAAGTTCTCCTGTCCTAACGGGGACAGTGTTCCCTATCCCCCATTATGGAAATTGGTTAAACCAAGAGAATATTTCCTTTATAGTTTCAGCTCTTCAGAAAGCCTTTAATATCCTAAGCCAACGCAACTGCCCATCAGAAACAGAAAGATGTACTTTGGTTCCCCCATGCCAGCTTTTTACTTATGTCTGCCATTTCATTTCCCCTGTAATATGGGGGTAAGTCTTAGCCAACATCTTCATTTTCATTCATTAATGAAATCATGGTAATATCCTGCTTTTCACTTAGCTGTCTCCCAGGCACTTTGGAGGTGTCTGTCACCATGGTTTGTGTGTATATATAGAGAGAGCACTCTGCCCAAAAATGACCAGTCGGTGAGGTTTCTCAATATAAAAAAGGTCAAAGTACTACAGGGCTATTATTATCACTTAAAACTCCATGAAGCATTAAAATCATGAGTGTGGGAAAGCTGGAAAATACAACTTGATATAACTGTGTCTGTCAATGGGTTCTGCACTCCCTCGCTGCCCCACGCTTAGCAGACATGCTTCTCACCCAAACTTCATTTTTTTCCTGAAATAAAAGGTCACTTTGTGCCATGCCAGAAGGTGCTCTGCTCATCCACTGTTCTGCTGTCCTTCTCAGCTTTAATCAGCATAGGTAAACTGCATCCCTAAATAATTTGAAGGGCAATAAAAACAAGAACACACAAAAATTACCGCAGCTTCTACGTTCTTGAAAAGGGGGGAAAAATGTCCTGAAAAGCTCTCTTTATTAATATGAGATGGCAAATATTTTTTGCTGTTTATTAAATCATATGAAAGGTTAATTATGGTTAGCGACTGTGGGTAGAAAACAATTCTTGGAAGATGCTTTTGTAACAACAGGTTGGCAGTATGCAGAAGCCATCTGCTTCCTGCAAATGTTAAGGTACAATCTCAAACTTGTGAGGTTAAAAATTACAGATTGCAGAGTAGTTTGGTAGAAGGAAAATCCATGTTGTGTTGATGTAAAGTTGCTCAGTCTCCTTGACACACAGCCTGGAAGGAATGCCAAGTTCCCTAAAGGACGATGTTTGGCTGGAGAGGACCCTCGCTTGGGGTATTCTGTGCTCACACTGGCTGTCTGCACAGCTAATTAAGTCATTTTTGCGCTGTGATTCATCTTTTTTAATACAAGAATTGGTTTCAAATCCTGACCCGTGAATAGAAGTGGATTGTGGCTATAATATTCTGCTTTCAAATGGGGGATTCAGCACCTTCCATGAAGGAGAATAGATAAAATCATTATCAAGGAGACGCACTCCTGAAACTTGTTGCTTCGGTCCATAATGTGTGGATTTCACCATGGCTGCAAACTCCTCATGGCAACACTATCGGTAAGAAAAGAAGAGTTCTCAACCTCATTTTATAAACAGTGATCTGGGCAAAAAGATAGGAAGAGATTTGTCTGTGAGCACACAGGGAGGTTGTGGCTAATGGAATCAAACCCAGATTTTTCAGATCGCAGTGATGTGCCTTAACCACAAAACCATTCTTCCTCTCTGTGGGTCAGCTACGGTGACTTCAGCATTTAGGCTGGGCATTTAAAGATGTTTATCTTTTTCCAAGGATCAAATTTAATTCTGCTGGATTTTCCACTTCTGGAAAACATCACCCACTTTATCCTTCCCCTCTAGAGATAACGTTGCCCAACTTTGCCTGCTCCCCACCAAGGAAAGAAAAATTGAACCACCTGCAAGAGAAGGGATGGGGAACTGCCCCCTTCACTTTTCAGTCAAACAGGGAGAAACTATTTTGGGTTTTTTCAGACACTCTGACCTGAAATGATGTCATGCAACTTTCAGCCCCCTTTGCTGCTCCCCTAACTTACTTACAACCTCTCCCCACACTCATCTCTAGGAGCTGACTGCCAGCCAGCTGCTGTGTAAAAGAGCTAATTTAGGAAAAAATCTGGGGCCTTTTTCCTGTTACTCTACCCTAAACAATTCTGTCAAGGCTATGAATGTCTGCAGGGGTTTCTTCTCCAACCCTGCCTTTTTTTCTAACAGAGACTTTCCAGCTAGATGACTATTTTTTTAAAGCATCCTGTAAAGTGGTTTTATCTCCTCCTTTTGGGCTGGAGTTGGTGATCCACACCATTGTCAGCACCTCCTGCCAGGAAGGACATCCTGACATTAAAATCCCTCTGGATGGAGGAGAGAGGGGCAGACCTGACCATCCCTGGGCTGCGCTGCAGAGCTCCCAGTCATTCATCACAGCCTTGCTTCCCCGTGCTGCCAGCATCCCTTACCAGGATGATTAGCAGCAGCAGGACCTGCCCTGCCCTGCATTGTCCCCTTCTGCTGCCAGCCCTGCTGCTGCCTCATTGCCTGTGAAACCCTGAGCTAGGGGCTGCTGGTGGGCTGCAGGTGATGGGATCTTCTATTTCTGGGCTGAAAGCACTGAAAGGGAAAAAGGAACCAGCTTTATTCATCTCCCTGACATTTTGTCAACAGACCTGGACCTTTCTTTCTCTTCTTCTTGGTCTGATCTCTTCAATGAAACTGAAGATCATTTTGGGTAATACCAGCAATACTTTCATCAGGCTTCCTGGAGTGCCCTGCAGGAGTTGGCTGCATGTGAGGGACTGAAACACATAGAAATTAGGGATGAGATGTTTCAATGCCACCGAAGGGATTTGGATGCCCAGCATCCATTAAAATGAGTAACAATTCCTGTCCTGCCCTAAATGGCCAGAGCCCAAATTGCTCCATGAGATGGAAACCATCTTGGTTAATGCATGGACACTTAAGCCCTCAGCATCTGACTTCGCTTATATTTTATTTCCAGCAAACTTGGTTGATGATGTCCAATGAAACACTTGCACACCCCTTACCCTCTCCCCGGCAGCTCATCGTGCTGTCACTTGCCAGCTCCACTATCAGGGGAAGGTGATGAAGGTACCTCATTTGTTTGCAAGTTGGAGAATGATGTAAAAGGTTCCTCGTCCATCATGATAAAGGCTTTCAAAAAAAGCCCCAGACAAATGTTCCTTCCTCTCGTTTCGCCCGCGCTCCGTGAGGACATTTGAAGCAGAGGGAAAGTTCAGCATAGCCATATGTACAGAGGGGGTGCACACAAATCACAGCTACTGCTAATTGGATCCAGAGATCTAATTGGTCCCTTGTGGTGGCACCCTGGGCTGCTCCTGCCTCCCCTGACCTGCCAAGGGGCTCAGCCACTCAGAGCATCATCACTAAGCACAGCAGGCATTCAGGGCCTTGCCCAACCTGAGGGGAAGATGAAGATGTAAAATAATATATAATAATGTAAAATAACATAATGTGAAATAGCTCCAGGTGCTTAGGTGCTTGCTCAGAGGCTAATGCCTCATCCAGAAAGCATACCTACACCAAAGCATTGAGAAACCCCACTAAAATAGGATGTTTCCCACATCCCCTTGCTGCCCTAAGTGCAAAGCAACATGCCTGTCTGTGTAAGGGACTACTGGTCTTTTTTAACCCTTTTTAGGACCACTATCACCCCATCCAATTCCACATGTGAACCCAATCATGAACTCTGGACTTGGATGCTGCTAAGTCACATGGAGCAAAGTCCTGGGGAAGTGGGGAGGAAATACCCAAAGTTTGGTCTCAGGTCCATTTTAGTCCTGGAAAAGGCTCTGAGTCTTTTTTTATTATGCAAACCTCCTCAGCCAATCCTGATTTTAATAAAGTTGATTAATGATTGTGCTGAGGACAAGGACAGTTATTCCCTGACTTATGCTACGCCGTTTATGGAAGCTGTATCCTTAAATGAATTACTGCAGGGATCATTAAATTTTGACTTAAATTGGACATAGTAAGCTCATTTGAAAAAATAAAAAGCCTAGCAAGTTATATATAAACTAGAGGAAAAATGAATCTCCTCAAGCTGTCTCCCATCTCCTTCTCAAGCAGGAACCTAAAGGGCAGATTTGCAAAGGAAAGTTTGAATTTGCAGGGCAAATCATCATGAGGGCACTTTGAAGCTGCATTTGTGCAAGTCCTAATTGAATTATGGGCTCAAAATTTGGTCCTTTATCCTCATTCAGTTTAACAGGTCCCCAGATTTGGGGTTGGCAGTAGAAATATTGTTACCCTGGAGAAGGAAGGTGAAAACTGCCACCTCTCCCTGTGTGGTGTGGAAGGGGCTGGTGGGAAGTGGATGCTGCTCCCATGCCCTGCACTGTGGCAGCTGGGGGGACAGAGACCCAGAGAAAAGGCACACTGGTTTTTAATGGGATAGCCTTTAAAAGTCACATAAAAAAAAAAAAAAGGTTTGATGGCTTTAGGATTTGAGTACTTCCTCACTGAGCGTTTTTAGAGGGAGGATAGAGATGTTGGACACGGATTTTTTTTCTGCTTTGCAAGCATTTGAAAACAGTTCTGTTTCTGTTGATTTGTTTCCCCTTGTATAAAACTGCCAACATTACTCCTTGGTGCTGAGAATAATCACAGAAATGACCACGGGGCCTTGTGAGGGTGGTCACAGACTGGGAAACATTGCTCAGAAAAGCTGTGGCTGCCCCGGATGCCTGGAAGTGTCCAAGGCCAGGTTGGACAGGGCTTGGAGAAACCTGGGGTAGTGGAAGGTGTCCCTGCCCCTGGCAGGGAGGGAACTGAATGAGCATTAAGGTCCCCTCCAACTCAAATCATTTTATGAATATTCTTTCATTAAATAAAAAAGACTGCACCTTTGCCTATGGATACATTTCCAGAAAGGGGGAAAGACTATAAGCAAAAATAAGGCAATAAAGTAGGGGGGCATTTTAAGTAACAATACTCAGACCCTTCTTAATATCCAGACTGTAAACTCCAGTCACATTTATTCATCCCACCTTCCAAATCCCAGTCACACTATCCTGTGAGAAGGGGTGAGCTCAGAGGGTGAAGGGATTGCAGCTACCTGCTTCCCATTTCCCATGCCTCTCTGTGTTTTAATTAAAAATCTTAATTAATTAATTTTTCACTTTGTGTCAAAATTCCGTTCAGTGGGCTGATCAATGATGGACATATCTCTTGGGAAATGGAACTGGAGAAATGCAATATACCTTTTTTTAATGATTCTTATGCAGCAAAATTTAAAAGGCTGCAGTTTACTGCCCCTTCATGGTAACTTGATTGGTCATAGCAGGATTAAGTTTCTGCTCTAATCCAGGAGATTTTAAAGCATATAATAATTTAAAAAAAAAAAAAAAAACAAAAAACAAAAAGGAAAACTGGGCTATGCTGCAGGTATTTGATAATCTAAAAATACAGAACCAGTATGTGCTCTGCCCAAAAATAAAGCTGTAAAATAATGTACAATTTCAACACCTCCCTGCTTTTTGCTTTCTGGCAGAGGGCTCAGCGTGCAGGAGGTTCAGTCCTTTCTCTGTAACCCAGCACTGCTTTTCCTCTGGATGGAAATTTCTATTCCATCGCCATCTCGTGGTTCCCTGCAAAAACTGCTGGCTCTGCAGAACGTCTCCTCGCGTTGCTGATGCTGAATTGCATGAAGGCACCTTTTAAAATGCAACATGAGGCATCCACTGGTCATGAGGCACATGGGGGGACTGAAATAAATGTTGTGTAGCTGGACCTGCAACAGGGGGGTTGGGAGGGGGAAATGGGGACTTCATTTCCAACACTCAGGAGTTCACGGGGTGTTAAGTAGCCACACGCTGTCCTGTGTTACATGGAGATCATTGCCCAGTGAATTTGGGGTTTTTTTGGTGGGTATGGGATGGAACTTAATCCATGTGAAGGTATAAGAGGAAACTCTCCTCCAAATTATGAAAGACACCAAAGCTGTTATTTAGAGTGGAATATCTGGCATGCTTTTCATAGAAAATTTGGTTTGGAAGGGACTTCCTCTAGTCCAACCCCCCTGCAGTGAACAGGGACATTTTTAACTAGACCTGGCTGCTCCAAGACTCATCCAACCTGACCTTAAATATTGCCAGGGGTGGAGTATCTTATGTCTAAGAATTTTTTTTTTTAATATTTCATTGATTTTTACAACATGTTACTTCTTTGACTAGCTTGAGCTGCACTAAAACAATGAAGAGCAAACCCCAGATTTATGATGGTTTTTATAATATTATTGTGTCGCTGGCACTGGTTTGGGAATGTCATTTACTTCAACCTGTGCAAGAGCCCCCTGTGCAGATTGCAAATGAGGATTGCTGTTATCATGGGGTTGTGATTGCAGGGAGGGAGGAGGATGGAGGAAGAGCTGGCAGAAATTAACATCAGTCTGAAAAATCTCAACTCCAAGCATTCCAGCGGCAGGTCTCCAGCCCAGCCCACTCTGTTGAACTTGTCAAAATTCCCTCACCTTGATTTCATCCTGCTGGAAAGGAGTCTTTGCAGGAGGCTGCATGTGTGCCCCTGGTTTGCCTCAGTAAGGCAGGGAGAGAGGGAATGTTGAAACTCAGTTGGTGGTTGGGAAATTGCCCCCCTCTAATACAAGCCAGACCCATGGAAACCCTCCAGGTCTCAAAGTCCCTCCTCAGCCCAAGCAGGACTTTGATGAAGAAAAGCAGAATAAAAGTGAACAGGAAGAAAGCAAGTTTAAATAAGCCCAAACAAGTAACAGCAGATATTGAGAAAGCAAAGTGAGCAGCTGTGGGCAGCCCCAGCTGTTTCACTGCCCCAGAAAAAGCCAAGAAACCATGGAAAATGCCCTGTTGTGGGGAATGACACGGACATTCCCAGGTCTCTCCATAGCCATGTGCATGTGGCCATGAGCACCATGGGCAAGGGAGGACAACGAGTCAATCTGTGAGCAGTTTTGCCAGGGAAGAGTTCTAATGAAGTCAGTGTTTTGCTCAGCTTTGGGGCTATTTGATGGTAGATTTCCCATTTTTCTGGGAAGAATCCCCCTGAAGACGTTGGCTGGTGGATTCTCACTTCAATCCCCAGGGTACATCAGCTCTGCTGCCTCTTCTTCATCCCTGTTGGGTATCCTTCACAGCCCCTGTTTGCAGCCAGTTGGAGCAAAACACACAGTCCTGTCCCCCCTTGCCTGCCCTCACCATGTTAAAACACAAACAGGGTTTTAGTTCTTTTCCAGCATGGTGTCAGGGGCTTTGTGCTGCTTCTCTCCAGCCCAAGAAACATCAGGAGCAAAGCACTGCAAAATTCATTTGGGCAGTGTACTGAAAGGGACATTGCTGCCACATTTGGGACCTACTCTTAGGGCAGAGAAAAGGCAGTTTCAGGACCTCAAGAGGAAGGAGCAGTGGTTGGCACAAAGAACCTCTGGAGGGTACCTAATATACATTATTATCAGACATTTAAAAGCATTTGCAAGAGGTAGTTCCCAGCTTACTTTTCACTCCATCATGGAGCAATACTAGAAACAAATGAGGAGCTTGTTCATTTGGACCTTGCTGAAATGAATGGCCTCCTTTATACCAGCTGCCTCTCAGAAATGTTGAGATTTAATTAATCCCTGGCTGGAAATAATGTATAGTATTGCCTAATCTCTAATTCAGGATATCAAGGCTAATGCTCAGCATAAAGAATGAGGTTTGTTGAATGTACAGCTGGAAAATTGACCACAGTCCCACCGGTCCGGTGCCATTCACTGAGCAGCCTCAGTGCTGCTGCTGGAGGAGAGGAATCATTTGCTGATGGTTGAATTTGGGACTGTATTATTGTGCTGAAGCTTTGCAACAAGCCAAAAGAATGCTACAGCAGTGTGAGTTCCAGCTTCTCCACCCTCCATTTCACTCCTGGCCCTGTAGCCAGCCCAGCTCTTGGTGACACATTACCAAAACCATCCAAGGAGGACAAGTCTCTACAGGCATGGATGACAACAGACCTACATAATCTTCCTTTAATAGAGCCTTGCTAGAAAACCTGAAGAGAAAACTTCAGGCACTGGTTACCCCCTCCCAGCCCCTCCCTGGGAGTCAGGTGCCTGTGTCAAGGTGCTGGAGCTCCTCAGAGGGGAGGGAGGCAGATCCTGTACTCTGGAATGTTGGAGCAGACAGCCGGCACATGTGTGCTCAGCCAGCTTTGCACTGTAAGAGAATCACCTCCTGTTCTGGAACAATCAACTGGCCCGTGTCTCTCGGGTCACTTTGGTAGCATTGAGTATTCCTGAGCACCCCTGAGCTCCTGCTGCCAGCTCTCCCTCGCTCTCACACACACAGAGGGATGCCAAGCTCTGCCCTGGCCTCATCTGCTCTGCCCTTGGTCCACACCTCCTGGAAACCACTCTTCTTCCTCACCCTTTGCCCTAGGCAATATTTAAAGGGCTAATCCCAAAGCTGGACCTACAAAGACCTTGGCTGCTGGCTTCAGGGTGGATTTTTTAACAAATGATTAAATAACCAGAGGAGAACGGCACAGTTTCATCACTGAGCCGCTCTAACTTCTGTAAGTGATTTCTTCCCCCCCAGGAGGATGCAAACTGTGAGGAGCTGGGACAGGTTGATGCTTGCCAGTGTCCTTTGACAGGTTTTATCTTCATTTGCATTTTCATAGGTGAGATGAGAAACACTGGCTGAGTTTTGAATGAAAACTGTGGCAGCTTCAGTACAGAACATCCAGATACATGCTCTGCGTTGTCATGTGCAGACTCCAACTGGAGAGGATCAAAGGAAAAGGGTCTATTTTCGGTTTTGCATCTAGTAATTACTCTGAACAAATGAGCAATGCATCTGAGAAGTAATCAGCAATCTTTTATCAGGTTTCCATCTGGTAAAATTCTTGTAGGTGCTGTAACTTCAGAATAATTTAAGGCCTGTACTTCTCACTGAAGACTCTGAAGTTGGAGTCAACCAGTGAGTGGAAGAACACAGATTTGCTGTTTTGTCACTCATGACCATTCAGAAAACTACTAAAACAACACTCCTCAGGGCTGTGAACACCTACACCCAGTAGTGCTGGATGCAGTGAGTTTTATAGAATTCTAGAATATCATGATCAGAAGGGACTCACAGGATTCTAGGAATCCAACTCCTGGGAAAGTAAAAAGGAAAGAAAGAATAAAGGACCACTAAAAGAATGAATGAAGAAATGAAGAAATGAAAATATAAAGGAGGAAATTAAAAATATTAAAGGAGTCCAGCTCAAAGAGATATTTCATTTTTATAACTTGTATAGTTACACCCAGGGTTAGAGTTCCCTTTGCCTCTAAATCTTGTTCTTCAGTGACAGTGAAACAGCATAGTGGGGAATGGGGAGGATTGTGAGGATGAAGGGAAGGATGCAGGAGTCAGAGTTACACTCTGGACTTACTACAGTTTGAGTCCTACATGAAGGCTGGAGCCTTGCCATCTTCCAGAGTGTAACAGCACTTCAAGAGTGAAAATCCCACCACTTCTCCCCGTAGGATGAATTAGCACAGATTTGCAGACTGGTTCCTTGGGGGGCCAGTGGTGATTCTGGGGTGAATTTTCCAGCTTCCTGTGAAACTGAGGTTTCACATCATTCATGAGCAAGTTCCAGCCACTGAATAGGGGTGTCACAGACCCATGGAAAGCAGTGGGAGCAAAACAGGAGACTTTGGAGCTGTTGCTTTTTAGACACCAGTTATTGGAGAGTATTCTGTGCATCATTCTGAATTTAGGCTTGTTTTTGTATAAAAGCAATTGGCTGGCAAGCTTGCTGTAAGTGTTCCCGGTGGAGTTGTGTTGGGGGAAAAAAGATTCCTTTTCTTAATGGAAAATTTTGACTTTATAACTCAAAACTTGAAAATTTTAGCTGAAAACTGTGAGAGCCTTCCCCAGTGTGACTTCTTGTTTTCCAACAAAAATAAAATAGCAGAGATGGAAGTGGAAAGTTTCTGTTTTCAATCAGAAGGAAATTTTCCTTTCCTACCAGTTCAAATAGCTGGTAGTCTCTAGTCTAGCCTCTCTGCCAGCCTCCAGCCTCCCTATTGCTCATGGATCAGTGTTTCCCAGGAGCCAGAGGAAGCTTTGCAGAGCTGAGAAAGTCTGTGCTTGGCCGCAGCTTTTTCTGAGCATGGACAATGTCACTGGAGCATTTGCAGCCACATTGCCAGGGATCTCCTGGACACTGGTGGAGATGAGACACCTGCAGCTCTTGAAAAATAAAAATGTGTTTCCAGGCTGTGATCAGCAACAATCTGATTTTCCATGAGAAGGTGGCTTTTAGGTCGAGAAATATAGAAATATAAACTGTTTAACCCTGTGTTGTGGAGAGATTTGAGCAGCAGAAGGGGTGAGGTGGTGGCAGAACTCAACTCACTGCAGGGGCCTCTCAGAGCTGGGTGCCTTTCCCTTAACGAGCCATTTGCATTTGGGATTTGGGGTTGGAAATAGGGACATGCAGGGACTGACTGAGAAAAGCTTACCCTGGCTTCAGAGCAGAACTGATGGATTTGGTGGGGATGCTAAAGGAGCCCCCAGAAGTGGCCTTGCCCCTCGTGGCAGTGCCACCACCACCACCTGTGTGTGGTGTCACTGTGGGGCAAGGCACATCCAGTGGCTTCCAAAGAAATGACTGCATTAGGTGGGATAAACTGTTCCCCCCATATCCCATCTCTGGTGAAAGCCTGGCCTGTTAAATGAAACCCATTTTGTTAAGGGTTTTAAATGCTGCTTGCCCATATGCAGAATTATGTCTTTAAAGATTAAAAAATCCAATATAAACAAAATAAATCCAGGGAGCTGAATGCATGAATCATTATTTTAGTACATATTGTCCATTCTAATCTGCAGTCCAATTGTGAAGTCATTCAAAATGCTGCTTCTCAGTAATTAGCAGGAATCTAACTCCGAGCCAATTTCTGATTAAATGTGCTTAAAATCAATAAAACATCATGAGTGATTAGAGTCACGTGTGATTAGCCCTGTCGAACAAAGCAGAATAAGTTATGGCCTCACTTTAACTTGTCAAAAAACAGAACTGGGGGTGGGAATGAGGAGGAACAGCTGATATTTCTATAAAGGTTTTTTCCAGTTCTCTGCCTCTCTCTTCGCTCCTTTAGAAAAGTGAAAGGATTGGTTTGTTGTCTGAAAATTACAGGCTGAAGGGGAAAGTTTGGGGTGGCTTTGGCTTCTCTCATGGGTTTGTTTAAGGATATGCTGGGAATATTGTTTTAATCCTGCATCACAGCTATGAAGAGTTACCTGCTCCTGACCTCACCTGTTCCCCAGCTCAGTTCTGACTATTTCCAGAAGGAAATGGCTGTATGGTTTTACTTATTTCTCTTTGCTAGAAGAGGCACAAAGATCTCTTCTCTCTCCCCATGCAATGAGATATCCCCTGTCAGCAATGAAAGTAAAGAGCAACAGCTCAAGCCCAGGTGTTGATTGAGAAGCACTAGAGGGTGAAGCAGCTGCTGAGATGGTTTCTCTCCATCCTGCTGCCATGAACCTGGGCACCCACAACACTCCCACCCCGGGGTCTCCTGGATACAAACCACCATCTCCTCCATCAACCTGGGGTCCAGCCCGAGGTGCTGCTGACAGAAAGTGGCTTTTTGGGCAAGCAGCTTTTTGGCAGCACATCTCCCCATCCCAGCAGCTCGGGGCCGGGGGTGGAGGCGGTGCCCGCGCCCGGCTGAGATCTCACGTGGGGGCTGTGTGGGGTGCGAGAGCTTCTCTGGAGCTGGGAGTTTGGCAGGGCTCGCCAGCAAAGCTTCCCTTGACGTCAGGAGATGGAGAACAACACTCATTTATAGCTACAGCTTCTTCCCTCACAGCTGTGTGGCTGCATCCCACCGGCTGGACCCTCGGAGGAAAATCCAGCTCTGAGCTGCCTCTGGATCCAGCCCTAAGAGTGATGCTGCTGGGGCTGCTCTCTTCCTATCTCAGTCAGCACAGCAAACCCACATCCACAACGTGCTCAGGGTGATGGTTGCAGAGGGAAGGCTTGGGAAGCATTGTCCCAAGTGTATTTCTGTTGGCAGACTCTTTAATTGTCTTGGTTTGTGGCCTATTTGAGAGGACATTGGTTTTTTTCAAGAGTACATCCACATGCTTGCCTCCTGCTCTTGGCAAGGTTCTGGTCTTCCACCAATGAAGCCAGATTATTATTATTATTATTATTATTATTATTATTATTATTATTATTATTATTATTATTATTATTATTATTATTATTATTATTATTATTATTATTATTATTTTATTATTATTCCCAGGAAACTCCCCATTTGCCTGTCCCATGGGACAAGGGCCTGTGACTCCTTGTCACGCCCGGGAGATGCAATGAGCCATCAGGTAAGGCTTGGGGAAAGACCTACAGGTACAGGGAACCTTCTTCTTAGAGGAGTCTGCTGTGGGCAACCCTGCCATCCCCAAACACCACACTAAGATTTGGGTTGCTTTGTCTTCCTAAGGAAATGGTCTTGGAAGCCTCCAGCTGAAATGAAAATGAAAAGAAAGTGCATTAAATGGTGACTTGAGTCAAAATTAGTAATACAGAGTCAGCAAGGGTAGGTTGTGCACCCTGATGTGCTGGTGGTGGGTCAGCAGTGCTAGCAGGGACAATGTACCTGGTTTGCCCTACATAAATGCCCTCTCTTTTACTGTTTTTCTTACTCCTTTTCTTGCAAGCTGCTGGTCTTTAATGGCAAAAAAGTGCTGAAACAGAGGAGCAGATCCTCAGCAGATATCCATGGCAGTAGCTGATTTGCCCCCAGATTACAGCAGCTGAGTCCCAGGGTCTGCTGTGCTCCGAGGGATAAATCACCCTGCACTGACCTCCCGGATGCAGCCTCAGCGTGGGACCATCTGTGCTCATCCCTGGTGCCACGGCGTGTGTGGGGAGAGCTGCTGCTTGAGGTGATGGGGTTCAGGACCATCCAACACAGGGTGCTGAATAAAACCCAGGGCTGGATGTGGGAATTACATAAATCAGCTAATTATTCTTCTCCCTGAGCCCCCTGTGCATAGTTTGGTGTCTGAGCTGGGGTTTTTAGCTTTTCTCCAAAGCAGCTGGAGATGGGATGTTGAACATGGTGTGTTATTGCTCCTAATGGTATTAAAGAAAAACATCTCAAGTGCTGGTTGGCATGTTTTGATTGTATGTGAGGGTAAAATGAGTGCCAGATTTGGAGCAGGGAAGACTTTCCTCCAGATGAGATTAGCAGGAGTTGATGGGGAAGTGAAGCAGGGATTTGGGGGAGCACTGGATACAATCTCTCTCTTGGAGTTAATTTGGCATTTTCACTGAACAACTCCTCACTACAGAAGACCAGAGCCCTTGGTGGTTCCTTTTCTCTCTTCCTTTGGTGTTACTATTTGTGGCTTTATTTATTTGTACTAAAAGCCTTAAGCTCGTTATGGCATTTTTGCAAGTGTTTCTGTGGCTTGTGTTGAGTGAGTGTGTGCAGAGCAGTTGTTCCCTGGACTTTTGGATTAATGTTTGTCATATGATTGCCTGTGATTTCATGACCTCTGTGGCTGAAGTGAGCCCTGAGGGGTTTTTTATGTATGTGCAATTTAGCTTTTAATTAAGGCCTTGTTATCCAGGGAGTTGCAGCTCGGTTGGCTCGCATGCCCCAAGGTTCTCCTGGCTTGATACTGAAGTAAGGTAGCCCATATTTGGAAATATTCAGCTCATTTCTCTTGTTTCAGTTTTCCAAGCTGTTTGAATTAATCTTCAGTCTTCTCTTCCAATGTTTACTGAAGAACAGCAGTTTTTTTTAACACTCCCTTGTATCACACAGTGTGATCAGCCCAGCTCAGACAATGTGCATTCATGCTGGGGTCTGTTGCTCATTTAGCAGTCTACAAACTCCTAATGAAGTGCAGATGCACTGGGGAAGATCCTCCCTCCACGGGTGAACCCTGGATCAGGATGCACTGAGGAGCCGTGGCGAGCAATTCACAGAAGCCACTTGCAGGCATTGTAGAGAGAGTAGTTTTACTTTTTTTCATCTTCCTATTGACTCCTTTTTTTCTATGCTAAATGGCTCATCAGGTCCCTGTGTATAAATCTTAAAATGTATATTATACCTGGGCATCAAATCAGTCTTTTTGCGGGAACATGAGTGGTTTCTGTTGGGGCAGGTTTTGGGTGCTCAGGCTGCCTTGTGTGCACAGAAGTGATTTCCAGAGTGGATTTCCTTTGCATACACTATCTCCCTCATCTGTGTCTGGATACCCAAAGAATTAGGAACTTTGACAGATGCCTGGCTGCAGATTAATTCCAGATGACCAGAGCAGATAGGTACCACAGCCTTTCCCTCTTGCTCCTGCTGCTCCCCAAAGCAGGAGTTTACTTGACAGCAAGTTCCCAAGATGTCACCACACTCTACTGTTTAAAGTAATCTAAAGATTACTATTAGCAGGTTTTCAAACATCTGTGTTGGAGTCATTCAGCATAAGGGCAACTCAAACTGGATTTTGTAGCTGTGGTTCAGTATGTAATTCTGGATAATCCTTTGCCATCTCTATGAAGAAGTAGTAGAGGTGCCTCACACATCTGAATTTCCACCCCAGGCCAAATTTTGACAAGCAGGAGGTGTTGAGTACTTTTAGCCAATGTTTTTATTGACAAAATGCATGTTTGTAAAATCAGGATCAAGTTCTGAGCTCAGATTTGGTGCATATTTCAATTTCCTTGTATGTTAGGTGGGCTCCAACATCTCCATCCTGGCCCAGTTTTAATAGTTGAGTGTCTCATTCTTGGAGAGTGCTTTTTACTGATGCCTGTGATTTAAAACTGTTTATTTCAGCCTCTCATTTTCCACGAGCTCAGTGGTGAGATGTTGACCTGGGGGCTGCACTAATCTAATTATCTTTAGAAATTGTTCTGGGGTGTTTAATATTCGCACGGTGGCCAAACTCTGAGTTCAGTCAGTCGTAATCATCACACTGGAGCATGGTCAAGATGCAAAGTTTGGCCTGGACCCTGTGGCCATCTGGTTGCAGGGAAACCAGCTGCCTCTTGAGCTAAAAATGCCCTTCATCCATCATGATAAATCCCCTTTTCTACTAAATAACCTTCCTTCTGTATCCTGCCTCCCTGTTTGTAAATAGCCATACTCTTCAAACAGGATTGTTGATGGTATTTTAGGTTTCATGAGGCTCTTGGGGAAAAATCACACCAGATACCCTGGCAATAAGTGGGGATAGATCAGCCAGACCTTACAGAAATTCGTGACCAGGTCCATGAACCTCGGTGGTATCACCTGGGAAGGCAGGTGCATGTGAATCATTTGAGCCAAGGGGTATAGAAAGGCACCTGTGAAGGGACAGGACTCTCCCAAAAGGAAAGGCACATTCAGAGCGCTTCAAATTTTATTTTTTTGTGATACAGGAGAGGAGTTGTGCCTCCCAACATTGACTTCTCCATTGGCTGCTAACTGAGCAGAAGAGATGCTGGTTACCCCCCACTAAGTTCAGATGCCTCAAGTAGCTCAAATAAACAATGGTTTAGTCACTAATTTCTCTCCGTTGATGCTAAAGGGAATCTAGAGCACCAGCTCCAATGTAGACATCAACCCTGGAGACATCTAATGTCCCTGGAGATGCAAATCTCAGCTGGGCTGCCTCTGCCTCTAAGCTTGAATATGAGAAAAGAGAAGCCAGGCTGAAATCAAAGGCAGTTAAAGACATAAAACAGATGCAAATGTCAAGAAAGATAAAAGACATTAGGTGCCCCATGGTCCTGGAAAGCCATGGCACCCATCTGAAAATGAAGCAGCAAAACATTTTCTCTGCAAGAAAGCAGCAGAGAAAAAGGCAGACTTGGACCAGCTCAGGAGGAGAAAAATTTCCTTTCAACACTGAAAGTAACAGTTTCTAAAATCCACCTTCTCTGTCCCTCCCAAAATGTAAATGCTAGTAGTTACCCCTGTGAAAATCTGGAGCGGTTTTGTGGTAGTAAGTAGCAGATTCTTGGCTACTGAAGCCTCAGTGTGGCAGATGGGTTTTTTGGAAAATGACACTTGCGCAGCCCAGCTGGTAACCACAGCTGAGATCTCCCTCTTGGAGATCTTAGAAGTCAACGGCTGCATCGGCTTTGATTTCACTGGAAGCAGTGGCTGGGCTGCTGGAAATTGCACCCAGGTGTGAGGTGGAGAGGTCAGACTTGGCCAGCAGCTCCCAGGGTGATAACTGACCCGTTTCAGGCAATCCAGACAATTCCCTCTGTTTTACCAGGAGAAATGGCTGTTAACTGTGATACTGCTGGAACCTCTGGCAAATATTTTTTGCCTTTTTAGGTGAGCTATTAAAAATGCTTCCTGCCCTGGGTTTGGGTGATATTTTTGGCTGATGGTTGGGCACATCTGCCTGTCGCTGCCCAAGCCCCCTGCTTTGGAAAGGGCAATCTGCTGCCATCCTGCTGCTAAACCAAGCCAGGAGCAGGCATTTTCCACCCCCCAGCAGGAGAGGCTGGCTCTAGGAAACAGTTCCCTTCTGAATCACACGAGAAACTTGGAATATTAAACAATTTTATTGAATAAAAGGAGAGCGGGTTGTTTTGTCTCACATGTGGCAAAATGGAAAGCAGTCAACAATTTCCCTCTAAAGTAAACAACACAGCATAGGGCAGCTCTGCTGGGGCTGCTGTTGAAATCTTCATGCTCCCAGAAAATTTGGAAGCAGTGTTATTTTCAGCTGGAGGGGGAGAAGTGCATGGCACATCTGACCAGTTGCACTTGCCTCTGACTCAGAAACATCAGCTGAGTTTTGACTTTTTCTCTGCTGAGGGCTGCATATTGTTCCCTCAGTACAAATGACTTTGTATTTCAAATGTTTCTTGCACCAGGTCTCCCTGTACCCAACAATAAATGAAGGGACCTCCAAAGTGTTTTCAGCATCACCTGCAAACAGGTTTTTTTGTATTTTAACTTTCCTTGAGATGAAGAAAGCACAGCTTGCTTTGTACCATCTGATCTGACTGCTATTTAACCCTCGTTTTCCAATAGTTTCTGTGTTCTCAAACTTTGTCTCTAAAACTTACTTTTTGTGCCCATGCCATATGCACACCCACCTGGATGTGTTATGTGCTATGTTATGTTTTATGCTGTGCTAAGTGCTATGCACACACACCTAACCATGATGTGTTATAAGTAGAGATAGCTGTGGATTTTCCATCCTGTCATTTTCCAACTGAAAAAGTACATTCGAAAACATCATGTTTTGCTGTTGAAAAATAGAAATCCTTTCCCCCTGCATGTACAGCCCCCAAATAAAGGCATCGTTGGGAAAATTGAAATTAAATATTTCATTTGGGGATAGAGTGATTGTAATTAGAGTACATATAATGTTTCAGCTAAAAGTTTTCTTTTTCATCATTTCAACCAAGTTGAACTGCTATTGCCAGTGGTGAAACCAGGGACAGCGAGAGCCCTGGCTCAATCCTGAACTTTCTCAAGAGAGATGAACGCTCCCTTCATGTGGGTAGCAGTGGTTATTGCACCATTAGGAGTGATGGAAGTGCATTGGGCTGAGGCCACAGACCTTTGGGAAAGGAAGAAGTCCTGATTTTGAGATGGGATTTGGTGTTTCACATCATTGCTGCCTGAGAAAGAGGCAGTGCCGGGCTGCTCCTGAGGATTTGTGTCCATGAGATACTTCCCATGCCCTGGGAACACTGGAGGTGGTCTTTGGTTTGCCAAAATTGCCTTTGTGAGTGTTTCTTTAGAGGGGATGGGTTGTAGGGGGAATTGTCATTTTCTGCTTTAGGAGGGACTAAAGAAGTAACTTTGGATGATTTCCACTGTCAGAGAGTCAAGCTGTCGATGAAGAAATTATTTGGTATGTGTCTAGTCTCAGTTTATATTGATCTCTACAAAAAAAGCAAGGGAAGTACTTGACCTTTTAAAATGTAATTATAGAAATTGTTGCTGTCCAGTCAGAAAGTGGAGGTCAGCACTGGTGATTCTGCTTTGCCCTCAGAGCCTAAAGCACTTTGAAACACAGAGTTATCTTGCTTCTACCTGTAGAAGTTCACAGTTACCTTCCAGGGCAGGAGTTATTTAGATTATTTAATTTTCACGAATGAGATTAGTTGATTGGTTTGGGGGAGAGGGTGGTTATTTTGTTGATTTGTTTTCCCCCTATAAATAATTTTTTTTTTCATCTAGGCATGCTGAAAAAGGAAAATTATCTATTCCATAGCTACAGACTTGTCTATGATCTCGTTATGTCCTTTGAAAATTGCCTCAGCTTTCAGAAATGTCTGTTTTACAGAAAACATAACATTGCAGCTGTTTTGCAGTATTTAAAGGGCAGAAGCACCTAAGCTATTGAAGCTTTTGCTCCCCTGACTTCTGTTTCCAATGAGTGAAAATTATCTTACAGACAGAATATTGCTGATCACCAAACAGTGCAGAATTGTTGTTTGATTCCTATTCTCTAACAGGGATGCACCAAAAATAGAAACAGCTGCATCTTTCAATTGAGTGAAATTTGAATAATGTTGCTGTGCTGGAAATAAAATGGAAAAGCCACATGGAATGAGGGGTTTGATCTGGTAGGTCCAAATGAGACCAAATCTCAGTTTTCTGTAGCAGATCTAGTTCTAGATTTTCTGTGACCCAAAACTCACGAACGTTTTAATCTAGGTTCTAGTTTCATATAAAGACTGTAACACTGGTACAAAGGTTTACATTGCACTGCTCAAAGAATGCTCTCACCAGCAGGTGTACAGGTGTACAGACCAGTGATTGCCAGATGATCTCAGTGAGATGTTAGATCAAGAAATTAAGACAGCTGCTTTTCTTCCTTAATCCTGTTCATTTTACAGCTTTTATTAAATTTACTGAAAATAGCGGAATTTTTCCTAAAGTTACAGTTTTTTAAATGCCAGACATTCAAGAACACCTGCAAGTTGTAATTCTGGGGCTCTACACATCTTTCTTACAAAGGAATAGAAGGAAAGTAGCCCCAAACCCCAGGCCCCTCCATGATGCTGCTCTGTGCTGTCCTTGCCTGTAAGGCTGAGCCTGCAGGTGTTACTTTGCATGGATGTTGGACCAGCTACAGGTCCCTGGCACGCAGCAAAGCTGTTATTTGGTAAACAAGTTCTTCTGAAACAGTCGAGCTGAAAGCAATTTCTGCACATGAAATGGATAAACTAATTGGTTTGGTTCTTGCAGTACCTAAATATCTTCAAAGACCCAGGTCCTGGTGCAGGACAGATTGTGGTGATCGCCCAGCATGCAGCCGTGACACCGGGGCTCCTTGCTGTGCTCCACAGGACACAACAGACAGGGAAACAGCTTTCCATCCTGCTGTAGTCCTGCCAGAGCGAGTTTGTTCCTCCAAGTCTGCCTAGGACTGCTTGGAAAGCTTTGGAGGGCCCTTCTTACTTGGTTTGTTGTCACCCCACAGGATCACACCTGTGCTGCTCTCACCCTCCTGTTCCTCTCAGTTTCTGTGGGTCCCCAGGACATCCCAAAGGTTGTCCCTCTGCAACATTTACATCTTTCACATACTTGGGCTCATTTGTCATGTCCCTCACTTTACTCATTGCACGGTGATGCATATTTACTAATTCTAACATTTCCTCGTTAGTCATTCCCTCCAGGCCCATTAATCACTATAAATTCCCAAACGAGAGGCTGCAGTACATCGTTCCTTCCAACAGACAGCTGACACGTAGTAATTAGGCAGCTGAACATAAAAATAATGAGGCTGAGGCTCCCGCAGATCTCCTTCCCCCTCTCGGCACCTCGGGGGCAGCCTCTCTGCAGCCACCACTGCACAAGCTGCTCCCCAGCACGGATGTGCCTGTTTCCCTCTCTTTACCCCCCAAACCTGCTCTCTGATCCATTGGAAAGGTACCCAGGCATTTAGCTTTGTGACTTCTGGCGGTATTTTTCCATGCATCACATCAACACACACTGAATTATTTAATCTCTCTGCCTCCCCTGTTTCCCCATCATGCAGGGACTGGTCCAGCTCCCGTTGTTCATCTCTACCTGCTCCTCCAGAAAATCCTCGTGCCAAGCTGCCCTGCCAGCTTGCTGCAGCCTCTCTAACTCAGAGCACGCTCTTGGAAATAAATGCATCTTCTCACAACGGCTTCGCTCCCTGAAATAAAGAGCGTGATTCAGGCAGGGGTTTGACTGCCATGTGCAATGCAGAAATGGTCTGAGAGACCAAAAGGCTCTTTGTGTCCAGAGTAATTTCCCTGTTTTCTTGTATTCTCCCTCCTGTATGCACAGTTAGGGAGCACTTTTAAGGAGCAGTTCTGCAGTATTTTTTCCTTTTTTTTTTTTTCCCTGTGGTGATCACTTTTGTTTGCCACAGAAATACCTTGGAAATTGAGTGCCCATGGAGAGGGACACAGCACCATCCCCTCCAAATTACACTGCAGTGTCCAGCATCACTGGCCAAACTAGAGTTAATGAGAATTAGGAAGAAACTTCCCCTGCAGCTCTTTTTTCCTCTCCTGCTCCTTTCTGAAGCAATGTGTCTTGGCTGCATTTGGCTTAAAAAGACCCTTGATCTGCTTTGTTTATGGTAATTTCTTTATTCCTGGGAGAGAGAGAGGGAAGGCAGCACCGAACTGATATTGTTCTGGGACTGCAGATGGGCAGATGGTTTGAAAAAACGATTGCAAGATTTCACTTGCACTCTGGGCCTGTCTTTCACATTTGGGTGAAAGACCAAGTTTTGTCTTCTGTCACGGGAAGCCTAATTTAGATTGCCTAAAATTTGAAATCAGTTTGAAGACAAATCCCCAAGGTCAACGACTCCACAGATTTGGAGGTTAAGGAATTGAGGTTAAGAACTGACAAACGAGGAAGCCAAGGCAAGATTATGGAAATGAGGATCTGTAGCAAATTCTCTCTTGTTTCCCCCTTGTAACCTCCTAATGACATTAGTGCCTGTCTTTGACAGTCCCTTCTCAAAGGGGAACTTACTTGAGCGCTAAAGACGCTTTTATGAGTCCCAGAGACACACACAGGAAAACATGTGGGCAAATCTGCTAAGACTCAGATATGGGACACAGTCCTTAAAAGCCCTGCACCGACTTAAAAGAAATGGCCTGAAATAAGGGAGACAACAAAACACGGTTGGCAGCTGGGTCCCCACCCCTGTACCCCCATCCCAGACCCTGTGCTGAAAGCAAACATCTTTTTTTTTACCTCCATGCTGCTGACTGCACTCAGTTAAAAATTCAATCTTTGCATCTCCCCAGTGAGCTGGAGCACTTCTACTGTCCCTTCTCACAGCTGTGAAGCTGTGATTCAGAGGGACTGGAGCCAACACCATAAACCAGCACCTATTAACACTGTCCATCCCAAACCACCATCTCTCTAGTCCTTGGAGCAACTTAGCCTTTTTATAATGCAGTTTTTGTTGCTTATGCCAGCACTGCTCAGAGGTTGCTGAACTCATTTACTCCAGGGAGGGTTTCTGCACATCTGGTCCGTGGCTGGAAATTTTTTTCTGTATCTCACCCTTCACCAAAGAACACCATGTGAAGCTTGGGCTGGATTTGTCTCTGCAGGTGATAGTTCTTTGACTAAAACACAAGACCCACATTTTCCTGTAAGGCTGTCTCACCCCAGCTGCAAGAGAAGTTTCTCCCCTGGATTCAGTGTAACATCAAACCTTTCCTCCCACTTTTTCTCTTGATCATCCCCTCTAAAACTACTCAGAGAGCTGCTCAAGAACAGCTAGGTGGGTAGGAGGCATTTAAGGAAGATGCCTCTACTTACCCATCAAGTTGGAGAGCTGAGCCATGGTGCTCACTCCTCCCCTTCTTGTCTGTAGGACTTTTCTAACAGTGCTCATGAGCTCAGGCCCCTTTTTCCCCTGTGTTTAGATGGCAGAAAGCAAGGTGAACTTGTTCCTTTTTTAATATATTAGCCAGCTATGGTTAATGAAAAGCTGAAAGGTAATTTTTAACTGTACAGTGAATAAGATATGGCCTTAAGGGGAGCAAAGTATCCCTGAGGATGGTGGCAACAAGTATGGATAAATAATATACACGGCTGTTTGGGAAGCACCTTACTTACCTGTCTAAAACACCTGCCATCCTGCTGATCTCAGATGGATGAATTTATGGCCTTGTTATAAATTTCCTGATGCCTCAGCTTCCTAACCTTGAAACATTCATTCAAAGTAGCTATAGCTTTACAAATAGATAATTTTTTTTTTCAGAAATAGAGTTTTTCCATCTGTTTGTTCCATTTTCCCATCTGTTCCTCCAGCCTCATAGTCTTTTTCAACCTGTTTATGAAGATTGTATTTAAGTGAATATATATATATATATATATATATATATATATATATATATATATATATAACTTATATATAACTTATATATAACTCTTTTTTCTATTCCAGGACAATTGTTTCTTTCACAGTGGTTTGGTTTGTTCTTAAACTGCCTCTCTGAACTTCTCTGGGCACTTTTTTTGCTAATCCATTTACCTTTCCAATATGCATTGTGATCCTTCAATATGCTCATTATGCTTTGAGGCCACCAGGAATTCCTGTCAGATGCAGGGTGATCACTGTGGCAGGGCCAGACCACGAGCTGCAGCCACATCCCAGTGAGAAAGCCAGCATATCCCACGGATGTGGCATTCTGGCATCCAGCTGGGTGCCACGAAGGTAGGAGACACCAGGGAGTCCTAGCAGACAGCCCAACTCCTGTGCCCTCCCCCACAATGTCAGTCAGTACCTGCTCAGGAGAATTTTCTGCTCTCATGACCCAGGTGAAGATGGCCTTGAGCTCCCAAGGCTCTGCTTTCACTGAAGAACCTCTAGTATCTCCTGAGTAGTGACTAGGTAGAGATTAAGGTACCCAATACAGTCCCCAGGCTGACCAATATGGAAAAAATTCCCTGGAATCAGCAGCCAGTATTGTATTACAGTTAGATCAGAAGCTGGACTGGATTTTTCTCTGTTATTTGTCTGAGAGGCAGAAGTAAGCACCCTCTGAGAAGGGATCATTTCCGCTACAGAGAGAGCAAATCTGAGTCTCTCCAGGCCACCCAAAAAGTGATTTTTGATTTGTCAAAATAATCCTTTAAGCAGAGGAATTGAGAGCTTGGAAGATATCCAAAAATGTGTTAATCTACGCTTTTTTAATTTCTCTTTTTATGTAAGGAAGGGGGAAACTAATAATAAGCTTGTAAATCATGTGGTTAAGTTTAAAGAAAAATGCTTTGGGAAAGTTTTCTAGCCTCCTGCAAGACATTTTGTTTTTATTCCTTCTGTCTCCACAAGACTTTTGCCTTCTACCTTTTGCCAGCAGGACTGGAAAAATTCTACTGGTCCTGTCATCGCAAGGGACTCTTGTGGAATTGTTTTATTGTTACCCTTCTCCTTCTGGTAGGATGAGATCAGTCCCTTCATTTAGCTGAAGTCAAGGCATCTTCTCTCTCGTTCCAGATGTGCCAAGCTGCTTGTAAACAACGAGGGCCTTTGTTAAATTGTTGGGTGCTCCTGACCCTCTGAAGATTGCTGTGCTCCACCTTTCAGGTAAAAGGGCTCACAGGAAGCCTTTAGGACAGAGGAGACCCCAATTCCACTTTTCATGCAGGGGGATTTTCCCAGGAGGACTCACAGGAGACCGAAGACAACATTGATGTCTTTAAGGTTTATCAAGAGCATCTTGCTAAGGCTGGGGAGGGGGCAGCAGCCCCCTCCTCTTGGTCTTGGCTTTATTTTAGGGTGTTCTTGTGGCTACTAAGCAGTTATGAGCTATAAATTTACCTCCAGTGGCTGCTGGTTTGGGCTGTCTTGGGGATTTTAGGCACAAGAAGCCAGTCCTGCGTGTTTTATAGCAAGCCCAAAGCTTCACCTACCAGCTCAGCATAGAAAGTTTACCCGTTACCAACCTGTGTCGGTTGGGTTCCCTTTGTTCCCAGAAAACAAAGGCTCTGTGTTCACAGCTAAATCCCCCATCCAAGTGTTTCCTGTAACAAAACAAAAGCCTGCTAAATAGGAACGTTTCTCCCTCTGGGAAACGATGCATTCCCTCACGTTCACGGTATGCAGTGTTCCCTTAGTTCACTGATTTTGTTACTTTTTACAGTTCAGTTTCCATACGCTGCTGCTCATGTGTGGTGCCAATGCTGCTGGTGATGAATTTCTCGCAGAGCTGACTTGAGCAATGTCTCTCTGTAGTAATCATTTTCTGTCTCCCCAGCGTTTAGCTGAGTACATCGTCTCCAAGACCTTTCACCAAGCATCCATCAGCAAGGAGTTCAAGCTAAGCAAGACATTACCCCGTTCCAGAGGCTGAGCAAATCACATGCCTAGCCTGTAACTAATTACTTCTATTGGCTGATTGGTTTTTAATGCATCTGTTTTACAGGTAAACAGATTTATCTTAGGAAGGCATAGGTAATAATGATGCTGGAGTTTTTTTATTCATTGCCTTCCACCAGAGACTGAAGAGCTGGATGCTGAAGTAGGTGTCATTTAGCTGTACAGTCCCTTGATTTTTGTACCTAGGCAGAATGGGCATCTGAGATTGCTGGGCAAGATTGGGAATGCCTGAAAAACTTGTGGAGCCTTCTAGCAAGACTCCATAAGTGGATGACATTAACCATTAACGTGGTTTCCAACCCCAGCTCCTCATCAACCTCCCCTTTATAAAACAGAACTTTTTGTAATTGTCAGAGTCCCTGGAGAAGCCAGTTCCTAGTTCAAGGAGCCCATAACATGGATCTTACATGCAGACAGGACAAGAGCATCAGCCAGTTGTGATGTTCCACTCACCCTCCTGATCCCAGGTGCAAATCTGATCATGGATACCTTGCAGACAACTCAGCAACTGCTCTGGCAACGCTGATGCTGCTCGTACAGTGTTTGTACTGCAGAAACACTCAGAAATGTCCCAGAGCACACAACCCATGGATCAAGGAGACCCAAAAATCAGTGCTTGACCCAAAGTACTTAACACCAGAAGAGTAGATGGAAGCATTGGAGACAGAAAAGCTCTGCTCACTGGTATAATTTAGATACAATCAGGGGATTGCAATAAGGGAATGGATCCTGAATATCCATTTCAGCAATACAAATTAGGGAAATGGAAGAAATTCACCAAGTTAAAATTCTTGGAGGGAGATGCATATGGTAAGGTAAAGCCATGGGCAGAGAGCACTGTCTTGGTGATGTCCTCATCCACACCACTTCTGCATGTGTTTTTAACTTGTTTTCAAAGAAATCTGGGTCTTAAAACCAAAAATCTATTGCTAGAGGTACTCAAGAGTGGCAGTGGCTGCCCTCAATCTATCATGGCCAACCTTGGAGACCTGAGCCAGGGTGAACCCAACAAGCACTCACCAGTGTCCATATGTAACAGACCTGCTCAGGTGAAAGTGTGGCTCCCCCATTCCTGGACTTTTCTGCTTAGGAAAGACCCTTCTTTTTCTTTCCACTACTGCCAAAAAAAAAGAAAAAAATTTTTAAAAAAAGGCTTTCAGGGTCAATTTTACCAGGGCCAGGTTTTCCTGCCTGCCCTCCCAGGGCTGGGGGAAGGAGGAAGACCTTTACCTGCTGCTCGCTGCCGGGCAGGGGGCACCACGAAGGAAGCAGGACGCAGCCGTCTGGCGGCAGCTTTTTTCGGCTGGATTTCGGCTCGCCTGCCGGGCTGGGGTTGCAGCTGGCTGGCCTGATCTCCTTCCCTCCCACCGGCTCTCACTGGGAGCAGAACATGCCTTCTCCTGCTGATTTCTGCTTGCCATATTGATTGCAGCAGGGTATAATGGAGACAAGTCAGGCAGAAAGCCAGCCACCCTTGGGAATGATTAAAGAGCAAGCAGGAAAGGATAGAAGTGAAGAAAAACAGGCTGACACTTAGGACGTGGTGGGTTTGGAGCAAATTATGCCCTTTTCCCCACCTCACCCCTGCGAGGTGCCTGGGATGGTTCAGCGGCACCTCTATTTCAGCTCTGCCCAAAAGAAGCATCAAATCGACCCCCATGAACGGGGGGAACAAAATCCCCAGAACGTGTACAATATCCCTATTGTGCATGGATTTGCAGCCTGATTATTCAGAGCATAGCCAAGGAAAGGTAAGGCTATGACCCATTGTTTTCCTGCGATCAATTGAATACTGTCATTTGCATTTAAAACGCTCTAAATTCGCACTGTCAATATGCCAAACAGCTGCTCGAGCTTTTCAGCATTCCATGGTGACAATCACACTATCATACATCATTGGCACCAGGATTTGCAATACTCTCAGTGTCAAAATTTTGTGGGTTTTTTTTAAGAGGAAAAAAAAAAATCCTCCCCTCCCCCCAAAATACCCAAACCTGTGAAAAATCCACTTTAAAAATGATGGCGTTGGATGCTGCTAAGCAGGCCTTCACAGATGCCAACATATCAAAATTCATCTCTTTTCTTCCTCTCCTACAATTAAAAGGTAGTTAAGAAAGAGGCTGTTCCTGATAGACCCACCTTCTGTTTTCTCCTTTGTATGCGTATTATTCATTAGCAGTCTAATAAGAGTTTCAAAATGCTCTGTGCCTCTGCCAGCAGGGCATATGTATGTAGACATGTGCTTGTGACAGATAAGTACATAAACAGCATATTGGCACCAGAAAGACATCTGTGCCTAGAAAAACGCTTGTGATATGTACATAAATGACATTTTAGCTCTAGTCAAGTCCTTGTGGCTTTGAGAGGAATATGTGACTGTACTCTTCTCTGTGAATACTGAAAAGGTGCGCCTTAGACGGGAGAGTTTTCCCGAGGTTTACGGGAAGCCGGAGGATGCGGAGCAGCCCGGGTTGCAGCCCCGGCGCTGCCAGGTTGCGGCAGACGGTGGGAGAGCCGTGCCAGGGGAGGGTGGGCGCTGCCTCTGGCGCTGCCGCGGGCGCGGCCCCGGGGGGAAGCACCCGGCACCCCCAAATCCCACTCGCTGCATCCGGACGGGATGTGCCTGCGGGGCGGCGCTGGCAACGGCGGCGCGGCTCCCGGGTGCGAAGGGAATAAAATCTTGGACCAAAAAGCCAGGGGTGATGCAGGGTCGGGGGAGGGCACAGGGAGGGCTCCCTACAGCACTTTCTGCTAACCGCATTTAATTAGCTGGCAGAAGTCTGAATGCAATCCCTTCACAACTGGCTTCTACAGCAGAAAAGGGACATTTTGGACTCTAACAGAAGGGGACTGAGTATTCCATCTTCTGGGATCCTTCCCAGATGGCACAGGCAGACACTGTAGGTCTGCTCACACCACTTGGTTTAGGCTCCTAATGCCTCAGTTTGCCCATTCCTGGTGACAGCTCCCTGACTTGGAGCTCTAATGAGCACTGGAAATGTTGTGGCCAGGAGGTTACAGGTGAGAGGTCTACAGTCCCAGGAAAACCTAGAGATTACTTGCACCTAGTCTGGGTGAGGGAGGAGAGAGAGAAGATGCAAAATTGGAGGCACTTTAGTATTCACCACACACACAGAGCAGTAAATATGGACTTGGCTTCCTGATTCAGGGCAATGAAGCCAAAGTCTGGGATATATGGGAGCCCTTTATGTTCCAGTGAAATCACCCCGAGTGGGGAACTTCAGCCTAAGAAGTTAGTTCAACCACGTCTTTGCTGAGTTCACCCCAGGAGGTTTGGGTGCTCCAGCACTCTCCATTCCTGGCTTTCGGAAATTACAAATCCCCTGTAGATTTCATTTGATCCAGTAAAGTAAATCCTGAAAGGAAATGAGTATCATAATCTGTCACTCCAGGTTCATGAAGACTCACCTGTGCTGGACCATGAAACAGCAGCTGCACCTGCGTGAGAATCTTCTGGAACGTGGCATTAAGACAGATATCGGGGTGGTCGCTGTTGTTCAAGAGCTTGCCCATGGTGAAAATGGCCTCACTTCCTTGGGTCTGACATAAAGAGGAAAGAAACAGCAAAAAATTCCTTGCTGGAAATCAGGATGGGTCCTTGGACTTTGCTGAGCCTGTTTGTTGACATGACCTGAGCACACATCTCCCCGGGTGGGTGGGAGTCTCACACCTCCAACTTGATGGATGGAACAACAGTGGTGGATGAGCTGTTACTTGCTGAAAAAAAGTGTTTTGGGGGAAAATTGTCTCCAGTCATTCTCATTTTGCATGTGATTTTTCCTACATATGTTTCTAATCATTAAGAAATTCTGTAGCTTAAATAATGCTCTGAAAGTACGGTAACTGTTGGACTACATTCTGTTGTAACCTTATTGAATTTCACTTCTCTGGAAAAAATAATGGGATACTATATCTTGAAAAACAAATGGTAATTGCATTTTTAACAGAATGTTTCTCTTTGTGTTTCAAAACCTTCTGCACACAGTTAGACATCTAGCCAGGGAAGAAGGTACAAAGCATATGGGCCAATTTCTGTCTCTTGGCTGTTTAAGATGCCTTAATATTCAGGCAGTGATGTGTGCCTGTCCATGCAATATGGCACAATTTATCCATGTGGTATCCTCGAGCTCAGGTGAGGTGGTCAAAAGCTGTGTACTGTCATCAGGGATGTATTCAAGGAGAAATTGGGGGAAGATGGGTCTACATCCTGTTCCCTACTAGATGTGTGGGAGCACATCCTCTTATGAACTCAAATTGTATTATATGATCTGCAGAAGACCAAAGTTCCAGCATTCATAGTGCTGGCCAGAGGAACAGGTTCATCCTGCAGGTGACCAAGACCTTACAGATAAGGATCTTGTCAACACTGCAGAGATTGGCCTTGTCCAAAACCCTTTGCACTGCCCACGTGCCACGGCGATGTGACTTCCTCAGTGCTTTGGGGATTTGCACATCACCACGTGCTGAGAACTGGGTTGATTAAAGCCTGGCACCGAAATAGAATCACCATGTTTGATAACATGCTGGTGTTACTGTCTGCCAAGGTTAGGAGAGCCTTGGTAATACTGGAAGGCTCTTCCCTAATTCTTTATAAATCTGGCATGTTAAGAACTTTGTGAGGGGATGCATTTGGACATGTGAAGCTTCAAGGCAAAGGAATAGACTTGAGGTTTCTGACTGACAAGACACATGTGAGTACATGCAGAATGTGCTCCTCCTGCTAAAAATAACATTTCTCCTGTCAACCACGATGCACCCACCCCCACAACACCACCCAGAAGAACACATTAACACCTTGGCTTTGCACGTAGCCCGATTCACAGCAGCCACAAGTGGTAGAGGGATCTGCACTCTGTGCATGCTGACAAATCATATGGCACAGCGAGGAACAGAGGAGTGAAACTGGGCTAGCAGAAGTTGACGCCTTATCATCACAGTCCCTCTGAGCATGCTGTAGGCTGACACCTCCACCAACCGAGTCATCTCCCCGGTGCCAGGATGAGGAGCACGAGCCTGCTATCCTGATTTAGCCTCTGGTAAGCCAGGCTTGGCTTGCCACACCAGGAAGGCTGGAAGAGGAGCGTGGACGCAAGTGATGCAGGAGCACCGTGGGTGCGCCGGCATGAGGAGAAGCAAAGCACATCCAACCACTGCTGCTCACAGCTGTGCTATGGGGACATGTAAAATGTGCTTTATACACAAGGGATGTGAGATGTTTCTCTCATTGCTGTTCCCTGTTTGCTGCCTAATCCCATCTAAGAACCTGTAAATAATATTTCGAAGCAAGAAGGGTTGGGTTGCAGTAACTTTTGCCCCTAAAAAAGACTCCTGCCTTAGCCAAGGTGCAAGGCTGTCAGATAGCCTACTTGTGCTTCTAAGATAATGAAAGACAGGGACAGCAAAGCTTTTTTAAAATGGTCAAAGACTAGAGAATACCAGATTTTTTTCCCCCAATTATTGTTTCTTATCAAAAGCTGCACTTTTTTCCTTAAAAATTAAAGCTTTTTTTAAAGCTGAAGACACAGCATCCCTGCCTATGGCAGGAGGTTGGAACCAGAGGATCTTTAAGTTCCCATTCAACCCAAACCATCATAGGATTCTATGGCAGTAAAAATTGACCATCCTTCAGAATTTCTCATATTAAGTTCTAGGCAAATAATTTGAAAAGTCATTCTTTATAGTTTTGCTTTAGTATACATTTAGATTCTTTGTAAAAGTAAATTTTGTAAAAGAGAAAAAAAAAAAAAAAAAAAAAGGAAAGAGAGAGCTGGAACCAAGTTGTAGCTAAATATCAGCAGGTGACACAAGATTGATTCCAAGTCATAGAGGTCACTGTCAGTCCACTGCAGCCTTCCCCCAGGACAGTGTGAAGCTTTATTCAAAGGAGATTTTCAGAAAACCCAGGAGATCTAAATGCATAAGTTCCAATCCCACGGCAAGCACATGAGCCTATGTTCTCACTCTTGAAATTAAGCTCCTTTAACTCTCATTTGTGTGGCTGGGAGAGCCCTGGGTCCCTGCAGTCCTTCCCTTGTCTGAACCTCCCCTGACAGCTCTGGCAAAGCCAGGCAGGCTTTGGTGGGCACTGAAGGCACCCAGCCCTTTGCAGATGGTGCTTAGCACTTAACAGGATCAGCCCTCAGCCCCTTGTGTGGTGTCCATCACCTCAGATGCCTCAGCATCCCTGAAACTACGCGACGCCCACCACATGTGATCAGCCCCATAAGCTGCTTTCACCTCACCTCAAATGTTTGCTGTGCTGATAATCCCAGCAGGGTGTCTGTATAAAGGAGCCCCTTGTTCAGGGCAAAAGGGAGGAATGCTCTTCCATAAGGAAATCAGGGAGTTGACAGAGATGTAAAGCTAAAGGTTTGCAAGATTGCTTTTGCTTGGCCAAATGTTGTGAGGTTTCAGGGTTGTTTTTGGAGAACCTGGTGTTTAAAGTTAGTTATTCAGCAGGTGGTCTGGCAGCAGCTGTATATGGAAAAGCAGCTTCCAGTCAGCTATCAGCATTTTAGCTTTTTTTTGTTTCTTCTCCAGTCGTTGCTTACTCCTGTTTTAGCGAATGTAACACCAGAATCAAGTCCCTTCCTGGGATGAAAACCTGCGAGTTCATCAGCCAAGATGGAGCTTCAGTTTTGGCCTGATTTGGTGTCTCTCTTGAAAAAGCTGAATGGTCAGATGCTCTTGGTGGTTCTGGTCACATCTCTTTTGATTATTGACCTAGTGAAAAAGAGACGACCCAAGAATTTCCCTCCAGGGCCGCAGCTCTTTCCTCTCGTGGGAACCTTTGTGGACTTTAAGCAGCCCCTCCATCTTGCACTGCAGAAGGTAAGAGTTTCATGGACATTTTCCCTACTAACAATATCTTACCCTTCCATGACTCTCACCACCACACTGAGAAGCAGCAAGGGCAGCCTCTGCAGAGCTGGGTATATAATAACCACATGAGATAGATGACCCTTCTTGGTTTTATCTCTCACTATCACCTCCTCTTCCAGGGGAGTAGGATGGTCCAAGGAGAAAGAAACCCAAAACGGAGGACGATCTATATGTTCCTCCTCTTTCTTCTCATCCAACTGTGACCATGTCCTTCTGGACCCCAGAAAGGGCTCAGAAGGGCTGGGCCAGTCTGGGGAACAGGTGAAAAGTGCTGTGTGACAGCTGAACTGTTTGGAGATCACCTCTGGAAATTGTCCTGTCATTGTCTTTGCTCAGAGGCCAACAGTTCACCCCAACACATCTGAAAGAAACATTTAAACTCCTAAGTTATGTTCTGTGGCTTCTTCTGTGTTGCAGAAAGAGGCAGTGATCTCTCTGGGAAGAGCTTTGACTCCACCAGAGACAAAAAGAGAGAGATTTTATACATGCTGACTATTCCTCTCTGAAAAGGTGGAAGAAGTTCTGACATGCTGACTGCAAAAATCCTTTCTGGTGACTATTTGTATCTTGTTGTTGCTGACACCAGCAGGCTGTCACCAGCCTGTCTACTCTCAGGCCACCAGCATGGGTGGTCTCTGAGGGAATCCTTGGGGAAGGCTGAGGCAGCAAGTTCAGGATACACACAATTATTAAGAAAATGAATCCCATTTATTTACAAGCACACAATGACTGAGACACCCATTTGGTCCCAGGCTGCTTTCACGAGTCACCACAGCAGTTTGGGGTGACCCTGTGTGTCCTTTCATGTAGATTCATTCTAAGAAGAGGATGAGCTCCCTGACAGAGAGAAGATATGATCCCCCCTTTACCCTTATACATCTCAGAGGAGACACTAATACCAGCAAAGTCCATGCAAGGAAAATGGCTGCAATTTGGCCATAAATGCAGTCAGGCTTAAAATTAGAAGTACGTGTCTAGCAATAAGCAGTTAGAGCTCTTGTCTAAATGGGAGAGCTGGAGAAGAAACCACACTACTCGAGACACAAAGCTGATGAAAGGGATAATTTGTCGTGCTTTGCCCTCAGCAGGAAGAGCCTGAGTGTGGTGACCCAGGTGGTGGGACAGAAAGGGACAGAGCAGATGCCCATCAGTTACAAAGCAACTTACATCCTTGTTACAAGCCAAACTGATGTAAACACCTGGTCAAGCCCAGGTCACACCAGATAACAAATAAAAGCCATCCATCTTTCCCACACTACAGCTCTCCAGCCCTTTTTATGCCTTCTCCAGCCTTCATGGAGTAGCTGAGATTAGATGGGACCTGCGTGCTTGGGTTTGGGTTTCTCTAAAGTCCCCTTGCCTCAAGCAGGGTTAAATTCAAAGTCAGATTTCTCTGTTCAAGGTCTTGGCCTGGTGAGATTTGAAAATCCCCATCTTCTTGTTCTCAGAGGGCAATGGACTCTCTTTCAGCTTACGGGTCGGTATGGGAACATCTTCAGCGTGCAGTTTGGGAGTCTGACATTCGTGGTGGTCAACGGGTATCAGATGGTGAGAGAAGCTCTTGTCCACCAGGCTGAAATATTTGCTGACCGGCCAAATATTCCACTCCTCCAAGAAATATTTAGAGGCTTTGGTAAGCACAGCTACCAGGATTTTGGAACAAAACTTTCATCTCTTTGGAATGATAACTGCTAGAGGGAAGGAAACTGGTTGAATTTAACCCTTGAGAGCTGCACCTGTGAAAGCCTGCACAGGGGAAGGCAAGAATGGTAATAATTTCACAGGGGTATGTTTTAATCTCTGTGAGATTTAGGGATGAGGATGGGCTCAAAACCAGATTTTAATGAAAGAGGAGAAATAAATGCAAGCTGCCCAAAGATCGATACACTCTCAGCATTTCCCCTTGGTTTTCATTTCTCCTTTACTTTTCCTGCCTGGGTTGCACACAGCTCCAGAGACGGGGTGCTCCTGCCTGCAGCTCTGCCAACAGCGTGATAGTACTCAGAGTATTTTGGCTTACACCTTTTTTTCCCACGCAAAGTGACAAAGTAGCAGATTAAAGCAAATCCATAAAGCTAGATCTTTAGCATAAGCCAATTACTCTTGAGTTTTAATTCTCAGGCAAAGCCATAGCCCTTTCCACATCCACAAACTTTGTTTGCCTTGGTTTGGGGTTTTTGTCCATGATGAATGGCCGTTTCAGAGTCCTAACACTCACAAATGACCCAGGGAGAGGACTGTTCACCTGTTTTTTCCACCTACAGGGCTCATATCATCCAACGGGCACATATGGAGGCAGCAGAGAAAGTTTGCTTTAGCAACACTGAAAAGCCTCGCTGTAAATTTTGAGGAAAAAGTGCAAGAGGAGAGTCGGTACCTTGTGGAGACAATTGAGGAGGAGAAAGGTGGGGGTTAATGCACAGCACTGTGCTCAGAGCTTCCAGCTAAATGAATGATGAGACGCAAAACTCTTACCCCAGCACAGCTCCAAACGTGCAAAACATTTTTTCAGTACCTCAAAAATCTATCTTACACTTCCAGACTGTGCCTTTTAGCACTTATTTTAGACCTCAGGCCTCCTATTTCAGTTGTTCCTTATTAATATTAAGCAAATATATACTAGGTGGTTATTAAAACATGAGTGTTTACATGGCTAAGGAAGTGTTTCATGCATTCTTCGAAGGAATAAACGCAGTTCTACTGCTATCAGGCACTTCCACTCAGAGGCTTAGTTAACCTCTGCTTGTCCTTGGTTTTGCAAAGTATTTTAAAACTTGTTTAGTCAGGCTTTCCCTTTGTATCACACACAGATGAAGCGTGTGCCTTGCTCTTTTATGGTCCAGCTTTTAAAAACTGCCAGAGGGATATTAGTAAGAATAATTTGTATGTTGGTACATGGGTGATGTTGCACTTCAGCTTTAAATAGAAGCAGATGGGGTTGAGCTAATTCTATGGAGCTATATATAGTAAACAAGAAAGATCTAAAAAGGAATTGTGAAATTATATACTAAACTTGCTCCATTTTAATTGCTGTTGCACTGAACAGGCCAAATACTCCATGTTGCCAATTGATTATAGTCTTCTATAGTCCTAATCAATAAACTAATTAAGCTGCTGGTTTGGGCCTTTCTTCCCATTAGTAATGACAAATAGTGATCATGTCCATCACTCTAATATCTGAGCACCAGCCCAGTTTAATTACTTTCTTGAAGAGTGGAGAGAGCAGCAGTGCTGCGAGGAGTGCCTTGCATTTCAAAGTGATGCTCAACAGCAGCTCAGGGCTGGACTGGGCTTGTCACTGAGATCAGTCTCTTGTCACAGCAAGTGGCTCTCCAGGCTGCTGAAATGTGCCCAAGGAGATGAAGGTCTCTGCTCAGTAGCTCTCTCAGGGAACACAGATGGGACAAGCATCACATCACACTTCACTTTATAAATGGGCTCTATGGGCCACGTGAGCTATTGCTGGGGTTTACAGGTGGGCACAGAGATCTGCAACCCTTTCCCCTCTCTCCTCCAGCTCCCTTGATTTCTTCATGGTGCACAACTAAAGCCCAGGGCAGTGGTATTTTTGCAATATGGCTGTCCTGGGCTCCCTGCCCTGGGCAAAGCTTTGAGGGACCGTCTCCTGGTGTTTAAAATTGACACCAAACACAGGTTGGAGCAGGCAAAGTTGACAGCCATAGCATGGCATGCTGTCGGTTGTTTCCCCTGGAAAATGCTTCAGACCCTGCTTGGGCAGCTCAGTGCTAATGTCACTGCCAGCAGCCTGGGCTGCACACAGGACAGGATGCCCTGGTCCACAGTGCCCAGGCTCCAGCGGGATGCTGGAGGTGATGGGGGTGTGGGTACCCCAGGACATGGGGTGAAACCTGAACACCCCCATGGGTGAGGAGTAGGTCTCACCCTGATTCACAGCTGGGGATCTGATAGAGAATATGGTTTTGACTGAGACTGAACAGGGAAAACAAATGAAAGCTGTCTTTAGAATCATGGAATCATGGAGGGATTTATGTTGGAAAAGATCCTTAAGTTCATTGAGTCCAAACATTAACCCAGCACTGCCGTGTTCACCACTAAACCACGGCCCCAAGTGCCACATCCACACATCTGTCAAACACTCCAGGAATGGTGACTCCACCACTGCCCTGGGCAGCCCCTTCCAAAGCCTGCCATCCTTTCAAATGAAGACATTTTCCCTCATATCCAAAATCTCCTCTGGCACAACTCGTGGCTGTTTCCTCTTACCCCTTGTTCCTTGGGAGAAAAGACCAACTCACACCCCGTCACAACCTCCCTACAGACAGTTTCCTTTCCTTTTCTTTCCTCCAGGACAGCCCTTTGACCCTCATTACAAAATTAACAGTGCTGTTTCGAACATCATCTGTTCCATAACTTTTGGGAACCGCTTTGACTACCATGACAACCGTTTCCAGGAACTGCTGCACTCCCTGGCTGAAACGCTGCTGCTCATCGGAAGTTTCTGGGGCCAGGTAAAGCCACTTGGATGTTTTTCCAGCTTCAGCTGCATGGAACAGCTCAGAAACTGGGGTTTCTAGGGCACTGGTGTAATCTGCCTTTTCCTGTAGAAAAAGAGCCATGTTTAAAGGAAAATGACCAGGAGAATTGTTTTACATTAGGTTGGGTTTATACACAAAGCCTATCAGGAAAACAAGGAAATAAGTTAAAATTATTGGGACGCATGGAATTTAAAAAAAAAACACTACAGGACTGTGAAACCAATCTTATGCCTGACATAACCAAAAAACAATGGGAAAATCTTTAAAGAATCTACAAAATTTCTACAAAAAGAACTTTGTTTCTACAAAAAGAAGAACTAGTAACACTGTGAAAATTCCTATCTTTTTCCACACCCATATCCCAACAAATTTATTAAATAACTTCTATTTATGAAAAAAAAATCGAGATTCCAGGTTTAGAAACCAAATAGGTGGATTTGGTGATGTATTTTCTGCATGGCCACATACCATGGTCTGATCTCTGTCTCCTCCATGGGGACACACTAAGGGGCTCATCTGCATCTACCTCACCTGCAGCCACCTCACATTAGGAGGCAGCTTTGGCCATTCAATATTTGAGAACTTTATCAGGAGAAAATATCTGTCCAATTCTTTCTTGTTTGTACTTGTTTACACCTATGTAAGTAAATTTGTACAAATTGGACAGTTACAGCAAGGATGATTTTTTTCATGGTAGCAAGCAGAGTTAATCAATTAATTGAGAGTCCCATGCTCTCAACAATACCTGCTCTTTTCTAACTCAAAAAATGCTCTTTTGCTCTGTTTAATCTCTTACCAGCTCTATAATGCTTTTCCTTTGATCATGAGATGGTTGCCAGGACCCTTCAAGAAAATCTTCAGGCACTGGGAGAAACTTCAATATTTTGTGAAAGGCGTGATTGCAAAGCACAAGGAGGATTTGGACCAGTCTGAGGCAGGAGATTATATTGACTGTTACCTGAAGGAAATAGAAAAGGTAGGAAGTAAATAACCAAAACCACCTAAAGATTAACCCATAGAAGGAGCAGAGAAGATTCAGGGCTCTTTTGTCAAGGGAGTTCTTGCCTCACACATTGCCTTCCCCTCCCTACCTCTGCCACGTCAAACTTTAGCAGCAGCACAAGTCTGATCACTTAAAAAACACACAGATTTTTTTTTTTTCCCATTTGAAAGGATTTACACTTTGTCTTCCTCCCTTTTTCGTTCTGTCACACGGCGTAGGAGGACTCTCAGGGAACATGTTCATGTTTCTGTGAGCACTCGCACGCCTGTGTTTGCTATTGTGAAACTTGACATTTAAAAATGCTACCTGCTTTCAAGAGCCACTCTACAGCAACCAGGGTGTCTGTCAAAACAGTCCATAGGGCTTGAAATCCAGTGAAAGGCTGGAAATTTCCAAGCCCAGGTGTCGATAATAAAGGAGCAGTAGGACTTCAGTTACGCACAGGTGATTTTGGATTGGCTTTAAAAAGCATCCCCTCCAGAGTAAGAGCTTTCATCACCATGTTTTTCCTCCAAGTTTAAGGGTGACACCAGCTCCTATTTCCATGAGGAAAACCTGCTGTGCTCCACCTTGGACCTGTTCTTAACTGGGACAGAGACAACGGCGACCGCCATCCGCTGGGCTCTGCTCTACATGGCTGCGTACCCCCACATTCAGGGTAGGGCCACTGAGGGGTCCTTTGCTTAGCCCAAAATTAGGTAAGGGAAACTCAGGGAACAGAGTTATCCCAGCTCTGCCACATCTTGGATACGCCTGTGCCCCAGGTATCCTCTTGGGAACCTTTTGAAGACAAGTCTCAGGAGAAGCTGTTAAGGGAGCTGGGAGTGTTTAGGCCAGAAAAAAGGAGGCTCGGGGGGGACCTTCTCATGCTCTAAAACTCCCTCAAAGGAGGGTAAAACCAGGTGGGGGTAGGTCTCTTCTCCCAAGGAACAAGTGACAGGACAAAGGGAAATGTCCTCAGGTTGTGCCAGTAGAGGTTTAGGTTGGATATTAGGGAAAACTTCTTCACTGAAAAGTTGTCCAGCCCTGGAACAGCCTGCCCAGGGGAGTGGTGCAATCACCCTAGAAGCACTCAAAAGGAGTGAGGATGTGGCACTGTGGTGGCCTGGCAGTGCTGGTTTAACAGTTGGACTTGATCATTTAAGAGTGCTTCTCCAACCCAAAAAATTCTATGAAGAGGGGTATTTTGAATTTTTTTTTTTTTTTTGCTCCCTGTAGAGAAAGTGCAGCAGGAGATCGACGCCGTGGTCGGGCAGTGCCAGCAGCCCTCGATGGCTGACAAGGAGAAGATGCCCTACACCAGCGCCGTGCTAAGCGAGGTCCTGCGCATGGGCAACGTGGTGCCCCTGGGGGTGCCCCGCATGGCCACCAGCGACACCACCCTGGCTGGCTTCCACCTGCCCAAAGTGCGTGGGGACCACCAGCCTTCATCCTACTGGCCTTTTGTCCCACCAGAGCAGGGTCTTCAAGGCCCAAGCCCTGAATCTCACCTGGGGGGGAACCAACCAGCAGGATCTTATAGAAATATCACAATTATATAGAAAATACAAGCCCTCTTGATGGATTCTGTGGGGCTGTTATGGGTCTCACCTCCTTACAGAGGAGAATTGTGAGATCCTCATGGTGTTGGCTGTAATTGCCAGTTTTAAAAGGTTTATGCTTTAAATTTTGTAAAAGACACCCCCAGCACGCTATGGGTATAGAGGGAACATAGAAAAGCAAACAGTTTGGGTTTGTTAATTCTACACAATATTAATAATCATCTATTAAAAGTAGCACTTGATGAAAGGCAGATAATGAGTATTGTTTCACACACACTGTTCTGCATTTACAAAAGCAAATATGAGATTTATATATAACTGGTCTCTTCCCTCTATATGACTGGTTGCAATGAGGCAAATTTAAAAGGGCATTTCCAGGCATTTTCCTCCACATTGATTAGAATATTTCTCTTGCTGATGGAGAATGTGAAGATAAACCGGATCCGTTTTTTTTCTAAAAAAACACATTTAAACAAATCAATTGAAAATTACTTGATAAAATTGCTTCAAGGTCCTATGGGAATGCAGTGCTACCAATTTAAAGTTGGTTTGCATTAGCATCACCTGTTACTGAAGCTCAGGATGCAGATCAACACTCAGTGATCTGTAAATACACACACACAAGTGAACGATCCTGCAGGCATTCACCCTAATTACGTAGCTTAGGGGGGGGAAAAAAAGCTCCGTTTTGCCCTTAAAACAGTGTAGTTTACAGAGCTAATAATAGCCCAGTCTGACAACATTTCGGCTCCTCTCCGCCGTGTCATCGGCCCTTTCTCCACCTCTCGCAGGGCACCACCCTGATGACCAGCCTGACTTCGATAATGTTCGACAAAAACGTGTGGGAGACTCCAGACACCTTTAATCCTGAACATTTCCTGGAAAACGGCCAGTACAGGAGGCGGGAGGCTTTTCTGCCCTTCTCTGCAGGTAGGGTGATGGATGGGGAGGTGGCTTTTCTTTTTGCAGGGCTTTTATTTCTTCCCCAAGACACTGCTACACTGCTTATAGAGTCGGGGGTACCACTCCTGTTCAGCTTCCAGCCCATCCCCACAGTGAAAATCCCAGTCACAGTTAATAGAGGCTGCTTGGAGCGGGGAGGAAATCAATTTGTTACTGCAGGATTAAAAAAAAAAAAAAAAAAGAAAAGAAGAAAAAAAAAGGAAAAGGCTTTTTCTTCTTGCAGAAGTTACATAACTGGGTTGTTCAGACAGTTTCCGCTCCTCGCCTCTCGGAACAGGCGGAGTTTGCTCGGCAGTAAACTTCTGGGAAGGCTCGAGCAGATTGTGTGGGTGAACATTGCCACCTAACCTTTCCAGGAAGAAAAGCCGCCGCAGCCTGTGCGAGGCGCCGCGGGCCGGAGCAGCCTCGGAGCTGCCTGGGGCTCGCTCGGGACTCCGTCGGGTTCTTTGTGCTCCTTTTCCAGGTAAGAGGGCTTGTCCCGGGGAGCAGCTCGCCAGGACCGAGCTCTTCATCTTCTTCGTGGCCCTGCTGCAGAAGTTCACCTTCCGGGCCCCGGCAGAGGCCGCGCTGTCCTTCGCCTTCACGCTCAGCCTCACGCGCTGCCCCAAACCCTTCCAGCTCCGCGCCGTGCCCCGGCACTGAGCCAGGCCTGGGCTGCCCCACAGCCCCCGCTGGCCCCACGAACCGGGGAATCCCCTTCTCCTGACCGCCCCAGAGGTGTTGGGCTGGAATGATGGGCCCTGGAGGTCCAGCACCGCCAGCATCTGGGTGGCAGGGAAGGGCACAAGGGCCCCATCCTGCCCGCTGCAGCAAACACAACCCTTGTGGCTCTTCACCTCATTCCTGCTCCCCGCTACCAGTCTGACAAAATGCATGGATTTAAAAGCCTTATTCCCTAATTTCCACTGTCAGCAATTCCCAGGAAGGTGTCTGCTAGCTGCAAAAACATGGTTTGATGTTGACTTTTCCACGGGGAACATGTCCAATACTCAGAGACCACTTAGCAGCCCCTTACGCTGCAGCACCCAAATAGCCAAGGGCTCCTGAGGTGTCCCTGCTCAGAGCAAGCTGCTGGCCTTGGACGCAAGCTCTGGACTCAGGACTCAGCATCAATTTGGGTTTTCAGGTGGCCACAGCCAATCCTGAGCTTCAGGTGGGCTTGGGCTCAGGGTGGTGGACATTCCCTCCAGCACCACATTGCTGCTGTGTGATGGAAATCACAGAATCAAGGAATAGTTTGGCTTGAAAGGGACCTTAAAGAACAACCCCTCTGCCATGGGCAGGGACACCTTCCACAAAATCAGGTTGCTCCAAGCCCCATCCAGCCTGGCCTTGGACACTTCCAGGAATAAAATACATCTAAGCAGAGGTCTCTGCAGCAGCAGCAAGCATTTTGCATCTCAAAGAGTATATGGGAATTTTTAATTAGGGGGCTACAGGGGAGTAGAAGCTGTTTCTACCAAAGCCCAACCAAGTGGGATGGCACAAGGAGCTGTGCTTCCAGCAGGTCTGGAAGGGCTATAACAATAAGACACAGCAGTTTTATATTAGAAAAGCAAAAGGTTTGTGCTAGTAAAATACAAATCAGAAAAGCTGCAACAAAATAATCCCCTGGGGCTGCTGGGGGGCAGTTCACCTGAAGCACAGCAGAAAGGGAACAGAAGAGAGTTGGAAGGGTCATGCCCATGGTGGCTCAGGTGGCCCTCAGGAAGGAAGTGTTGGAACAGTGGTTTTGTGGTGGGAAGTCACGAGTTCAGCACTTCCCCTCTGCTTCTGGCAAAAATTTGTGTCTGTGTGACCAGCAAGGACATAGCAGGGGGCCGAGGAAGCAGCTGGGACAGAGCACCCTGCACCATGGACACAGCTTCTTCCTATGCCAGGCCTCTTTGGATAAGAGTTAATTCAATATGCAACTTGTAGAGAATTTTTCCATTTATGTGACCAAGCATTTGTGCTTAGAAATGCTGTCTCGTGTGTGCTTCAGTTTGGACTGTACTCACTATAGCAAAGATTCTTCTTCTTCTAGTTTTTTTTGCTTCTTACCTTTCATAAGTGACTTTTCTGTGGGTACCCACGTAGGATATGAAATAGTTAACAGAAAAAGAGGATTACATCGAGTTTAATTTCCACTGGTTTTCTCCTCTGTCCTCGGCAATAGCGGCTTTGCTGCGGTACAAAGCAATCCCTGTGTAGTGGCAGATTTATGCCACAGGGGAGAGTCCTCTGCACATCACATCCCTGCCACACCGGGCACACGGGGATTCTGTCACTGAGCTGTCCTTCCGACTGATCACTTTAATCCTATTCGTTTTTAATTATTGTTTCACAGTCACGGGCTCCCATGTTGTGTTTTTGTCTTTGTAAAAGAGAAAACATAAAAGATACAGGGACTTTTTTTCACCTATGAAGTCTTCAATGCCACTCAGGACTAGGCACTGGCGTCTCTCCATTTTTGTGTTTGTTCTGCTGTAGGTCTGACCTCTGGCTTGTGGCTGCAGCTTGTGTTATTTGCACTGGCTTAACAAATAAATATTGATCTCTCCTTCATTTCCAAGTTGTGTTTCTTCATTACTTTGGGGGTTTCTCCCCTACTTCTGGAGAGAATAAATTATTGAAGTGATCTTTTTCTTTTTTTTTTAATTAATTGCAGTGATGCCATACCTTAAAGGCAGGAGACATGAACTTGTTTAATTTTCAAGTGGATCCTCTCATGTCACTGCTGGTGAACACATGCATTTTCAGGGGCTCATGCCTAAGTGTGCTTAAAAACCAGAGATTAAAAGAGATATTCTCAAAAACAGGCCTCTCCCCTTAAAATTCCACAGTAAAACAGAGATTTGACTTTTCCAGCTTCCCAAGTGTAAGGTTATGGAGAACATGTGTATGGCATCACTACAGTTTCTCTGCTGCACCTCTGTGTCTTGTCATCAGCACTGGACAATAATCCCAACAGCCACAACTGATGGCCCCAAAAGAGAGAAAAGACACCCAAAACCTCTCCCAGAGCAAGAGGAGGCAGCTGATGACTGCAAGGGGCTGTGGCAGAACCACATGGTGCAGGGGCAGAGTGCTGCTGCTTCCCTGCTTCTTTCACAGTAAAACACAGCAAGCACATAAAAATTCCATGTGGCCCATGTGCATGATCACCTCCCTAACCCAGAGCTGCTCCTGGGTGGGAAAATGCAGCGCATTCTGCTGCCAGCTCCCACCAAAGGGCCCCAGCCTGCAGAGCTGGGCATCTGCATCGGCTTCTCAGCACCTTCACCAGCTCAGTGGGGCTTTGGGAGCAGCTTCACCATGGGCTGTGACCCAAAGGACAAGGCAAGTGGGAAGGGATGGCTGGAGAGCTCAGGGCATGGCCAGAGCCAGCTGCTCTGCCTGCACTCGTCTGGTGGAGATCAGAAAATGTTGGTGCTCAGGAAGTGCTGAGTTCCGGGACAGCTGTTCACTTCCAGCCCACGTCACCCAGACACACGGAAACACGAAACTCAGTCAGATGGTTTGGGAAAGGTTGGGCAACCTTATCTCGGGTGTCCCCTGAGACCCAGGGCTTGGCCTGGGACTATTTGTACCAGGAAGCGAGCTGCTGTAAACAAGGAAAGCACGAGGCTCTCGGAGCAGCTGGAGACTCCCCGGCACTGCGAATCTGAAACTGGGACATAGCACGGTGAGGGCACCTGGGAAGGAGGGAGCAGGGTCATCCTGGGAGATGGGTTTGTGGGAGCTGCGTGCTCAAACTGCCAGGTTTTAATCTCAGTCCCACAAAGCTCACTTCTGTCCTTTAGACAAGGGCATGGAGCACTGGGGTTTAGTAAAGTACTGAGGGGAAGCTGGAGGGGAAGGGGGAAGCTGGGAGTGTTCTGGTTTGTGGTGGGTTTGTTTTAAATCAGATCAGAGGGAATGTTTCAGTTTCATCAAGAAGGGGTTTAATCCTTTCTGAAAGCTGGGAAAGCAGGAGTCTGAATGTAGCCCCAAGAGCAGGCTGCAAAAGCCACTCCCTGCTGTTCTGTGTTTGCACCCACAGCTGTGCCAGCACATCATCCATCTCCCCCTGGCCCTGGGGGCCTCAGTGGTGCCTGAGCTCAACCTGCCTGACCTGCTGTGGGACACGTCCCTGCAGAGCCCCACCATCCAGCCATGCTGCACTTCTTCTGGGACAGCATGTCTCTCCAGACATTCCTCATCTTTCTCTTCATCTTCCTGCTCATCGCAGACTACATGAAGAACAGAAATCCAAAGAATTACCCTCCCGCTCCCTTCCGCCTGCCCTTTTTGGGGCACATCTACCTGTTAGATTTCAAAGATCCTGCGGTCGCAGTGCAGAGGGTACGTAGGTGGTGAGCAGCATGGGGAAGGAGGGATTGCAGCTACTCATCCCCAGCCATGGAGGGAAAGGAATAATCCAAACCCTACAGATAGTGAAGGCAAGCAGGAGGTTTGCCTGCCTGTGACATTTACCTGAGTACAAGCAGGGTGATAAGTGTGGAGTGATTCCACGGGCAAAGGTCACAGCACAATCCCACAGGTGCAGTCACAGATGTACAAACCCGACAGGTCTGAGTGGGGGCTGGAATGGGGTGAAATAAAAACTGGAAAAACATAGGACTGAAAAATCAAACCTGGTAAGGTTTGCTTGATTTATGGCCAATTAACATAATCTCCCAATCACTGATTCAGGAAAAGAGGAATAAAAAACCTGTGCCCTCAGGCAGAGTGCACCCATTCTGTTTCCCCTCCCACTGTTCCCTTATTTTTACCCATGTCCCTTGACAGGGGTGTCCTGGTCTCACCAGGAACATTGATTGCAAATGAAAACCCCTTTTGTTTATGTCCCCTCCTAGCTAATTAACAGATATGGTGACATCTTCAGCATGCAGATGGGCAGCATGAAGTTTGTGATAGTAAGTGGGATGCGGCTGGTGAAGGAAGTGCTCGTAAACCAGGGGGACAAGTTCCTGAACCGCCCTGACATTCCCATCGACGAGGAGATCTTCAGCAAGCTCGGTGAGTTACCCCTCAAGACGTGCCTCAGCTGCAAGGTCCAAGCCTCGACCCTGCAGAGGTCTGAGTCAGCTGGAGACAAGGCAGAGAGAGCCCTGGAGCTCTTCTCCCTCAGTGGGAGATGGGCCCTGGCTCACAGGAGTGTTCCTGCCAGGACTGATCTCCTCCAGCGGGCACCGGTGGAAGGCACAGAGGAGGTTCACCCTGACCACGCTCCGGAACTTCGGCCTGGGGAAGAGGAGCCTGGAGGAGCGCATCCAGGAGGAGTGCCGATACCTCGGGGAGGTGTTTAGGGATGAACAGGGTGAGTGCCATGGCCCTCAGCAGCTGTGAAGGCAGGAACTGGTAGGGCCTGCTATAATTTCACTGCATGCTGAAAAATACCGCACCTTGCAAGTGATGCTACAACACTGCCAGCATCCCTGCTCCTTCCTGCAGGTGCTTTGCCTTCCAACTGGCTGGGGAATGCAGCCAGGCAACACCCACAGCATTATTCACAGCCCACCTTCAGTCTACTCCTCTCTGGGAAATACCATGTGTGCATAAATGCTGATGTTTCCAATGAATTCAAATGACATCCTGCAGACCTTGTTTTCAGACGTAAACAAACATCGCCATACTGGGACCACTGTGGTTTGTCCTGCCAAGCTTGGCCAGCTCATGGGGTCAGCCAGGCACCCCAGGACAGTGCCTATTAGGGGCCACTCATTTAATTCATATTTCTTGACTACTTTACCTCTGGCATGTGTTTTCTTCTTTTCTGAGAAGAATGGAAGAGAACTGATCTTTCTCTTCTCCAGGGAATCCTTTCAACCCTCAGCTGAAAGTCACTAATGCTGTTGCAAATGTCATCTGCTCCCTCATCTTTGGCAATCGGTTTGAATACCAAGATGAGGATTTCCAAAGACTGCTGAAACTGATGAATGAAATGACTGCCCTCCATGGAGCTGTCACATCCCAGGTACAGCACTCCTGCCACCAACTCGGGCATAGTTTCTTCTCTGGAGTCAATCTTAAAAGTCACAGTTGTCATCACGAGAGCAGTCATTCCCTATTCCTTTGCACAGGCTAGATTTGCCTGTCATTTCTTTCTTCCTTCTGTTTAACCTGTGCCATGCTCACACTGCTCTCTCTCATCCAAAATCACTTTTCCTGTCCACTGATTGCCAACCTGCCTGCTGAAATAGTGGGTAACACATAAGTTACCCCATAATGAGAATTCTGCTCTTCTGGAGCTGAGCTCCAGAAATTCAGCAAGAGCAATCGCAGGCTGAAGTCTTGATGTCAGGAGAGTTTTAAAGTCCTTTTTTCAACTTGGCTTTCTCCTTTTGTGTTCAAAGCTGTACAACAATTTCCCATCTATAATGAAGTACTTACCTGGAGCCCACCAAACCATTTTTAAACACTGGAGGTTATTGAAAAAATTTATGCAAGAGCAGATCAACAAACACAAGGAGGACTGGAACCCCTCAGAGATCCGGGACTACATTGACAGCTACCTGCTGGAGATCTCCAAGGTCAGCAATTGGGAGAAAACCCTCCTGGAGTGGTGCTTAGAAATCAGAAGGGATGGGAAATGAGCCCAGAGCTCATCTCTGAGCTGCCTGTGTAGCTTTTAATGAGCTCAGGACAGACATCAGGTTCAGCCATGCATCAGCAGGATGGGGATGCGAGGGGTCAGCAGCTTCAGCCAAAGTCCTTGGGGTGGTCTGGACCAAGCCTGGTGCCAGGACACCCTCACTGTTTCTGTGTCACTAACACTCCTTCTCCTGCAGGACCAAGACAGTGACACCTTCCAGGAAGAATGCCTCGTGGCCTGTTCACTCGACCTGATGTTTGCTGGGACTGAGACCACCTCCTCAACCCTCCGCTGGGCTTTGCTGTTTATGGCCACACACCCAGAAATTCAAGGTACAATTAACAAAAAGGTGTTTTGCCTGCCTTTTATCCCTCATAGCTTTGTGAGAGACCAGTCGGGAGTGTTCCCACACTCACATAAGAAGTCCCTTGGTAGACCCTTACAGCAATAACCTTGTATTGTTCCATGGGTTTTTCTCTGGGCTCATTCCTGCTCTTTCCCAGCCCGAGTGCAAGCTGAGATCGATGCGGTCATCGGCCAGGCACGGCCACCGGCCCTGGAGGACAGGAACAACCTGCACTACACCAATGCTGTCATCCACGAAGTGCAGAGGAAAGGCAACGTTATCCCTTTCAACGTGCCAAGAATGGCATCAGAGGATGTCTACGTGGATGGCTACTACATCCCAAAGGTAAACTCCAAAGTGCTGGCACTCCAGGGACACTCCCAGCTCCCCAGGAACGGTGCCAGGCCAGGTCCCTCCTGTGCAGACACTGTCCCTGCCCTGTCCAGAGTTCACTCCTGCTGAACATGGATTTTTTCCAACCAATGTTCTCCAGCTCCCTGGATAATGCCCCACCTGACACATGCCAGGTTCCAGCTCTTACAGGGACTTTAGCCCAAGATTACAACAGATGAAAATGATGCTAAAGAGGGAAAATGCAGTTATGTAACTGCACTGCCAAACAGACAAGTAGAAAATCTGGGTGTTGCACAAATAATTTCAGTAGAATTTGATTAAGGATGTTCTTCATGGAGAGGAGACTGGAAGATAAAACTGCCCCTCCTGCTGTCAGTACCAGAGAAAAGTGTGATTTCTTTTTCTTTTTTCCTCTTAGGGCACTGTTATGATGACAAATTTAACCTCTCTGCTGTTTGACAAGAATGAGTGGAAAACCCCTGATACTTTTAACCCCGAGCATTTTCTGAAGGATGGGAAGTTCTGGAAAAACGAGTATTTTCTACCATTTTCTACGGGTAAGATTTGCTGAATTACGGTGCATGTGGGCTTGGGTTTCCAACTGCAGCGTGGAGACAGAGAGGAAAATAGCAATGGAAAGGGCAGACACACCCTGGGAGGTGCTGCTCAAAATGCTCCCATTGCCTCCCCAAAGCACCACAACCACAGTTGGAGCCCTCTTCTGTCTTTCACGTGCACAGAAGAGAAATGAGGATGAATAAAAAAACCATGTAAATTCCAGAGATCTTAGGAACATCTTCACTGAGGCCATTGCTCTGCTCCCACATGGCTGAGCTCCCCAGGGGCCTCACTGTGGCCACCACAGGGTTCCCCACCCCGCAGCTTCCATGGGGAAGTTTCTTTTAGCACCTGCTTTTACACCAGCACCACACATCTCTGGTAGCTCTCTTAGGTGAGCTGTCCCAGCATGGGCACATCCAGGTCGTGTGTGTGTGTATAAAAAGTCATGCAGTTTGGGGGCAGACCATGGGGTAATGTCTAAGTATTTACTGGGAAGCTTGGTTTGTGTTGAAAAACTCATCCAGGAATGGGGTAACAGCTGGACCATGGCCCTAAGGACAAAAAGCACAATCTGAGGATGCTGTGGGTTGCTGTCTCCACAGGGAAGCGTGCCTGCCTGGGCGAGCTGCTGGCCCGTTCCGAGCTCTTCCTCTTCTTCACCTCCCTGCTCCAGAAATTCACCTTCCAGGCACCCCCTGGCACCACACTCAGCCTCCAGCCCATGCTAGGCATTGCAATAGCCCCACAGCCCTACAAGATCTGTGCTGTGCCTCGCTAGGGAAACCTTGGCCACCATCCTCACATGGAAAATCCTGTGTCAGGGGTGCTGAAAACAAGCTCTTGACAGCTCTAGAGGGTGGTTAATTTCTTTCAAAGCAATTTTAAAATCTTTTTTTTTTCACAATTAGACCTTGAACTCTGTATCCCATGATGGTATGATCATGGGATCCATCTGGGAGCTTCCAGGGCATTATTAGGCTTGCCCTATGGCACTGTAAATTAATGAGGGGCTTGGGGATTTCTTAATTTTGTGATGGATGGCCATGGCTCACCTTGGCAAAATGAGGGACACTAGAGACTGCACTGTGGAGCCACCCACTGTGGCTGGGTACAGTGGGAGGGCAATACCAGCCTTTGTTCTATAACATTAACACTGGTATTAATTTGGTATTTCCTTAATATGTACTAATTAAAAAAAAAAAGTCACTCTCTAACACTTGTCTCATACATAATAAATCTTTATCAAAGTATTTTTGTCATGACCTGTTCTGCAAAGTGAAGACCAACACAGGCCATGTCCAGCAGGGGTGGTAGGCTTTGGCCATGCCCTGTGTCTCTGTCCCTGCACTGCAAGAGGTTGGCACTGTAAAAGCAAAGGCAATTCCTACAGAAGTGATGGAAAAAATGACCCTGGCAGCACAGCTAGAATTACAATATGCAAAATCCTCTGTTTACCTGCCCAACATCATGGAGTGGCTGGTGTGTCCAAGGGCAGTGGGGTGAGCTCCAGCAACACACACTGCAGTTCAGCTGTACTCAAATCTGAGGAGGAAAAGGGTGCCTTGGGAAATAACAGCAACAAGTTACTATTTTGAACCATCATCTACACAATGAAACAGTCCCATGATTGGCAACCAATGGTTAACACCAGTAAATGCACTGAACTGGGAAACAGCTGCACCCCATAGGAGCCTGTTGAGACCTCCAGGCAGAAGCTGCAGCTCCTGGGAGCAGGATGGGAAATCAGGAAATCAGCACAGCACCAGGAACACACACCTCCAGCTCCTGCTCTCCTGCTGAGGAAATGAGCAGAGAGGAATCTTTTCCTCTTTTCAATTTTCCCTGGAGTACAGCTCACCTCTTCTAAGAGTAAGTATATTTCTCCCAGGTGAACACAGCTTCTGGCACAGCTCCTTCAGCACTGGCTGGGTGGGGGTTCTGCCACCTCCTCTGATTTTCTGTGCCAGTGGAAACAACAGTTTAGGCTGAGATACTGCTCCTGGTACTTGAGGCTGTTCCACAGATCCAGTAAGGTGGAGAAATGAGGACACATGGTGAGACACAAACCAGTCCATGTAATAAATGCAGACTTATCTCACTCCTAGGGAGAACCTGGTCAGCCCCAGCCCTACACCCCTCCTCTCCTCATGCCAGCTGCCCTCCAACCTGCTGCTGGCATGGGCTCCCACACCTCCTCTTTCCAGCAGAAACAAGAAAGTAATTTGACTTTCTAGACCTGAGCTCCTTTCTTTTCATTCTCTGAGAGAAGAAAGGGAAGACTGCAAGTGGTCTGCATGTCTGGAATTGACTGGGGAACAGTGGTTTCTGCTGTGTGAGCATTACTCCAATAACAATTCCAGTTCACAGGTGTCATCTGACTGTTTTGTGGTTCTTTTTTCACCCCAGTGCTTTGCTCAGATTCCCATTTCCTTTCCCAAGCTGCTGCTCTATCCAAAAGCTTCCTCCATAGGCCTCTGCTCAGTTAGTTAAATTCCAAAAGATGAATGCATTTCACAGGCTTCTTGAATATTTTTCCCCCTCCACCTAAACTATCTCCCACACATGACTGACCTCAGCTCCTCCTTTCCTTTGCTCTCAGGGCTGTAATCCTGTATTCCTCTCCAGGGACACCCCTCAGCCGAACACACAGAGCTCCTGTTGCAGTTCTTGGCTCTTCAGGAGCTGCCAGAAAGTGCAAACAGTGTCAGGACTGAACATATCCTGCAGCTCAGCTCAGGCTTCCTGCACAGCTGAGCACCTCTTCCCCTCCCTTTTCCCTCACACACCTGCATGTTTTGGTTTCAGTGTCTGAAATTGTTTTTATGTTGAGCCTCAGCAGGAAAACCAGTTCTTCCATAATGGCTTTAACCCCTCTGGGACAGGCCCTTCCATGCTGGGCAATCAACGCAGCTCCTCATCCTCAGATCTTCGCTCCAGAGGGCTGAAGGCTGCCAGTCTTCACCAACAGCACTTCTGGGCAGGGGGTAGTGCTCATGGAATGAGAGCTGGCAATGGGACTAAGAATGGAGCACATAAATCACCTGCAGAGCAGGTGGACAGGGCAGACAGTTTTCTTTTCCCACCAAAAGCAAGAACAGTGATTTAGAGCTCTACCTGTCCTCTGTGTCCTCTCAGGTGGGGCTGAGAACAGGCAGAGACCCTCACCTACCTCAGCAGCAATAATTACTGAGATCCCTCCACAGCCCATCTGCAGAGGGGTTGAATCTTTCATTTCACAAGGCCCTTTGCCCAACTCTCAGTCTGTGGGCTGAGCAGAGGGAACCAGCTTTGCATGGGAGGGATGAACTGGAAACAGCAGAGGAGAGCAGCACAATTCATCACATCCATACCCTCATTATAATAACTGTCCTGAAACAGGGTATTTGAGGTGGTGTAAATGTACCAACATATAGAACTAGGTTGTGCATTGCCCAGAAACACCAGCTAGGGACCATTAGATACATGGCTTGGAATAAAGACACCAAAGAATTCATTTTAAAAATCTTTATGTGAATATAAAAGGATTTTTTCCAAAGAAAAAAATAAAACCAAAGGTTTAAAAATTAGTGCAATTTTTTGAGTTCTATGCAACACAGTGTTTACATTTGTTTTAAACAGAAGATGTAGACACCGATACACTGAAAACCTTAACTTAGAGGAAGAGGAAAAAGAAACAAGTAAGAAAATTATTGTACTAGACACTACCAACTCCTAAACAATTGTTTTCATTTTCTAATTTCTAAACTATTTATGGCTACCTAAATAGAACATCAGTATTGCTTATATTACTTATTTCCAAGTAAGTGTATATCATAGAAAATAGAATACCCATATATATTTTTTTAATGAACAAAAAAATCAGGTGAAAATTTATTTTCAGTGAACGTTTCTTAAACCACTAAGGTTGTTGCAAAATAATCTTCTCAAAACTGCTGCCTGACCCATCTTGAGTAAAAGAACCTACTAGTCCATATTTTGTATTATTGCTATAAAACACTTCTCCTCCATAGTAATTAATCTTGTATAAAAAATAATTAACAAATGATATGTCAATCAGAACATATTTTTTTGTTTCTTTGGATCTACATTACCCGTTTTACTGGAAAATGGCTAAATTCCTAATAATGCCATTTAACTTCAGCAGGATTCAGTGGTTTCACCTCATATTTTTTCACCTAATTTATTTTCACCTCATATATTCACCTCATATGAACTGTGCTGGTACAAATTCACCTTTCAGGAGAGCCAAGGGGCCTCTCTGTTCCTCCTGCCTCAGCCATGGTGCACCAAAGGACATGGAGTGACAGGGCTCTGCTGCTGCATGCTGGACACAGCTCAGCTGTAACACAGCAGGGTTTTCAGCAGCTTTTTGGTTTGACATGGGTGAAGCAAACATTAAAATGATCCTGACCTAATGGTCCTTCCTGCACAGGCAGATGAGCTGAAGCAAATACAACACCATGCCTTATAATCCAGTGTTTTATTCCCACACATCAGTTCCTTGTTCACAGGACAGAACCCAGGTTTAACTACTTGTATAAAAGCTGTTTTAAACAGGTTCTCAGTCCCAAAGAAACCCTTGAGTGATATTCACAGGCTTCACTCTTAACAGTTTGGAAAAGCCCCAAATAAGCAACATTTCATCCAATACCTGAAAACCAGATTCATTTTGGTAACCCCAACATGATTACTGGGGACAACTGTGCCCTGAAAAAGGCTGATCCCTGCCTGTAGATCAGGACTTAAATTCTTCCATCACTAGTCAGAAGACAAACTTCCAATTAAATGATAAGGAGGTTCTTAGCTATTTTTGGTCCCAGGGTCTGCAGTTTTGAGAAGTGTAAGTCAAAGACATTTGCTCCAAGTTTGTCACTATTCAGCACCTGACAGACTACTGACACAGTTCCACTACTGGGAGAAGTACAACAAATCAAGCCTACCAACTACATGAGTATTTGAAGGACATCCATGAAAGTTTCCATGCTGCAAAGAACGAGGGTTAAGAGACCCACTCAACATCATCAGAAACAGCTCCACGTTTCACTAGAACACACCAAATACCAGACTTTAGGAATGGAAGCATCTTGCTAAGCCTCAATCTCCTGATCACTGCTCACCACCACCTCCCTCCCACCCACAGCACTGGCAAATTAAATATGCAACTGTACCTTAACAACACCAGCTCCACTAACACCACTGCAGCAATAAAAGACCTCAAAACCCACGAGGTAGTCCAAAGAAGCATAGTCCTGAAGAACACCACCACAGACAACTCTCCAACAGCCACGTGTCTGGCTCATGCCACACTGAGCACAAGCCTGGCTTTTAAACAATGCCTTCTGAAGGAGGAAATCTGTTCAATGCCTATTCATACATACAGCACTGTAAAACAACCACCACAACTAAGAAGCAACCCTAAGTAAGTTGTAGCAAAAATGAATGCTTGCCTTTTCTCTGGCATGGCATGCAATGCCCAGTTAAAGACTTAAGATGTTGGGGAAGGAAGAAATCAAAGGACAAGTTATAGATAGTGAGGGGCAGGCAAAATGACACACTATCCAAATGTCACAATTCAAAACCTTAAAATTCTGTATAGCTGAACCCTGCTCCCAATGCAGAGATGGCCTTAATGGTAAGACAGGTGTGCTTTTATTCTCACAAGCAGCTGAATTTTATATTAGATGGTGGTGTGGTACAGCACCCTCAAATACTTAAATTAAGCGTATTAATTTCCTTTTAAGGGCAGCTGCAATTTTATTTCATTTAACTATTGGTATAATGAACTTTTCCTAGACCATTTGCAAAGAACAGACATTAACAGGTTTCCTAAAATTACAATTAAAAACAAGAGTTAGACATTTGGGAAATAAAGTCACAAGTTTTGTGAAAGACAGCAACTTCCTGCACACAGATTTCAGGTAACAACCTCCATTTAATCTTCAATCAAACTATTACAGTTTATGCACTTTGCTCCCTGCCAACAAACAACCTCTGCTGCCAGTAACTGCCAAAGCCAACTCTCACTCCTCTGCCCAGCACAGTTAGTTCAGAATAGCCAAGTGAAACTATATTTAAAAAAAGAGGAAATGCAATTTCCATGCACAGGCTTGTATAAATAAGTTGAAATAAATGGGGCTTCTTCCCACCTAATTCCCTTTCTGCAGATAAATGCAGTATACCAATATGCCAGACTTTTAAAATATAGCCCAGACTTTTGAGTTAGTATAATAGCTTTTTTCTTACCCAGGAAAAGACAAGCTTTTTTGGCTTAAATGAATTCAACATCTTAAAGACAGGTTTTCCTCAGTGCATATATGCACCAACTTAAGCTTTGCTTTTTTTTTTTTTTTTTAAATAAACTGAGAAATTCTGCTTCTCATAAAACAAATCCTGTCTTCTGTTACATAACAACTGGTATCACACCTTTATTTTCTTCTTCTATAAATGCAAGCACTTTGCTGTTTTTAAAATTGTACTTACTATTCTAAAAAAGTATTTTTTAAAAAGATGTTACCAATCTTTTAGATCTGTTTTCAAAAGAGCCCAGCAAAAATGCCCAATACTGCCAGTTTCCTGAAGTACACCTTTGCATAACATCTTACCATTATAAAAGTCAACTTTCTAGCCCAAACCCGCTTAAATAAAGTTTTAAATATATAGTGCCAAATTTCATATTTACAATATAATCTGAAGGCAAATAGAAATCTTTTAAGTTGTGCTTGTACATGCTGCAGTTATTAAATCTACTTGGAAAACTACATGCTACCTTCTGGCTGATCACCTTAACCCCTTCCTGACAGGCTCTGATGTAATTTGCAGCTGCCCAGCACTCTAACCTCCTCTTTCATCAAGTAGGTAAAGTGGAAAGGTATAAAACATTTAAGGACACTTTAGCATGTGAGTCTTCTTCATGTCCTCGTGTTTAATCAGAAGTTGCACCTGGTACTTTAACAGTGAGGTTCCTCCTGGTGTTGGTGACGTGACGCTGCTGCGCCAGGAAGGAGCGGCCGGGCCCGGCCCCGCAGCTGCCACTGCTGCCCACCAGCCTGGCTTCCATGCCCAGCTTCTGCAGACTCAGGCTCTGCAAGAGTTAAACAACAACTTCAACAACAGGAAAAACAGAAGGAAAAAATATTACTCATCCTGCTCATGCTTTCTTAGTACGCATACAGAATTTTTTCCACTGTATTTCTTAGGTTAATTAAGATTTAACTGGCGTGTGTAGCAAAAGATGTTTCAAAAAGTGAATTTTTGACCCACCTTGTTGTACCATGCAGTTACAATCAGCTTTTCCTCATAGTCACGTAGCTTGGCAATTTTGTATTCATTCTGCAAGGACACAAATCTCAGTTAAACCATAAATTTTATCTGCATAAACTTGCTGCAGTCCACTGAGTGAAATAAATACAGGCAGCAGAAATGCTTCAATACATCAAATAACTACAAAGCCTAGAAGTATAAACAAAGATACTTCCATAACAAACTGAGAGATAAATATCAGCCTGCTTTAAGAAGAGGCTAAACTACACAAGTTGCAGTTAGAAACACAAATAGAACTTGGAAATGTACTTTGAGGGCTTGTGGGGGAAAATGCACAAGAGGTCTGCTGTGTATCAGAAAATCTATAAATAATTTAGTCATTTTTCACCTGAAAAGAATGCACCTCCAGTGACTGGCTAATTGCTATTATATAATATAATTCCCTTGTACTCATACATAAAAGAAATGTGAGGCCACAGCATTTACAGTCAGACCTCTCAGCCTACTGAATCATGCTGAGGATGATTCTCAGGCAACTATTCCAAACAGTCCCATCAACAGTGCTGTGAAACTCAATGCATTTCCCCAGTTTTTTCTGATGTTTGGACTACTGTCAACAATCCTTTCAGAATTTCAGCCAGGCAGATTTTACTGAGTCACTAGGAAACAACATCTTGAATGCCTAATATCAGAAAGCAATAATATTAGAAGTTATTTTTAAATATATGCAAAACTTTTACCTCTAGTGCTTCAATTCTTTTGTCTTTTTCCAGTAACTCTTTTCTGAGCAACATAATTTCTGCTGATGCTGGATTTAGCTTGGGGTCTAAGGTTTTTATCACCTGGGCAAGGCAAAACAAGAGCATTACAAGTCAGTTTGATTCTCAACAGCTCTGCATTTCATTTGCTCAAAGGAGGAATGTAAGAACAGGCTGGGCACTGGTCAGGCTGTTACACTACAACAGAGAGCAAAGGGTACAAAGGAATCCTTACTGCACCTCATGCTCAGCCTAAACCCTATTTATTCTCTCAGACTTAACTGACTGCAGTTGAACAATCTGACTAAAAATGCAACTTGCAGCTACTGCTTTTAATTGGGAGGTGGGGACACACACACTCAATCTGTCTAACAATTTATGAGGGAGGAATGCATATGCTCAGAAACATGCCACTCACATTCCTTGCTTTTTCAAGGTACATTTTATATCTTTCTTCCATTGCCTTCATATCCTCATCTTTTTTTCGTAAAGCTGCTTCCAGCTCTCCAATCTTCTGGGCTGTTTACAGAAATTATCAACAAAGACACACAAAATAAAAGCAGACACGCTACTTTCAGGGCTTCTGTGTTCTCTTGGTATCACCATCCCTCAAATAGACAATAATGTAGAAGCTAAAAGTTTAAGTTTAGAAGGTTTAAGTTCTTTTTTTGTTTCAGCTGTCCCACCTGACCCTGAAATCCCATTTTGCAGAGCAGTGTTCAACAAACCTCATCCCCCCAGGATCCTGTCCCTGCCCCACACCACACACAAAACCCTTCCATATCTGCCAGTTCAGATTTAAAGCCAAGCTGCAGCAGAAAGCCTCATCCAGACAAATATCCCATAATCCAGTGGTTATGGGAATAATTTCAGAAGAAACTTAACACAGTCTTATTAAAAAATACCCAAAAAACGCCCCACAAAACAACTCACGGTTCTGACTGTCATCAGGCTGCAGCTCTGCAAGATCAGCCTCTTTCTTCTGTAACTCATCATGAACCTCATTCAACTTTTCCCTGTAAATGAAAAGTTGGGCTAAGGATTAAGCTCACAGATAATTTCAGGTTTAACAGCTGGAAGCTTAAACTTCACAACAGAAGTATTTAAATAAGTATTTTAAGCTTTAGCAATTCTTCAGGGTTTGAATAGAAATATTAATATCATAAAAGTTGTGACTTCTGAGTTGATCCTCCTTTAGTTAAAACTAGGAAAATGAACAATTAAGCCCCTCCAGCATTATCTTAGGTAGAACTACATCTGCTGAAAGGACTGGAAATATTTCAGAGGAGTAGAATACACTTTGAGTGATGGTTTTAGCAGTCTTTTGTAGAATCAGAACAGTTAAAAATGCTGGTGGTAATGAAGAGACAGAGAAGTGGTACTGGGACTACAAGACCATCATGGTCAGAGTAAACAAAACTATGACACCAATATTTCACTCTATGCATAATTCTCAAATCAGGGGCTTAGACATCCCTACCAAAATTTAAGCAGTTCCTGTGCTCTATTTAGTATAAATAAGCTATTGTGCATGCATGTGCCTTACTTACATATGTGCTGCCAATTTCTGCTTCAGGTTGCTGGACTGTGAAAGGAGAGAGTTAAAATTCAATTGTATTTCAGTATTCCATACCATGCAAAGTTCAAGGGCTCTTACATATCAGCCAAGAATACTTAGCACAACTAAATAAACCAAAGCAAATAAATCCACTGAATGATAAAACCAGGGACTTTGAAAGTAAAATAGAAGGGTTATACTTCCATAGAAGAAACCACAAGGAGCTTTTCAACTGAATTGCAGTTGATATGGAGGTATTTCTCTGATACACTGAAAAATAAGATGCTAAACAAAGAACCTGATGCTAAACTGGAGGACTTTAAACAAAACTGGCAAAATGTTTCACTTACTCCTTCAGTCTTGGATCCCTGCTCCTGTAAAGTCTTTTGCAGATCTTCAATCTGCTGCTGTAATCCTCCAATACGCTCTTCATTGAGCCTTTTAGGAAGAAAACACGGTTACTGCCCATCTAAATAAATAGTTCACAGACAGATTTTTCTGTTTCATTAGTTTTTCATAGGGTCTACCCAGAACAACTTAAGCCACAAATAAGCTGATTTGAAATGCTTTTAGCTTGACTGGAACTTCTGCAGGGACAAACACATGGAGCTTTACTGAACATTTTATAATGAAATACCTATAGTCATTTTAAGTGTTGAGAAAACATAACAATTAAAAATTTTCCTATTCTAGTAAAATGTTTTAGCATTCATTGATAGAAAATTCATGGTCTAACAGTCTGAAGTTCTAGAAATAGAATTCACATCCATTCTTGGTCTACCAAGAATAATTCAGATTGAAGAAGAGTGTCCTGTAAGCAACACTTCCTTCAGGATATGGTACACACAGATCTACCACATTTAAACCACTTTCCTTCTTCCTTGCTTCATAATCCTCCATTTATGGTGAAAGAAAAGGTTCCTACATTACAGATGCAAGGCACAAGTCACCCTAAAAATTCCAGAGATCACTTTTTGCTGTATTGTAAGATGTAGCATCCTCCATCACCTTTTCTCAGTTTCCAGCTCGTTCACTGTCCGGTGCTTCTGCTCCAGCTCTTCCTGGAGCTCAGCAATCCGTTCATTTTCTGATCCCTCCTGTTTCAGCAGGAGCATCTTATTTTCATGCTGCAGCCGAATAAACATTTCTCTAAAGCAAAAACAACAAAAAAAGTCACTGTTAATTAAGAAGGTGACTAAGAGGAGGAAGTAATAGTTCTGTTCACTCCTCCAACATTAAAGTGAGGCAAGCAAGTTGTACTTAATGATGTAATTGGGGTAACAATGCAATTTGTTATTAAAAGGTAACTTATAATATTTGAAAACTTCAAACTATATGAGCAGAGTTTTAAATTGTCATTCCAAGCCCAGATTTATACACAGCAATCTGATATGGTTTAAAGAAAAAAGCAAAGTAATTTTAGTATGGGGAAATAATTATTAACACCTATATGGTGGCAAAGCAAGGAGTGGGATAAAGAGTCCCATTGATGAAAATACTGAACTTTGACAGAGACATTATCATGCCCCATCTATGAACATCCCAAACAACCTCAGCCTTTGGGTCTCACCTATATTCCACTGGCAGAATTTCAGCAGCAAGATTCTCATGGCTTTTTTCACCTGAAATCACATGAGGGGTTTAATGTACCAGACTTAAAGAAATCTCTAATCCAAATAAAAGAGTCTCTGAAAATAAAGCAGTACCTGTTTGACTCAGGTGATCCTCCTGCATCTGTGCACACCGGAGCTCCTCATTTGTCTCTCTTAATGCATCACACTGCACTATCAGTCTCTAACAGGACACATTTGAGATGGAACCAAATAACATTAATCAGAAGTAATAATGACACATGCACATTTTAGGCTGGTCTTGATGATCTTGGCAATATTTCCCAACCTTCATGACTGATAATTCTATATTTTGTTTTATATGTGAGTGGACACACACAGGACACTAAACTTCATTATTATGGTGGCACTACTTCCTGGAAGGTTCTCCTCAAGCAGAGGATCTGAGAGAAATTTAGGTGCTCAAATAAACTCATAAAGAGACTTACCTCTTTTTCTTTCATTAAAGCTTCATGTTTTTCTTCAAGTCGCTTCATTTCAAATGCCAGCTTATCAGCTCTTTTGGATTCTTCAGACAGTTTGTTATGAAGCTCCTGGACCTTTTCATAAAAGCACTATTTAGCACAGGAATGCTGCAAGATGCTACTTTAAAAAGCTACATTAACACAGTCCTTCCTGCCCAATTCAGCCAAAATAAAACAGTTGGCTCCTCAAGCTTAAGGAAGTGAGACGGGATGGGGGCCTCTGTGTTTTGGGGGGTTATATTGATTTTTGGTTGGTTGGTTTTGGTTTTTGTATGTTTGGTGTTTTTTTAATTTAACTCTTTCTTAATTCCTATTGAAATTAAAATAAAACTTCTAATTTTCATGAAGAATGGTAAGAATATGAGAATGTAAGAATGTAGTAACAGGACATGGGGAATGGGTTCCAATTGAAAGAGAACAGGTTTAGATCAGGTATTAGAAAAAAAATTCTTTACTGTCAGGGCAGTGAGACCCTGGCACAGATTTCAAAGGGAAATTTTGGGTGTCCCATCCCTGGAAGTGTTCAAGCTCACGTTGGATGGGGCTTGGAGCAATCTGGGACAGTGGAAGGTGTCCCTGTCCATGGCAGAGGAATGAGATCATCTTCAAGGTCTAGGTCCCCTTCAAAGCCAAACCATTCTATAATTCCATTAAAATTATCTCAGTAACAGCTGAACAACCTCTCCCAGGAAGACAAATTACCTCAGCCCAGAGTAAAGAAGAAAAGCCTGCAGACTATGGACTCTCGCATCAGTTGAGAGGGCAACTACAGTTAAGCTTGCAAATTTAACAAAAAGGGAAAAGCCCACAAGGGAACTGCTGGGTATGAAGGAGTTTTCACAACTCAGAAATTCCAGAAGGACAATGCAGGGTTGTTAAGGTGTTCCCAGCTACCTGGGGAAAAAGGAACCTTTGAAACACAAGTGCAGCATTACCTGTTTCTTGTAGGTTTCCAGCTGGGCTCGCGCTGCGTTGGCTTTCCTGAGCTCATCCTCCAGACTGACAGTGTTGTGCATGTACATCATGTTGGTCTCCTGCAGGGACTTGACCTGCCTGCGGAAATCATTCAGGTCCTGCAGCTTCTTCCGATACACTTCCACTGTTGACTCCAGCTTGCTTGCCTTGTCTGCAGTAGCCCTTGAGGTATCAACAGCAACCAGAAGGAAAGGTTACAAAACTCAAACTCTGCTGATACACACTGTTTTCAAAGAGGGATGTGACATGCTTAGCAGCAGTTATGTTTCACCTCTTTAGTTTTAAATGTATAATCAACACAAACTTGTTTGTAAAAACTGAAATCAGCCAGCCTTCAAGTGAGACTGACAGTCACAAGCCAAAAATATGAGCAAGGGTTAGTGGGTCAAATATCCCTGAGGAATTTTGGGGCACCACAACATCCTGTGCTAGACAGTCACCTCAAAATACTGGTAGCTGGTATGTTCTCACTGGGGGATTATTCAGAATTAGAACATAACTGCTCTGTGAGAATGATCACTGGCAGATACACCTGAGAACTGTCAGCTTATCATTAAAAAAATCTACATGGTAAGAAAACATTGGGACCATATTTTTAAAATTAATTTTATTATCTGTGTTTATTATCGGCATTCATATCTCGCCAGAAGCTGGTACAAGAAAATAATGGAAAAAATCTACAGCTAGGATTTATTTCAGATGTTATTTAAGAACCACTAAGTTGAACACCTGAAACCACTTTTCTTTCCATGTTTTATTCATATTTTATTAATAGCAGATCTGCTTTCAATATGACTTATTTTGGATATTTCTTGGGTGGTCTGGTATTTAATACAGTTTACACAAACTGGAATGTTACATTGAATTCTCATGTGTGTTTCATCTTCATTTTGTTTACAATCTCACTAACCTAAATCTGGCCTAGAATGCTGACACCAGAAGTTAGGTTAAAATTCTAGCTGTATATATGCTTTTCTACATGAGAACTTCCACTTTCTGTCCCATACGAAGAAGCTTAAGTTCTGTAATCATTAATTCTGCTTCACAGAAAATAACACCTGCAGAAATAACACCTCAAAAAAATCTTGTTACATACAAATCCTTGGATTTAGCCATTAAATCCTAACATGTGTGTATGAAGCTCTCTCTGCTACATACCTAAGAATGTCATTTTCATCTTTCAAAGCTCTCGATTCTTCTGCCAGAGAGGTCAGTTCATTGTTTCTATGTTGCAGCTCAATCAATTGCTTTTCTAGATCTTCACAATGGACACGATAATCATCTTTTGCAGCTTCAAGCCTACCAGATCAAAACCAGTACTTTTGTTAGGAACTCATCACTATTGCAGTTTCATTTAGTAATAGAATTACTAAAAAGAAACAAGATAAAAGGAAAACTACTGATTTAAGTACCTGGGAAATGTTACAATAAAAATGGAATATTTTGTTTCTACCTGTTAAAGCATAATGCATTGCACACTGCAAATTTATCACATCAGTATCAAGGAATCCCATGAAAAGTGATTTCGTTTCCCAATATGGATCACAGAGAGAGACTAAAGAAATCAGTTCAATAGAGAGACATGGTCCTGGGGGGTTTAGCTTTTGATTTGTTGATACACAAGTCAGCACTCTTTTTTTTTTTTTGCCTTCCATCACATTCTTCCCTTTTTTTAAGTATTAGAGGGCAATTCCAATTACAAACTGATAGATTTTACAACAAGTAACAGATCCTTTTTCTTTTAAAATGTAAGGACTGCCTTTAAAATATGCTTATACAGCACTAGACAGCTTTTAATGCAAAAGAAATGGAGATGGGAAAGCCCCAAAGAGTGCCAGAAATTTTCAGAGTGCATTAGACAAGTGAGAGATTTTGGGGGAAAATAATTTCATACCTGAAATTTTCTTCTTGCAATTTTTCCAGCTGCGACTGTGCACTAAAATACTTTTTTGCAACCATGGTATTTGGATCATCAAGAGAGTCGTCTAATTGCTCTAGTCTGTTATTCATAATCTCATTTTCTGACATCAAGCTGTTTTTCTCATCCTGGAGGGCAGCCACCTAGCATAGATAAAACAGCATGAACACTGTAAGACCCGTCCCAAAGAACTGAAGCAAGACAGCAATACATCACCAAATTAGTTTATGAAGAAGGCTGAGCGTTTAGAAGATTTAGAATGTAGTTTACAGAGCACACTTGAGCATACAGATGCTTTAGTGTATGACAGTTATGAAGCGCTACAGGAGAAGTCCCTCTAAATCAAAAGACGAATTTCTGGAACTGAAACCATGGTAAAAAGGCAGACAAAGTGATATGGAGAGAAACTGCTACTTCCATTAAAAACACCATGGACGCCGTACAAAAAACTCTGAGTGCTGCTGCAACAAGTGTCCATCTTGCCTGTAGTTGACAACCAGAAGCAGCAGGGCATGGCCAGCAGCCCAGGCTGCCGTGCTCAGCGGGGATGGCTGCGGGAAGCGGGGTCGGCCGAAGCGCACACGCACGGACAGCCTGGCCAGCCTCGGGGGAGCATGCAACCCTGGCAGCACACACACGGCTACCCGGTGTCACAGCTAAGCACAGGGGCTACAGCACTTCACTGACAGCAGCCAGCCTCACAGCCACAAGGATTAAGAGGATAGAACCTTTAAAGTTTGTCTAGTGAAAGCTGCTGTGTTAATTTTAATGTCCTGTCAAACATAAGAGCACGCAGCATGTGTTAGTCAACTGCATTGAAACAGGGACAATATGCTTTTTGGGTTATGTTTTCCTGAATTATAAAGTAAACCTACCTTTCTTATACTCTTGGAAAATATCAAGGAAGACTGAGACCTTACAAGTGAATTTATTAAGAATTAGTTTAAATGAGAAGCGTCAAGTCAATATTATGGCTTCAAATAAAAAAAATAAAATAAAACATATCATGATGACATTATTAAACAGATAATCTACAGTATGCAATATTAAGAAACAATTTGTTTGTGACCATAATTTAAAAATCTATCAGGCAAACATGTAAAAGTCAAAGAGTAATTATTCTGCCACTTCATGAGGTGCTGGCTTTCTAGGTTCACTCCTTTTTATGCACCAGATGTCATTTACTATTTCTATGCACACAAACACCTGTGAGTAGGGAGCACATCTGAGCCTTGCTCAGCCTCCTGTTCAAGGGTCAGCTACTCCTTAAGCATGGACACCATTCAGACTTTCAGAACAATCCTGAAACATCACACATGTCAGACTTAAAAAAACCCTAAAGATCATACTATGATACACAACTCAGAGCAAGTTTTTCTCAGTTCCTTTCCGGTAGCCTTCTCTTCTTGTTTAACTATTTCAATGTAGCAGAAGTGGTGCCACACTCAACAGAAATTATGAAGAGAGGTTTTAAAGACACATCACAGTATCACAGAGCTGTGCTGTCATTAACTCATCTGTTTATATTCAGTACCTTTCCCTTGAACACCTTTCACCTGTCCCATGCCATGTTATGAGCAACTGGCTCTGTATCACCTTTGATTAATTAATAGAGAATTCTGGAAGAAAAGCCAGGGAGAACAGGAGTACACCTGGGACTTCTGCAGATTCTTCTCACAAGCATTTTTACATCTCTGCTTTTATTAGGAAGCCTTACTACTGCCTCAAGAAAAAAAGAAAATTAAATATCAACTCAGTTATAGCAGTAGCTTCCTGGGCATGGCAAGTAGCTCTGAGATGCTTTAGACACAAGTATTCTGCTTTTACAGTTGTCATTGTCAGCAAGAAATGTAAAACTGTCCTCTGCTTTTGTGGGTGTTCATTTCCAGAGGCTCTCACAGCCAGTACAGCCCTCTGGCTCCTACAAGAAGATGCCACCCCAATGTTCTCTTTGTGCACAGCCAAATCTGACATGAATTGCCTTCCCAGATAAAACTCTTTCTATTCTCAGATTATAGTGCCATAAGAGATGGGCTAATAAGTGATTTTTTCTTTAAAGTGTTGATTGAAATGCAAATTTCTATTTATTGTTATGAAGTCCTCTTTCCTTTCTCTCAAGAGTGACTTGATTAACTGCTATATCCATTAAAAACAAAAATAGGCCTATTATTAGTGCTGTTTGAAAATGTCAGCAAGGATCTATTAGTTTTCATTATTTTTATCCTGAAATCTCCTCCATGTTGCAATTGTGTATAAGAAAAAGTTAGCAAGTTTTAGATAAATTACAAATTTTTGTCCTTCATCAACTCCTATTGAAACAGCATGATTTTCCTATGATTAAATCTAATTACTGTTTATGACATGAACTGGATTTTTTGGACACAGTACAAAAGACCAGAGGATCAAGAATGAAAAGGGCAATTTTTAAAACCATGATAAGGTTCTTTTAACACTACCTGCTACTAATGGTAAACATTAACCTGAGACAAAGAACCTTTGAGATAAGCTGGCACAGGACCTCAGCTTACACTTCCATCAGAAAACTCTTTCCAGTAATTGCATTTTGGAGCACAGAATAATTGCTTTTCCCCCAAAAGCAGCTACAAATTCTCACAAAAATGGTAACAATGCAAAATGCACTTTGCCCTTAAAAATTTCTGCATCTTAATAGCAGCACCACTACATATTAAAGAAACAAACAACTGACTGTTTCTTACCTGCAAATCCAGCTCTTGACATCTTTGTGCCAATTCCTCTTTTTCTGCTCGTGCTTCCTGAAGCTCTTCCAAGGCTTTTTTAAGCTTTCAAAAATAAGGCAGTCAATCACTACGGCCCATATTCAAAGTACTCAGTTACAACTTCTAAAATGCCTCAATTGCTTACACCCATTGTTTAAGTTGGCTGTTGGGTGCACACATTGACACAAAAACCTATAAATACTCTGCTAGATCAGGATCTCTGCTCATTTCACCTGCCTGATTATCACACTTAGAAAGTAAATTATTGAAACACAACAGCTTAGGCTAAAAGCATAACAAAACACAGGAACGTGCTGTTACCATTCTCGTATGCCTTTAAAGAAAAATTCATTTTATGTGCAACACCTGGTAGTGTTCAGATTATCAGGAATTTTCACAACCCCTTAAAAATAACCTGAAGTAGGTTATTTTTTAAAAAGAACCTGACAAGGCTGATGGTGCACCCCTACCCCTCCCTGCAATGTAGGTTTGCACTGACCAGTTTCACCCCATGCAGTCACTGTAGGTTTTTAAAGCTACAGAATAACACTTAAATTTTCAGTTAATTAGCACTGAAAACCAGCATTTCTTCATTTAAGGCATGGCCAGATACCAACTTACAATTCAGGCTTGATCTATAATAGCAACACAGATCAGGCAATTACCTGCTGTTCCACTTCACTTGATGCATCACATGGGGAAGCAATTGTTACCTCCTTGCTCATGAGCTACAGAAAGAGGCCACAGGAAAAAAGGTTAAATTAGAGGTTATACATCTGTAAGTTCACTGTCTACTGAGTACCAGCTGTATTTTCCATTGTGTTGTTGCATCCCTTCAAAAACAGCTTAATAATGCTCCTCCTCATCTCATGGCTGGTCAAAGATTTAAACAGATCTACAGTAAGGTGATTTTTTACCTCCCTCCTCTCAAATTAATCAAGTAACATTGTATTGGATGAATGTGTGATGTGCTGAAGGTATTGCCACCTCCTAGTCAGTCAAACTGGAATGAACCAGAAGACAAGATTTCACTCCATTGATTTAACAATTTTCACATTTCTTTGTGTCCCATTAATTGCCAATAAACAAACAATGAGAACATTACTTCTCAGATACAAAGACGTACAGTGTGTATTTACCAACAATTAAAGGGCTTTAATCCTCTCTCAGAAATTACTGAATTATTTCTAGACCTTCTTCTAGAAAGTTTACTTAGTCAAAAGACAACAAACACAAGCTTTATGGGTTTATTTCTACCAACAGGACAAGTACAGCTTTAAAGACTATACAGACAATTTAAATCTAAGTTATAAAGCTTATTACCAACTTTGCTGTTACCTTGATGAGGGTGCAATTACACACCACCTTCTCTTCACAATCAGTGTTTAGTTTTTGCCTCTCTCCACACTCTGCTTCACACTCCTGAAGCTCTCAAAAGCCAGTGACTGCAGAGCTAAGCTGTGAGCTGGATCACTAAGATGATCCAACCAAGAACAAATTAAGACAGGAGGAGGAGCACACCATGACAAAAATAGAAGAGATGCAGCTGCAAGCTTCTAAGTCAGAGGCTGGAATGGTCTGTCAGAACAATGCAACCTCACAAACACAATCAGCTTAACTCTGGGACCAAGACTACAGCACTGGAGACAATTTCAGAATCTAACTTCCGTATAATCAGTGGTTGGCAACTGTATACTTTTCTTGTGTGGAACAAGAAAATCTTAAGCATTTGTTGTATGTTTGGGAACCATGAGTCTAAAACCAAAACCTTCTGGCTGGGGTTTAAGGTCTCTTGGCCCCAAACCTCCCAAGAATTTAGGAAAGTACTTATACTCCTCCCTAACCTTTGCTTGGATGAAAAAATTCACAAAGGTCAACAAAAAGGTATTTGGACTTCTCAGCTGACAGCATCAGGCTATGAACTGTTACCTACCTCTTGAATGGCTGTCATGACAACGTGCTGAACAGACTCTTCAAGGGTCATGATATTCTGTATGTGTTCTGTGAAAAAGGATTTGCAGTGACTCATGACAATGGTCATCTCAATGGTTTGAGTAAAATGATAAACTGTTTGCTGAAAGATCCAGAGAAATCTATTATCCATAAAGCTCCCTCAAAACAAGTAGTGGTGTCTATACAGAGGAGTACCATCAACCACCATCATTATTTTCCAGTAATATGGCAGATAAGCACAAAAGATTATAAACTCTTAACTGGACAAATCTGTACTCTGCCTAAGGAGAGATGCCATCAGAGCATGGAGGATTAGTTCTGGTAACGAGAGAGACAACAACCAATTCAGTCTTGAGCCTCTGCAGGCAGAGAAGCAGTTTCTAATTTAAGGACTTAATTGAATTTTGCTATATTTGCATTTGAATAGGTCTGGTTACATATTTCAACAATATGAATAAACCATACCCATTTCAGACTCTCTTTTTAAACCTACTCTGAACAAAGTTTTGAGTTTTATTCACAGACACTTCCCAGTGAATTTCTGCTTTTAAGTCAACTCCAGATTCTGAACGGGCATTCAGCAAATTAATAAAGTTGAGGGATAAGAAAGGGAAGTTTCTACATCTTTTCCACCTTAACTACCACCTGAGGCAGTCAGCTGTTTGCTAAGCAGGTTAAGGTAGTGCCTACCTTGTTTCTTCTCACAGTTGACTGCGCAACCCAAAATAAGCTGCAGGAGCCTGCCCAGTTCAGTGGGATCCGAGTTCTCAGATATCCGGGTCAAGTCTGGAATAAGCTCTTCTGCAATCTGCTGACCCAGGAACTGAAATAAAAATTTAATATTATGAGAAAAAGGAGACTCCCACTTCTGTACAACCTGAAAATCTGGTATCATGTAGGAAATCTGGGCTCAATGAGGCAGCCAGAGAAAATGCCCCAGAAGTCTGTTATTGTGTTTAGTTAACTGAGCACTTCTACAAGAAAAGTGACAATAGTAAAAGTTATTGGGACAGTTCTCATATATTAGAGAACTCATGTATTTTACCAACATAATTAAAAAAGGAATTAATAACACTTCCAGATGGGAGTTGCTTCCAAATCCTTCAAAGAGCTTCTCATAACCTTAAAGAAGTTCTGCTTCTGGGCCTGCCAGAGATCCTCAGAACTGGCAGCATGTCAGGGCCTGGCTCTTGGTGTCACAGCTCAGCCCAGCAAGACCAGGAAGCCACAACAAGATCTGGCAAGTTTTTCTAAACCATACCCATTACATAACTGTAATCACATCAATACAAAATTGAGCAATTTTTTTTTAAATTCAAAATACAGCAGCCTTTTATGGCTGCTGTACTCATCCCTGCATGAGACAGAACAAACTAATACTGTCCAGGATTTCTACCTTGGCTCCCAGCTTCCAACTGAATATCATAAAACCTACATTGGGGTTGCTGACTCTGTTCTGTTGTGTACAAAAGGATTAAAACTTCTCAAGACAAGAGCAAACATGAACACAGACACAAAAGTCAACAGGATTCTGAAGCTCAGTCCTTTCAGCATTCACCTGGGCAGAGACATGGTTCCCAGCTCATACTCCAAGAGCCTTATCTAAAACACACCTGCTCAAATTAATTTCATATTCACTCAGACCTCCCACTTAACAGATAATTATCATACATCTGCTGCCTAAAAGGTCCTCAAAACAAATTACAGCTTTTTTCTACTTGGCTAAGTCAAGGGGAGCAATAATCATCATGTTTAATGATGAGAACAACAACAGTAAATTGTATTTTCCATACCTCATGATAGTAGTCCATAATTCCTTGCAGTATCTTCTTCAAATTACTGAACTAGTTGTTGTACATGAAAGACAAGGTTATAATTTTACTTAAGATTTTACTTATTAAATCAAATAATAATTTCTAATAAAATGGCTACAAGGCAACTCAATCAGAGGACATAGGAAGAGAAATATCACAGCAGAAAATCCCCATCCAACAATGCTGGAAGGCACTTAAACTATCAACAGACAATTCAAGCTCATTTAAAATATCCTTGAAAAGCTTGAGCTTAATTCTGTAGGTTTTGGACTGCCAGATCTTAGGACAGGCACAACATCCAACCCCACAAACTTCATTATCTTCAGTTTTAAATACCTTTATTCTCCAGTTGTCACCAACATCTTCTTTGATGCGACTGAGCCAAGATGCATCAAACCAGGCAACATCTCTGAAATGAAATGAAATGAAATTATTAATCAATGAGCATTAAATAAATAAGACAGCAAATTCCCAGCTTAAATCATCTGATGCTGAACTCCAGTGTCTAACAAGGCCTGAGTTCCTGGAGACTGCAAGGTAACTTATATCACAGGAGATTTCCATCCTGCTGGCTGCATTAAGGCACATTCCAGGGCTGGAAGGATTTCTCTGTTTGCCTGAGCCAGCTGTGGACGGAGCACAAGGATGTGGAGGCCTTCATCATGCTGAATTTTTATATCTCATAAAGTAACCACAATGAGGTAAAGAGACATCTTTTTTTTCTAGTGCTGACATTATGTTTGGTACCTATTCCTGTAGGTTGGACTAACTAACATTGACTCCAATTTGTCAAAGGCATGTATTCAGAAAACCCTTTAAACTACTGGCATTTTGTATATTTTGTATGTCTCTGGTTCCCCTGGGCAGAAGGGGATTCAGTTTGCCAGCAGAAACAAAGATAAACTGCTGAGGGAGGTGTTACACACACTCAGCTGCCAAGCAGTACAATCACAGCATATTTAACAATATTTAACTCTGACAGTGCACTGTTTATTCACTGGTCTCCAAGCACCTAATAAAGGACAATTGTTATCCCCACTTGCACAAGAACCAACTTGGTATTAAGAAGTTTGCCCAAAGCATGTGGCTGCCTAATACCCCAAATACATGGGGAGCAACTCTCAGCAATCAATTTTTGCCATGTCCAGAAAAAGGGTGAGCGTTGTCTTTAAAAATACATTTAAAATCTTTACAAACAGACAGGAGGGTTTCTGAGCTCATTATTTTGGGGTAGGGGGGTAGATTGTGATGGTGTTGAAGTAATTTCTTAGTAATTACAAAATGATACTTTGAATCTGAGGTGGTAATGCAGAATTCTCTTCAATTACCTGGGCCAACAATAACAACAAAATTGCAGTGATGACTTGTAGTATGACATTATTTCAAAACAAGACTTGCATTACAACCCTCTATGCAAATTTCCAAACTAGTGTATCACTCAGACTACCAATCTTCATCTCACCAACAGAACAGCTGATCAAAAGTAAAATAATTCTTAACTATTAACTGCAATTGAAGTTTCACAGTTCTTGTCTTCCACGTGAATAGTAAGTTTGTCATTTAAAACCTAGAACTTCAATCTAAATTAATTGAGCAACCTCAGGAAGAAAAGAACACAAAGCCATGCCTTTGGAATCTTTAGTTGCTCATTCCAAAAAGGAACGTATTGCCTGAAGCATGGAAATAGTGCTGATGGGAAAAGTGAAGAAGATAATGTCATCCTTGCCCAATTATCCCCAAGTATGAATTTAATACTGCAGTATTTGTACATCTTCTCATCATCTTTTCCACCACGTCATTATCAACTATGATACCATCCCCAAAAAAGCAATACAAAGGCATAACCCGATCTTCTGTTATAAACTGTTCACTCTGAATTTCTGCCTACTTTAAAAGCAACTATGTCTGTTACACACAAAAACCTCAGGCAATTGAATCCCTCTTCTTCCAGCTGAAGAATCAACTTACATTTGGTGAAGCACCTGAGCCATGGCAACCCCGTTAGTCAAGTCCTGGGCATCCCGGCAGGGTGCAGCTGTATTGAATGTCTGTAGCTAAAACAGGGAAAAACACTAGGGTTTAGTTCAGCAGACAATAAATTAGCTGCCATCTTCCTTCTCCCATTTCAGGCACAAGCATTTAGCAAGATGTCTTTCTTAAAATCCTTTTTGAACCACACAGACTTGAAGCCAACCCAATTTTCTCAACACTTGTGACTGTTATGACTGGTAGCTTAAAAAGTTGGTAGGAACACCCACACTCTGTTTTTTCATCCTAGGCCTTCTCTTGTAAAGCAGATTATGGAAAGATAACCTGGGAGACTGAAGTCATATTTATCCAGCCTTTGAATTATGTTACAGTGCTCAGTTCTGGACGTAACTACTTAAACAAAAAACAGCATCAGAATAAGGTGTGAAAGTTGATAGGGAAAAAAAAAAATCCAGTCTTTTACTACAAGAACAGAAATAGGACAGGATTACCTCAATGTTAAAATGTTTCTCTGTTTTAAATACTGTGGGATGTTTTTCAAACTAGCCCCAAGCTTACAGATAACATTTTGACAGAATTAGCTGCATATTTAGAATTGTAGTATTTTATTCTTCCAAAGACAATCAACTCAGAACTAATTACTCTAGATGAGAGAGCTATTTCCATACACAAGTCAGTTCATCATAGTTACTCAGGAAAATAAGAGACTTCTTTACCACAATAAACAAAACTAAAAGTTTATTATTACTACTACTAAAAGATAGAATAAATAGGAGCAAGTATGAATCCTTATAAACCCTGTCCATTGCAGAAACTGACTTCTTAAACTCTTTGCGCTTACAATGTCCTAAATTACCTGTCCCTCTGCAAGAGGGCTTTCCCAAACATCTTATGCAACACAAGCTTCTTCAGAACTCCTGGTAAAGAATGACCTTGTGCTTAGGAAATGGAGCTACTGGGACAAGATGGAAAAGCAGTTTTCAGCTGAGAGAATCTGAGGCAGTTTTTGTCCACTCTGTGTTTATAAAGAGTGACCATAATTCTGAATCCTTGTTTGCTTCCTTCAAGAAGAGTCCAATCAAGCCAAGAGAAAAATAGGCAGAGCAAGGGGATTTTTTTTAATTTAAAAAGTGGGTTTAAATCCTGTCTTACAGGAAGTAAGAAGTCAGTAATCCCTTGTAGGTTACATAAAAGATTAAGTGGAACACTACAGCCCAAAGCCGCTATGCCTGACAGCACTGGCTTCTACTTCTCCAGGAGCCTCAGCACAAGCACGGGCATGCAAGTTTACATTCCAGGCTGGGCTTCCCAAATCCAGAGTTTAATGGCACAATGTTGTGATCTGGATATGCCCCTCATAAAGCAAGGAAATTGCCATGCCCAGGTACAACTCTTTCACCTGAGCCTGTTAGAGCAGATAAACAAGGCCTCAGAAAACCCTGACATGTAACACTGCTTTATGCATGATCTCCCAGAATAGAAACAGCTAATTAAAATTAAGTAAAAAGCAGAACTGACAGTCTAGGTTTCTCTATGTATTTAAAAGTCACATAAGGAACTAAAATAATAAGAGAGTAGAAGTATTAATTATGGGTTCTCCAAACCTCATGCCAGCCCAATCATTTCATCAAAATGGATTTTTACTGTTCTTGCAAAACTAATATAAGTGGCAGGCAGGGGGAGGAGGCTGGAAAAAGAAGCCACAGACTTCAGGACTGTAGCAGCGCTCTTTCTTCCCTCATTTTTTTTTCAGTTTTACTAAATATAGCTTCAAGGATATGCTGCTACTCACACTGAAAACCATTTTGTGAATTCCACCCCAAATGCGCTCTGCCACTTGCTGCTACAGCAGAAGTTCTTCTCTCAGACACAGAGCTGTAATGCTCCCAATATACAGCTGAAAAGTTAATTTTGTAGCTCTATCACCAAACATTTGCAGATGAAACATGAGTTTAGAGAGTGCCCAGCAGAAATCAGCCCATCCACCTGGGAAGGTGTGCCCTCAGCTTCCCCTGACAATGAGGGGTTGAGTTTCTCCATTCCACACCCAGATTATACACAAAAGGAACAGAGGTTTTACAGAGTAATCAAAGAGATTTTAAAATAAAAATAAACATTCCCATGCTGCAACCAAGTATATGAACAGACTAAGTCAGCCACTGGACAGAATGAACATTACCAGTGGTGCCAGTGCCAAGCAGTGCATTTATAGTGGAAAATGCTTCCAATTTAAGGTGCAGCCATACATCCAGTCCCTGGTTTGGAGGGTAAGGCAGTACAGCACTGAAAAACATCCAATCAACTTTTCCTCTACACAGAGGAAAAATATCTAACTTAGAAAATTGTTTCAGATGAATCCACCATAGCAGATATTACCCAAGTCAATTTTTCATGGATACTCCTAAACATTACTGCTATAATTCAGTTTAGCTGCTTTACATTTTTCCTGTAAAATCCTCAGACCTTTAAATTCAATGACACCTGCGCTGCAGAAACAACAGGTAACATTTTTATTTGAATCTTCTCTTTCTTCTCTGGACGTGGCATGTTTTCTAATATTGCATTTGGTAAAATAAAAATAGGAAAATTCCAGGTCTGGCAGCAAAACACAGAGAATCATAAACATTTGTTTGCTATATTAATGAGTAAATAAACTGAGAAACCATTAGAAGCAAAGAGTTACAGAACCCTTTTCTCTCCAAACACAGAGCACTCCATCTCCTTCTCCTCACATCACTTTTCTCCCTATTATTCACACTGAAGTTCAAATTGTGAAGTGATGTTTCAAACACATTCAAGTGTTAAGAATCAGTTTCTAAGTTGCAAACTAGGCCTGAGAAATAGGGTGCTAAATCTAAAAACATGCAACTGCTGAGTGCTGTATAGAAAACCTGAACACAGGGTTGGGTCTTCCTTTACACTGACAATTGCCCAGTCTAAGGCCAGTTAAGGTTTCATGATGTAATTCCAGCTATTGCACTCTGAGCACACAAAAAATGACAATTAGGATAGAAATATTTAAAGCAGGAATTGTGAAAAATAAAAGAATTCAGCACTGCTGACAGGATTTTTGTGGGAAAAAAAAAAAAAGCAGTGATTTTTTTTTTTTTTTTGCCATTGAATCACGATGGAGTTATTCTCACATGACTACTGAAGGGAAAATACAAAGTTAAAGAGCCCAAAAAAAGGGAAAGATTAAATAACAAAAGGTATCCAACACAAGACCACCAAAATTCTAGACAGCAACAAAACCTTGGGAGAATAGTGTCACTAAGACAAAAATGGAAGGAGGAAAAAGTAAGGAAGAAATTGTTTATCAGTGATTTATTACAGACTTTAACTCATCAACACTTCTGTAGTGCCATGCAGAAATCAAGAACACCTCCTCAGGCTGTTCCTGTTACTTTTACCAGTTTCATTCCTGGATTTCTACAATGCCTCTAAAACACTCCCTTCTCTCCATGATTTACACTTCACAGAGGCAAAACTCCTGCTATTTCTAGAGAAACCCTTCACACAGGTAACTGTGACCTTCCCTGCCAAGATTTCATGCAGAAGTTCTATTTCATAGAGCTCCCTGTCACCAAAACTACTGCACCTGCCAAACCAGAATTACAGACAAGGTCACAGAAGAAGCCTGCAGAGAAAGATAAAGAGGAAGCAAGAGTAATTTATAAATTTAACAAATATATTTGTACTCGGTGACCTTAAAAGTCTTTTCCGACCTAAATAATTGCGCAGTTCCAAACAGGTGCCTCTGGCACAGGTAACATCACACACCCAGGTGTGGCGTACCTGACTAATAAACGCTCTAACCAGCCGGTATAAAACACTCTGAGGTTTCTACGCCTGTCAATTCAAATTAATTGCATTTATTTATTAATAGTGTTAATTGCCGAGCAGTTTCCACACTGAAGCCACCGCTGGAGAGCCGCACTTGGGCCCACGGGATATTCCGACCACCACATCCACACCTCGAGGGTGCCGCGGGAAGCTTTCGCTGGCTGCGAGCAGCGTGTCCCAGGCAGAGCCGCTGCCGCGGCCGTGCCCGACCCACCCGCAGCTCCTGCTCCGCGGGCGGGGACGGAAGGAGGGGTGGCCGGAGGGACGGGGGGATGGTTGGAGGGAAAAGTCCCCGCCGCTGGCGCCTCCTCGCTGCCCTCGAGGGTCCCCAGAGGCGGCAGAACCCCCGCGCCACTCACCCAGAGGATGAGGCTGTCGCAGAGCAGCGGGTCCGCCGGCTTCGCCTCCATGGCGGCGGCGGCTGCCGCGTCCCCCCCGCCCTCAGGCCGCCCCCGCTCCGGCGGCTCCGGCCGCCGCTCCGCTCCGCCCGCGCGTCCCCGCAGGGGCGGGGTCGCCGCCAGCGCCGACCATTCAGCGCCCGCCCCTGCCCTCAGAGGCCTGGAGTGACAGCATGCCTGACCAATCACAGCGGAGAAGGGGTGCGCTCGCGCCAATCACGGTGAGACCCGTTGGAGGCGGGGGTTCCCCTCACGGCCGCGCCGCCTCCGTGAGGGGGCGAGTCGGGCTCGTGTCACCCGCCCCGGGCTGCCTCACCCGCCCCGGGCTGACGCGTGGGCTAAACGCAATCGTGTCACCCGGCCGGAGTGACCTCCTGGGCCGAGAGCGGCCCCGCGTTCCCCCCGCACGGCCCGGGAGGCGCCGCTCCGGCCCAACATGGCGGGTGTCGCCGCTTCATAGCCCGCCCCGGCTGTCAGCGCTGCCGCGCGCACGGACGGGCCGGGGAGGTCGCGGGTGAAGAGCTGCTGGCGTGGTGCAGCATTACCTGTGCTTAAGGTGTACGTAGGACAGTGTACCTGTACCTGCCACAAACATTGCTTTCAGAGCAGGGTAAAGAATTGCTTATAAAATAGTTACATTAAAAAAAAAAAGGTTAAATGAGGCGAAAATACCAATTCAGTTATCTGGGGATGTGAAGGTTTTAGAGCACTCTAAGCACGGACGTGAGGAGCTTTAACGCTTCTAGAGGTGGGAAATGTGCCCCCTTCCAAAAGATGGATTGAGAAGGGTTGAGGCAGTTCTACCTACTCTTCATTCATATTGTCATTTCTTCTTTTCAGGCTCACAGTTGTTCCTGCCCAAAGCCCAGCACCCTCCAGTTCCCTGACCTGCCAGCGAGGTGTGAGCTGTTCCTCCAGAGCAGCTCCTTCCTGCCCTGGCTCGCAGCCAAGGCTCTGCATCCAGCCCTCACAGCACATCAAACCCCACCACACGCCTGCTTTTCATCTTGCTTATTTCACTACACGATAGCTAAAATGTACGAGTACTTTTTTTTGTTTGATCTTTGTTTTGTTCCAGAAAATACTGTATTTGTTTCATAGGAAGAGGTTAGCCTTATTTGATCAGAACTTACGGATGTCTGAGCCAGGATCCTGTCTGCTATAGCACTCTGCCTCAGGCACTCCAGGGAAAAGTCTCAGCACCTTACACTAAGGAGATGTATTTATTCTGTCTCTTTCCTGTTTCACCAGAAGAATTTACTTAAATTTTCTCTCCACCAGCCTCTTTTACTAATTTGAGCCATTATTTTTTTTCTTAGCTGATTCAATTTTATGACCATTTCCATATTGCCTGTTACAGAAGCATACAGGATGGCATTAAACACATCAGTGTTTAGGTCAGCCTAAGAGTGGACTAAACAACTTGAATAATAACTGCTACAGGCAGCATCTGCTGGTTTTTGGCTGTTCTTCAAGATACACACTTTAATTTTCTGTTACTGATTCTACTTTGCCTCACAGAGGTTAAAATTGTAGTGATGGTATTTACATAACTATTTCCCCTTCCTAGTGTTCTCCAGAACTGATAAAGATTCAGAGTGGACTTGGATTTCTGGAATCCCTATTACTGTTTCCTTCACCAAAGGTTCTTAAAGAGATTTGGTTGCCATGGAAGATTAACATAAATCCTTATTAAAAATAGAATAAGGAATAAAAGGTTTTTACAGTAAAATCCCCCAGAGTTCTGTGCTAGGATTTGTACTGTTTAGCATGCTCATTTTAGTTTTTTAATATTTTTGCTGTTTTTAAATTTCTACTGGGTTTTGATTATTTTACCTCTCTTTACTTTGTAGTTTCCAGAATTTTATGTCTTTTCCTGAGGGTCAATCCTCACTCAGCATCCATAAATGATTATTCCTGAGGGATGGCAGTGCTGGAAGGGTGATCCACACTGGGCAGGGCAAGGAGTGAGGCTGAGATCCGTGTACAGACAAGGCAGGCTGTGCAGGTCGGGTAATCTGGGATTATGTCAGCAGAGATCTGCTCACCCCTGTGCTCCCAGCTGCTGCATCCAGGTCAGACGGGCTCCAGGTGGCTGAGTGCTCACCCAGACACAGCAGTGTCAGCACTGCCAGGGCTTGGCTGTGCCTACACAGAAATAAAATCAGCTCCACACAGAAATCTGCCCAGTTTTTACATCTTTTGAGTCACAGCTAAGCAGGGGCACATCAGAAGCTCCCCAGCCCTGGGCAGCTGAGCCTGGAGCTCAGCCGTGGGGCAGAAGGGGAACAAAGGGATCTCTGTGCTTTATGTGGAGTAAGGTGGGTTGGGTTTATTTTGTAAGCCTGGTTGGAGATTTCTTCACGAGCTGCAGTTTATATGAATGTCTGTCAGTACATTCTGGGTTTGTGCCAATCAAGGATTATGACCTATATTAACATCCCAGAAACAGGGGAGGCCAGCCAGGCCTGCAGCTCAATCTCCTGCTGTCTGATATCCACCCTTACTGCATTTTAAAGTCAGGCTAAATTATTTCTCTCCATAGGAACTTACATAAAATGGGTTCACTCCTCTTGACAGTGCATCCCTTGCCATCTTGACAAAGCACCTCACAATCTCTTAGTGAGGGCTGTCTTAACTTTCTTAACAGAACAGAAGAATGGCATTTGCTACAATAACTTAACTGCTATTCATAAAAATAAAATCCAGTTCCTAGGGTGTTTTTTTATTATTTTCAATGGGACATATCATTATATCCAGGAATATGAACAATACTCAGTTCAGACACAACTTGGTAGTTGGCTGACAAAAGCCCCATATCCAGACACTTGAATTTTCCCATACTTTGTATGGCACATATGCATCTCACTGGTAGTTTAAAAATACTGTTGGAAAATCCTAATGACAGTACTGCATCTAAAAGGGATTTTCCGAGCACCTGGGAACAAAGATATCAGAATGTAAAAACACTGAACACTGACCCTTGGTGGTTAGTCATGTACTTGCACATTTCTTGCCTGTAGAAAACAAGATAAAAAAATCTACCTCCACTTTCCAAATTTAGTAGCTCAGTTGATTTGATTTCTGGAAGTCTGCACTTCCTGAGCATCTTGCAAAAGCTTTAGGAGCATCTAGTAATCCCCATGGTGTTCTGTAGTACTGAGGCACATCTGAAGTTTTAGATGCAGAAACCAGAATCAAACGAATTCCCAATATGTGTGCAATGAATTATTGCACAATACAAACTGCTCTGATACCTGCTGGGCCACACATCCTTTCACACCCTGTCACAATCCCTGGCACCTTCCTGCCACTTTTGAATCCAACTGTGTGTTGCAAGTTATTCTGCATTCATGAAGAAAGCAGTGACTACCTGTTTATTCTCCAAATGTGTCCAATTTAGAAGTTATTAAATGGAGTTTATTCAGCACAAGTGAACATCTAAAAATCATAAAATAGGAATTTAAAAGCCACTGCTCTGGACCGGAGTTGTTTGTGCCTTTCTGGTCTCTACAGGTTTTGTTTCCCCTTTGCTTTTCCCTACAGATGCTCAGTGGTGCTTTCCAGGTCAGTCATGCCCTGAGGGAAAAGGGAGCAATGTCATGATGATGTATGTAAAATTTTTCACTCTGTTACTGAAGTAGCTGTTTTGTGAAATACTCTGAAATATTTTCCCTGGCTGCTATAGGAGATGAAAGTCATTAAAATCTATTTATTATCAAAATAGTAGGAATTCTGGGTAGTTTGTATGTTCTGAAAATCAATACCTTGTCTGATAGAATCTTCATTAAAGGAGTCTCATATTCAGCCTTTTCTGAAAGGTGGCAATATTTTCACATGGAATAAGCATCTTTCAAGTATTTTCACATTAGATGGAAATACTTTCATCACTTGAGGCCCTTCTTGGAAGTCATTCAACTATGAGAACATTTGCTTTAAATAAAAGAGTGTTTAAGCCAGTGGGATTCCTGAGATTCCTGAGCCATTTATGCTCTTCTTTACACTTTTCTTAGCACATCTTAATTCAGTGAACATTTCCTTATCCCCAGAGATTTAATGCTGGTAAGAAACAGTCATCTCATTAAAACTCTCAAGGCTTGGGTGGCATTTCTAGTCTTTTATAATTAATTTTGTTTTGACTGGAGTAATTTCTGGACTCCTTGGTTGCAGACTCCCAGATAGAATTATCTTAGCCCATGTGGTAGTGTGTGTATATACAGAGTACAAATGCATGCACACCTTTGACACAGAATAATAATATTGTTTACTATGGGAGCTTCAGAAAATAATAACTACATTTCCAAATAATTGTTAAGGTTTATCATATGCCAGTGAGGAAGGTATTGATAAACTGAAACAGAAAATATGGAACCAAAATCTGTGATATCACATTAAATTCCATAAAAAGCTATACCAGAGACAAAGCAGGTCTGAGGTAGCAAACTACCGACCTACATTTATGAAAGAGACTGCGACCAGATCTTGTAATTGCACCTTTAGGCATCATCCAGCAAGACAGAAACAGTAACACCCTTAAGGAATTATCTGCCTCAACTATTTCAGGGAAAAATCTCAGAATTGGCAACTTTTAAGAACAGTGACTCGAACAGAATAAAATATTTACACCTCTACAGCATCATTTCTGCTCAGCAAAATCCCAGTTTGGCACTGCACCCTTCCCTCCCCTATTCTTGCTGCCTCAGTTGTTTTCCTAACATTTGTTCATCTCTCATCTATGCTTTTTTATTTCTGCCTTTTCATTTACTTTCTCACTGATATCTGCACTTCTATTTTAGTACCCTTATCTTTTTTTAGTGAACAAGGTCACAAGTGAGAGTGGGCTTTGGCAATTCCAACGTTACCCGGCTGACATTAATTGACATCATGGAACTGTTGGCAGTGTCATGGAAGCAGCCCCTCTGCAAATGCACATGTATTAAATGTCTCAGATCCAATTTCAGTTTGTGCCCAGGACAAAAAATGCAGCACTGGGATATGAACTATGTCAGAGACCTGCTGGTCACGAACACAGTGACCCTTTGAGATCCTATTCCCACAGGTGTGCTGAAAAAGTGACTCCTAAGGCACCAGTTTGGCACATGGGTTTGTGTCCCAGTTTTGTGCCATACAGATTCTGATTCTGAGACTATCCTCACACTTAATACTGTGCACCAAATACCTCCAGTACTCACCAGAGTCAGGGATTAATCCAGAGGTAAGATCAGGAACGTGTTTTTTTCAAGATCAGGGAAATCACAAACTCAATTTCCAAGAAGTAACCCCTTTGATTCTGTGCCAAGGTACTAGTATGTATTGCTAGGGAAATGAATTCTGGTAATATCTTTAATCTCTCTAAAAAAAATAATTTTCAGAACCCTATTTCCATTATACCAATTATATACCATTATCTTATTATTCAGAAACATTATTACCAGCACAGAAGATTTACCAAATAAAATGTTAGTAACTTGATCACTATTTTTAAATGGAAAATTAACAGCTAAGTTATTAAAGAATATTCCTTTTTCAACACCAGAAAGTTAGTGTGAAAAACACTAAAAGACACACTTTTAAATGGAGTATTGAAAAAGTTTTCTTTAGTGGAAGAAGAGTCTGTGTTCAAAAACAGAAACACTGGTTGAAATTTCACAGCCACCACTTGCTATTGAGTAACACAACAGTGTCTCAAACCCAACCATAGGTGACAGAGCTACAGGTGTGTGAAGTGTGAGTTGTCCTGATACTGCAACATTTATGTATTAAATAAACAAGTTATTTTGTACCTACCTGTCAAAACTGAGTTCAGATTTCCCATAATTTCTATATCAATGCCATTTTTCTTGGTTTTATTTGAAAATAGATTTCAGTTTGCCTCAGAATTTTGAACACCTTTTCTTTCATGTTCAAAGGTTCTCTTGCTATGGCATATTCCAAAGAGGGAAAGCCAACTCCCACAGGAGTTGAGCGTCTCTTGGACAGACTGCCAGCGAGGTTGCAATTATATTTTTGGTTACTGCACTTTGCACTTGGATCATTTTTTAAGATAAAGGCTAATCTTGTCTGTCCCTTCTGTTTGCATTTAGAGATTTCTCCCTTGCTTTTCTGCTGCTCTCCTGCAGCTGCTCTGTTTTGCTCAGGCACAGGAACCAGGGGCACACTGGTTCTGAGCTGAGCTCGGTGAAGCCTCCTACATATCCAGCAACCCCCACTCTCACATTCCAGGATGGAATTCAGTCACAGATGGGACTCACTGGGGGTGTGTCATGCAAAGCCCATCTCAGTCAAAACCCCCTCAGTTTGTGTCAAAGGCCATCATGCAGGCCCTGCTCCAGAACAGTGCCAGAAGCGTTTCACACTTTCACAGCTCTCAGCCCCATCTTTGTACCTCACAGGCTCCATTTTTGGTTAGGTAGGCTTTTGTGGAGTACATCAAGAGACTGGATGTGTAAAACTGGGAATTAATAATGCAGCAATGCCAGTGGTTGGCATGTCCAGACCTGTTGGCTTTGATGGGACTATTCAACTGTGCAAACTAAAATAGGCACGGCAGTGTTTGCCAGCTCAAACTTCAGAGCCAAAACAAGGAGCTCATTAAGAGCAAACACTGGTCCTGGCACTGCAGTTGTGCTTTACAGACCCAACGAAAGATCAAGCACCAAAAACCCCAACCTACAATTTAGACAAAATGGATACAGGATTCCAACTTTCAGGCGTGTAGTGAGACCAAAATGTCAGCAAGGCAACAGCAATGGCTGGCCTGGGGCAATCATGGATTGACTGATTTAATGTACATTCACAGAAGTTTGGATTTTTCTGTTGTCATTATCTTCCTCTAAATATTCTGGAGCTATGTGAAAGGAACCTTGCTGTTATTTAACAGCCTTTCTCTGAGTCAAATTCAGTCATATTCAGTGAGTTAGGCCAAATAAAATCTCAGTTTCCCCATTGAAGCCTGTGTACTGATGGAAGTGAGAGAAGATTCCCTACTGTCCTGCATCCAACTGTACCTGGGGACAGAGGAAGTGCTTTCAACAGCACAAGTGAGCAGTAATAGGCTTAGAGTGCAATAAAAAATGAACCCAAAATCCTTTTCTTCAAACAGTGCAGAGTTAAGTCTGCAGATTGCAAGACAAGTGTGTCTGTGGTAAGACCTGAGTGACTGCAGTAGACCCACATCACACAGCCCCTGGCAAGCAGAAGGAACTCTTCTGGGCTCTTTCTACCTTTAAAATAGTATCTTTTGCTATTTAATTTAATAGTATCTTTTGCTATTATTTAATTTGATTATTTAATTATTTTACACCTCTGTTAGTACTAAGACAATGCTTGAGTGGCCTAGCTAAAACAGACTCACCTAAGTGTTCAAACCATTTTCCAGAGTATCAACAATCCTGTCTAAAAACTACAGGACTTACATCTCTGCTAGCAGCCTTTATGAACTTAACACATCAAGGAGAGAACCTGGGAAAAGGTTGGAGAGAAAGAGTTATGCTTGGAGATCTCGGGAGTCCACTGGGTTGAAGCACTGAATGTCCTGGAGAGGATGTCACTGCCTATACCACATTCTCTGGACAACCAAACTGCTCCAGCTTCTGCATCTGCCAGTCTGGCACCTTTAATAAGTAATTAAATCACACTGTGGACGTGAATATATTCTTGGATAAATAATAAATGACAGCTCTCACACTGGCACGCGAGCACACAGGCATACCCAGGGCAGGAAATCACACACAGCATTTCATTTCTTGCTAATTTATCTGTAACAAAGTGAGGAAGATGCCCTGGGGACTGGTGACTAACAAGGAGCATTGTTTATGCTACAAATCCCATCCGGTTATTGGGCTTTGAAAAGTGCTTTGTTTAGCTTATCAGTGCTTTAGCAGGAATGCCAGGGGCAGTATTTCTTTTCTAAGTGTATTTCTATTCCAATATTACTGACATATAAGAGGTTATGTGTTACCTGAGGGCTGAATATTTGGCTTGTGCTTCAGTGCCTTGTTAAATCAGGATCAGGATGGTGAACACTGCACAAAACCAAGCCCTGAACACATTTCCTTATCAATTTTACAGCATTAAATTGAAGAATACCTTTACATAAATCAAACCTTTCTCAAGGACCACAGAACAGGACAAAGAATAAATACCCTATAGCATGTAAATGCCCATCCTTAAAAATTACCTTGACATGTTAGACCTTCTGCTTAAATTCTGCACTTCACTTAGGATGTGGACAAATTTGTATTACACAACCTCAGTCTGCTGTTATGCAATTCCAAAGTATCACAAGTATCTGGCAAGTTTTAGGGATGTTTCACAACAGCACTGATAAGCTGCTACTCTGTCAGGTGATCAAAATATCTACAGTGTGCCCTTGATTCAAGTTAATATTTAAAAATAGGAATGCAAGTTTTTTATTGGGCTCAGGTATCTTTTCAATGATGTTAAATGTCTTTTAGGAGAGAAGATTTAGGAAGGGAGGGTGTGGTACTCACATGCCCTCTGAACAGAGAGAAGCTGAGACAAGCAGAGAAGGAAAACACAATTCTTATCTTGCTTGCTGTGCCTGTGTTGTGCTAAAGTAGAATGCAATATGGAGATTGTTTACCCAAAGTGAGGAGGTTTTGTTCCCTTGGCCTATCAGGGCCAAGAAGTGTGTGTGTGTGTGGGACTGTCACGGGACAGTCATGAGAGAATCAGAGATGAGTGCAGTTCTGTGCAGTTGTGAGCAAGAGTTGAGTGCATGGCAGATTCAGTTTAGATGAAATGTACATAGTATAGTATAATAAAGTAATTCATTAGCCTTCTGATGGTGGAGTCACATGCATCATTCTCTCTCCCCTTCATCGGAGTCGTCTTTGATTTACAATAGGAGAGCATTAATTTCAGATGGAAAAAAACTACAATTCATTTCATAATTTATAAAACCTGAGAGTCCCTTGCCAACTAAATTAATAATAGGCAAATAAAGGAAACTAAATTGGGCAATTAAATTATTAATTGGCAAATAAGGCAAAATTGGCCGTGCAGAATGATTCCACACCAACAGTGTCACTGACTCAGCTCCTCTCAAACATTTTTGCTAAGAAGAATGGCAAACTCAACCTCATGTAGGTCTCCTGGACCACTGTAAGAAGTGTTCATTAGACTGATTTGGAATAAATAATTGAAGTATTTATGTAGATGTTTTATCATTAGATTACTTTTAGAAAATCCACATGAATCAATTCTTCCTTCTAAAATGTCCTGGTTTTAATTTGCTTATGGTTACTTTAGATCTGGATTGCCAAATCATGAGCTGTCCAGTGTAGTCTCCCTTGTCATCTGAACTGGCCTTGTAACTGAGACTGGGAGCAGCTGCTCCCCTGCTAGAGCAAAATGCCACTGTCACCCCTCCCTGACAACTTCAAACCTCAAAGCAGGGGCTGCTTTACTGAACAATGCCACGTGCTCATGGAAAAACCAATAAATGTTTGTGAGCACTTGACCTGCTGAGGGTTTTTAAACTTTAATACCTTTCCTCAAAGATGCTGATGAGAACAGACTCACCACTGATGCTTTAGAGCTAAATTTCCTTGTGGTAAAACTGGAAGATGTTTGAGCTGAGCTGTGTCACAGAGATAAAGGTTTATACCCAGGAGCTTCTGGCTTCATAGCCAACAAACAGATCAGTGTTTCACGCCTTCCTTTTGTGGGCAAGAATTAAAAATGTATCAAATCTGGTGGCTGGATTTTAGTACAATGGGTTTGGTTTTGCAGAGTTCTACTAAAATTATTTTCTGAAATGCACAGCTTTCATTTTTAGCCAAAAGATATGTCCAGATCTGAAAAGCTCCTTTTTCTCAAAAATCTGACTGTCACAGTTTGAAAGCCTGGCTCCTGGTGAGGTACCTACATGAAGAATTCCTTTGCAAATCTGACCTGTGGAAATGTGACCTCAGTGAACACCTGTGCTGTGCAGTGAGAAAGAAATAGAAACATAAGGATCTGATTCCTGAAAAACTTTAAGGCTTTCTCTGAATCTTTGAATTCTAAGTCTGTTTTTCAGAATAATTTGCTTCTGAATTTGGAGTTTGGTCTTGATTGGGCTTTTTTTTCTTTCATTTCCTCAAAATGAATTAAATTGACTTCTACTGGACTAAACATTTTATCATTCAGTTCTGGCTGAGGATTCCCAACAATATATGGGTTAGAACCACCAAAGACCAAATATAACCAAATATAACCACCCAGATCCAAATATAAGACTGTGCAATAGTCATTCCTAAGGGCACTTGCAACGTTTCCAGCCTAAAATGTTAAGAGCAATGACAATTTTAATAGTGCTCTTTGAAATAACACACAGAATTACTGCATGAGAGGAAGCTCCCTAAAAATTTGTCATTTTTGGCAAAATTACACTAAATATTTTATTTGGTTAGGACGTTTTAGTGCCATCAAAACCTCAAAGCCTCATGACAAAAACACTGACTGCCATAATCAATCTCTAATTCAATCACAGTTCAAATGTTCAAAGGCCAGCTCAGGATTTTGGAAGGGGTAAATTAGTTCTGGCAGCCTTACAGCGGTCTCAGATAGCATCTGTCTTCTCCTTCTATCAGATCCAGCTGGGCGGGCCCCTCATAACCATTGATGCTGGTTAGAGCCAACTCCAGCATCATTGGGAGTGCTTGGACTCAATAAATCAGAAATTTGATTATGTGCAGATAATCTATTAAAAATAAATTACAGACCTGGTGTGTTTTTCCCAGCTGATCGACTCAGGACCAGACTAAACCACTGATGTCTTAGCTGAAGGTGACCCCAAGTCCCTTTTTCCTCCCAAATGCTCTGTTAATGCAAATGCAATTGGAGGAAAGAATGTCCACACCAGGTGAAACCAGACCCACCTTGCCTTGGGGCCTGCTGGACTCAGGAATTCCTAGCATCCATAAGAATGTCCATGGCTGTACTGTGTATGTAAGGAACTGCCTGGCTTTGCGCCCTCTGGATCTGCCACCCCTGGTCATCCTGCAAGAGCTGATGGAGTTTCCCACCTTGCTTCACTCAATCAGTGAGACATCACAAGGAAATTAAAAATGTGGTGTCACAATCCTGGATTTGAATGATGATTGAATGATTTTTATTCTTCCTACACACATGTGTTATTCACACAGTGCAGGACCACTGCCTGGATCTTTGCTGTGATTCCTAGTCCTAATCAAATGCTTTGGGAACAGAGTTTGAGCTTTTGCAGGGTCTCAACAGGCCCTTGCACTCAAGCTGATGAGTTTCCAGCCCCTCTGCCTGGTGCTTGAGCTCAGCAGCCAGAACTGGTATCATCAGCAACACTAAATATTCCATTTTCCTGTTTTCTGAGCAGCACAAACTCTCTTTCTGCAGACTTGCTCATGAGTCATCTGGAAATAAACCATAATCCCTTGTCCCCCAGGAGTCATATATAAGTTAATTACTGTACAAGACAAGCTAATACAAAATACACAAGAGATTCCAACTTGTTGAGGTTGCAAAGGGCAAGGGAGCCTTTCAGAATTTCCATTGGTTACAGTCTGGGAATGCTGGGCTTCCCTTGACTCCGTATCTATCACATAACCAAAACCACATTTTGTTCTCTTTGTTGTAGGAGACAAAGCTAAAGAAATGTGGGTGTTATTCATGTGCACAAATAGACACCTAATGGGCTTGTGTGTGTGCACTGTTTGTAACACCACTGCTCTGGGCTGCAGCTGACAGAAACCATCACTGCTTGTCCAGCTGAGAGGATGTTCTGGATCTGCAAATGCCCCCCAGCCCTGCACAGGAAGTCAGAATGGAATGGGATGTGCTAGATGAATTTTAGGTGCCACTGTGTGAAATAAAGCCTGCTTGCCTGGAGTGTGGTGTCCTGGACTTGGATCTGACCATTGCTGTGGTGTCCTGTACCTACCCAGCCATCATTTGCTGGGCTATTGTGTGGTTCTTATCTCTCGAGGAGAGAATCTTATCAGTGCAGGGAAAGGAAAATCTGAAAACAATGAAAAGCCCTTTGGCATCTGACATTTTTCTGTTGAGGATGGAAACAAATACATTTGTAACCTCACAGTAAAGGAGCAAGATTTTTTTCAGTAGTTATAGAAATACTATTTTTAAGGCTGGAAAAGCCCTTGAAAATCATTGAATCAAAGTTATGGTACATTAGTTTAAAACCTCCAGTTGTTCTTATTTACAGATCCTCATAACAGGAGGAAAGAATGGTATGAACGGTGCTGATTTAAAATTACTCATTTAGTGAATTCAAAGTTTTAGACCTGGCTCTGGCAAGAGACCTTGTTTCCTGAACACTCACCTGGATTCTTTTTGCCATTCAGCTTATGGTACAGAGAGAATCCCATTCTGGCATTCCAGGAAGGCAGAGAACACACCAGACTTTATTTCAGTACATTTAAGTGACAGACACAACTGCAGAGGAGGAGGGAAACAGTGACAATTAGTTCTGTGTGATATCTACACTGAGTTTCTGTGACTCTCTGCTAATCATAGTAAATTATTATTAATGAACTGAATATGTCAATCAAATTACTAATTTTGTGAAGACTCTGCACTACATCTCTCCCAGGAACCACAGCAACTCCAGCTGCCCCACCTGCTTCCAGTGAGCCCCTCTCCCAGCAGAAACCAGCTGTGGGCATTTATTCTGTGGGAAGTGTTCTGGACTGACAATGCAGGCACTACTTACACAGGCTACTAAACAAGGCATTCTTCTGGCAGCAATCTCAAGGCCTGTGTAAGAACCAGGACCAAGCCCTTCTCCCTGGAATTAATGTAGGTTCCCTCACTAGAAGCAGGAGAAATCCCATTTTTATATTCCCTGAAAAATCAGTAATTGTATTTTTATTTGCTCATTGCTTTCACATCTACAAGGTGCTGCTTTTGAAATGCCCATGAAGTCTTAGGCTGCCAAAAAGTAACAGATGATCTCAGAGGATACTGTTAAATTACAATACAAACTTGTGGAATGGGTAAAATGCACCAGAAAATCACACTATTTGTATTCGACCATGCAAAAAAACCCCAACCTATTACAAAAATCAACAGTCCAATAATCACGTCTGTAAGTGTGAAAGCTCGAGATGTAACAAACATGAAGTCTCATCTTCAAGCATGAACTCACTTCTGAGAACACAACTTGTCTTTTTAATCAGCAGCATAAAAATCCAGCTGTCCCATAAAATTAATTTCTCTGGGTAAAAATCAGGAGTAGGACACAGCAGGCTTAGGTCTCATTCTGTCTGACATTCCTGTTTCCCATGTGAAACATTTGCCCAAAAGAAAACAGTGATCTAGGCATAATTACATTGGTTTGCAGTCCTGTAAAAAAAAAAAGTAGTGGAAGTTCCATTTTAAACAATTCAGTAAGTTGGTTTCTAGTCATGCATAAAGGTTTTTTTAATCTGTTTACTGTTTTTAAGTAAATCTGTGTGGTCTTGCAGAGGAAAATTGTTCAAAGACACCTCATCCCAACGTAGCTAACTAACTGTTTATTCCAGCCCAGGATCTGTTTAACAGGAAAGGGACAGAACAGATTTAGAGGGTCCTTCTGTCAAGGCAGCCCCTGGTGTGGGCTCCTGTCCTCCCCCAGAGGAGGTATCCCATCTCCAGTCACTGGATAATCTGTGTAAAACCCTAATTCTCCAGACAAACGTGTCTGCTAAATGCCTTCTTTGAGGCTCTGAGCCATATGGTTGGGATTACAGCATTTAAATAGTTTTTCCAAGTGAATACAAAGATGAAGCACAGAATAGTGAAGTATGTCCATAATTGCATTTATAAAGGGACTTCAGGATTTTTAAGGCCCATGTTCTGCACCACTGGAGCCAGTGTGAGCTTGGCACCTTGAAGCAAGTGCAAGTTATATTTACAAGCCATTCACACTTTTTTCACCACGCTATGAAAAGATCTAAGTACAAAGGAGAACAAGGGGCTGTGTTGTTAATGCTGGTGCAATAAAAGCACATTTTTATCTTTAGGATAAAGATACCAGAGCACAGCCCCATTTCACCACTGCCACTGTGCCCATCCTCTGGGATCACAACAAATCAGTGGATCCCCAACAGCCAGGGACACCTCTGGGAGACACCATGTAATACTTCCGGTTATTTCTTGTTTTTCTAACACTGTTTTATAACATACAGGAAAAGGAGGCTTTGAACAGAACCCATCCAGGGCAAACAGCAACCACATGGCCTCAAAACCTGGTTCAAATAATGCCTCAGTAGTTATAGTTTCAAGTACAAAGATAGACATAACAACAAAGAGCATCAACTTCCCTCTTTCCCTGGCCTGGTTAATTTTCCCTTTTCCATCTGTGAGTATGACCTAATGATACAGACTTTATTTGTATTTAATTTTGAGATCTGTAGAGGAGAAGTACCATATACAAGCTTGGTCTGTGTTGTTTTTCTTAGCTGTACATACTTGGCCAGGCTTTCCTTCCCTCCACACCATTATTTACACTCCGGAGCACTGACTCCAGTGCGATGCATTATCCATGTTATGGCTGTTTATAGAGTAGAAGTGGTCTCTGTAACATGTCTGTTTTTCATGTCTTAAACCAATAAAACTTTTACATTGGGCTTATCAAAACCATTCTGTGTAGATCTAAGTCTGTTGTGACTGAAATCAGTAATAAAACTTCTCTTGATGCCCCATGGAACAGAGCTAAGGCAACACTGAGCTCTCTTAATAAATTCCGCTCCGGTAAAAGTTTTATTTAAAAAATGTGGTTAACCCAAAGCTTTTAAAGAAGATTAATGTGGACTTATAAAAAATGTCTGATTTTATTATTAGTAGTAATTCATACAGTTTGTCCTGAAGTTTTCCTTTTCAGCTTCAGTTTGAACCATATGTTCAGGAAGTTCAACTGAAAAGCGATCCTTCAGCAATATTATTTTTTTCTAATTAACAATAACCACAGAGGTATTTTAGAGAAACCTACAGAGTCCCTCAGAAGGTTGTGGAGTGGGATAGATTAAAACAGGATTTTGTCAATTTTATGAAAAATTCACTGAAGCACAAACGGGTCAACTTCAGAGGAGTCCTTCCTTTCCTGTTCTACCAAACAAAGGATTCTGAGTGCAGCAAATCTTAGGTTCCATGGGATTCTTTTGTGAAAGGCCTTGAAGGACTCTGGGATCCATCATTGCCCCATTGGCCTCGCTGGGACTGAGCACAGGCACAGCAGTACAGCCGTGGGGATCCCCAGACTTTGATCCACCACCTCAAGGGGTCAAAGCCAGTCAGAGGTGATGGGTATCAAACACAAAGCTCACGGAGAAGCTGGAAGCTGAGTGCAGGACTGGGTTCATACAGACTGGATGATGATTTAGGAATAAACACAGCTGTGGGCTCAGCCAAACACTCTGTGTGAGCAAACAAAACACAAGAGGCACAAAGAAAAATCCCGCACTCAAATGAAAATGAGTAAAAAGCACAAGTCAGAGCGAGGTTCATAAAAATACCTTTGGGCCAAATTTCACATTCCCAGTCCTTGTACACATCATGTAACTGATGGCATCAGGAACATTTTTTTTTCTGGATTTCAAACATGGTTTGTCTCAAATTCCCTTTCTCAGTGACAGCAGATGAGGTGATGCCGGGTGCAGAACCCCTGCGCTGAGGGCTCCTGGAGACTTCTTGTTACAGCACAGCTCACAAACTCCTCACTGGCTGTTTTTAAGAACAAAGATCATTGTTCAGCTCAACAGAACAATCCCATCAAAATGGCAGCACAATGTTGTGCTGCTGTTTTCACTGGGGTCCCTGTCAAGTTGCATCAGTTGAAATGCTGAGAGGTTTTATTTCCCTGACCTGTCACACTGCTCGCTGTGCCCCGGAGCTGCCTGTCAAGCTGTGCTGCTTCTGCTGAGATGCTGTTTGTGCTTTGCTGGGTTTGTTGGTGGTGCCAGCCAGTTTGTTGGTTGGTGACATTCAATTTTCCTGTTTTCTGACCAGCAGCAACTCACTGCTGTCACTGCATGTGCAGCCTGATCTTACTGTCCTCACACTCTGCCCCCTGAAACCTCTCTATATTGTACATGGAAATCAGCAGCAGTCTGGGTAAAAAAGGATGTGGCAATTGGCTTTTCCAGAGGTAAAACCTGCTCCTTGGCTGTGCCTGCTGGTTTATCTGGGATAACTGGCCCTGGAAGTCACTCTGGACAACTCCACCTTGATGCAGCTGCAATGCTTCTGTCCACGGGCACCCCTAATCTTGAGGGCTTCAGCCATGACCCAGGGAACTTCCAGAGAAAGATCCACAGGCAAAGAAGCTGTGGAAAGGAAACCCTCCCCTAGCTGATCTGTAAACCTCTGCGCATACCAGTGTAGAAGAGCAAAGGCTCCATTTTTGCACAGTCACTTTGCAGAAGAAAACCATGTATTAAAAATAAAGAATCACATTCATTTTCACAGTCGGTTGTAGAAAGAGGATTTATTAATCCTGCCAATTTCCCTGTAAACATTAAATAATCTCCAATATGTTTAGCATATCTTCATTTTTTAATTTGGTAGGACCTGCCTGACCCCCTACTGGAGGCACAGTCCCTGGTTAGCAGCACTAACCTGCCCTTCCTGCAGACAAAGGTAATATTTACCTCTGTCTGCATTCTGACACATGCCAAACAACAAGCTTGAGCTCTTGGGATCAGATTTATTTATCCTCTAATTTTCCCACAGCATTTCAAAACCCACTTGGGCTTGAATGATCCTACAGCCATTTGCATTTATCATTTGACACATGTCAGATCAAACAACTCTGTGAAATATCAAACAGGCCTCCAGCATTTTTCTTTTGTGTAGTTTATTGAATCTCTGGGGTAACATTCCACAAAAAGCAGCATGGAAGTTCCTAATCTCACCAGGCCCCAGTCAGAGGTTGCTTGTTGTACTGGGAGGCTGGATACAGGGGAAAAAAGAAAAATGTTCTTTATTGTGGAACTGTGTTGCTTTTCACACCTCTTGTGAGAAGCAACACAATAAGCTAAGGAAACAACCTCGACCCCTAAGTGTTTATAAATCAGCATTTACTGAGTGAGTAGCACATAACAAATGGATTGAAAGAGACCCAGCAAGAAAAACCAGTCTGTACCATTGCGTGATTACCTTCTGACAGAGGTACTGGCAATACTATGGTGGAATGTTACCATCCTGATGTATCCAGAATCTTCTAGTGAAGGTGCTTCTGGAATTCTTACGTGGAGAAGTCCTGCAGTTGCCCTGGCAGGGAGGAGAACACAGTGTGCCATGAAAAGCCTGGTTAATTAAAAAGCAGACCTAGAGAGGGTCAGGCTGGACCTTTCAAATATCACTCAGATTTGAACCGCAGGATTTTAACTTGCCTCTAAAATTTCAAATCAGATTCCAGTAGAAAGCAGCTGGATTTTCCCCCAGGTATTGCCAAATCCAGACAGTTCACATTGGCTATGCCCTTTCTTAATGCTGGAATCCCAGTTCCCATAAGGATTCTGTGTCAAGCAGAATCCTTTCTTTTCCAAAGGCTGGAGCAGCAGGGATCCCTTTCAGAAGGTTCCTCTGGACATTGTACCATGACTGAACAGTGTAGGGGCATTTGGACAGCACAGAAAGGTTCTGCATTCAAGAGATTTTAACTTTCAAAGTGCTTAAGAGACACATGGAACTGAAATGCATCAGAATACAAAATAAGCAATCTCATGTGAACATTTGGTTTGCAGGTTACCTGTATGGCAGGCTGTCATTCCTGATTCTTGCACTGTGGGGCCTCTTCACCCAGGTGGGTCTCATGGAGTTTTTTCCTAAGGGTTGCTCTTTGCTTTCTTGGAACCATCATATTCTTGTCTTCTCCATGTGAACAAAGCCTGGGCCTCTCTGCAGGACTCCTGGAGCAGCTGATGACACGGTGGTTGCTTCCCTTCTTTTAATTTGCATGATAAAAATTTGTCAGCAAGTTGCACCTGAAGGGGTGAGGATGGCAGGGTCTGCAGCTCAGGGGCGTGACCGACCCCGGCTGGGGCCCTTGGCCAAAATTCCTCAAGCCATGACTGAGGCTTTTCTTGGATTGGGGCAGTGGGGTGGGTTTGCCACTGTGCTGTGGCCACAGGCTGAAGGACTCAGCAGTGCTTGGCATGGCCAAGGCACTCTGTGGAGCCCTCAGAGGGCAGTTTTACAAGAATGCCTCAAGCCACAATCCGAGTTTAACATTACAGTGCCCATCGACCTGCAGCTAAAGAGTGTTAGAGCTCTTGAGCTTTAACATTTTACTTCTTGGCTCCATTTGAATTAAATTTTAATTTGAAAACATGGCAAACTGAACAATATGCTAAGTCTTGTATAACACAAGGATGGGCAGGCAATCTCACTGCAAAATGCTGCAGCAGTGTTTGTGTTGTCACAGCTGATTTCGCAGCCACTGGGATACAGAGTTCTCACAGCTCTGGTTTTAAAATGGATCATATGAAAGTGGTAGGCACACTGGCTTGGAACAAAAACATAAAGTACAAGTATCACAAGGGGAAGAAGGCATTAAAGGCCATGCAGGAAGTGTGAACAGATCTCTGTAACTGTGTTGTGCAAGCCCACACAAGGCACAGAGAGTCCTTGAAGCCTGTGCATCTACATTTTACACCAAGGCAGTGTGATTGTTTGTTCCCTTTCCATACTCCTTACACCCCTCATGCTAAGTCTTGCTACCAGTTCAGCCAGAGAAATCGAGGCCAGTTTGAGGATAATGATATAAATAGCAGGAAGATTATGGAAACTTTGCTGAAGTTGTTTGTGTTGAGCTGCAAAGAGGTAAAAGTGCTGGTGCAGTGCCAGCCAACCCTGCACATCTGCCCCTGTATAACCTGTACCTTTGTTATTCATTTGGAGTCTGTGGACTTCATTTTTACACACTAATTGCATATTAAAATAGAGATATTAAGACTTATGGTTACAACACACTGGTCTACAATTGCTTTTTCCCACTCTGTCTTTTCAGCTGACAGATTTTATCGTTCCCCTGAGTTGGGAGCTCTGACACCCCACTATGTCAGAGTCATTTTCTTGCTTGTTTTATTCTTTTTGTTAAGAAGTTTCTTCATTTTATTCCCATCAACTTTCATTGTCTTTAATTATGTCCCTGAACTTGTAAAGCTGTTTCTCCTGACAATGGGTACTTTGGAAAGGGTAACAACTGCTTTTCCATGAACCACAAGGCAGGAAGTGCATTGTTTCTTTAAAAAAATCACCAGATGTTTTTTCAGGGCTGACTACTAACATTAAAAAAAAAAGCCAGAAACTATTATTTTCCAAATAACCCCAGCGTAATTTTGTTATTGTGTGACTCCTGTTTGCATTTAACTGGGAATTGCAGCCTAGGCCAATACTAAAAAAGGAATTTCTCTCAAGCTAAGTGTGTAAAGTCCATCTATGTGAATACTGATTCCATGGAGTCAAGTCCATCTGAGTGAATCATGTTATTCCTTGGGCTGTTCCTGCCAGTCCAAATACTGGCACTGGGGTACCTGCAACTGGCTATCTTGTGTTCTCTGACTGGAACAAATGAATATTCCTTGTCCCTGTATGCAGGGATTATTGACAGAAAATACCCAGTGCTTCACAGTAAAGTGACTGCATTTTATTTCTCATTAAAAATTAAAATGCATACTTTAAATGATAACAGGATATTTTTAACATGGACGGTACAGTAAGAAGAAATTACCCGCATCACACATGCCTGGAAATTTGCCTGCTGTTCCCAGCTCCCAAGCCTCTGGATCACAAGCTGTTCATGATGGAGCGATACTCTCTCTGGTGCTCCACAAGCTTCAAAAATACTTCGTATTTCTTGTCATAAAATCTGTGTAAGAAAGCTAATGTCAGCAAAGCCCGCAATTTGAAGATTTAAATTCCCTGCAATATATATGTTTACTTGCTTCTCTTAGCATTAAGGACACTTTGACTCTTTCCTAGGTACAGCTGCTCCCGGGGTCAGAGCCCTCGCTGTGCACTGCTAGGCCAGTTTCCACCCAAGCTGTGATTCCAGCTGCAATTCCACCTTTCATTTCCCAGCAGCCAGCTTGGCTTCTCCGACAGTTTTCCCCAGAGTTCTCTGTCTTGAGAGTGAGGAGACACCGGAGCTTCACAGAATTCATTCAGGTGGCAAAAATCCTCCAAAATCACTGAGTCCATCTGTACCCCCAGCACTGCCAAGGCTGCTCCGTGTCCCCAAGTGCCACATCCACAGGGCTTTTCAATCCCTCCAGGGATGGGGACTGCCCTGGGCAGCTGTACCAGGCCTGGACAACCCTTTCCATGAAGAAATTTTCCCAAAAATCCAATATAAACTTTCCTTGGCACAGCTTGAGGCCGTTTCCTCTTGTCCTGTCGCTTGTTATTTGAGAGCAGAGCCCGACCCGCCCCCCCCCCCCCCCCCCCCGGCTGTCCCCTACTGGCAGGAGCTGTGCAGAGCCACAAGGACCCCCGGAGCCTCCTTTTCTCCAGGCTGAGCCCCTTCCCAGCTCCCTCAGCCCCTCCTGGGCTCCAGCGCCTTCCCCTGGACACGCTCCGGCCCCTCAGAGCGGGTCCCGGGCTGTGGGCCCAGAGCCGGGCCCAGGCCCCGAGTCCCGCCCGTGTCCCCTCAGCCCGGACCCGCCGCCAGGGGGAGCCCGCGCGCCGCCGCCCGTGGAATCCGGAGCCCTTAAAAATGTAACGCAAACCACCCTTAAAATGCAATGGAATAGAAGATAATCCTTAAAAAGTAATAGAAATAATCCTTTAAAATATAATAGTACTAATACTTAAAGTATAATAGAAATAATCAAGCTTTAAAAATTAATAGAAATAATCCTTAGAAATACAGTATGAACAATTCTTAAAAATATAATTCTTCAAGTATCTGTATGCCAAGCACTACTGCAGTCGAGCAGGGCTGTAAAAAGACACCCCCCAACCTCATCTCCAGACCCCAACTTTATCTCCCTTGAACTCTCCCAGTGGAACACACCAGGGCCAGCGTTACCTTTTATGCTCGTGGTTGGGCTGCACAACTTTTCCAATTTTCCCCATTTTCGCCATGGCCTCCTAGGAAAAGACAAACACCAACTGGAAAAGCCTGTTTTGATTTAAAATACTTTTTGACAAGAACAAGATGTTTCAAAACCAATCGGAACATTAGTGATGTATTTTGTTTCGGCTGAACAGGCCAGATGGCAGCAAATATGTTCAATCCCATTATAAAGTAGTCAAGAGAACAAAGCTCTGCAGACCCTCAGTAACCAAAGTCTGTTCCTCTCTCTCACTGGGAGTCCCAGGCAGAACAGAGTTATCTTTTATTATTTACTCTAACCAAAGGAAATGTTAAACACTGCATCCCCGGAGGGGAGGGTTCTCAAATAAAATGATACTGTACTTGAGATCCTGCAATCATATTTTGAAAGTATCGGTTCCCTGCAGCAAAGGAGGACTCAGGGGTGCTCCACAAGCTAAAGGTAACCTGGGAAGGTCTGTTCTGCAGCTCACAGCTGCCCTCACATTCCAGCACAAAGGTGTAAGAGGAAAATTCTGATCCTGACCTGCTTTTGTCCAAAATAAAGTCAGAGCTCACAGAACCCCCTGCAGAAGGAGTCTCTGGGACTGTCATAGCCAAAAGGAAGAGGGATGAGTAATTTGGTAATTTGGTTCCTGTTCTGATCTCTGTGAGATTCTGATTTTCCATGGATTCTCCCAAGCGATCCCACTGGAATGAGAATCACCAAAGTTAAGTGGCCTGAGCTCTCAGGATACAGTGGAGGCAGCAGACACTCAGTGATTTCACATGGAGAATTAAAGCAACAGCTTTTAGATGGGAGAATGTTAAAAACATTAAAGGTCAGGACTCAAGAGTCAGTGTGTGACCAAATCAGGGTTCAGAGTTTCTAAGCAGGACCCTGAAGCTGTTTTAATGCAGTGCCTAAGAATGAGGATGACCCTGGAGAACAGGCAGTCTGTGCTGCTGCTGCTGGAACCTTTTTAAAAGGCTGGAACATTTTTTAAAGGTTTGAATGATTTTACAGGCTGGAATATCTGGCCTAGTGAAATTTGTGCTTTCCATTAATCCAGCACTTTTCAGCAGAGGATCTCACAGAACTTCACAAGGTGGATGAGCAATGTCAGTGCAGTGTCACCAGCCCAGGGCAGGCTCTACCAAAGGCAGAAGCATTGCCAGGTGTGCAGTCAGGACTCCACTCTGCTAAGGGTGCTGATACAGCAGCAGAGAATATTTCTGTGCTCTCATATGCCCAATCTCCTTCATATGTGCAGAGGTTGATTGTACTTGGATTCCCCAAGAAACACCCTTGAAATAACACTTGCAGAGAGATAGTGTGTTCTTTTGCCTGGGACATGTGAGCCTGCTGGCACTGAGACTCTGCACAGCAGCCAGATTAAAAGACTGCCATGGAAAGGCTGATATCCTTCCCAGTAAGAGAAATGAGCATTTTATTCCCTGGCCTTTAACAGGTGACACTGACAATGCTCAAGCATTGTCCCTATTTACAATAGTCAGTCCCTTACATGGCCAGCTGGATTTACAGTCTATCCAAAAAATGAATGAACACACAGAAAAAAAAAAAGGCAACTCAGAGTAGAAGCCAATTCCCTCTGGTACAATGGCTACTGCTTTTCCATTGTGCTTTAGAGAAAACAAAGCCCCATGAAACACTCTCTCACTAATGGAAGAGTCACCTTCCTTTCTGCTCCCTGCTTTACACCTCCTTTTGAACTGTCCTGGAGACACTGCACAAAAATAAACCCACAACATCTGTGTCTAAACAGGCAAATCCATTTTTTATCACAGGTGCAACAAAAATGAAAGGGAGGGCCAGACTTTGCATTCCCCTGTCTGTGCACACTCAGGACCAGGCACCATTCCCAGGCTATGTTCTCCTTGTGACATGGATGCTCCACACCCTTGTGCTCTGCTTTACTCTTACAGCTTCTTGAAAATGCTACTTCTCTTCTGCTGGACCCCCATCATCCACCCTGAGCCAAGGAGGAAGACTTCCAAGTTTATCAGCTTTTCAGTTTATCAGCTAAAATACTTTGGTGTTTTTAAATCTACTGAAAATACACAGACCTTTGAGAATCCACAGTATTAAAGTCTCACAGCAACTGCCATGGTTCTGTGGAATAGCATGGCAAAAAAATACACAGCCAGCAATTTTCAACAAGTCACCCATTCTGTGTTGCTCAAAATATCCTAAATTAATTCCTGCTCTCAATTCACATTTTAGTTGTGTGTTTTTCTGTGTTTTAAAGTCAGTTTGGTCATTGTTAGCTTGAACAAAAAACTTTACTCCCAGAGGAGAGTCTTTTCAACAATTTTCTGGGGACAAGGGAACAGAACATTGAAAATATGAATTTATAATGAAACGGGAAACAAAGGAACATTAGAATTGCATTACTGAATCAGATCAACCTTGTGCACTGCTCTGTCTCCAACAAAGCCTTAAATATAGCAAAGTGATAATACTGCTGTTCAGAAATAGCTTGTTTGAGGGTTGACATCCAAATCCATAATTCCAGTCACCAAGGATTTCACAATCTTAATTTGAATGACGCTCTATCTTCTTTGTTTGCCAGTCTAGACAGTACAATGAATACAGTGATTTAAAACACAATGAATTCTCTCTTAAAACAAAATATTTTGTAAAATTGCTTTTTAATCATTTCTTTTCTCTCTTTCCATAAAGGCTATGCTATAAATAAGCCCTGAAAGTTCGCATTTGATCATCATTTCTAAAGGCTGGGCAAGAGGCAAGTGAAGGGTTTACACAGAAAAAAAGAGAGGCACTGTGGAGCAGAAATAAAGGGATGCATTCATGATTTCTAACCTTTTGTTGGAGTGTCAACGCTGAGACAGATACAAGCCAGTAAACACTCTGCTCTCCATGGAGAGACCCAGCCCAGCAGGGTTATCCCTGCCTGGGAAGGGACAGGGAACCAAACTCCCCAAGGCCCACCAAGATCTCAGGACAAGGTGCCATTTTGCTGCTGGGAAGGTCAGCATCACTCAAATCCACTCAGTCCTGGTGGCTGAATTCCACTTTCCAGCATCATCTGGGGCTGGGGATCCAACACTTGCCCAGCTGAGGAATCCAGGGCAGCCCCAACAGGCAGTGGATCTCCAAGGGAAACCCTACTGAACCCAGGGAAAATCCTGTCTCCTAGGGAAACCAAACTTTTACACAGCATCTAAAAGCTGGGAATTTCAACTGTTGTCCCTTCAATAACGGGAAGGGAAAGGTTTTTTACCCTGTGTGGGAGGAGGCAGCAGGAGAAGCCCATCAGCCTGGCACAGCAGCCACAGGAGGTGCACATAGGGAATAGTTTCAGTCTCTGACTCCCTGCCCTTGGGATCCTCCAAGAGCTGCCTCACAAAACCCAGCACATCCCACAGGAGTAGCCCACATCCTTGGGACTGCACAAGGAGGCCGGTGAAGCCTACCTCTGGATAGAATCACAGAATCAACTAGGCTGTAAGAGACCTTGGAGACCATCAAGCCCAACCTAGAATAGTCCCCAGGTCTGATTTTCAGCTGTGACTCAAGGACTGATGAGGTTTGAGTATTTGAGTATTGCTGAAAATTTATGGGATGTGAACCTTAAAGTACACAGCAGATGAGAAATCAGATTTAGGGACACCAGCCTTAGTTTAGAAAGTCAAGTAACAAAATGCCCATTGGGCTTTTTCTTTATTTTAAGACTTTAAAAATTGTATCCAAAGTTAAATGGATAAGGCATCTGAGCACAAATGCAACTTCCCAGCTGTGTTCTCACCACTCAGTCATTTTGGTAATCCCAAGAAATGCGTGGACTTTAACCTAAGGTAATTATTAACAATGAAACAACCACAGATCATTTCAAGTTCTCCTGTACCATTTCAGTGGCTGAAAGCACGTGGCTGCACATGGAGCAGCAAAGCACCAAACTGGGGGATCTGATGCTCACACTCAGGCCAGTCTCACCTCTCCAGTGTTTCTGTTCTGTTTTCCTGTCACAGATCCAGCAGTAGGAGGAAAATAATGTCAAAGGTGCCCCGTTCACAACAGGCTGAAATGTAGGAACATTCTTCCCACCAGATCTGTCTTGATTTCAGGATTCAGCAGGTGTTTAACCTTCAAACTATCAGAGTGACTTTCCTTACACTTCTAGTCCTCACAACAAATAAAACAAATAATATTCTATATAATAATTTTAATTGTTCTGCAGCAGTGAAGAACCTCTCTCTCACTCATCTCTATTCCACACACACAAACTCAGCTAACAGATGTCTTTAGCATCATTTTAAGAAGTTCAGTGACAGATATATTTGGATTTGAGGGGCATAAATAGATTTCTTGAAATGCTGATGTTGAAGAAATACTTTTGAACTCCTATAAGAATTTTAAGCAATGCTGCTATTTCCTTCTAGGCTTTTATTTAGGGATTGCTTTGGAGATGCAAAATTCATTTTCTCTGTGTTTACAGGAGTTACATGAGAGTATTTCTGCAGAACATTACTTTTTAGTGGTATATGACTGCACGAAGAAAGCATGTGATGGACCATATACAATATTTTTCTAGTGGTTTCCCCCCCCCCCCCTTAAATTTGTTTGAGTTATAGGGGCAGATCTTGGCAGCGAGCACAAAGCCCAGAATCTGTAACTCAATTCTCTGTGGGTTTCTAGATGGAGTGAGCCAAGTTTTAAAACACATTATGGATAAATATTAGAGCTGAGCAAAAAATTCACACCTAAGACCAAAGTGTGAAAATTTGGCTTTGATTCATTTAGCAAAAAGGTGGAAAATTTCACACAAGTTTGTGTTTTCCTTTTGCTCTGATCCAACCTTGATTTCTGTGTCTGTATCAAACCTCAGAGAGAGAGAGGAAGAGTTTTTGTCTGTCTGTGCACATGAGATACAGAGGAGGAGGGAGAAGAGGATGGAAGGATGGAGGGCTGGCAAGCAGGACACCAGCTCAGGACTTGAATCTGTCTTTCAGGAAAAGTCACTGGCCTTTGGAATCTCTCTGTCCATATGTTCACTAACAGCACTGGCCCCTCTTAGAGAAATATTTTATGCATTTGTTTGTTACACTGAGGCAGCTCAAAAGAATCCCAACATTATTCTACCCTTCAACCATCCAACTTGAGTTGACAGAGGCCAACTGGATGGATCCTGAGCACTGAGACAAGGTGCATTTCTGGTTCCAGCACTGAATCAGACTCCAGAAAGTTTCAAGAGATTTCTGGAGTTATCTGGGACACATAATTTATTCTTTTAATTTTCAGTTACCTCTGTCTGCAGTGGGCTGTGCCATTTCCCCAGTTTGGTTTGGCACAGAGTTTGCACACTCAAGGTGTGTCCCCAGTTCTGCACTGTGGGTGTCACAGGGAGCTACCAGCCCTCCTGCACCTTTCATGTCCCACTGAAGCATGATCACCCTGTCCTGCACCACCAGAGAAGATTTTCACTCCTTAGTACCAGAACAAATGGGAAAGAGCTCTCACAGCAGCAGAGACAAGCACAGGTAAGGCCACAGGATCACTTCTGCCTCCAGAGCACCAACTTTGCCTCTCCCTCAGTGTCTCCACAGGGCCAGCCAGGCTGTGGTCACCCAGTTTGGTGTCCCAGAGCCCAGCCAGGCTGGCCAGCCACAGGCACAGCCCTAAGAGGGGCAGCAGTGGCAGGGCAGCTGCTGGAACGGTGCCTTGCCATGCCAGCCATGATATTAATTACTTATTCCACAGCCCAAATTTAGAATGGGATGAGGGTCAGCTCTGATTGCCACATCATCTATCAGCTGGAAACTATGTTTGCGTCTAAGCAGCCACTCTGCTACTAAATATAGGTGGGTTAGTTGTTGATTTGAGTCTGCACTCCCCCAAGTTGCCTCTGACTAGCAAATAATTAAGCAGTTTGCTTTGTGAGGGCTCTGCTGCTGGCACCTCTTCATGCCCAAAGCTGCTTGGACACAAACCTGACAGCTTAGCAGGGGTTTCAGCTTCCCTGGGCAATGGAAAGAGCCCAAGTGTTCAGCTCCTGTTTCAGCTTCACAGACTGCTGGCACTGGGTGCCATGAATCAAGTCTGTGGGCACCACCCAAGCAGTCTGGGGCAGGGTTTAGCTGCTCCCCTGACATGAACCTGTGCAGCTTCTCCATGAGGGGACTGTTCCCTTCAGTGGCTGCAAGTGAAGGTCCCAGCCCACACCATGGAGCTGATGCCATATCAGGAATGGGCTCCTGACTCCAGCACCAACTGGCACTGGCAGCACATCTCTCTCACCCCTTTCTGAGGTGGAATAAATTTAAACATGCACAGTATCGCTGTTGAAATAGACTAGAAGGTCTGTCCATTGAAACCACATGAAAATATATTGATTTAACACAGGTTTTAGGCTTGGAAATGTGATGCTGACATAGGCAGCTGTGTTTAACAGAACACAAGCTCAACTGGGAGTCAGGAGAGCAAATTCCTCCACCAGCTCCTGATGCTGGGCTCTGCCCAATCCACCCTCTCCCTACTCATCCTTCCTGGGGATGGAGCAAACGAATCCAGGGAACAACTCTGCATAACCTGCAACACATTGCTTTTCTTCTCTGGCCCCCTCCTCACCTTCTGCTTGCAGCACCTTCTGCTACCCTCAATTTTAGGTGGTAAAGCCTTTGGGGCAGCCAGGGCAGGTGTGTGATTCCACATGGACACCAAGAACTGAGCTGGACAAAAGCAGTCCCTCCCTGTGAGGAGAGTGAGGCCCTGGCATGGGGTGTCCGGAGAAGCTGGGGCTGCCCCTGGATCCCTGGAAGTGCCCAAGGCCAGCTGGAACAGGGCTTGGAGCAGCCTGGGAGCATGGGAGGTGTCCCTGCCCAAACCATTCCAGGATTATGATTTAGACCAGGGAGGGTAAAACAGAGACACTGAAGACCCAGCCCAGGGGATCCTGACACTCAGCTGGGCACTCCACTCAGTATTTAGCTGAGCTGCACCACTTCCTTCAAGGTGCAAAATTCAGATTTATTTGGCTGATTTCTTTCAACATCCATAATGAACATTCAGCTTTCCTCACATTTAGTCACCAAGTTCAAACTTTTATTTGCCATCTGGCAACAGACTGGGCTTTACTGGGGGGAGGGGATTGGAAAGGGGATTTTTTCCTTTTCTTTTTTTTTTTTTTGCATCTGTATTTGCTTTATGAGCTATGGCTAAGGCATCATTTACACATGGGGAACTGGATCAGGTTCTCACAATTCATTCCATATGTTCACTTATGCTGTCAAAACATTTTTTCAATCTAATTAATCCACACACGTCTCTCTGTTCAATTCCCCACTTTGGGCAGTTTCAGCATTTTTGGGGTACCTAGCTGGGATTGTCATAAAACCAACTTCTGCCTATACTTTGCTTTATGGTTACTCTACAAAGAAAGAAAAACTATTTGCAATATTTCACTCTTCTTCATCTATGTATCCTTTCCTTTCCTTTCCTTTCCTTTCCTTTCCTTTCCTTTCCTTTCCTTTCCTTTCCTTTCCTTTCCTTTCCTTTCCTTTCCTTTCCTTTCCTTTCCTTTCCTTTCCTTTCCTTTCCTTTCCTTTCCTTTCCTTTCCTTTCCTTTCCTTTCCTTTCCTTTCCTTTCCTTTCCTTTCCTTTCCTTTCCTTTCCTTTCCTTTCCTTTCCTTTCCTTTCCTTTCCTTTCCTTTCCTTTCCTTTCCTTTCCTTTCCTTTCCTTTCCTTTCCTTTCCTTTCCTTTCCTTTCCTTTCCTTTCCTTTCCTTTCCTTTCCTTTCCTTTCCTTTCCTTTCCTTTCCTTTCCTTTCCTTTCCCCATCTTTCAAATATATTCTTTGCTATGCTTCAGTGTCTACCTGAGGTTAATGAGGAAAATCCCTGCTGTGAGTTTTGATTTGGGATGTTTTTTAACTAGTTCATCTGATGTGTGGTTGACTATTAAAAGAAAAAAACCTATACCTCAGAAATATGCTTACATTTTACCCAATCTGGACTGCATTTGGGAAATTACCCTGGACAGGGGCTCATAAAAAACAAGAGACCTTTAGAAAAAGTCTTTCACTACTGTAAGCCAGTAGAAGGTTGAGATATTAAAACAGGGAGTAAAACTGCATTAAAATATAGAGAGAGCCTTTTAGTAACCTTAAAGATACCCCATGTCCAACAAAAAATAAAATATCATGTAAGAGATACAGAGATATCCAACAAGCAGTGAACAGAGAATAAATCCTAGAAGAAAAAACAGAAATCTTTTGGGAGTTTAAAACAGCGCAGAGAAGGCAGCTGTCCATGGCACAAGGCATTTGCTTTCCTTGCCATGATTGCTACAGACAAGGGGTCAGCCACCTTTTCCAGCACACTGCTCCAGGAAGTATTTTTCTTTCCCAAATTAAAGGCTAGCAGTGACTGAACGGAGTGAAGCTGAAGCAAAGCACACTCATCATTGCAGGGGGGTGGACCAGATGACCTTTAAAGGTCTCTTCCAACCCAAACTATTCTATGATTCTATGATCAGCTGATGATACTGTCCTGTTTTGTTTAAAACTGAGCATCCTTTCTTCTCCAGATCGGAAAATCAGCCAGGGATGAGAAGCTACTGCTCTCATTTGTCTTCTGCCACTAGAACTGTTCTCCAAGAGTGCTCTTTCTAAAAAAAAGCACTTTAAATGCTGGATACATATTGCTAAACAATTTTATTTTGGGAAGGATTCTTTAAGAACCTGGGAAGCCTGGTCTGTGGATGGGATGGCCAGTCAGTTGCCAAATGTGTTCTAATAGCAGCAAGGGAGAGATTCAAACTGAGCTGTGGAATTCCCATGGACACAGAACTGAGAGATTTTCATGGGAGGAAACTGCAAAAGTCACACCAGAAGGGATGCTCTGCTCCCCTTGCTCCTAAAAACTTTGGCTTGTATCTCTTTTGGAGACCACTGAGAAATGGTAAATACAGTTCCCTTTAACACTAAAACTTCTGTCAGCAGGAATGTCTTTATGTGCATACTGTCTGTGCACTGCAATCACATTTATTGCACAGAAAACCTGTAGGCACCAACCTGAACAAATTAATGTGGAATAAACTGTTCTTATTGGCAAATGTCAGGTTACCCTCATCACCACTCTGGCTGATGTTTTTCTATACAAACCCAAACCCAAGAACTATTTATTCACACCTGCCCCAGAGCCAGAAAGAGCCTTTGATTACAGTATTATTCAATAACCTCTGTTACTGGGCAAATGCAAACCTGTCACCCAGCACTGCCAGCAGGAATTTTAAAGGTATCTCAGGCATCTTTTCCCTTAGCAGATGTCCTAATAAAGCATTTTTATTCATTTGGCAAATAGAAAAGAGAACATTTTATAATTGCTCGTGCCCAAAACAAAGGCTGGTTCTGTCTGCAAGCACCCCAGTGGGAATTAGAAGTGCATTTGCTGTGGGAGTGGGGCACCAGTGGCACCACAGCTGGGCTGGTCACAGCCTGAGATCCAACACAGCACCATCTTGAAAGCTGAGATGCCACAGAGAAGAGCACCCAGGACAGTCTCCACCTTCCTACCTTCAAGTTTTGGCCAGGTGGGAAGCCTGGGGAGCTGGTTTAGGAGCTCTCCGTTTTATCTCCAAGAAAGACAAACAACACCAAATCCTTCCAGAGGGATGTTCTCACAACACCCAGCCACCATTCCAACTTCTACTTCTCATCCTATTTTCCCAGCTTTTTAAGAAGCCCCCAGTGACCTGCATCTTGTGGCTCCTGCTTCCAAGCAAGCCTTGCCCCTTCAGCCACTTCAATGAGAAATTCCTAACCCACTGCTCCTGAAGTGCTTATGGGGAAAAGCTCTTCCCAGAACCCCTTCCATGACTGTAGTCACTGGATTCATTGGCTCCTGAATTTTAAGCCACACAGGCTATGAGATCAGCTCAGCTGGTCAGAACATGATGCTGATAATGCCAAAGGTGTGAGTTTGATCCCTATTTGGGGGCCCTTCACTTTAGAGATGGATTTGATCATCCCTGTGGGTCCATCTAACTCAGAGTATTCTGTTTTCCTGTGAAGCACCTCAGTCCCTCACATATTCCATGAGAATCACTAACACCACAAGATTAATACCAAACACTCAGGAGGAAAATCTGGCCAATGGGGGACACAACTGAAGAAAAACCACTTTGTGCTTCACCATTCAGCTGATCCTAAGAACTGAGCAAATTCCTGCTGTTGAAGATCTGTGCTTTTATTTAAAGACAGCAAGCTGGGAAAAGAGATGAATAGCAGAGGCCCAAATGGTTCATGGAGCTTTTCCCTTGTAGGTCACTGAGCAGAGCCTCAGTGAGTGTTGGGAGCTATGGTGGGCTGCCAGCTTTTTATCATGTCCTCTGTAAAGGGGATTTACTGGTTTCAAATTAATTTCTATTGTATGCAGTTTTCCCAACATGAAATGCTCCATTGTCACAGCTCAGTCACTGATAACCCTTTGCAAAGCCCCACAGGAGAAATTGCTGCCACCACCTGAATGTTTCCTTTTAAAATCAAGCTTGGAGAAGTATCCTGACTGTGATCTGGGGCTGGAGGAGCTCAAAGAGCCTTCCCCAGCCATGGAGAAGGAGAGTGGCAGTGCAGCTGCACATTCTGCTCCTGACTGGAGCAGAACTGGGGAAAGGCAGAGCCCAGCCCTGTCCTTTGCTCCCCATGGTGGCTGCTCCAGGAGGGAGGTGTGTGTGTGCTGGCAGCACCACAGGCCTGTTCTCTGCAGAAAGTACATTGTGAAAGGAAAAAAAAACAAAACAGAAGAAGCAAAAATGAACAACTCTATCATTATCTGATGTGCTGAGATCTCGGCAGAGATCAGCTCAAAGATCCATATTGTTTACAGCAGCTGATGAGTCTCACAAGTGCTGAAGCTGTGCTCTCGCTTAAAGTGCTAACATATTTACAGTTTTCAGTCCTGTCCTTAGCACTTATCTGTCATTTCAAGATGAATGCTCCTTTTGTACAGCCTAATCACTTGCACGAACACTCCACCAGATCAAAATCCCAGATTTGTTTCGCTTTTCCATTAGCAGCAATTCTGTACTTGGGAAATTGCTTCATGCAGCAAATCTGAAAAAAAACAACTAGTTTTTGTTCAAAGGTATTTCTTTGTCTGTGACGAGTCTAGAAGGGAGGGAAAGATATTAAATTACTTTTATCTGATGCAAGTCTGAATTTTACTTCACACCTTTCTAAACACATTTATCCATGGTTCTGCTCTGGCTTGGTTATTGACATTGGAATAATTAGTGAAGACCTGTATAACATCAGACAGGATCAGCAACATATCTAACTAAACCCTTGATAAGAAGCAATTTTTTCATGCTCAACAATCTTTTCTCTATTCATAATATTTCAAACATTTGGTAGGATCCCATCCTGCCCCCTCCTCTCCCAACAAACAGTAGGAGCATGTGCAATTAAAAGCTGTCAGTCATTCTGGTTTTACAGGAATAAAGGAATGTGGGTCATTCTACAACTCAGTAACTCAATTTTAAAAAATGCAACCCAGGCATGCAAGAAAAAGGATACAGTTCTAAGGAGGAGGTCTTACCCTGCTGGATGTTTTACATTATTCTCATTGGGTTACTGGCCTGTCACAAATCAGTTTCAGATGCACCTCAGAAAATGCTCAGCAGTGCAAGATGCATCTGTTGTTTCTGCTAATCCTGGTCCCACTGCAGTCAAAAAAGGGCAACATCTGATTTTCAGAAGTCTCCAGAAATGTTTACAACTGAAGTTTAGAAAGGTCCATAACTGAGCAAGAAGAGCACCTCAGTTCTGTGTTGGGTACAGCATTAGACACCTAAAGCTCCAGGCTGGGAATGAAAATGCTGATCTGGAATTAGCCTTTGCTGTTCCTAAGAAATTGCCAATCCAACCCCTGACTGAATTTGTGCTTTAAAGGATGTGGTCTCCCATTCCTTCCCAAATATTCTCTAAAAACAAGAATTCTGCATGTGAAGTGCATTTTTGTGCAGATGTACAACACAATCTTTCAATGTTCTGAATGCTGTAAATACTAAAACTTGATACAAACATCAGAGTTGTAACCATGCCACAGTATATAAGCCATTTTCCATATTATATACATAGCAATCAAAATTAATAACAAACTGCAGTTCTAAAGTAAGATTTTGAAGTCAAAAGCTGTTCCAGTCAATCTACAGCCTTTCCATTCTGACTTATTTTAACCCACCAGAGCAACACCTTTAGCATCATCATAGATTTTCTTTGCACTTTTTGTTCCATCACTTTAATGCAACTATAAACTCCAACTCTAAGGTATGTAAACATCACTAAATCGGCTTCACAAGTCAGGAGGCAGAAGAACAAATTACACAACTTGGCCAAAGTCACAGACAAAGTCAGTGGCTGAGGTGGGAATAAAGTTTGTGTACTCTGCCTCTCAAGCTAGGTTACACAGATTGTTTTCTCATTGCAAAATTCTGCTTTTATTTATACTCAGAAGAACTTGGTGCTGCAGTAGTTCGTGTCAATTTGAACTAGCACAGAGTGCCTCCCATAACCAGGCTGTTAATAACAACTAACTTGGCAAACAACAAATTTGTCCTGTGTCCTTAGGAAACACTACACTACATTTTACAGGGTATTTGTTTGATCTGGAAAGCCAGGCAACTCACTCCTTATCTCCAGGACATGAAACAAGCCTGGGATTTGAGGTGTCCAACAGTTCTGGACATCCATATCTGTTCATACTTAAGGAATTACAATAGGAGCAGGGATGCTGATAAACCAAGAAAAGCCCTTTTTCCTTAACCCTTCCTGGTACACTGCAGAAAAATCCACCATGACTGGAATAGGAGCAAAAACCTCTCCAGCTCTAAACCCTGCTGCTGTGTTGCATCTATCCATGGGAGCAGCACAATCCAAAGAACGGCAAGTACCATCATTTGGAGAAATTTAGACAGTTACAAAACATATTTTAAAAGGGTGCACGGGAGGAAGATTGGGCAGGGAAACAGGAAGGCAGTGGAATGACACTGGTGTGAGAGATGCTGTGTAATTAGCCACTAGAGGGAACAAGAGTCATGCTCTTAATTAAGGTGCAGCCTCTTTTAGCAGGGGGGCCTGGGTGCTATCCTTGCCCAGGGAAGCTGGATGGGGAGGGGTTGAAGCCTTTCCCTGTAAACTTTGGAGTAGGATAAAGCTTTCCGGCCCTTTGTCTGTGTTTCGTTCTCCCCTTTCAGATCTCTATAGGCCTCGGCATAAGCAGGGAACAAGACTTGAAGAATTCATACACCTTTCACATCTCCTACCTGCAATTAACTATTTTTTGCACCTGGTAAAAATGTTTAAACAAAAACCTAGGATCAGAAGGGATGAGACAAAGGAGAGAATGAAAAAAAAAGAAAAATGTTAAAAGAGACAAAGTTGTATTTTGCAGACAGGGTACACTTTGGTGTTGGCTCTTTTGAAGGAGAAGGGAAGAAAAATCACATTCACGTCATTGCAAATGGTGTGAAAAATGTGGAGTGATGCTCTGCTGGCATCAAGAGCCTGAGACAGTGGTTGGGAGGGAAGGGAAGGACCTGCACCCCCTCTTGCCTGCTGACCTGACTGGAGCTGCATGAGAAAAATGAATGAGGTGAAAAGCAAAAGCCCCTCTTTTCCTCTGCTGAAGGACACACACCTATTCAACAGCATGGCAAGGACTGAATCACAGACAAACAATCTTTTTATTACCATAAAAATGACAAATAAGTAACAGTTACAGCCTGTAAACACAAGACTCAAATTAAATAGAGTTCTAAGTGGTACAGTGTAAGTGGAAGCAGGATCCCACTCCTACTAAAGCCGGCTCAGCCTAAAGAGTATCAGATGTTACCCGGGCCTTAGAAGGCCTGGGACATAAACTATGTGTGCAAGAGAAAAAGAAGTCAAATGACTCATGACAGAGTTTGTTTTAATATAAATGACTTCTTCTGGCTCTCTGCTTTTAAAGCCTTGCCATGTTCAGATCCTGAACAGCTAACCTGGGCAGCTGGCTCCCTCAGCTCTGTCCTTCAGTTTGTGTATAAAATGCTGGCATTTACAAACTCCTATTCCTCTGGCTGAGGAAGGACAGTTTATTTTAGCACTGTGATCAGTGCCATCATAAATCTCCCCTCTTCCAGTCCAAGAACACTGGCATAGACCAGTCAGTGTTCATATGCTGTGCCCATAAAAAAGGACATTGCCACAAGGCTTTACTGAAGTCCTGCAAGCCTTGAGAGGGGTCCTGAGGTGAGGGATCAGCACCGACTGAGCCACAAACCATCCCTGACTCTGCTTTTCATTATGTGAGGAGAGGGGTAAGGGAATGAGATGTGGAAAGAGTTGGGAGGAAAGAGGAGAAGAGAAAAGACCAAGAGATGGGAAAAGAAAAAGTGTTAGTTAATAACAAAAGAGAGGCACAAACCAGAGGCGAAAGTACAAGATGAAAGAATAAACAACATCAGAGTGGGAGCAGAGAGGAGATGGTGGCTATTGGGGATCTGGTGCTGAAAGAGAAAAGCCCCATTCCTATCTTTATTCTCTTTCCATGCCTGATTCTCCCCTGGGATGAGTGGAAGGCCCATGTCCAGGAAGCCACACATTTGGCATTTTGTGTCTTATGGCAAATGTGCTGAATATCAACAGGGGCAAAGTTATACAAAGCAAATAAAAAAAAGTGAATCTTGTTTAGTCTCCCTTTCATGCAATGCAAGAATCATCCCTTAGATGGGACTATTGCAAAATTAAATGACCTTGCAACCACAACCAGTAAATAATGAGCAATGTGCTTGTATGCTCAAAGCTTTTATGCCAACCAGTCCAGGAACGTGAGGAGAGCTCATCACAAAAAGGCCCCATTTATCAGAAGGGCTCACAGAGCTTAGCATCTTTAGGGCCATCACTCACCTCCCACACCTCAGCTCAGTGCCAGCTCCCAACCAAGAGCCTAACACGCATCCCATTTATCTGCTGGAAGACACATGAGCTGCTTCTCTCAGTCTGGTCTAAAGATACAGCATCCAATACCTAAACTATTTAAAGTTAACAGAAATGGGTGATTTCACAACAACATATAGAAAACCACCAGTCTGGGAAAATTAGGCAAAACTTAAGTCTTACTAGACATTTTGAAAGCACAAGGAGTCTGCAGGCTACAAGGCTCAGCAGTATTTTGCTGAATACATCCAAGGTGTTTGTGCTGCAGAGCTGGGCAATGAAGGCACCTTTCAAAGGTGATGTGTTATCATCATCCACACCATGGAGAGGAAGGAGAGGTTGGGATGGACAATGGTACAGCCCTCCCATATATGCCTGTCATGCAGAGACTCTTCAAAGGAAAAACTATTGATTACAAGTTGGTTTATTTTCCAGAGAGTTCTCCCTCGAGGGGCCCCCGTGCTTCCCAAGCTCCCAAAGAAGTGACACGGTCAGATCTAACCTTCCCTCATTAGTGAGGAGTCCATTGCCACATCACTTTTCTCTGTTCCTTGCCCAAAAATTGTGCTCCCCCCAGAGCTCCCACACCCTCACTCCTCCCTAAAACCTCTACCTGGCAAAGGACTCTGGAAGCTGCATGGCAAACATCAGCTCGCAGCAGGTGCTCGCACAAACAGACCCTGCATGGGTCAGGAGGTATTTCTGTACTGAGGGTTAGTGATGCTCAGAGGAATGCAGCTCCCAGGAATGCTACACATTGAGAACATGCCCCATAAATCATTCCTAAGACAATAACCCAACTCGCTTTTGCTGTGCACTTATAAGGCACAGCAAGAAATGGGCACAGCAGCTCTCCCTGTTTGCGCTCTTCCAATGTTTTTCAAGCCTCATCTGGAGAAATAGCTTTGTGCAAAAATCTGCAAGTCAGGTTTTTCCATACCCACTTGGTGGTCAGCCTTTCTGCCTTTATTTCCCTCAAGGGTGACAATTATGGTCTTGCTACTCATTACGTGGACACGTGTCCCAGTAAAAACAAAACAGAGCCACAAAGGAATTTCAAATGGATTCTCTGTATCCCACTGCCCAACTTCAAACTGTGCCACAGAAATTTTAAGCACAGGACATGTAAAAAGTTGTATCAAAACAAGAAGGAAAGGGTTGGGAATGGTTGTTATATGTCTTAATCTAAGAAACCAAGGAAACAAGAACATATTATTGAACAAAGAAAAGAGAATGAGAATTGGATTCCAATTCTGAGGAAAGACAACACCTTAAAAAAGCAGCTGCCTTCTAATAGATGTTATGGGATCTCTCCTTCACCATTTCAGATTCGTGATTATATGAAAGGGAATAAAGAAAAACGTCTTTACTGTTAACCACAATAAAATGTATTGGACACTCTGAGATAGTAAACAGTCTTTTTTAACTATACAGAGAGAGAAAATGTTAAGAAACAAACCCCTCTAGAAACCTTAGGAGCAAGGATAAAAGCATATGTAAAACATAAAACTTTTTCAAATATAGGGCAGCAAAAGTATGTCCTAGTGGTCTGAACTAGTGGCACCAAATCCCACAACTAAGTGATCATAATGTCCTTCACAAACTTCAGTGTGAAAGACATTCAAGCATTTCAGACAGTGCTGTGACTCCACATGCTCGTGCTTGGCCACGGAACAGTCTGATCCCTGTGCTGACATAGCAAGAGTGCAAATCCCAGATGGAAAATTAATCTCACAATGTAGCCAGATTGAGTTTCCAATTCTCCAGTGCCTAACTTGAAGGTTGTTCTGCTCAGCTACTGAAGAGGTGAGGGCAGAGAGACTTTAACTTGTTTGACATCCCAAACATCATTTAAGCAAGACATGCTCTGAAAAAGACCTTCTTGGCTACTGACAGTTACAAAAGATCCCTGGTACCCTCCTCTGTCCTCATCCTTCCTATAAAATATTGCTATCACACTTTTCCCTGCTTAAAAGGCCTGGACAGAAGGGGAGACCAAGGTCCAAATGACTTCAGCTGTGTCTCTGAGCACATGGATAAAATCGGTCCTTAAAATAGAAAGGGGAAGGATCACAGTACACTTTTAAGAAAGTATCTATCTACTACAAAGACACATTTATGGTTTCCTCATATTTATGGTTTTCCTCAAGAAAAGACAGGGTCAGCAAGCTGAAAAAACGGTAAGGTTGTGATATTATTAAACTTCTACAAGCTGATCTTAATCTTGCTCTTCTTGAAAAAAAAATCAACTAATTGTACATCTCCTTTCACAAACTCCACTGTGGTCATTTCATGGTTTGTTACAAAAATATGCAGCAGCAGAAGCTGCACTATTCCAGGCAGGATTTTGTCTCCTGCTTGCCAGGTCCTGGGCTTACTGACAGATGAGAAAAACACCACTGGTTTAAAAAGAGTCTCAACTTGTGCAGATTAACAAAACACTACATCTTATTCTTTGCCAGCATCAGCTGATGTGAGCTTTTAAAAAGCTGAGAGACATGACAATGTAAGTGTTAATCCTACAGACAGAGGAGGTTATATTCACATACATGTGGTTGTTTCTAACACAGGAATTCAGGGTGTGAAAGAACCAGAACTTGGGAGAAGTCAGTGGAGCTGTGCCACTGTGCAAAGCCAGCTACACTTTCAGCATAAAGACAGATTAAACAGATTTCTTTTGTCATGCTTCCCTCCAAGAGGTCTTCATTACCTTTTCAGTCCATCCTCATAAACGTGAAAAATAGGTAATAAAATCTTTATCACCAGTCTCAGCCAGAATTAATAAACAGGGAAGTCACACTGATATCCTGACACATGGTGCCCCATCTCCTTCCACCAGTGCCCAAATGAAAGGCTATGGTTTATTTCATTAGTGTGGTATTTCATGCTTGTTTCTGCTTTCAGAGCAGCAACATCCCTAAGTACTGGACTGCTGAGGTTGCTGCCTCCAGTGTTAGAAGAGCTGTGCCAAACACTCAGCTCCTGTAAATGGGCAGTTCTGATAGCAGATCTATCACACAGACTCACTGCAGCTGCCTTTCCCTGTCATTAAAGAGTTACTGAGAAATTCCAAATCTGAACATTTGTGTACTGCCTGACATTTCAAATGCAGCATGCTGAGCTTCCACAAAAAGGACAGCATGTCACAAAAAACACAGCCTTTGTATCCTACTACCTGTAACATCCACAGCTTGTTCCTGAAGGAGCAATAACACAAATCAACTGCAAGAGCTCGAATCACCTTTATCATCTCAAGATATGTCAGCTCCCAGTGAACTGTGTCAGATTCCTCTCTGGGCTCTGATCCACTTCAGCACATGGGCAGTCCTGCCTGTCTCCAGCTAAGCTTCTTGCCTACTTGAAAGTCAGACGATGCACCCTAGTGCTTGACTGGACTGGGTTACTGGGGTAAACTGGTGCCCTTCCTCTGCAATCCTGGAGCAACACTGATTTGCATTAACTGGGAATGCTGCATTAGGATTGTGGACTAAGATCATCTGTCACTGCAGCAGCTATGTGACCTGCTATGACAAACTTTGACATTTACTTAGACAAGTTTTTACCTGTAATAATTTCAAGTGATATAAACCAACCACAAATCATCTGCTGTGACAATGAACTAAACACTACTGCACAGCATGTACTGATCTGATAATACATCAAATGTATGACAACATATAGCACTAGACATTGCACTCCCCCAAGAACATTTTACAGCAGCAGAATTATTTCTCTCCACTCCAGTATAAAAGGCAGCCAGCAGGATGATATCAAATGATGGCAGCTCTGCTTCTCATAAAAGGACCTTGGGGACTGCAAGGAGATTTGTGTATCTGCACTTCAGCAGCACAGCAATGTGGAAATGTTAAAGTTAGTAAAGCAAACAGACCTCAAATGAGAAGGGCAACAGATGTCAACCAGTATCACATGTCAGTAAACAGCAACAAGGCAGAGGGTACTTTTCTAAGCACTTTTGTGAAAGCATCGTGCGAGCAGCTACAGCCACATCTCAGCTGTGTGATCATTACATGGTGATGTTTGTGTGTGTGATTTAACTCCCACCAAGAGAGGAACTCCAGCCACATGGAAATGCTGTCCACTGGAGTCAGCTGAAAGAAAGTAGAAAGGTTTCTATATACTTGTTGTGGCTTGGAAAGTGAAAAAAGTCACACTCTGAAACTGATTGAAAGCTCATTCTGTGCTTGGCAGAGACAAACCAGCATTTATATTCCTCAGCTTTAATACAGAAGGATCATCCTTAGGGCAAAAGAGTAGTAGTGATTCATCTGCTTTTTACCCTCGCTGCAAAGACTTCTGACAGTAAGGCCAAAATATGCTAACTAAAAAGGCACTCTTTGTACCATAAACACCAGGCCACAAGGAACTGGACAGTGGCCATTAAATCACTGCCTTTTCATTTCTCTCTCTCATCTATATTTCTCCCAAGATTTCTGGTAAGGAGGCAGCTGACTCTATACAAAAGCCAGAGGCATTGCCAGTATCTTGGTGGTTTCATGCATGCCATATTGAATCTAACTTTATTTCACAAGGAAAAAAAAAAAAACCGCTTTCAAGTAGGGAAAGCCATATTTCAGTGTCAAAACACCAAGGAAAGAGGTAAAGGGATGGAGTTCTACTGCCAAGTTGCTGCCCTGAGCCCAGGCTTGGTTAGATGTAAATATTCTCCATAGCCACTGAACATTTTACATGAAATAGTTTGGCTCTCAAAGACTCTTAGAAGAAAAGGCCACACCAACCAATGCCTACCGAGGAGAGCAGGAGCTTTTCACCTTGCACCCAAGGATGGTCTCCACTAAACCTTGGGATCAAAATCTACATGAACAGATTTGGAGTTCTTGAGGAAAAGGAAGACAAGGTCACAGCACCTTAACACACTCCTTGTGTACATCATGGTGCCTGAGAAAAACCATCTCCTTCCTCTGCCTTTCCAAAATCCTCTGATTAAGGGAACAGGAGAAAAAAACCAACATGGCAGGAAGGCCTTTGCTAAAAGGTGCATTAATTAGGTAAGGCAAGCCAAAGAAATGATTAATTTGCTGTTCTCCTTCAATATTATGTTTACACAAGTTGATTACAGCACTTAATTACTAATTCACCCTGCTCAAAAATAAGAGTGCTTTAAATTTTTAATGAGGTGAAGGAAGGCAGCATTCCTGAACTCAACAGGGAGAAGTCATTTTATTTCCTCTTTTGATTTCCCAAGTTATTACCATTTCTAAGGAAAAACTTATCCCTTCCCTGATCTTCCACCCAGTCCTTGCTTTTGAAAATATGGAAATCACGGGACGCTTGCATGAATTTCAATCCATGGCCTGACAGGTGATGCTTTGGAAGAGGAACAGAGGATCAGATCATCAACTGCACCGAGTCCACTGAAATAAATGGAACAAAATTACACCAGAAACAGCCTGATCCAGAAATGGAAATGGTCTAACCCCCTCCAGTTGTCAGCACAAAAGTTGAATATGTCCCAATACTATTTATGGGTGTTCTTATGAAAATGTTGTCTCTTCCCCATTGCCAGTTGGTCCATTACCAAGGTTGTGGACTAATTGTACTCAGGAACTTCTTTACATTCATGACTGTCTGTAACACTTTAATTGTTACAAGGCAAACACTCCATGTATCCTATGTTCTGCTGGCTGATCTCTATAAAACTTGTGCTATCTGTGGGGTTTGTTATTTGATTTTTCCCTCTGTGTTCTACCACCCAACATTGTCCTGAGCCAACTGAGAGGAGATGTCCATCAAATGAAGCAAAACCAGCAGTGCACAGACAAAACTCTTCCAGGCTCTGTTAGTACAGAGTTGTGACTGAATTATTTCCCTGCACCACCTTAACTTCAACTCCCACCACAGTCCACAGACTCTGAGCCAGGGGACCACGAGCCCCAGGGCTCCTGGGGCTGCTTCCAGGGCTGCAGACTGGACCCAGAGGGTTCTTCACCTGCTCAGCTGCTAAACAATTCAGCTAATCCACATGAGATAATTACCTAACACCTCTTCCTATAGAATCAGCTCATTTTTCATGCACCTATGACCTGCTTTGTTGAAACAATGAAGAAAAAAAGCTTTTCTCTATCTTTTTGCAGTATATACTATCAACTTGCTTAACAACCAAAACCAACAAAGGAAAGACTAAACCTTCCTTAAAAGTTAATTTGAGACCTGAAAAATCTTGTAGTCACATAGATTCTAAATTCTAGCTCAGTGTTTTACACCAAAAATATTCACAGAAAGCTGATTATAGAGTAACCAACAAAATGCACTCTAGAAAATCAGAGTTTCTTCTCTCCCATGCTGGCCAGTAACAATGCCCCACGTGAATGCAGCATATCCAAAGTAAATCTGGTAATCTGGTTCCATACAGGTAATTTTATTAATTGCTTTAATACGCAATTAAGGAATAGTCAGTGGGCTGCAGGGTTTTATAAGGCAATAATCCTGTTCCCTGGTGTACAGCTTTATCCCAAAGAGTGGGCTATCAAAAAAGAAAAAAAAATTAGCTGGATGACTGCCAAATCAAACAGCACCTTCTTCCCATTTTCAATTACGTACGAGTGAGGCAGAGTAACGAGGATATACTGGAAACTTTGACATTTATTTATTGAACATTTTTACTGAGAAGGAATTGCTGGCTGGCTAAACCGGAAACTATATTTTTACTATAGAAACAATCCCATAGAAAAGCAGGATCCTGCTGCTCAGCATGAAAGGAATTGCTAGAACCAATAAATTGACCCACCTAAACCAGCAATGTTAAGGTTATTTCATTCAATAGAGCATGTATTTCAAAAATTCAAACCCCCAAAATACAGTCTATTTCAAAAATCTTTATGCCATGCTGTTTTACACAGCACTGTCTGCTGGGGCCCAGCCAGGCTCTGTTAGAGCTCCCACAAAACCACTCCAAGAAAAAGTGTACAGCATCTGGAGGGGCAATGAAAAGATAAACCAAGAAGAAATTCAGAGGATTTTCTCCCCTTTCTGGAGTTTCTAGAGACTAAATAACCAGGAGATGAAATGGGGAAGAACTCACCACACTGTGTCGATTTTTTTTCTTTCTGGATAGACCAATTGTTTTACCACAGAGGAGAAAAATGCAGGGAGAGTAAATGAAGAGGAAAATAGGGAAGTCAACATTCTTTGAAGCAACAACATATGGTGACCAGGCCTGAGAGATGGAGGTTATAAATCTTCCCTTGATAGAATTACCTAAAGATGAAATTGCAGCTTCAAGGGGCTTGAACTTTTCAATCCTCAGTAGGAGATTACAAATTAACCTGTTTGGTCACAACTTTTGCATTAACCTTAATTTCCAATGCTTCTCTGTAAAGGCTCAGTATATTGAGAATTTTGGTGCTAATACAGATGTGGTCAGTAGAAAGCACTAAAAACTTTGCACAAAGCCCTTGAAATATGAAGAAAAATATGTGAAAATGAAGAATTAGAATAAAATGCTGAATTGTTCAAAGAGCTGCAGTATGGGAAAGGAGAATAGACAGGAGGCATGTTGCTGCATGTTCCTTTGTGAGAATAAACTTATTTAGGGATACCAAAGGATAAAGGAAAAGCTCTTTAGTGTTCCAGCCACCATAGCCACCATGACCCACTGCTCAAAACAGGTCAGGGAGAGGCTTCTGCTGTCCCACGTGGGGTGGGTGCATCAACAGCCACTGCCTGTCCTTGGAAAAACCATCCACTGAAGCAGCTGCTTCCCCATCTGCAAACCCCAGTGATGGGGCACCACAGGACCAAGCACCAGGGCTGTGCAGGAGGATGAGATTTCAGCAAGCAGCACAGCCACAGACCTACCCCAGGAAATACCACCCAATTCCAACATATTTCTTACCTGGGCAGGTAAATAAAGCCTAACTCTGACTACTCCATAAGGTCACCACAGAGTTGGCTCTTCCCTAGGTGACCCATCTTGTCTTTCCTCTGCTGAAAAGGATGTCTTGGGGGATTCTGAGGATCTTGCCTTTGTGTTCTAAGTAAGGCAGCTGCTCTGACCTGGCTGCCCCATGCCCCAAATACCTACAGGATGCCCATTCCATCAAATTCAGCCTCCCTGGTGGGCAGCAGCCAGAGCTCTTGTCAGCAGAGCATGGTAAAGCTGGACTAAGATGAGCAGAAGTGATTTGGAGAGATCCAAATTTGGGTGCTACTTCCAAGCTGTCCTAAAACTGCTTGAGTTTTGAAAAGTGGAGAACAGCCAACCCATTAAAACCAGGGAGTTTTTAAACATTTTGATTCTGACATTGAGTGGAAATGTCCAAAAATTGTTCTGAGAAATGTGACCAGTGACTGGGAAAAATACAGTTAAAAAAACCCTTCAAAAAACCATAGACATAAGCAGAGAGGTTATTGTAAAAAACCCACAGCTCTCTCCTTTACTATTACACTGAGTAAACAAAGAGCTTTGGAAAGCACAGTAATTAAGCACAAACCATCTATTAGAGGAGACATAATAACCTGTATTTGCAAAATCTACAAAGATGCTGAATGTTTGCAGCACCTGTAAGAAAGAGTTGTTTTGGAAGAGGTGTTACAAAAATAAATGTCAGAGAGGTTATTGAACTGCAGTGGTAGATACACATTTGCACTTCCCTGACCCTAAAATAAATGTATTCAATTTCTTCTTCGTGATCCCATGTAGCTAAATGCTTTTAAAAATATTCATATCTGTTCTGACATTACTGAATATTCTTCTGAAATATTTTTATATATAAGGGCAGGGTTAAAAACTGAAGCTAAGTGGCTACACAAAAATTGTATAAAACACAACACAGAAAACTTCACCGCATTAGCTTTTTCCAATGCTGAAAAAAACAGACTTAATAAAATCAGTTTTGACATGTTCAGTTATTGTACAGTAGCGAAAAAGATCCTAGACTTGGAATGAAATATGTGTTTGAAGGCAGAAGATTAACAGAAGAGTAAGAATTGAATATGAAGTCCTGCCACCAAAAGTTGCTACTGAAATTACATTTATCAAAATAAGGCCTCCTTACAAGCACTAGAATTATTACACACAGATATATCTTGCACTGTGTATTTGTTGCAATGGGATTCATTTTAATGGAAACATTCTTATGAAAGGAAACTGCTCTTTGTGCTAACCTACCCAGCACTGTAGAATATTCCCTTTTGGAGAAGTGCCAAGCACAGCCCAGCTCCTCAGCTTATGCTGAGCTGTTTATTGATTCCAGTGGAACTGCACCAATTTAACCAGGTCAAGGAGCTGACCTCCCTATTCACAAAATATCTCCAGATAAGCTCTTGTGCAAAATTTCATCTACAAATATCCGTCCCTGAGGTTATAAAGCAAAATGCAACAAATGTATTAGGGACCATCCTGATAAATCATTTTGTCCAACTGCATTTTGCTCTTCAGTGTCCTTGTGCAGCATGAGGAGAGGACATGGCTTATGGGATTGCCAGGTGGGAAAACAGGCATGATTTGGGACAGCCAGACCCTTCTTTGGGTTTCTGATGCCACTGTTGTTTGTATAAATGCAGCTAAGCTATGCTTTGACTGATCCACTAAAAATAAAAGCCTCACTGCTACTTTTTCAGCTGTTAATGGACTGAAATAACATGAATGAACATGCAGTTCCATCCTCATTATTAACTCTGCATTCACTGGGGGCAAGACAAGAGCTAAGATGTGTTATTTTTTACTGCAAAAATAATGCTATGCTTCTTCTTATGTTTAACCTTCCTCAATATGAAGGAAGGAAAGTAGGACAAATGTAACTGAGATGAAAGTGTGACCTTCCTGCAGGATCAGAGCCTTGCCAAATTCCCTGTTTTGTCTGTAAAATTACATGGTCTAACTTCATACACAGCAGCTTCTGTGCATGTCCCCACACATGTCCAAAGGCAAATGAATCCTCAACACACCTAAATAATATCTGGAGTTAAACAGAGGGTGGAGAGAAAGCAATGCTGGATCTTGTCTGGCTGTGCAGAAGGGACAAACTTTTCCACTTGGCTTTAGGTGTGTGTGTGGTGCCAGCAGCCAAAGTGGAAGACACATTAAAACTGAACAAAAAATGACATAAAATCAGGTGCTGCATACCTGGATAGATGCAAAATCCCCAGAAGCACAAGCTCCAAGAATAGCAGCACCCACCAAAACAGACTCCACTTCTTTGGACAGCACAACAGGTTTGCCTGCAGAGGGAAGAGCCAGGCCTCTGTTAGAGAACACAGCAGCACCAGCAGCTCCACAAATAATTAAAACCCAAAAAGACAAACAAAAAAGGAATCAAAACCCATTATTCAAAACCCCATTCAGAGCTACATCCTGCTGTAGGTTAATGTAAATCTCTCTGCTCTGTGGTTCCAGGCTCCAAAGAAAGTGCAGCATTTAAATAAAATCATTTTGGCAAAATATTAATGCAGAACATAAAGCACACAAAAAACAACTCCCCAGATCTTTGTCAATGGCTATTTATCTCCTTCAGAGGGCTTGGTATAAACCTGTTGCCCACACCCTCCAAACCCACGTGCCTATTAAAAGTTGACCTGGAGGGGAAAACAAGGCGGTCTCCGTTTTGTCTCTTTTGCAACAAACAAAAAAAGACTGTTTGTGTTTGGTTTTGAACATACAGCCAACAAAGCCAGCCTGGTTTTGCTGGAAGACATGAAAATATGAGTAGTAAAATTTCTCAAGCTATGTATGAAATAGTAAGAGAAATCTTGTCTTCCAACTTGTGCAAAATACTGGAAAATACAATTAAAACACTGGAAAAACAAGAAAAAATATTTTTTCTAAAGCAGAATTACATATTAGTGTTTCATCACCCATGGGTACTATCGAGAACACACTTTCCCTTGATTTATGCAGAATTTTCTGAGACCTGTTTCACTAGTGTAAAGAAAAGCAGGAAAAGGCTAAAAAACCAAAAAAAACCCTAGCCTGCTTTCTTAATTCCCCTGAAAAATCTAAACCACGAGCATAAATCTAAATACTTTTCTAGCTGCACTTCAGATGCTTCTCCTCCCTAAGCTGAAAAATTCAATATTCCTGCAGTATTTAGCATGTGTCTGCATTTCCAATACTGAGATAATGTCATTCAGTGAATGATGATGCAAACACAGGGGTGGGAGCAAGGATTCCTGCTCAGAACAGTCTCCACCATATTACACCCCAAAAAATGCTGCTCCTGAGAGCCAGCTGTAAAATTAGAAAGAGCTGAAATTTGGGTGAAGTCCTAAAATCAGCCACGAACAACTTCCATAGAGGAAAAAGGCAAAACACCCACTTTGCAAAGTGAGAAATAAAATTATTGATATAAAAAAGCAAATTCACCTCGCACCAGGCTTTCAGTGAGTTGATGCAAAGCTGGCCCTGTCACCTGAGCATTGCTGCAGCTCAGCTGAAGCACAGCTCAGGACTTGGGTCAGATTGGAACAGCAAACCTCAAGCTCAGAGCTCTGTGGCTCTTTGCCAGGTGTCAGTGAGCAATTTTCAGCGTGCTCTAAAATTTACTGCCCATTTCCCGCACGGTCAGAATGAATACGGAATTCTTACCAGGCAAACAAAAAGATCAAGATACTTTTTAAGTGGCCTGTGGAATTATCTATTGGATGTCTGCATGGCTGAGTCATGGGCATTTGTTGCTAACAATAATATATTCAGATTTTTTTCTTTTCAGGAAAGAATGGGGGATTGATCCTGGAATGTTAGTTATTTTATCTGATAGGCTCTAATGAGTTCAACATAACCAAGAGCATTTCAGTCAGATGAACTCTGACATCCCTTGTCAGTCACTGATTTTACAAATGGGGGAGAACTCCAGACTGCAAAAAGGCCTTTTTGTACTGAATTGTACTTGGCCATTAGTTACAGTCAAAGAACTTGTGATTACATTTTAATCAGAATACCTTTTCACAGATCTTTTCTTTTACACATCACCACCCAGCGGCCCAACTCCACATGTAGCTGAAGTTCACCTAAAATATGTGAGTTTTTGAAGGAAAGGCACTGACTTAACATCATTTTTCACAAAGCATCACTTTGACTACAATATATTTAGTGAATTTTAAGGTCAACAGGCATAATGTTTTTTGCTTGTCCATCAGGGTTAAAAAGTGTGGTTTGATGTTTGATGTCAGATCTCCAGACCAAACTCCCCAAATCCAGGCCTTAAACTTCATTTATGACACCTTAACTGATCTTAATTTGAAATAAACTCACAATACACATCACTCAATGTTTCTCTGAAATCCTTTACACTACATTTTGTTATTTTTCCACATTTTTTGAAGTATATTCAACTGACTCACAGGTGTGCAGAGATGTCCAACACACACAGGCTGAAGGGGGACCAAAACCATTAGAGAGTGAAACACCACAGAATTCCTCTTGAAGTGAAACACACACCCAGGGCCTTCCACCCACCAGGAATTCTACAAAACCAAGGGCAACACCTTGCAGGAGGAAGGATCCAGATGTCATCCCCTAAACCACATCAGTGACACAGGCATGGGAGCAATTCAGGCCAGAATTGTTCTATAGGATGGATGCAATGCCCAGCATGAGCAGGAAGTGTCACAAGTCAGAGAGGGTGAAGTCAACAGAAAAAACATTTCATTGCACACTTTTTTGGCCATGCAGCAAAATACAGCTCTATATAAAGTCTTTATTTTTCCAAAGACAAAGTACTTAGACACCTAAAAAAAAAAGTATTTCCACTCCTTTCCATGCACTTCCCCAAGCTCACCAGTAATGTCAGCATGCATCTGCACAAAGAGAGGGTTCTTGCTCAGCCCACCACACAGGAACAGCGTGGTGATCTCATGTCCTGCAGCCTGCATTGCCTCCAAAATGTGTCTTGTTCCTAACTTCAAAAAGGGGGAAAAAAACAGAACCACATTAGCACAGGAGAGCAGCCAGGAACAGAAGTACACCTGCATGGCAAAGGCAGCCCCACCAGAACCTCCTCTTTGTGCAACAGCATCTGAAAATCCAGCTCAGAAAAGAGGTTTCAATTCTGAAGCCAAATAGCAAAACAGAACAAAAAGAGAACAGCAAATAAAAAACTGTTTTCTGTCTTTTCAGCAAAAAGGAAAACCTGAAGAATTTTGTATTGGCTTAACTATTTCTCTTGGCCTTTGCCCTATGCAAAATAAAATGTTCCACTTCATGGCTGGATTAATTGAAACATCTCAAATGCAGGCATATTTTAAACTTTTCATTTACAGTCTCCATTCTGAGAAACTCAAATCAGAATGGCAGAAGCAAATGCTTTGCCATTTTCAAAAAAAAAATTTTTTCTTTTTGTTCACTTTGCTTCCCTCCTCACTGAAGTCAACCTTCTCCCTATTTCCCTCTTGCAAGAATATTTTCCATTTCTTTGACAAACTATTTGACCAAAAATAATTCCCAGCTCTTTGTAATACCTTGGAAGTGAAGTTTGAAGCTCATATTTGACAAGATGTTAAATTCAAGGCAGAATGTTGCCCAGGCTGACTCTTGGTAGGCAGATTGCCCACAATCTGGTCAGAGTTTTCATAAACTGTTATTTAAGCTTTCTTTAGACCAGGCTGCAGTTCATTAAGAGGGCTGCAGCTATAACAAACCTCTCTTCAAATAAAAGCTACTGAAAATGGAACTTGCAGGGCTCCACCAGGCTGGAGATGTCCACAGTGAATGCCCAGCACAATTCTGGACAGGCCTTCAAATGTATTTTGATTTTTAGACAAGCAGTTCAGAGGAATCTGAGCAGCCCCAGCCCCAGCTGACTAAATCCATTGCTTCCCTATTGACACAGAGGGCTGATCTCCAAATTGCACAGCCAGGATTTTAATTATGGAAAAATCAACTGCTCCAAAAGGAGCCTGCCTGCTCAGAACGGGCTGGACAGCCACAATTGCATCTCTGATCATGTTCTCATCTGGCCAACTGTTGCATTGCATTTTGCAGTGAATAGTTAAAAGGAGATTCTCTTTCACTGCTTCTGAAATTCAAATTTATTAACAACTTCTCTCACAACATACACATGTCAAAGACCCTGAGAAAGAACATGCTGTGAAAATTATTTTGTGTTTACCTGCCTGGAAAATTGTATTCACACAGCAATTTAAATTAAAGCCAGACTTATTTCACTGTGGGTGGGGGGGGGACTAATTTAATCCTGGGTTGGAGAAAATGCAAATTGAGGGGCTTCAAATGCAAATTTTATATAAAAAGGAAAAAGCATCTCCTGCTGAAAAGAAAACTAGAGATTAACATTCTGTGGGCAGGCCTACACTTTGTACAAGATTTTTACATAGGTTTAAAGTTTATCTTGCACCCATTGAAGACAGCTAATGGTACAGGATTACTACAACTGTTTCCTTCAATAAAAGTGAAGCTAAATCTGGGAGTGAAAATTTAATTTCCTAGGTATCCCATTAGCAATTAGTAAATATATAGAGTCAAAACCAATGCTTTCTGTCTACCTTCTAGTTACTGTTTCAATAATGCTTTGGGGAAAAAATAATTTCCCTTAACTTATAGTGAAAAGAAAATGACAATAAGTCCTTTTTATATTAAATCAGCTCAATCAGCTCTCCAAAAGATATGCAGCTGCTGAGTTTACTGCTCAAGACAGTATTTGTGTTTTACAATCAAGTTTGAGCTGTATCATATAATGAGATAATAGGTGACTTTCCCAGGATTTCCAGCAGAGAAGGTTTCCACTTCGTTAGCACGAGATAATCACAGGGCACCTGTTCCAGACTGGGAAGTTCCTTTCAGGGGCAGGATCAGTCCCTGGCATTGTTGAACCTCTCCTCCACTTTCTTCTTTCAATGGTGGGATTATACTGAAGCATCAGGTATAACCCAGCTACATTCATCTGCAAAAGGCTCCAAACTCCCAACAATGAATCCCAGGCTGGGGTTAAGTTCTCCTTCTTTGCTGAAGAGGGAGGGTTAACACATGAGATGAACAATTCCCAATAAATTTACAGCAGCCGCCCACCCTCTCCATCCCAGATGGCTGACCCAGCCTAGAAAAGTTGTTGTTTAACCAGGAGAGGAGTTTGGAAGTTTTCCAACCGAACAGAGTTTTGTCAGGAAAACTCCCCAATTCATCAGACTGTTCATGTTTTGCAAAAACACCTCAAGTTCAACAAGCTTAAAAAAAATAAAAATTAAAAATGGACAGAAAGGATGTTAAAGGAATGTGGATTTCAGTCACCAGAGGGCTGGGGACAGCATGTCCCACTGGAAACACCCTGGGCCAGGCTTTCCAAACCACTTCTGTGAGCCAGGGTTTCACCTCAAAACACAACTTCTCGTGAACTGGAAATCCTGGGTTCAACAGAAAATCAGGGCAGAACAAAAAGAATTCCGAGAAATTCCCCATCCCTGGTGCTGGCAAACACCAGGGACATTTCCCAGCCTCCCTGCCCTGCCCAGCCACGGCCACAGGCTGGGACTGGTCCCCTGGGGGCAGGGACACAGGGGGAAGATGTGCCCTGCTGGGTCTGAAGCACAGCCCTGGCACAGAGCTCTGCCTCACCCAGCGGGCAGGGAGGGCAGATCCACGGATTTGGGAACAATCTGAAGCTGAGGCTTTTCAGAGCAGCACAGAGCCCTTTGTACAATTGCCAGAGCTTTTCTCCCCCTCTCTCAGCCTCCCCTCAGGACAGCTGGGATGTTAACACTGCTCCTTGTGCTGTCAGCCTCCTCCCTCACATCTGCACCAGAGGCAAAAGCTCCACGTACAGAATTGCCATTAGGACAGGATTTTTCCAAGGATTTTTTAGGGGAACATCTTCCCCCAGAGCCTGTTGATTATCCTCCAGTTGGGAGTGGTCACCAATGTGGGTGAACAGTATCTTGCTCCTTTAAGAAGCCCATTAAGTGAATTCATGTATTATTAGAAATCTGGTTAGCAGAAGAGAATGATCAGTCTGCACAGAACAATTCATTTGTTCTTTTATGCACTAAAAATGTCTTACAGCAATGGCTTGGATCGTGGCCAGGTAGATAAGGGCAAGTTCATCCAGACCCCGAGACAATGTTAGTCCAACAACCTGTGCAAAGATCAAAAGGAAGATGTAAAAATCCAGCCAAAGTAAAACTCTATTATTCTCTATGGCTTCTTGTTGTAACAAGTTTTAAGTGCTAATTCCAAGCCTTACTCCTGTGAGCTGTACACATAATGTTATGTTAAACATGTTATTCCTGATCTGGGGAAGAGCCACATAAATTATCCTTGCCCTTGTGAAGAAATAAAGAACAAACAGCATATTGTATGGGATTAGAGATAGATTAACTCTGACAGTTTTATGTTATGACTCAGATATTGCTCGTGAATGTATTTAATGTAATAATATGAAAATGCTATTACATAAAAATAACTTTTTAAAAGCATTTCTCCCCCTCCCTCCCAAGCACCCTAACACTGAAACACAATTAATAATTAAATACTATATCTTAACCTCCTTTACTCTGACATAAATCAATACTGCACTGTAGTTACTCTGGATTAATATCAGGCAAGACCTGAACGCAGACAGAATTGTGACAGTAAAAATGGGTTGCTATTACCAGTATTTGCATACAGCCATCATACCATGGAAATTTTGATTTTGCTGTAGCATGTAATTCTTTCATAAAATAATGGAGGTATTATTAGGACCTAAAAATATATAGGCCCTTTTTTAAAAAAATGTTTCCCTCATTTGTGGCTTAAAACATGCAGCAGTGCTTATGCATTCCCTCTCTCAGCCTTAAATACAGCAGATTTTGGTGCTGGTGAGCAGCTTGAGAGGCTCACTTCAAGGACAATTTGCCATTTTGAAGGAGATATTTGCATTAATCACTAGATTATCACAGATTATGCTCTTATGACACCTTTCTGTTACAGTTCTGCACTGCCCTGGCTTGAGAGTGAGTTGATCTGCCCCTGTAAAGTCAAGGAAGAGGAACACCCAAGTTGGGCTGAAAAGCTGTTTAAATTAACCACCTATGGTCAGGATAGTTCATTCCTTTCCCAGACAGGTTTACCCAAATTTCTCTTGAAATTCATTGCCACAAATTGTAAGATTTGTTATCTCACAGGTGAGATAACAGCAGTAAGAGCTGTGAAATCTGATTCCTAGGTAAGGTACCTGCACACACACAACATTCCTCAAGCTTTTAGAAAATTAATGTGGCTGTAGTGATATCTCAAGTACAGTGATCTCTGATTTTCTACTGAAACATCAGCAATGCAGTAAGAAACCCAAATCCTTTGGGATAGTGTAAATAGCTAAGGAGGAGTACACTCAAAATTAAAGAAAAGCTCCTTCCAAAAGGCTTTTTTTTTTTCTTTTTACCCTGTATTGACCTTTTTGCAAAGACAGGCTGTTTCTTACCATGCCCTTTAGTGTCAGATCTGTTAAGGGAGATCTGTTACCATGGAAATCTGGCCAAACATGTAAATCAACAGTGAGGAAACCCACAGGCAAAGATTTCTTAATCAGATCCAGGTGACTGTTCAAGTATGTATATATACTGTGAGCACTGCAAGAAAAACAAGTTGGAAAAAGAGGGGGGGGGAGGTTATTCCTCAAACATAAAACATTTCTACCACCACCAAATGCAGAAACCCCACTAAAGAACAGCAAAACCCCACTACCTGCCAAGGCCATGGCACTGCAGGGATATCTCTGTGCATGTGGACTCAACAGGCCATCAGAATTCCTTGATTTCCTGGGATGAGGGGAGATAATGTGACCTTGAGCTTGTCCTCTGACTCCTAAGAGTCCCCAGAGCTGTTTGAGATTTGGGGGCTGCTGCTGCTCCTCTCCCACAGCTGAGGGAGGAGTAAGGAGGATTCCAGACAGAAATGAAAACCAAATTCCTTTGCAAATGTTTAAAAATTTCTCTGATTAATCAATAGCGCTGGATGTACAGCTTTCCTTTTTTAAACCATAATTATTTCAGTGTGTGCTATGATTAAAATGCAGCACTAAGGGTGGAGGAGAGAAAGTGAGTGGCTGCTATTTTAGGGAGGAGCTCAACATGGGCCTAAATATGATTGTATCTATGTTCAGATGCTACACCCAACTCCACAATATCCAACAGACTTTTTTCCTGGACTTAAGACTAATGGTGAATTCTTCAGTGCCTTGGCTTGCAATGACTCTAGTGACATTCCATTTAAAAAATGTTGCAATTACACTCAGAATATTTTTTTCAAACACTCATCCTATCACAAACAAACCCATAGAAATTTTCCAACTCCTTGGAAATCTCCAAACGGGGCATTTAATTCTAGACATGTGGGTCAATAATAGCATCTAACCCTAATTACAATTGATTAGTCATTGTCTCATCCACTGCAGACCCAAACAGTGATATTCATTTAGCCTCTACATGTATATTCAATCATGCACTAATGAGATCCCTAAGGGAATTTGGCATATGCTTTACTAGTTTGACTTCTGACCCACTAGCAGCTGTATATTTATACTTTGCATTCAACCATTCAGCTGCATGTTTTTTCAATTATACCTTACCATGTGTACATTATCAGAGGATATCATTCAAAATGAAGTACACTTGGAAGACATTAAAATAACTAATTTACATCATTATTCACGTCCTTTAAATGTGCTTTATGTGTCTTCCTGGACCCGAATTATGATAATTTGGAGGTCACCATCATTTCTTTCCTGTTCTTGTAAAAGTGGCCTTCTTTTCTCCATCCCTAAAGACTCCACTACAAGCAGTACATGCTAAGGATAAAGTAGTTTTAATTCCAGTCTCAATCATGGCTTGACTGTTGGGAAGGATAAAAAAGGAAAGCTTCACTCAACCACCAGACATCCCAGCGTCTCTGTCCTCTCCTCTCCATCCTGGCTGATTGCACTCTCAAGGATTAGCCATTTGTGCAGCTCTGTCAGTACAAGGACTTGAACAAAAGGAGGCTGAAGTTGAGCCAAATATGCTTAAGATCCACATAACCTCGGAATTACACTTTTCCCCACACTTCTTCACATTTTATTTTTTTCCTAAATATAGATAAGGGTTCAAGGCACTACATTGGACTGAGTGACCAGCAAAATCCTCAAACACCTGCCAGAGCCTGTTTTACCACTTTTGTGTTTAACACAGCATAACACCATCACCTCCTGGAGCTTTTTCTACTTTACTCTGTGAAAGTATCAGTGGCAGCTGCCTCTGACCTGCAGAGATGAGCATGAGCTGTTGCCATGAAAAAGGAACTGTGCTGAAATTGGAGAATAAGAAATCAATGCAAGGCTGCCCAGAGCTGTGTTCATATGTGGGACACAACTTCAGAAAGCAAACAGAGGTTGGTATTTAATCTGAAAGATGCCAGCAGGTATTTTTCAGGGAAAAAAAAAATCCTAAATTTTTCAATTTCTGAATTTAAAAAAAAAGGTTCTAAGCCATCTAGAGACACAGAGATCTGCCAAATATGATTCTTATATTCTGCTAGAAAGATGCCAGAATTGCTGGTGGATGTTGTGTGTGTAACTTCAATGCCTTCTTTTCAGGAGACCTCTCTTCAGATGAGGAAATGGCATTGAGATCTATAGGAAAGGGAATTCTGCCCTAAACCAGCACTTCACCAAGTATCAAAGGGCACACAAACTTTGCTGCCAGACATTTTCCTTATCTAACAAATTAGAAATGGTCATTCTATAAAACAGAATTATTTAAACTTTGAAGCAAAAAGGATCATACTATTTCTTTTAATTTCCTACTCTAATCTACCTGAACAGGATTTAACAGAGCAGTGATGACTAAATGTCAGACCTACACAATATGCAGGATGAGGAGCAAAAGTGATAACATCACAGCAATTTCTGCAGCTCACTGAATTGCCTGAAAAACCCCAAGTTTTGGTTCTCACAGATTGTGCCCATCAGATAGACCAAGTGCTACATTTGAATTGTCCAGAAAATCCTTGTGTAATTCAACCCTCTCCACTTCCTGTAAAAGAAGGGTAAAAAAGAACCCAGGAATAGGACTGGGAGGGTTGCATAAGCCTGGCCTTCAGCAGCAGTGGTCAGAGCTGAGCCTCTCACACCCTCCCAAGCCACCACAAATCTCTGCAGTGGTGCTAAAACAGCTGGAAGTCTGCTCTGGTGGGGGCAAGGGAGAGTTTGCACAGGAAACTCCCCAGATCAGCTGCTCAGCAGGGACCTGCCATTCCAAACCTGCCTCTCAGAGCCTCAGGAGAAAGGGAGGACAGGTTTGGGGAGGCAGAAGGAGGTGAGAGCAACCAAGAGGCATGGATTTTTGACCTCTAATGCTCTTTATTTAATGATCCAGACAAGCATGTGCTTAAGTCCTCACTGCACCCAGCATGGGAAGTAAAGGCAATATGGAATTGCACACCAAAGTATGGAATTTGGTTTCCCCTCCATGGCTATCTGCAGTGGCTGAACAGATTCAAATTCCTACAGCCACACAGAGAATATCCTTAAACATAATGAACCCAATTCTCTGATCTGTTCTGCTGAGAATTCCAGTGAAATAATTTATCATCACCAATAATCCTCCAAAACAAGATACCATGTGTGTGAAGGGAGTCTACAAGAAAGATGAAGAGAGACAATTACAAGGGCCAGAGATGACAGGACAAGGGGGAATGGTTTCACAGAGCCAGAGGGCAGGGTTAGATGGGATTTTGGGAAGGAATTGTTCCCTGTGAGGGTGGGAAGGCCCTGGCACAGGGTGCCCAGAGAAGCTGTGGCTGCCCCTGGGTACCTGGAAGTGTCCAAGGCCAGGCTGGATGGGGCTTGGAGCAACCTGGGGTAGGGGAAGGTGTCCCTGCCCATGTCAACGGTGGGACTGGGTGGTCTGTAAGGTCCCTCCCAACTCACATCCTTCTGTAATTCTGGGATTATTTCTGTTCTGTGTATATGACTTAATGTAGGTAAACACATAATCCAGAGTTTTGGCCAACAGCAGGTGCTGCTTGTACCCAGGATAAGGCTGAAGTTTGAGGAATCATGGAAAAATAGAAAGGAAAAAATAAGAAAAAAACAAGTTCAAATTTCAAAGTTCCTGATTTTTGTTCATTCAAATGAAATTCTTTAAATTTAACAAATATTTGAGAAGGACAGGGAGACAGAAGATGAGAGAATTAATATGAGACTTGTTTAGTAAATTTATAGCAATACCAATGTTTCAATAGGAGAGTGATACCTGGAAAGCATTACAAAAACACCATTGAGCAAATTAACTTAGTAAAATACTATCACTCTTTTTATAAAATATTACAAACTCTTACTACCAGTGCTATTCTCCCACCATGTTACTAACTGCAGGAGATTCAAATCCAAAGTTATGACAACATACCCTTGGATAATATGGAGTTCTACTGCCAATATTCTGTGTTTAGTGTCCTGTTCACATCACAATCTCAGTTTTTGCACTGTGGCATTGTTTGTGGTCAGTCAGTTCAGTATCAGACCCAGCAGACACAAGTAGGCTACTCCATAGGCATTTTTCCAACACAAAAAAAAATGGTTTATCCTGGCATTACAGACTAAACTGTTTGTCTTATGCTTGTGCTTCAAATGGGGGCACTGGAAAAATGGCCTGGAAGCCAGAATTTTGAAAAAGACCCAGTTCAATCTTTATTCCAAACATACACAGATGCATTTATTTCCTGATTTCCTTTTCCAAAGAACAACAAAGAGAATTCTAGGAAGCATGAATCTGTTTCATATTGAATGAAGTCCAATGCATTTCTGGGAATCCTGGTCAAGTTCTTAACAAACAAGTAAGGCAGTGGGCCCTGCAAGGCAAGGAAGGGTCATCCAGAGAGACCAGGTAGAGCTTTATCTCCCCAGGGAGGACTGCAAATATCCCTGTAACAGCACGTGCTTAATCCATCTATCAGGACTGGCCCTGCCTCTCAGACCAGAGGGAGAAACTGAAGGGAAAATGCCAAGTTTGCTGGGTTTTTTCTTTAATCTAAGGAGGAAAAAGACATTTAAGAGAATCACATTTTCATCCAACGTGCCCAACTGTTCGGCTAAGACCTCTCTGGGAGTGATGTGAACCATCTCAGAATGAATCCAAGCCAAAAAACCTTGAGGAAGTCCAGGCCTGACAGAAGTATCTGAACTGTCTTCATCCACTTCTAAAGCAGAACAAGCTCAAATTCCACATCACACACAGCCTCTTGTTCAAAGAATTCTGGAGCTACCTCCAAGTCACCCCTCCATTTAAAGCTTTGTCTGAAAATTCATCCTGTGTTTCTCTGTTCTATTTGTGCTGCCAAGCAGGAGTTTCTCATACGGCGGCTACACCTTCCTTTAGATGACTGTTTCAAAAATACTGAATAATATATTCCTAATTAAGCTACATCCCATCCTTGGAGCTTAATTATTTCACCTACAAATTAAGACATATTGTTAGCCCAAGGCATGGAGGTCTGCTGAACAGGGCTGGTGCTATAAGAATCAAGAAATACTTTGGACTGGATAGAAAAGCAAAAAGTTAACATGTTGACTTAGATATGCCACAGGTATCTGACGACAGTTTAAACTTTACATTTATGAGCAATCACCTGCAAAGTCTTTGTAAATAGTTCCAGCCTGCTATCAGACTGTTAATTCCCCTGAGTGAGAATGAGGACACTGCTGGGAATACAGTGTGCATCAGTCTGTGAGCAGGTATGTGATAAAGGAATAAAACTCTGACCTGGCTTCAGCCTTTGCCTCCAATTCTGGGAAGGCGACGTGGCCTCGCACCACATGATCGATCTGAAAAAGAGAAAAGCAACATTTTGAGGATGATTACATCCTGAAAATTCAATCCTGGAAAAGGGAAAGGCAGTGTCATAGCTCTAAAGAAGACAAGAGAGCTTCTAAATTACTCATGAAGTGTTAAATCCTAATCCTAGCAAAGCCAATGGCAAAACTCCCACTGAAATTCAGGATTTGGCATATAAACAGTAAGAAAAAAAACCAACCTTGCACCAAACCCAGGCCAAATGCTAAGCATGCAGCTCCTCAGTCAGGAGATTAAGGTGAAATAATGACTTTTTTCCTGTCCAACACCCCCTGCATGTCCTCTAGTCTGTCCCATTCTGCATGGATATCCTCCTTGGAATTCTGCCAGAAGCATCTTCTTGGCCCAAATTCCTACATCATCTTTCTCTATCACACTGTTATGATAAAACACAAGGTGTGTTGTCATCCTGATAGATGCTTCATGCATTCACTGCAGGAAACAAAATGTATACCCTGAGAAGCAATTATTGCTATAAAAGAAGATCAATATAAGCTCTATCTTATGCTGAATTTATAATTCAGCTTGTCCTTTCCCTCCAGAGTGGTTACCATTACTCACAAAACAAAGTATCAGGTAGAATAATATGGGCTTTTAAGGCAATAATTCAGCAGGTTTTGTGGCCTCTTGGTAATATCCCATCAGAGGTGACAGTAAAAGCTAAGGAGGCAAAACTACAGCTACTCAAGAGCACTGAGTATATTTGGCAGTACTTATTGACAGCAAATCACATTGGTATTTAATCTTAACAGCATGAGTCTAGTCCTGAAGCACATAATGAAGCATACACATGTGAACACAGCAAAGAAAACAATGCATGTCTGTTCTCCCTGAGATCAGCATCAAAGACAGGACAAATGTGTGCATGCACCAGAAATACAGCTCAGGCCTGAATTCTGCAATCCTGCAGAATCTCTTCAGAACACAGGGGCAGCTCATAAATTCTGAAATAAATCTATAAATAAACATCATATATAGGTGTCTGCTCTGAAAACACTGTTACACAAAACTGCTACAGGAAGTTACAAAGTTTGCCCTTAATTCAAGCCATGGGCACATGAGGGATGCATCTAGAAATCCACTCCTGTTATTTTTTATTTCACATTTTGCAATGATGTCATGCTATCTTTTGTCTCTGTTTTGCAATATATTTCTTCTTATAAATTTTGAAAATGTAGTGTAAAACCCCCCTGAATATACAAATAAAGAATTTGCAGAATAAGGGACTTCTTAATTGTTCATTCGGACTCTATCTAAAACAGCTTTCAAAATCAAACTGATTTCTTTTGCAGCTGTATCCCAAAAAAATTAGAGCTTTTTAAAGGGATCAACTTTACTTTTAAGAAGTTTGATCAACCTGTTCATATTTTATGGAAATAATTCACCTTGGGGTGTTGATCAACCAATGGAAAGAATCCCTAAACATGTCCTTTGTTTTGGTTTGTTTTTAGAAAACTTTAGGTGTGAGAAAGCAGGAGCTTTGAAATGACAGAGATAATAAATGCAACATACCCTGCACAGTGCAGTGTCTCTTCCCATGGCTCCCTGTGTGTCTTCTGTTCACACCACCTCAAGAAAACCCCAGGGGATATTCCAAGAGTGTTTTAATAAGACACTTTCCCAAATATTCCTAACAGTACTTCAAGCTGACTTTTGCTGTGGGTCCTAACAAAACTGTTCATTTTCCCCAGTAAATTCTTTAATGATTCAGGAACACCTTGTTCTCTGCTACAGGAAAGGAAAGGATTTTTAAAATCATCTTTTTCAAATGCCTTAACTCTCACTGTACATTTTAAGTGTGGAACTACTGTGAGCCAGCCAAGAAAAACTACTGACTGCCTGTATCCTGTCTGGAACTCAGATAAGTGAGTGTATTTACCTGTTCAGAATTAAGCACACAGAAACTTCCTTCTCAAAAGTGTTCTTGCAAAGCAGCACACAAGATTTGCTATTTTCCTTGAGAAATTGTAGTGTAATGAGCATACATTTATAAAACTAAATAATGTCCATATAAAATAATGTCTGGTTATAGCAGTTATTTGTAAAATGGAACACTTTTTGGTCCTAGCCCAATCTTTACATGAAAAATTTAAAGCACACATATCCCACCTGCCGCAAAAGCAATTATTAAAAATTATTATCAATTATTAATAATAAAGTTTTTAGCCACAAGGCTAAGGATGGGCTGGAGGTGAGGTGGGAAGCCAGGCTGCAGGAGGAGGAATGACTGTCCCACTGCAGCTGTGACACAGAGGAATGTCAGGTTGGTGTGGCCAAGGAGAGAGCACAGGAGGGATCCCCAGTCACAGCTCAGCCTGGGGTGTGGCTGAGCTTCCTGATCCAGGAGGATTTCTGCTTCTCATCCAGTGACTGTTCCATATGGAATGTTTAAATGCAGCAATGCCCCAGTGCATTTCCTGGCCATGTACTCCCATCTCCAGGCTTGTAAAGAGATGGGTGGTGCCGAGTCAGGAGTGATCACAGCTGCAGTTTGTGACACACCAAACCCACCTGCACTTGGGGCTTTGCAGGGACACCCACAGGCCTGGGGCTGTCTCCTGCAGCCTCTCCAGAGGCCCCTGCAGCTGAGCCCCAAGGGCAGCCAGGGTGTCCACAGGTTGAGCAAGGTGACACTGATGCCTCAGGTTTTAGCTTTTCCGATTCTGTGCTGCTTTAGTGTGTGGGTCTGAGCTTCGTATTAGGGGATGGTGAGCTCTCTTCACTGAGCAGGGAGACAAAACAATTCCTGCTCCAGCTGGGCACCAAGGACAAATGATCCAAATCTCAGCCCCAAGAGCACAAACCCCGTGGGCTGGAGAGAGAAAAACAAGCAGGGTGGAACTGCAGGGGCTAAAGCTGGAATGGGACAATGAACTGCAAGGTGCAAATGGAGCAGAACTTATAAAAATGTACCCTATGACAGGCCATCCATTTTGGGACCATTTTGGTTCATCTTGGGTGCAGCCCTGGCTGGGCTCTGGTGCTGCCCAAGGTGGATCCACTGAGGAGATCCTTTTAATAAATCCCTGCTTTACTCTGTCTAACCTCTCTTCTAGGTCAGCCTTCACAAGGCATCATCAAAAGGAGTCCCAGAATCCCCAGGGTTAAGCAGTCACCAAGGACTTGCTGACACTTTTGGACTCAAGCCTAAATACTGTTGCGTACATGCAGCCTTTCTTTAAATTTGATATCAGTGTTTTAGTTCTGACTGCCTTCCTGTAAATACAAAAATTCATTTCTTAGTGAACCCTGCTTAGCTTTAATTTTTATTGGTAAATTAAATTAACCTAATACTGTTAGATTCTTTGTATTCAGGGAAACAACTGAGGTGATGGAATAATATGTTACCATGTTATGGTTCTGTCCCTATATCTTTCATTTATACCCACCAGTGAACACAACTGATCTATGTAATACAATATGCATCACTTTCTTCACCTCAAAGTCTGTGTCAGCCTCCTGCTAAAGCAAAAAATGAAGCCAATTTGCCTGTAAGATAATTACAATAATCATCACCACCACCATAAAAGGAAGACATGCCCTGTACACAATCCCCTATCTCTATGCAAATTAGTATTACATAACAAACATAACACTCATCTAATTGTTAATTGCTTTCAGCAGCCTGGTACATCCCATGATCTTATGGAGGTGTTTCAGGTCTGAATTGCCAGTCTCCAAACACTCACCAGTTTTCCTGTAGCACTCTGGCCTCCCTCATTCAACCACAGTCCTGGTACCATGGCAGAGAAATATGGTCCCCAAACACCAGGCACAAAAATGGGGGTTTCACTGACCTGGAAAAGCAAAAGAAAGCTCTAGTGAATCCAAGTGCTTGTCAAAGTATTAAAGCTTGGCAGCTATCAGAGTCCAATACCAACACAATTCCTGCTTCTCCACTGGAATTACCAACAGAAGTGGAGATGTACAGGTAGAAATTTACTCTAAAAAATGTGGAAAAATGTTTCCCTCCATTTACATAATTTTTAGATGACAAGACAGAGCCCACAAATCCCCACTGAGAGAACAGCAGGGCCTGGCCAAACAGAAAGTAAGAAATTTCAGGAAGAGGAGCTGTATTTTACAGGGAGAGGGAGACTGCCTCATTTCTCCAGAAAAATGCCTTATTTAGAGTGACTAGTGGGATACAATACTCTGCTGGATTGGCATGAGCAAACACAGGCACTGTAATCAGCCATAGGAGTTTCCAGAGCACCCACCCTGTATGTTTGGAGAGCCCAGAATGAGGAGGGGATCCTGCTGGCAGAGCACAGTGGCGTCCCTTGAGAGCTGCCATCAGCTCCATGCTGGCAGTGGAAGCCCAAGCTGCAGTGCCCTCTCAACAGTGCCAGGAGAGTGGGGTGCCTCAGGTGCACACATGGGCTGGGATCTGCTTGGCTCCAGCAGCAACCTGCCTGGGTAAACACCAGATCCTGCCCCTCACTTGGGCTTAGCTTTACAGAAACCACTCCTAGCTGTGAGGGCAGATCAGGCAGATATCCGAGCAGTGTCCCCCAGGCACAGAGCAGTGCTCCACCACTCACACACCAATATCCCCAGCACAGTGACAGCCTGGCCCCTGCACTCCCTGCTTTTGTGGTTAGACCACTCAGGATGTGGGAGACACTGGTTCCTTTCTCTCCTTCAGAAGATGCAAATTACCAGTTTATAAGGGCGGAGGGCATTTTCCTTCCTCTTGCAAAGGGGTTTCACTTTCAATAGACCAGACAGACTTTCTAGCCTTCCCTCCTGGTTCAGCAGATCACTGTCCAGTCTAGCAAGTAAGGCCAGCACACACCAGGAATGGGAGGCTGGGACTTGGGTCCCAGGACTTGCTCCAAAGATGAAATGTGAATTCCCCACAGGCTGAACATGGAATTCTTGCAGCAGGGGCTATCCATCCATGCCATGCCAGGCTTCTCTTGGAAGCAGGATCCATGTTTTCTCTTCCAGGACCACATATATACACTCAAGTGAGACACAGCTGTGATTTCACTGGGAAAAAGAGAACAGCAGTGCAGTCCTACACCACCCATGATTTATGCTGCACTTCCCACTGATGATGGCTAAATCTGCAACTGTTGTTTTCTAGAAGGTGGGAACTACTAGCAGAGAAGGATACAAGGGAATTAATTCCCTAACAAAACCAGTCTGTGTGTTTCCAGTGCTGAAGAGCAAAAAGAGAGGTCTTGGTCAATGGAACAATGGGGATTCTTGTATTTAGACCTTGCTCTTCAATAGCAAAATTCTAGACCCATTGAAGGATGCTCAAGGTTTGCTGTTGAATTCAATAAAGCCTGGACTTCACATCAAAACAGTTTTGAGAATAATTAAAAATTCAGGCCTGTTCCTGTTAAACTTGATGCACATTCTCTCTATATTTAAACAGGCTGAACTTTAAAGGCAGTTTTTACTAGTCAGTAGGGAATATGCTCCAAGATGCAGTTTACTGGCATTTGTGCATCACACATGTTTAGTAAATACAGCAGCAGGGAGGTTTCTGCACAAACAATAGTCTGCTCCAGCCATAAACTTACAGTGCAGCTGATTCTTGTCAGGAAGTTAAGTAGGAAAACAAAACAACAAAAATTTGTTTTTCAAAATACATCACCACAGTGTCAAGAAACACTGATTTCTCTCAGGAAGGCATCTAACAAATCTGGGAATCCTGCTTGGTTCTCCCTTATCAGCTCTGATGCCCTGACTTACTTTCCCTACAGATCTATGTGTACATGTGTCTGTGTGTCTGTGCAAGATTTTGGCTGGCTAAACCCATTAAAGAGCAAGAATAGCTGCACTGAATTTACAAAGGCATTTATGACTCCAAGTGGACGAAGCTACGTCAAAAACATTGCAAAAACATTTGGTTTTGTTTTGTTTTCTCTTAAAACTACAAATTAATACAGCTTTGAGTTTTCATCACCTCGATGGGGCGAGCCTTCTTTTATGATTTCAATAACAAAATGAAGCACAACAAAAAGAAAATCCTAAAAGAAGCTGATTTTTAGACCAATTCCACTTCACTGACCTTACTGAGAACACTACAAGTGGTCAAAGTTCCCAGTCAGGATCTGCTCTGAGCTGGTGATGGAAGCATGGGGAGAACCCAAACATCCCAGCTCATTCCCACCCAACAGCCATGGACACAGCACAGTGTCCCAAGAGGTGACAAGGTACATTTAGGGCAGAAGGGGCCTGGGGTTTTGAAGGCTTATCTCAAAATATTTGTGATGCAAAGAACTTTGCAGGGTTCTGCAGTCTGCTGAAGGAAAAATCTAGTTATGGCAAAGGGATCAAGCTTAAAATCCAACTGCTGTGTCACCTGAAAAAAACAAGTAGCCAAAGGACATTAAAAGCATCAAGATGCTTTATGAAATCAGGGGAAAGTCTCAATATCCAGAAGGACAATAGAGTTTATAAAATAAAATACAAACCCCACACCTTTTTCCTGTCATTATTCTACCATTTACCAAATTCTCCTGTAAAAATGTTTAGATTCATTAAAAGACCAAATTCTGCCTGCAGCCAGTACTTCTGGCTTTGTGTTTTGGACACTCACAGGAATTTAGGACAGGATATTTCCATGCTGGCTCTTCTCACATTACACTAAGACCTTCCTATCCTCTTACTACCAAAGTACCATTTGTACACATTCCAGCAAACTTTCAACACATGAACAGAGCAAACGAGGGCGTTGGGAATTGCCACACTGATGAATAAAGCCAGCAGGGCACTTGGTTATCAGTTTTGTTGCTGTGGGAACTTTTAACTGGAATAAAGAACACTGGCTTGTCATGCTGGGCTTTACTGATGATAGGGCATAATCAGATTTCCCATTTCCCCCTTTCACTTAAGGAGCTTAACTTACATTTTGCAGACTCTGTGCTTTGATACACACGGAAAGGAAGAAAATTTGGAATAACAAACTCCCCAAAACAGACACACAATCTTTGAGAAGCAACAGGGTGAGCATCCTCCTGTAGCTATATGCATCAGAAACAGCAAATGGTTTCCATTTCCCCTCCTTGAAATATTTGGACGGTGATTAAGTCTTTCAAGCCACGCAGCAGCTGGCATTTGTATTTTCATAATAAAAGGTCCAAATTCTGTTTGAGTATACATCCCACTCAATCCCACTAAAACACATGACCAGACAGAGGCATAAGGTTGGAGAAATAGTGCAAAGTTTGCTGCAGAACCCAAAAGAAAAGCACAATTTGCCAGATTCAGGGCTATTTTGGTTACAATAACACCATGTCTCTTTTACAGCTCTCAATTGCCTTCAGACATTCTTATGGTGATATAGGAGGATCAATGTCATTATTTTTTTTTCCCTTTAATGAGCTTAAGAAAATCCTTAATCTTTTTAGTAGAAAAACAACATGTGTTTCAGATTTATGGGCAATTGATTTTTATTTTTAAAGCAAATAAGAGATGTCATCCTTCTCTGGAAGTTAAAATACAAATTCAAAGGGAGCCTAAGATTTTCTGCCTTCCATTGAACTGAAATTCCTCCTGTGACACACTCCCACTGTGAGACATAGTAACAGTTATTATCTTTTATATAGAGTGAAACTGAAACACAGGATATCCTCTGCTAGAGGTGAGAGTGATCTCTGCACAATTAATGCAGCAGGAATTTGGAGACAGAAGACGAGAGGAATCTGAACCTGTTCAGACTTTGAGTCATAAGCTGCATCTATAAATATTTCAGCTGAACGTGTTCACACAGGGACTGTTGCCCTCACGGGTGATGATGCCAGCTCAGACAAGGATTACACCCAGACAGGCAATTCCACCTCACACTTACTCTGTCAGGGGATGGGGGACAATCCTTTTGTGCAAGGAAATGTCACCTTTCCCTGCCTCCCCACCACACACATTCCTCTTGCTCGGCCCCATTGCTTTGGATGAAACAAGCACTAAGCAGTTCCAAGATTTCTGCTCATTTGACAGGAAAAAAAAAAAAAAGAGTCCCACACCTTCTGAAAGGGAGAAGAAGGGAAATAAAGTTCTCTCTGGGCAGGTTTAACCTCAGAGTGTGCTTTATAAAAGATCATACTAATATGTAAGATATGTAAACATTATAGAGCAATCAGAAACAAATGAAAGGATGAATTCAGTTTAACAATATTCAGCTGTGGTGCAACTGCCAGAAGGCACTTTTTGTTATGAATAGATCATTTGGATGAGTTACAGGCCAGACTTGAACCCTGGCGTGCGCTGGGAAAATCAGTGTCAAACTACCTAAGATCAGAAGGTATCAGCAGCACATCTGGCAGCCCACAGAAATGAAAAATGTTTTTAAAATATAAAAGGCTATATAGAACTAAGCTAAATGAAGAAAGGACCTGCTTAAATGGCATTATTATGAGATCTGTAATGTATTTAATTTAGATTAGTCCTTCCCAGTTGCCTCTACCTTTAAAAAAAAGGCAGGCAAAAAAATCCATTTCTGTTATAAAGGTCTACCTGGAAACAAAAGCAGGAGAGGCTAATTCACAGCTCATGTGAGTGAATCAGAGGAGTCTTTAACCCAAATTCAGCTCTCAGGACTGTCTGAGAGCTGAACTTCAGCTTCAAGGACAGGACAGAACAGAGACCTTCACAGACAAGCCTCACCTGGGCAGCCAGCCATGCCAACAGATGAGCAAGTGGCACTGTGAGATTTGTTTCACTTAGCTCTGTTTTCCTGGACCAGCCATGATGATCAGGCACATGCTTGTGTTTCCTCCTCAGCTTTATGTAAATGTTAGGGCAATCAGAGACAAGATAAAATAAAACACACCACACTGGAGAGAGCAGTTTTGTGAAGTATGAATTTCAGCAATTTTCTTCCCTAGTTGACACCATCTGTTCCTGGTGTAGGCTCACACAATCTCCTTCAATAAAACTGACAGAGAATTTGGAGAATTTGGCTATTACCTGAAAGGCAAATCTTTATATTAACAAGGTATATTGTTATATCCATCTTCTGCCATATTAATTTCTGCTTTTTAATACTGAGTTTCTGATATGTGGCAGCATTCTGCTATTGCTATCAGCATCTCTATTTACTTCCAATACGCCATAGAGAGACAAAATAATTTCTGTAGGACTATTCTTGACTTACACTCACTTCCATGAAAGCAAGCTTAATCCTTTATTCTACTTTTAAAGTACAGTCACATTAGAGTCAAAACTTTTTAAGGTAATTATTTGCTAAGGAGAAGCTAGGTCAGAAAATTTGTTTGAAAATCACCTCACTTATCAGCTTCTGTAGCCAGAAATTCAGAATAACAGCTGCTTTTGTTAGGCTAAGACAGGTATGAAGAAAAGATCTAAGATATTAATGGAGAGAGCAGAGAAAGAAACAAGGAAAAGCACCATATCAGTCACCAACTAATAAATGCTCTTTACAGTTCTGGACTTTGATCACTGACAAGTCAAATACTTTCATTAACTTTTTTGCTGACTTTTGACTTCCAAAGTTTCTGACTGACTGTGGATTGAGAATACTGACAGTCATTCAATTCAGAGGCTTTACATGGATGCATAAAATCCTGCATTAAGAAAACTGTATCATTTTGCTTCTGCTGACAGATGGGTCTTATAGAGCTACTCAACCCCAACTCTCTGACAAAGAATGAAAGAGATTCATAAAAAAAAAGGAAAGAACTCAAAGGGAAACCCAAGAATGTTTCATTTCTAGGTTTCTGGTTCAAACTTAGGTCACAGTAATAGCTACTGAATGTGTGATTTAACAACAGCCCTTGCTGGTGGCATATAGATATATATACACATATATAAACTGGGCAGAGCTGGGGTGTAAAATTGTGTTTTCAGTGAACTGATGCCTACTCTAAAATTGCCATCCTGGCATTATTTCTCAAGCTTTAAAGGGTTTTAAACTAAGCTTCCCCATAGCTCTGGAGGCTATTTTCTAAGTTAAATGTATGGTGCACCAAGTCAACTTCTTAAAATATGTCTATTAGCAGTAGTAATTACATACTAAACACACAGCAGCATTCTAGCTCCAGCCTGATGCAAGATACATTTAAGAAAACAAGGTCTTGGAATACAAGAAATGTACTTCAGGACACAAAGGAAATTAAAATTTATTAATGTTCCAATTCCTACAGGTCATACACTGCCAGCAATTTATTTGCTTATATTTTAAGCTCAGGTCCCCTGGCCATCATGGGTTTGCTATGCAGCTGCATAGCTCGTGGTGGGCAAGTCCCCAGCTCTGCCCCACGTGACAGGCTGGCATCCCCTGAGCCATCCTCGGTGACAGATTTACTCTGCTGTGATATTAAGACCAGACCACAGAGCTCACTTTATCCCACTGGAAGGATGGAAGTCACACAAGTGACAACAACAACAGAGAGAGAGGGTGAGGACTTTGGGGCTCTGCTTGAGCTCACCCACCCACAGATGGTTCTGGTAACCTGTTTACAGGCAGCTGAAGAATTCTGGCTTAGGGGATACAAAGCACTTCCATGAATGCCTCACTGAACATGCACCTCATCACTTATTGCCAAGGCTATGCCACAGAGAACTGGAAAATTCAAGCCCTGAATTAATTACCTCCCAGACAAAACTCTCAGTACAATCTAAAACTAGGAGACACAAATGAATTCTTGGGGACTACTGCTACCTCTTACCCCAAGTAGTAACCTGTGTGAGAAGGGCAGCAAAATGGGAATGACACACATGCAGAACTATTTCTAATTTTCTAAATTCTCCATAAAACATTAACTGGTCTACAAACTAGAGGCCAAACCAGGTATGTGATTAATGTGCAATAAAGAAACCACACTCCAAGGGCAACTTGATTGCTTCATCTCTGAAAATATTTCAGGTGAGTTATACACTGGGACTATATACTGCACAACCCAGCTCTATATCTAACAAGAATCAATTTGAGTAAAACTTCACGGAGTTTATTAAACTTTTGCACAGTTAGATTTTCTTTTTAAAGGCTAAATAAGGAAAGGTATTTGAAAAAAACCAAAACTTATGATTTTTAATAAAAGAATAGATTGACTCATGATAATATTTGTTACTCAATTTTTACTGAGCTTATACTTATTGGTATAAAGAGGAATTAATCTAGACCAGCAGAAGTAGTTTATATTTACTGGTATAAAGAGAAATTCATCTAGAGAAGGAAAAGACGATGAAGATACTAGCTCTTAAAAGAGTTAGAACTCATCAATTAAAATTTTATTTAAAACTGACAACAACAAAAAATCATATTTAACAAAAAACCTCCCCTGTTTTACTCCACTGTATTTTAGAAATGCAACAGATCAGGCAGGGAATAAAGAGGTCAGAGACTGCACTTGTATGAGCAGCTTTTCTGGATATCTGCCATCAAAACCAGTTTGAAGCTGCATTTCTGAGAAAAGCTTCTGACAGTGGATGCTCTGGGGCTGAACTAACTCACTGCTGTGACCCCCTGCACCTCCTGAGGCCCCATTTTCAGGCAGCAGCCAGGTCCAGTTTTTCATCTGAGCTGGCTGTGGGTATTTTTTCCAATAGACTGCATCAATTTTCAGCCCAAGGTATGTTTGGTATTAGAATGTCTTAGGGTACAGCCACATGAATAAATTATTATGGGCAAAACTTGGAGGTCAGTTGCCCAGCAAAACCACCTCTACTCATCATCCCTCTGTGGTGTATGGTGTGACAGATCCCAGGGACCTGGCACATTGCACAGGAAACCAGGGCCAGGAGTGCTGCTGGGAGTTGCTGACATGGTACAAATTCACACTATAGATTACTCAGTTCATTTCTTCATCTGCCCCTACTCTTATTTCATGATCGCACAAAAGGATTTTTAAAATCTTATTTTTGCCTTTTTTTTTTTTTTTTAATACCAGTCTTATGAAAGAAGCTGGCAATGATATCACCTTTAAACATTAACCAGCCAAGCTGGACAACTGATATTTGTTTTAAGTAGAACAATACTTTTCACATTATAAAATCCTGCCATTTTCCCCAGGGGGAAATAGAGAGCAAGACTAGTACCTACCTCCCCTATTGTAAACTTTTGACTTTTTCTGCACTCAAACCTCTAAATTCAAAAGCAGAATAAAAAAAAAAAACAGGAAAAAAAAGGAGAAAATTATACTGGAAGTAAAAAATGCTCTTCATTTTGTTTGCCTTACTATTATCTAAGTAAAAATGGAGAGATGTTAATAAAAGAGAAGCTGAGAGGACCATGTCTGAATGTGTTCCTCAAGAACTGTTCCAGTTCTTTGCTGAATTTTACCTGCTGTTTGCAGAAGATGGGAGCTGTAATGGGATGTGAGCATTTGGAAGCTGGCCACTTAAAGCACAAGCTAGAAGAGGAGCATGGCTTAATTACAGCTCTATCAGGAGCACTAATTAACCACCCCACCAGACCACCTGGAATTGTTTTGAGAGAAACAATTAGAGAATGGAAATATAAAAATCAATGCTGTGGAACAGAAACAAAGTTCTCAACCTTCTATGAGATCTTCTGCCAGCAATCTCCTGACCATGACTTTCCCCAGGCACTGAGAGCAGCAGACTCTCAGCTTTCACCCAGAAAGCATCAAAAAACTCTGAGCCCTATATGTGAATCAGGGTCAGGAGCTCCACAGGAGCAGCAGCTTGGGCTTAGGGAGCTCCACCACCGTGGGAAGCTGGATCCTGAGACTCCTGTCAGAAAGATGCAAGTCCTGGATCACTCTGGGATCCCACAAATGATTGTCTAAAATTGTCACACACCAAAAGGGCTCAGAGGCCCCAGTGTGCATGTTTTCTTTTAGAGTAATGGTGCTGTTTGCTGTGTAGAATGAAGGGTTTCACCAGGCACTGTTAGATGGTTGAAAGACTGGATTTAAGAATAGGGAACCACTCCCAGAGAGGAGCTGGAGCAGCGGGATCAAACAAGTTCTGCATAAGCACAAGGAGAGCCCAGGAGAGTTTAGGGAGCAGTGCCAGATTATCAGGTCACTCAGAGTCACTGATGAGAGGGGTCTCCATGAGAACAGACAAGTCTAAGAACAGCATCTGCCTCTGGAACTGTCCCTGGGTTTGCTGGAGAAAAAAAAACAGTCCTGGTGTCCTGCACAGAAAGTCTGCACCACTGTGAAGTTTGTGCTCCTTGTGTGTGAGGTTAAACTCCTGTTTATTCCAGGAAACAAACCTGGAATTAAGCCTGGGACGACTTGAAAGTTTCAGCCCTGGAAGAAGTTAAATGGGATTGAATGCAGGGGTAATGATTCCAGACTCAGTCAACATCCACCATTTCCTTCTGCCTAAATCCAAGATGCAAGAACTTCAAAAGTCTTGTCAGGGACCTTGACTGAATGCTCAGCTTTGCAGCAAACCCTTTAAATTAGATGAATTTTGACTGTTCCAAGCTTAAATGTTCACATCCACTTCTGCTTTTTATCAGTATCCATTAACACTAAGCTTATTTATGCTTCAGCTTGGGAAAGTACACGATGGACACACAGTAGCCTATGATCCTTTTCTTTGTATTCCCAAAGGTCAAGGTTTCCTTCAGAAACTGGTAAAAAAAGACCTTTAATCTGCTAAATTGTTTTCAAAATCTAAAACAGAAAAAAAAAAGCCCCCATTTGTGATGGATTCAGATGCTTTTTGCTAAGCACTTAAGCACTAACAGTTCTGCATTGATTTATTTTATTGTTTTATTTAGTGAAATGTCTGGATACAGATATACACATTAACCTTTTTTTTTTTTTTTTGCTCATATTTACTGTGTCGCCTTCCTTGAAATGGGAACTGCAAGTGCTTTGATAAATGGGCTGAAAGGTTGTCTGGTTACCCCATGGCTTCTGCTTGTGTCCTTGCTGAAATGCTGTTCTGGACCCTTCTGCAGCAGTGCTGCTCCATGACTCACTGCAGTTACTTCTGTGCCTCTCAAAACAATAGTTCACTGGGGATCCAGGGCCTCAAATGAGCTACAACCATTTATTCCACCCATTTATTTTTACTTCTCCTCCAGTGATAGATATTCACTGTCACAAAATGCCAGTTTGTGGGAAGATTATAAATCTTCCAGCACAGCCATTTTAACATTCCACTTGATAACACTACAGTTTGCTGCTATGGAAAGTTAAATCCCTTAAAGCTCATCACAGTATGAACTAACTCTTCTTGTGTTTAAAACAATAAAATCAAACCCCAAAAGCCATATAGTCCCTTCAATCTATTGTTAACAGTGGGCAGTAACAGGTGTCTTAGGGAAGATCACAGAAATACAGCAAATATACAATAATGTACACAAAAATATCCTCCCAGCCTCCAGTGAGATGAAGTTCAAGCAAATTTCTGTTCTGACTTTAACCAACACAAGAAACCAAGTCTTAGAAGTGACTGATACTGCAAACAACCTCCAGTTTTCATGAAGAAAACCTCCATTTGTGCAGTAGAAAATAAATTTACTATAATGACAAGTTACAGACCAGTGCAAGTCCTACAAGAACATTGGAGTTTTTTAAGTCTCAGAATTATTCCTTCAGTTCATAGCTCTTCAGTCTCCAATCTGGTTTCTAAACAAACATGTCTCACATATTACTTGCAGCAGAAACATATTTTAGGAGACTACTGATATCTCATCCCAAACTGAAAGGTTGGGAATTGTACACATGGAAGAGCTATGCCACGAGTAGCAAAACAAACTCTACCCCTACATGGCACTTGAGAAAAGCCCTCCAGGACCTCCAGCCAAGCTCTGACGATTCCCAGGCCGACCCAGTCCTTGTCTCTGTGGCTGGGTGCCCTTCCCACACACCTTAAGGGCTTTCTTATTTATTTTTTGCATAATATAGTTCATTTTAGAGATTTTCCTTTTTCCCCATTATCTAAGTGTTCCTTCTACATCAGTGAAGGACACTACCAACAACAGTATCAAGGCTGCAGTTCAATAAATCCTCTGCAGTACCCCTGGAGCTGGAAGCAGATTCACATTATATGGGATATGCATTCACACACTATTTAAAATACATTTTTAAACATTTAAATAACTAAATGGGTAAATCCTGAAGATCTTACCCACTGTTTATTCAGCCCTTACTTACTGAGACAAACTCCCATGGACAGAGTAAACAGTGAGAGAGGACCTCAGGCCTTCACCCACAGCTATAAACAATGAACTCAGCATAAACTGTGATTCCCAGCTGACACTGGGAGAAAAGCAGCAGCTAAGGCTTCTCCCCAGTTTGCTCCCAGAGGGATTACATGACAAAAGATTTACTTTCTCCCTGAAAGAGCTTGCCCCATCTAAGATATTGCCCCATTCACAGCTGGAACAAAAACAAGGAACTTAGATGAAGAACTACTGATTCGTGACATGAGGAACAGAATTGGAAATGGAGGGGAAAAGCCAGAATAAGAGACCTAATGCCCAAAGACTGATGGAATTTGCCTGAGTGGAGGAACTGTTGCTGTTAAGAAGAATAAACAGCACTGCATTTATACCCCCTTGGCCGTGGAGCCCTTGATACTCAGCACTCCATATCACACCTTGCACTGGAGAGATCTTTGTCTGCACAGCTTCCCTTTGTGCTCATCAGGCAAGTGAGGGAACCAAGAAAAGACAATAATCTGACAGAATCACAGAGCAAACCAACTCACTAAACAAAATATGGGATTTGACCCCAAACTTTCACAACCCTCACTGCAAATAAGGCTAATTCCAAAATTTTAAAGTTAACAGAAAACTCTTAAGTTTTCATACAATTATTTTTTTTCCCTCAAAAATTCCATTTCATTGTTCATGGCCCAGAAAAAATCTAGGAGATGACCAAGAATATCCCTTATCATACCTCATTTAGTTTATATTTTAGTTATTCTTTTACAGTTATTGGAAGAAAAAGAGCAGAAAATTGAGTCCTTTTTGTTCTCCCTTAGATCTAGACACACAGAGCAAGCAGGCTGTTCAGTAAGTTCATGCCTACTCACAAAAATGAGACAAGGGATTTGGAAAGGTCATTCATTATACATTTGTATGCTTGTGATCTGAGAAAAACCCCCTATGCAGCTCTCCTTGGAGCAGAGCACTCCAGGAAGACACTTGGGGTTGCTCAAGACTTTGGGCTTCAGGCCAATCCATCCTTCTGGGTCTAGAGAGGAGTGATCAGATTTGGTTCCCCTGCAGCCTTGATGGGAGTGCTGCACCTGTCAGATCTGATAGCATCACTTTGAAGAATATAGGAAAAGAAAACCAAAGTTCTTCTGTTACAATGAAAGGCTGCTGCTGCCGCCGATGGACACCAATTAGAATATTGCTACCTAAACAACAAATCAAAGTAAGTTGCTTTGTCCTGTCCCCCACAATGGAGTGATGCTGTCATGTGAACATCAGTGAAGGAAGACAAACATTTAACTTTCCCAGAATCACAGGGTACAGAATACAACCTTCTTCCTACAACAGAAGAAGCAAAATCCCCCACATCCTATTAAAATATACAGCTCTTACAGTTAAGAAATAAAGGTGGCAAGGTAGATTGAGGGCTTGATCTAACAACAGGTAATCAATCCCACACTGCTCTAAGTAGAGGGACCCAAACTAGGCAGCCCAATATTTCCAACAGCCAGACCAGCTAAATCTTTGTAGTGTCAATATAAGAATGGAAGAAGCTCTCTCTTGCTCACTCTTCCTAAGGCAAAACATGGGGAAAGGAGTGAAGAACAGAGAGGACCCCTATCAGCAGTCATGCAGTCATACCTGGAAAGCCCAACACTGCTGAAAGAATCATGGAATCATAGAATGGTTTGGGTTGGAAAGGACTTTAAAGCCCACCTAGTTCCACCCCTGCCATGGGCAGGGACACCTTCCACTATCCCAGGGTGCTCCAAGCCCTGTCCAACCTGGCCTTGGGCACTTCCAGGGATGGGGCAGCCACAGGTACTCTGGGCAAGTACTCTGAAGGCTCAGTACCCCAAATCCAACACCCTGATCCTCTGTCAGACAGGGCAGCTTGCAGCCAAGCACAGCATGGAAAGCACTGCCTGTGCTGGAATCTTCAAAGATTCCACTGATGCCAGTGAGTTGCCTCTTGAGCCTTCATGGTTCTCCAAGCAGAGCATTTTTCAAAGCCTTCTCTCTGTCCACATCTATTATTTGAGTCTTTGAACTCAACTGATCTGTTCATAAAAGGCAAGGAGAGTTAAATGTACAGTTTTGTGGGAATGTTACTGAGCATTATCTACTTTCTGTACAATAGAGATTAAATTGCTTTCAGATACGTTCCCCTGCACAGGTTGATTACCAGCAAGGCACTGGGGTGCAAAACTTTGATGTCTCTGGACTGGCATAGGCTAAATAGGAACGTCCCATTCTCCCCATCACCAAGGCATACCTGAGCTTTGAATTATGCCAGGCCAGGAACAAAGGAATCTTGCTCATAACAAAAACTTTTAATAACTCGCTGAGAAAGCCTCCCTTTCATCTCTGCCAAGCTTTAGGAAAGGCTGGGAGGCAAGCAGAAATAAACATTGTACAGACTCACCACTGCTGGCTCTAAAGTAAACTCTCCAACTTCCTATTTACATTTCAAGATCTTAAGCTTTGTGGTTTACTAGTTCTGCAAGTAAGTGCTTTGGGTTTTGGAGGCTGCCTGCACATGATCTCCCACCACTACTGAAGTCTTCCTAGCTTTTATTAATATAATAGGGAGGTCAGAAAAGCAACAATCTTTTCTATGCCCTGCTAGCAGAAATATTTTACTTCTTGCTTTTTAAAAACAAAACAAAGCAAGCAAAGCATACAACAGCAAATTAATGCCAGCAAAGGGGATATTACAGTTGTGTTTGTTTCTTTTTGAAACTGAGGATGCTGGAACATGGAACAAGAGAGTTTCATTAAAAAGGGTGTGGAGGAGTTCTTTGAGGGACAAATAAAAGAAGGTGGCAATTTTATGGATTTGTAACCCTTTTAAGGCCATTGGCTGAAAAGGCACCTAAAGAGGCTCTGTGACCTTTTCTACATGAGCCTAAATCTGTGTACACCAAGGACGGGCAACCTGCAACAACAGTCGTGAAGTAAATGTGGTTTTCATTTCATGCAGCCTCCCCTAAATGTAAAACATCTTCATTAGCTGGGAAGTCAGCACAGTGACTGCTGCCAAATGCAATATAGAAGGCAGCAGAACTGTGCCGAATGAGGACAGAGGGAGGGAGGGGCTCCTGTGACACTCAGCTTTCTCCCACCCCAAAGACTCTGTGGCTCACATGCACGACAGGCTTTACAGGGGAGAGGAATATTTAAAAAGCAAGACGACAGGTGCTTATCAATTCCATAAAACCCACACAGATCATCTCCCAAACTTGCCCAGGCTGCCCCAGCCTCACTAGGTTTGCTTTTGATTTTATTTTTTCCCTCCTGCATTCCTGCCCCTTCTCCCGCTCGCCTGACCCTCCCGAAGGCAGAGCCTTTCCCCTGGTCAGGAGAAGGACAAATCGCTGTCCCTGCTGCCGGCTGGGTGGCAGCCAGCTGGCAGGGCTGTGCTGCCCTGGGCTGTGCCCTGTCCCCCCGGAGAGCGCACGTTCCGAGGCGGGGATGCCGCGGCGGCGCACGGAGGCAGCGAGCGGGGCTCCAGCGCGGCTCTGCGGGCACGGCCCCGCTGGATCGCACCGAGCCCGCCCAGCCCTGCCCCGGGCACTGAGCAGCCCCTGCGCAGAGATTCCTCCGAAGGCTGCAGCTTTAACAACGTGGCATGTTCTGAAGAGGAGACTCTGGTATCAGAGCCAAAATACACGGAATCCACTTGCTGGTCTGGCTCCCACTGAGATTAGAGATCAGGCTCCGAGAACACTTTGAGCCAGCATGTCTCTGCTGTCTCCTCTCCAGGATGTACTGCAAAGGACACGTACTGTGCATGCTCTGGGGGTGGAAACGTGCTTAACACTCTATTTGTGTGAACAAAGCTGGCAGCTCGGGCGGATATTGTGGAGCAAAGAAGCTCTATTGTGTTTGCCAGTCATCACGAGAATCAAATGAACAAATTTAGAATAAGCAAATTGGGCTGGAGTTCCTTTAGCAGAAAGCACTCAAAGCCTAGTCAGGCTTAGTGAGAGAGAAAATATGGGATATTCTTCCTGAAATAATCCATAGTAAACATTGGGACGGCAAAATGATCTGCTCATTTTATGTTCATGTAGTTGCTCTGTGTTTTAGACCATGTATTAGATCTGAAAAAGTAGCAGATAAATTATTTGTGCCTCTCCAACTGAAAAAAATTACTAAATTATACAGTTCAAACCACATGAACATTACCACCCAGGGAAAAAAAGAATTGTGCACCAAGCCAGGTGAGTCTGTTCCCAATGCCAAGAGTTACAGAAGTAACAAAAACAGACACAAAAGAAGAGGTTGCATCTAAACTTGAAGAGATTCCTTGACAATCCCCAAAAAGACGTGTTGAGTACAGAGAACTGATAAAGAAGGAATGAGTGAAGAAGAACACAGACCATATCACTACATTAAGACAGAAAAAAAAATATCAGAGACTCTGGAGATAATGGAACACAAACTTTGTGCATTTGGGACTCAAAATACCAGCAAATTCACACTCTTCCCATTAATAAGCTAAAATTAGGCCAGACCATGTTCCCATTGAAAGCTGCTCTGCCTACTTTCTTCAGCTGGGAATCACAAAAGGTGTTGGAGAAAGAACAACAAATATTTTCATGATAGTGCAACTTTGCCCTGCGAAAGCACACTTTTTTCCAGGACTGGGACAGGGGAATACAGAAATGTGTGCCTGAAACCCTCCTGATCACATAAAGGTTTCAGAAAAAAAAAAAAAAGGATTTTTAAAACCTTTAAAATACCCCATCAAACCCTAAGACACTGGCAGGAAGACAGGCTTTTAGGGAAACCAGCTACCTTATTTCCAGAAGTCAGGGGATGTCTGTCAGGGCAAACTACAAGTTAGGAATAACAGGCAAGGTGCTGTTTCAGTGCCTCAAATCTGCTGTGATTTTGCTGGGAAAAAACTACTCACACATTTGGTGAGTAGTCACCATGGCTACACAGGGAAAGGCTCCTAAAAGTTCCAAAGCTAAGTGTGGGTGCTGGAGCTCAGAGCCCCTGCCTGCAAAGCACCATGGCAGTGGCAGCCCACCCAGGAAAGTCAGGGATACCCTTGGCACAGACACCAAACCTGCAGGGACAATCCTTCACAAGTGAAAGAGCAGCTTATTTGCCATTCCAAATGCAAATTCTACCCATGTCTTTTGCTAGGGCAAAGGAGGCAGCAGAGAATCATGTAAAATGCATAACTGTCCAAAAATATTCAGAAAACCATCTTTTCTTTTCTTTTTCCTCATGGGTAATGGATGAGCCCTGAGGTGGCAGTGACTTTCAGCAACCAATAGCTCAGACCTGGGCTGGGGTCAATAACCTAATTACAACAAGCATTTTGCTGCTTTCCTGAGCTATTCAACAGAAACACGAAATTCTTTGTGTGCCTCTGTTTACCCCAAACTGTCAGTGGTTAATTCCAAAAGCATATCCTCACTTTAAAATGGTAGTTCCACCACAAATTAAGCTATTATAGCCATGAGTAAAATTAGGTTCCACATTTGTACTTTCTAAAATATCAAAGGCATGATTAGCAAAGTCTTTTGTTTAAGATCTCTAGAGTCCTGGAGGTAATGAAAACTGGGTCGAGGAGCAGTTTCTCTGAAAGTTTAAAGCAAATGCTGTGTTCGAGTCCTGTGACTCATGGAGTACTTGGTCTAGAGAATGGAACTACTGTACCAACACACAGATACCAAGAGCAGTCCCCCTGCCCTGAGCAGAGGAGGAGGAAGGGGTGGAAAAGAAAAGCATTGCAGATGATTTTGAACAGTTTCCTGTTACGGCCCCTTGAAAGAAACCCAGCCGTACTTTCCCCCTGCTTTCTGTTCACTGAATTTCTCCTGACAGTTGGCTCCTTCGTTTGCCAGAACCACAACAAAGGACGGCCTTGAGTTTCCACACAGGCCATTTTCTCCCTCTCTCGTCTCTGATCATCTCACAAAGGTATTATTGTTGCTGGCTCACTGGGGCTCAGTGCACCTGAGGCACATCAAAGGCACTTTTTAATGCCCGCCTGACCACACAGGTCTCTCTCCCACTGCATTAAATTAAACTCGATGATTAATCTCTGTAGCCCTCAGGGTCCCTTGGTGCACAGGGAGAGAGAAAATATATATTTCTATCAAAACACAAGTATAATATACTTTCATTTTATAGCCCTAATTAAAAAAAGGAACAGCTAATTTTGGCCAAATGCAGCTGCATATAGGTCTCATTAAAACACAAATACAACTGCTCTGTGTGCTCCACGCTCACTTCATGCAGCCTGTTCAGGTAATAGATAAAAGAACAGAAAACTAAAATCCTTTCACAGATTAGATCCAGAGAAGTTTAGAATTTACTTATTGTCTGCTGGCTAGAGATTGTTATACCCCTCTCTGCACAGATGGGTGAAGGCAGGCAGTTAAGGAAATGATTATAAAATGCTGAGTAGGTAGATTTAAGTAAAAATCTACTTAAATCTAGCAGAAAGTGCACAAGCATCTATTCCTCAGTTTGAACTGAAGTGATTAAAGGCCTTAAAAGGTTCTGCCTCGTGCAGTCTGTGTTCGACTTTAGGGTTGCTTTGATGACAGAACATCAACATGGATTTTATCACATCCCTCTTGCTACATTAGCATATTTAATGGAGCCACAACTCTCATGGTTGTGGAGAGTGCAGACAAAATGCGTTAATACTGATGTGCCATGCTCGAGTTTGGGAAGTCAAACAATCTACTGTTGTGAACTGGGTGTATGTTAGAACTTACCAATGCACAAATATCAAGCATTAATAAAAAACCACACACATGTCCTCCTCCAGGGCTGGCTGTGCTAAAGGAATGAGCCAGAGCCAGTTGGCCCATGGCCAGCTACCCAACACTGCCCTCAGACCTTTGGGGGAAGCTGCCTGCAAGCTCACTGCAGTCCAGTACTATGTCTCTATTAACTCATTTTAACAATTTAAACTAACTCAGCTAAATGAAACAGGTTAGCAAGAGTTCACCCAAACAGCTTCGACTGAAGGGGCAGAAACCTCCATCTAAAAACCAGGAAATAATGGAAGCAGCGACAGGACTTGAAGGGTGACTCCTTCCCCCAGGGTGCCCCACCTGCCCTATGACAGACAGACAGGTACCAGTGGAATTTTTCAAAGACAGAGCAAGCCAAGAGTGATGCAGTTTGAAGCTTGAAACTTTTGTTTAGGAAGGAACCAAAATATATTCCAGTTGATCTAGGGGATTCAAACTCAATGCTCTGTTTCACAATAGTGGGATTATTCACGTCCTTAAATTCAATCACGTGCTAAAATGCTTTGCTGAACGACAATCCACGTGACAAGATCACCATTTATTCATGCTCAAGATCACCATGGATTCATGCTGTTACTACAGAGACAACTTCACTTATTGTTTATTATCAGCCTCCTTCTTATTCTCTCCTGGAGCTTTCTCCATGAAGTATGTCATTCCTCTCCAGCACCTCTAGCACTCCCAGTGCCATTTGCTCCTTTTGGAAAAATCCAAGTTCTAATCATTCTAAATTTAAGACCAAAATGAGTTTTAAATAAAAAATGTGGCAGAAAAGGGTACTTATCTAAATGGAATGCTCTCAGACTCATACATTTTAAAACAGTATAAATTTCAAAAGCAGACACTAAATTTTAATTGCAGTCTCAGAGAAAGCTTTTGTATTAATTCACTGAGAAAAATTAGCAAAGTGAAAACTGCTTATTGGGGGGTTTTCTTTCTTTTTAGTCATGATATGTCTCATAATTCTATACACCATGGCAATTTTCAGAGGGAGAAGGATTTATATTGATTAAGGGAGGAGGGGGGGAGCAGGGCTGTGACTGAAGATGGGCACTCCTTCTCCAAAGACACTCTTCTGTAACACATTAGTGATAGGCTTGTCACAGATAACTCAGGCTCAGGCTTTGGCTCAGATTTCAGGCTGCTCTTTAAGCCACTCTGGCATCATGGTTTTTACTTTCCATGTCATTTTTCAGTATTGATTTCTACTACTATTAAAGTTCTTGCTTAATAGCAAATGCACGGTAATTTATAATTAATATCCAAAGGTAAAGATAGAGTTACCAGAAAAAAAAATCAAGGAAAAAAGAATGGGGTGAGAAGGACAAAGGTCAATTTTCCCTTCAAAAACATAAGTTAGTAAATTCTGCACAAATTAGGATGACACATACAACCTACCCCCATGTGGCACGAAGATGTTCCACAGATCATAGCCACTCGGGATGTAATGGGCTGGTTCTCACATGGAAGGTTGTGTCCTTTCACATCTGCTCCAATTACTCCTATTAAAGCAAAATTAAAATTCTCTGTTAAAGAAGAACAAGCCACCCTGCACCAAACAGACCTTTTCTGCACTCAAATAATTGCTGAGTATCTCACACCACTGCCACAAATTAAGAAAGTCTACTTAGCCAACAAAGGAAATAAATTCATCTGTGAGATTAAAGTATTTATTCCAGATATAAGGACCCAAGATGATTTCTTCTAAATGCATGTCTATCATCATGATTTTTAAGTGTTATTTTACCTAGAAAGTGTTATTTTACCTGACATTTATTCTCTTAGGTAGCTCACTGACAGGCAGAATAAAAGTGCCCTGCTGTACTGGCAGGCTGCAGATGTGTTTATTTGTTCACAGTTTATCATGAACATCCTGGATGATGTGTTTTGTCAGGGGATGAGTTGGAGAAAGGGGTAACTTGGCAGGAGACTGGAAGGCTGCCAGCTTTGTTGTCTTCACTGCTGCTGCTGTTCTGTCCACGTCAGAACCATCTAAAGGCAGATTTTTCCTCCCCTTTGAGGAACTGAGCTTGGCTCTGAGGAGCACCAAGTCAGCACCACTCAGCCTGCAGCAAAAAATACACCCAGGAGATGTCAGGCAGACCTACAGCTGAGCTTCAGAACACATCCCATCCTGCTTGAGTCACTTCAGAGGAGGCTACAGAGGCAATCTGCCCTCTCCTCCTCCTCCTCCTGCTCTCCCAGGCTGCATCCTGGCACCACATTGTGCTGCACTCAGCAAAATGCAGCAGCCAACAAGTAACATTTTTACATTGCACTTTTCTTTTCTGAAACATTGCTTTTCAGCTGGCAAGCTGGTCACCAGACTGTGCATTTTCATCTGCAAAACTCAATTTGGAGACCAGTATGTCAATACTGATAAAAAAAATCCCCTTCATCTCCCTGTAGAAGGATCAGGAAAACATTTGCTGGACATTGTGAAAGATGCCAAGTGTTAGGGCTGGTTCATATCCTACATTTCATTAAAACCCTCTTGTTTAGCTCACCACTGCAATGCTGTGTTATCAAATCAGCCTGTTGGGGTTGGTCTTACTGGGATCACCATGGTTATCCTGGTATTACCATGGTTGGAAGTCATCTAAATCATCAGAAAATTAAGGGCTACAATTTTACAGTCTTAAAAAATCCATCCTCATGTCCCTTTAACTAAACTGACTTGTAACTATGAATTCCTAAAGAGACTTAGAAACAACAAAAGCTAAAAGTAAGGCTTCTACTTCATGTTTTATTTTTTTCACTGCTCCAACATAATGAATGCATATTAGGAATTTTGGATAGGGTTGTCTACAAGGCAAATTCCTGTACTAAGCAAGACCGTATTAGAATTTCTCGAGTTAAAAATACTGTTCACACTTGAGAGGGAAGAAATCTATTAAACTAAATAGTCAGCATATGCTGCAAATGTATTTTCATAAACAATATAAAACTGAAAAGATCTTTTTAATTGCTAAGAAAATATGCCTTCTGCAAAACTGGAATTATGGCTCTTTTTGGAATTTTAGTCAGTGGCTTCACCAGTGTTTAGAATTGTTAGAGTCTTCCTATTTGTGATTAATTAAAGTCAGACAGCAAATGTCTGGAATATTGGCTAAAAGTTATATAATTGCAGTTATAAGTGACATTCACCTTCAGTTTACGTGGAACTTTTCACAGTCTGAGGCAGATTGAAAAGCAGAGGCTGAGAACGAGAAGTCTGTGCACCACACAGAACAGAGGAAAGCTTTTTAGGAAGGCAAGCAGTGCTTAGCAATGTGTACTTCTGGATCTCTTCCACAGTGACATGGTATTTTAGACACTGCACCATAAATCATCTACTTTTGTTGAAACAATGCTGATGCCTTTTGAAAAGGTGCAATGTAAACAGCATTTTTATGAGGCCAACCCCACAAGCCTGGCCTGCCATCCTCACAGTTTTATCTGTACACTCTCTGAAATTAGTACAGTAGGTCAAAATACAAGATATAACTGCTTGGCTCTTAGATCCTCACTTTTCCATAAGAGGTGGATGGACTGATCCAGGAGTCACACATGACCTCCTCAAATATACACACTAAACAATTCTTTACCTTATTGTACTTAAAGCTTTGAAGCCTTCATAAACTTCAGGAACCTACTGAGCCAAACCACACTTCACATCCAGCCAGAAGCAGATCTGAGCTGCATCAAAAGTTATTAACACTGAAAACAAGATGTCCATCACATCATTCTGGCTTAGCCTGCAGGATATTTTCTTTACAGATACCTCCACTCTTCAACTCTCCTTTTGCTCCTGCTGTCACTTTTGCTATCAAAATATTTTCATTTTTGCTATCAAGTCTTTTAATTTTTGCTGTACTTTCTACTAAGTTTCCACAGGATTTCCAGTACATTTATTACCCTTCCCAGATTCAAGAATTGTGAGTTCCACTGTAAATGCTCCTCTTGTCCCAGACTGCACTGAGCTATGGTGTGATTATCATGCAGGGTCTCCTACTTTCTTCCCTCTCTAATGTCCCCCTCTCCCTAACAACAACCTGTGTGTTGGTTTTCTCCTCCTGGCAATCATTCCAGGAGTCTGCTGGTGTTTGTGGTGCCATCTGGGAAAACATATTCAGGTTAGCAGACTGTCTTTGTCCACTGCAGCCCTTTCCTGAGGGATGCCAGTAGCTGAGTCTTTCTAATGTCAGAGTTTCTTTTCACAAGTCTGTATCAAGGAACAGACAGTTGCTCTCTATTCTTTTTAAAATACAATTGAGTGATTTCAGCACATGAAAAAATGGGCAAACTTTTTGTGCTCTGGATCAATAATGATGCCAATTAAACAAGGACCTTCCACTGCCACTTTAACATGCTCTGTGACAACAGAATTTTGCAGCAAGTTCATTCTTTCAGGTCAGATTATTACTCTGTTCTTTTCCAAGAACACAGAATTGCCAAGGCACACAGTTTTAAACACGTTTTTATGCAATTAGGATACTGAGAGATATTTTTAAGCCAGTCACAACACACCTACAAATATGACACTGAAACTCAGTCTTCCTTTTTGCAGGCAGATCTACATCTAATCCTTTCCAGGTAGCAAGAAAAGCAATCTCCATGATTGCTTAATCTCACCAAAAGCAAAGTAAAGGGATTTAAACACTAAAAAAGTTCCAGGCCGCAGTTTCTAGAAGGACAAATGAGATTTTAAACAGGACAAAACATTTGAAATAAAACTGGTAGTTTAGCACCTAATCATATTTCAGTTAGATCTAGTAAAAAAATCCTCTGATGAGCAATAGATTTCCATTAAAGAGTACTGTTTCAATAACACTGAAACTTCCTGAGGTAAGACTGTTTTCTAAACCAGCAAACTAAAAAACCCTCAATTTCCTGCTGAGAAAGTTACACTGAATCTCTTATTGACAGTATTTGGACAAGGCCAAACAGTATAGTAAGAAAATGAACTTTTTTGGCCTCATCAAAAGTATTTCAGAAAAGATGAACCAGGGCTGAACATAAGAATTTTGTGCTGGAAAAGAAAAAAAGTCAAAGCACCGGACCTTAAAGCTTTGAATCATTAATTATTTCTAAAGCTAATAAGAATCCTAACTATGAACAAGCCTCAAACATGAGGCTTCTCCCTCAGAATGGTTGTTTGTGTTTTACTCTTGCCTATCCCCAAAGTTTTGAGCAACAGAAGATGCAAACTCTCAGCATATTGGCATTCCAACACCACGGTGTTTCAGTCAAAAGTGGAACTAGCAGAAATTACCAAACAATTTGCAAATCCAGCTGAAAAGACATATAGCAGTGATATATCCTCTTTCTAGAAACAGATTTGCAGGGCTGGTAGTTATTGTGATGATTTGGGGCTGTTTTTAAGAATACCATCAGAGCAAATGGCTGGATAAAAACAGAATGTGACAAAAAAGGCTTTCTGACATTAATTCAAGAATTCCTGTCTCCAGGAGCAGTGAATCCATGAGTGAGTACCTAGTCCTCCAGCATGTGCATCAATGAGAGATGCTGCCACTGCAATCCCTTCGGGGAGCCCGAGATCTTCCGCAGCGTCCGCTGTCAGACCTTTCCCAACAGCCTCTCCAGGAGACAGGACGTGGTTTCCTGGGCAGACACAAGACAAACCAAACACCTGTCAATTTACTAAACAGAAAAACAAACGTGTGTGTTATTGCAAGAGCTCCCTTCCTCCCCCTCCAGTGAAGCCTTGTATCTATAAAACAAAGAAGTGCATCACAGAGCTCTGGGTGATGGAGTATCTTTCATTATCTGGCTGCACATTAAACACAACTGTGCCAGATCAGACCATCCCATGGCAATTTAGGAGTTCAAAAGCATTCAATATCCTATCTAGCCACAGAGAAAGATTGCACCACAAGCAATTAAATTCTGCTTGGCATCTCTCCAGGAGCTATGAAATGCAGAAATCCCAGGTTCTTGTGGAAGGTGCTGCCTGCAGGCATTCTCTGGGCATGGAAGGAGATTCAGCTCAGTCTGTGCTCACAAATGAACACTGCACCTGTTGCACAAGGAATGCACAAGGAACTGGCCAATTTTTTCTTTCCATTTCCATCCTTTCCAGCAATTCTGCTAGGAATAAGGTGGCTATAGCAACAGAAACTCTGAAAAAGAAACTGGCCTAAACAGCAAATTCCTCCAGTTGCAGCTGTATTTCCTCACACGCTTAAATAATCCCTTTCTGAGCCTTCTCTGGCCTGTGCAGTATGAAGAAGAGAAGAACACAACCCTGCCCTCCCTGCCCAGGGGCAGGTCCTGCCATAACACACACCCAATTTTGTCTGCGCTTCGAAGAACAAATCTAGATTCTTTCAAGTACCAGAATTTAGGGACACCCCCCAAGATCATCCTCTCAGCCTCCCACAGCTGGAGCAGTGAGACTGAGCTCCTGGGACTGCACACACTTCCATATTTCTCCAAAAGTTTGGGGGTGAGAGGCAGAAAGCTCAGTGGGAGTTCCCACAGACCTCCCTGTCAATGCCAGGGCTTTTAGTACCTACCTGGAGTGTTTACTAAATTCAACAAATCTGGGCAGAGTTGGCAAAATTCCTCTTTAAAATAAAACAAGACTATTTTCACAGCCAATTTTATTGAGAATGTTACCCCTGAAGCATGTTCTGCTATGTAGAAAGGACACAAAACATCCTCCACAAGAAACATTAATCAAGAGGAATAGCATATCATAAAATATCAGGAATACACTAATTCCCACGAGCATAAACTTCTAGAAATGTAGTAATACAACCTTAATTTTTGATGAAAAGGTTATGATATTAAATTCACAGGTCTTCAGTTTTAGATATCAATTAGATCTTTCCTGTAAATTATGTTGGTTCTTAATTTTTAATAGCTACATTCTCCTTCTGCCCACTTCCTGATGGATGCAGTGTATGGAGCATTTTGGGATCAGCACACACAACTTCACAGTTGCTCATTTCTCCAAGAGTTTCTGTTCTATTGAAAGCCATACATCGCTGCCCCTAAAATGCCAGGCTGAACCTCACACTGGAAATTAAAAACAAGTCTGTGCAGGCAAGACTGTTACACTAGACAGTGGGTTTATATTCAATATTGGGGCTAGTAAGCAAACCTCGTCATTAAACTTTATACAGAAGGACATGAGGATATCAAGTCACCTCCTCACAGGAAAAAAAATCTGTATTTTATTACTTCTGCATTTTACTAGTTACTTACTGTAAAGTCAAAACACTGTCCTGGCCTTTCCAAGAGATGTATCTTTTGCATTTTCCCCCAATAAGCTGGAGTGCAGGATGTTCCTCTTTAAGATATTTTTCTATTAACATTTCAGGCTTTTTAAAGACATTGGAGCAAAATACCAAAGCTGTCTGCTTCTCCTGACATTCAAAGACCCTGCAGGTGGAAGGAAGTTCAAAAGAGTTCATGCAGCTAAACCCACATCTTCTTCAGAATCAATTGCCTGACCTGAAAACATAACCACGGTGTATATACAGCATGAGATTAAATTAATCTGAAATCAAACCTCTTTCCAGGCATGCCACTCCATGGTTGGCTAGTTTGTATCAGTCATACCAGCCAAACACTTGAGTGTGTAATTATTATGTAGTTATACTCCATTTTACAGATCAGGGCTACTATCAGACAAAATCTTTTCCTACCAGGTTCTCAATTACTGTATTTCTAGTTAATAAGCACTAAGGGGACAATTTTAGAGATAAAGATAATCCTCTCCTCTACAGCAGCACAAGAAAATGACCTTATAATTCCTTTGGTACTGGTTATTTATCAGAATGACCAGCAGCAACGGGCATAAAGTGTGTGTGAGGACATGCAGGGATGTGCTTCTTGACATTTGGAGAGGCAGCACAATCATCTTGCATTTTAAATAAAATAATTAACAGTAGTCTGCCCCATAAGTTTTAGAAGTCAAAGTATGCCTGAATAAATATTCACTGGCTGAAAGCACTTTCTCCACAGCTGGGAAGGGAGAGCAGTCAGAAGTCACCCGTGGCAGGCATTGCAAAGGGGAGTTCTGGGTCCCCCAGCACCCAGGGAGTGCAGGACAGAGAAACTGAGTGCACAAGGAGAGGATTCTCACTCTGCCCCTCTCCTTCACCCTCCCAGCTCTACAGAGCAAGGAAAGCTCTGCCAGGCCCACAGGAAATGTTCCCAAGGAGCTCTGTGGAAGCAAGGAGCAGGCTCTGCTTGGGCACTTCTTCTGTCATCAGGAATTTACCTCCCCACCTATACAAGCCTAAGTCAGTGCAGAATGGACACTCTGAGCCTTCACTCAGCCCATGGGCACAGACCTGGGAAGGGAATTATTATTCTCATAGTTCAATCTTCACCAAAAAGCTCGAAAACTCAGCTAAGCACCAACAGGCTTAGAATCTGTAAGTGTAAAGCTATTAAATGATAAAATAAGGAAACACAAGGATAAAATAAGGAAACAACCAATAAGGAGACACAAGTAAAAGTGTAGTTTTTGACACAGATTGTATTCCAGTACTAGACTTGGAGGGAGCAGATTCCTACTTCAGCAAAACACAGCAGCTTTAGAAGCCCAGGGGCAGCTGCTCTGAACATAAAGGTATTCTACAGCTACACACTAGCAATTCAGCAGCAGGTGCTGGGACCCTTAAATCCGACCTGTCAGGGGGAAAGAACTTGTGGGAGGGGAGGCAGGGAGGGAGGGAGGCAGGGAGAGCTGTCTGCACACAGGCACACAGTGAGAGCAGGACAGGAGCTGCATAAAGGAGGCACTGAAAGGCCTGAGACTCCTCAAGGCTCCTGCCAAAGTAAATGTATCGAGTCTTTTGTTGACAGTAGTCTCCTGTGCAAGTCATTTACCTTTGCTATAATGACTTCCAAAATTAGAGCTAACCAAACAAACCCATAATGGCTGAAGCTGGAGGACTTTCTGTTTCACATTGCTGCAGCTGTTTCACTAATGCAGTGCCTTAATCCACAACCTTTCATTTGGGACGAGACAGGCTATTTCCAGCTATTTTTTCCCCTATAAAGCAGCCAGTTTACAAAAGGAAAAAACTGTCTGAATCTCTTCCTTCTCTTTTATCCTTCTTCGAAGACTGATGTTAGAGTTTGCTGTGATCAAGCTTTGTTTAAAGAATTTATGTTCAACTAAAGACCCTCAACCTTTTTAGGTGCTTCCCACAGGAACCAGCTATTTACCAGCCACAACACACGAGGCAGATAATGCATCTTCAGTCAACTTTAGTGATCCAAATTCACTGTATTGGCTCACTAATATTTAACAGAATGAGGTAGTTCAGGATTTAGTCCCCTTTCAAACAAAAGCTGAGAGCAGCCGGGGTGCAGCTGACTCCAGCACAGCTTTTCATCTATCTCGCAGAACAGGGCTGCACTTTGTATATTTGACTGCATAAGTGCATAAAAATATGAAAGGAAGAAAATTCAAAGGAGGTGTCCCTTCACTGAGACCCAAACAAACCTGAATTTGGATATAACAATCCCTAGCCGAAATCCCAGCAGCCTCAGAAAGAAACACAACCCAAGGGTACATCCCGTCCCCATTTCACAGCTCCACCCAAATGGAACAATTAAACTGCTTTCTGATTTAAAGGACAACACAGAAAACAGGTATCCTGTTAAATAAGTGATAGAGAACATTCACTGAAGTTATCTCATTAAACAAAACAGTTCTGAATAGGCATCAAAGGAAACAGGACCTCAGTTAAAAAAAAGCACTGTCCATCCAAATGTAATAATAAGAAACATAAGTGATTTTCCCCCTTCATGTTCGTTACAAAGCATGCAGATAATCTCCACCTTTTGTGTTTCATAATAATTCTCACAATGCCAAAATCTGGGATATACAAGAAATCTCAATAAATAATACACATTGTTCCAACCCTATCTCACACACAATACATTATCAAATATCCCTCTCAATTACAGACAATACTCGCATTTAACTGAGGTGTATGGCTGATTTTTTTACAATTTTTACCTCAGCTGAGTAGCCAAAATAGGACTAAGATCAGAAGGCAGCAGAATAATGATGCTGACTGTGAAGTTAAAATACTATTTTTTTCTTAGGACTGAATGCATGGTGGTTAAAAGATATTAAGAACAGTGAGATTTGGGGCTTTTTTAACCTCCAAATAACCTCCATAAAACTTCCTCGTCAGCTGTTAAAGACTTCAGAATTTTCATTGAGGAAAACCAAAACAAATTGTGATATTATACGCCAGCTTATTTAAAAGTGAGGAAAACGGTTAAATAAAATCACTTTGGTTCAGAATTCATCTCTGTCTACACGAGCTGCCACAGTAGCTTGAGGCAAATCTAATTTGGGGCCTTTCCATCCCACTCTCCCAGAGAGCCTTTGGCTGAACTACATCTCCACTACCTAATGTGTAAATACTTCAGGCAGATGTATTAGGCTGCTAAACTCTGGCAAAATCAAATCAGGCAGATCCTGGTTCATTAAGCTGAGCAGCAAATTGGTCAGCAAACCAGAGGTGCCTACTTCAACAAAGGCTGCTTGGCTTTTTTGGCCCAAGGAATGGGAGGCACTCCATGTATAAATTAGAAGCTTTCCTGATGGAAGGTCAAAAGGAAAAAGAAATTCTGCATCATTGGATCAACAGGCACGTTATGATGTCTGGGACTGAGTTTTCTTTGCTAGACTGCAGTGAGACAGTGCAGAATGAATGTGTCCTGCCATGTCTGCTTCACTGCTCACTGCAGAACTGCATGTGGCTATAAAACACAGAGATGTGATGTCTTACTAAAGGTATAGAATGCAGTAACTTGATGTCTTACTAAGTAATTAGAGGGAATGCATTTATATCCAAATTCAGCTACCTGAGCTCAAGTTTTTGCTTGCCAACAACAATTTCATTAGGCCGGTAATTGACATTTCTGTTTGTCTTTAAGCACAATATTCCTCAGAGTCTCTCTAGATACAAAAATCCATGCAGATGGCAGGACTATTGCTCTACTTTCAGAGTTGCTCTGCTCTGCTACAGTACATTGCTAAGACTGTAAAGGCAATTTAGCTTGTATTAATCACGGATTATTACTTAACAGATTTTTTTTTTGTTTTACTGGATATTTTTTAACAACTCACATGATAGCAACTCCTCTTAGAATAAATAATTATCCCTTTTTCTGAAATAAATGCCAGACCAAAAATAATCTCATCAGTTACTGAAAAGAGACTTTCAAATCTTTCAGCCAAGCTTATTCCCCACGATCTTCACACAGTGTCCAGTTTTAATATCCATACTGAGAAGATACTGATGCACTGTAAACTAAAGGAGTTCAGAAATGAGCCAGGAAAACAATTGCAAGTATTGAGAAGTATGACAGTTCACCCAAGAGTTTTGGGGGGGAAACCTCAGTGTTTCTCTTGATCATAGGAAATTTGAGTCTGTGCAGGTCAAGCGTGGCCCTACAGTCCGCCAGGCAGGAGTAGGAAGTTAAATCAGATGAATAATCAAGTGTTCTTTAATTAATTCATTACTTTTGAGACATGACAGCAACTAACAATCAACAACCTTTCAGTCTGAAGTGGGCTCTCCATCACAGGAAATTATAAAATCAAGATTGGTTCTAAGATACACTTTAAACTACTTAAACATTAATTTTAAGGAGTCCAACAGCCTCTGACTTGGAGGAAGTTAGGAAATTGTTTGAAATAGCCCTTCTGATTTTGTGAATCCTGACTCATAAAGCAGACAGCACTGTTTTAAAAGTTATCTCAGCAGGAGGCTAAAGCCAAAAAAAAGAAGATTAATAACAAATCAAGACCAGGGAGAGGAAGAGTCAGGTAAAAAGAAGGAATGACCCAGAACTATTCTGAGAAAAGTCTCTTTTTTCTTTTCTTTTTTTTAGAACAGTATGAAAAATAAGGAAGGAGGATAATACCTCAGAAATTTAAATATTGAACAATGACAATAGGCCCAAGTCTGTTCAAAGCTTCTATGAAATTTAAAACCAGAAATTCAATGAAAAAGCTCCCAGTTTTCACACTCCGAAGCTCCCAAGTCCCCCATGCTGCCAGAGTAGAAGCAAATATGATTCCCCAGGCAGGCAGAGTCTGGGACCAGAACTCTCTAAGTGGACAGTGAAATATTTCTTTATTACTATTTTTTAAAGACATAAATTTTTACAAACTTTTAGCTATGAGGGATGGAGGGATAGCACACAGTACTCCCCACTTAGAGCAGAGAGGAGAAGTGGAAAGGAACCACCTGCCAGAAGGACTCAAGCTGATGATAATCAGGGTGAATGATGGGTCCTTTCCTGGTGGAAAAGGAATGGAAAATGTCACCCAGGAAACATCCTGGAGAAACTTGAGCCACCTGAGCTCAGCTCAGCCTGTTCAAGAACACTTATTGGAAAGAGGAACAGTATCCCAGACTGGACAGCAAGGAGAAGGCTTGGAGGTGGAGGGGGCAGATTTTATTCCTGAGTTTATCAATATCTGAGGGGAGGGAATGAGTAGAGATCAGGGAGAAAGACCCTTCTCAGCGGCCCCCAGTGACACTACAAGTGTGACAAGCCCAAACTGAAATACAGCGAATTATGTTTAAACCAAAGCAAAAAAAAGTTTTATTGGGGAGAACTGGTCAGGACACCAGAACAGGTTACAGATTTCAGAATCTCCACCTTTGGAAATTCTTAAAACTCAACAGGACACAGCCCTGAACAACCTTCTGTAGGTGACCCTGCCCTGATCATTTCAAGATGGCCCTTCTAATCCCTATGATTTGTGTGATTCACTGATCTCAAAATGAAAACAGTATAAAATAAAACAGAAATCACAGGAGTGTGGAGCTTTTCTAAGGAAAAGCCCAACTTCTTCCTGCTGAATCATGTATTATGAAATAATGCCTCGAGCTCTCAGGAAGGAGACACCCAAAGACCTCTTTGCACTGTGCCAGTTTCAGCTCCTTTGCAGTTGCTACAGCTCTTGGACAGACTGAAATGACAGGAAGCCAGAAAAATATTAGCATATTTGGAACACTATTCATTTGTAAATTCCATGGATTTTGACAGCATGTAAGTGTAAATATCCTCTGATTCATCCTTTTAATTTTGTTTGAAATTGCAGCATGGTGTAATTTATTTGGGATAGCAAAAGACCAGGGAAAGAAAGATAAAGGCATCCCATACCAGAGAATCCCTTTACTTATTATTCTCTACCATTTGCAAAGTGCAGTGTTTAAAGCTTGCTGCAATCCAGACTTATGAAGAACTGGCAGCTACAAGCTGACCTGAAAAAAAAAAAAAAAAAGGCATCCCTTTCTCTCAGCCTTCAAGGAAATCCCTCATATGCTCCAGAGCATCTGGCATCAAAGGCCTTGGAAGAGGCAGGGAAAACTGGCAGAGCAAATGGATTGACCATTCCCTCCACAGCTGCTGTGGCACTGAGTTCAGATTGACCAAATTCTTCCACCCTGCACTGAATCTCCCATTTTCAGCCTAAATGTAAATAAATTAAGAGAACATCCAAGTATTAGCACTAACTACTGACAAAACAGAGAACCTAAGCACACTCTATTTAAATATTCAATGCCATTATTAGCTTTATATATGGATTCAGTGGCACATGCAGGAATGTAACTATTGATTAAAAAAATAAGTTTTCTGTGCTTGCAAGATATTAATAAGTACTTCAAATGAAGAGCACTAGAAAAGAACATCCATTCTTCCAATTACACAGATCAATCTTTTCAGGGTGTAAAAAATGGCAGATGCAAGTGCCCAGGCCCATAAAAACATCAAGCCTGCAGTCCCAAAAGTCCTGGAATTAAGGAGAGTTAAAAATGGGGTTGCAAAGTGTTGGGGCTGTATATTAAAGCACAGGCAGAGTGTTGGAACAGGGAGGGTGGTGAAGTGGTAAACTGATGGAGGGGAGAAAAGGCCACTAACCAGAAATGCACATTAGAGACAAGTCAAACCCTTTTTAATTGAAAACATAGTGCCAAAATTAAAACAAAAACAACAACAAACAAAACCAAAACAAAAATAAATCAAAACAAACAAACAAAAAGCAGAAATCCTACTGGAGGAAGAAAAAGACAATTTGTGGAAAATGGAAAACATTCTTCTTGAATGTGGTTAAGAAGGATGAGTGGGAAAAAGACCCAGAATAGGATTTAAGTAAAGAGATGTATAAGGAGCACAGGCTATTCTTCCTTATGCCAGCATCACCCCCAAAATTAAAAATGAAAGAATTCTTCCAGTTGTACACTAAAGCAAAATAAGCAAAACTTCAGCTACTTCATTGATATCAGTTTGCTGCTCCTGCACAGACAAAAGAAGGTGACAAACTGCCCTTTATAAACACTACAAAACCTATCAGATCAGTAGAACCTACCCTGCAGTGCACTCACACAAAGCCACCATCATCAACCCAAAAAAGACCTGGTATGAAATATTACCATTCAATTAAAAAAATCATTATTTGGTCCCTTAAGTAGGCCCTGAAGCAGAAGGCTGTGGTGAGAATTTATCAGGCATTTTTGTCCAAATGGAATGAACGCTCCAGTACCCTAGGAGCCCTATAGTACATGAAATTTTAACGGAATTGTTAATGTCTTTCTAGGTTTTATAATACCACAAAGAGATACTCATCATGGGCTTTTACCACAGCAGATAAATGCTAATGCCTCTAGTACACAACACTTTCACAGTGGTTTGAATACGAGTCATCTTCCACTCTCTTGGTGAGCAAATTAATGGGATCAATAAATTTTTCAGTATCTCCATATAAAGACTCTTTACCTTCACAAGCCTGATCAGTAAATTCCTGATGTACAGAAGGAATCACAAACTTGTTATGTGGATTCCCTGAAAGGTTAGTCTGCTCTGAGAAACAGAAAATGTCAAAGGCCTGGGAGTTTTCAGATGTGAACCCACGCCCTGATATGGGAAAGGTTTGTGGAAGATCCTAAAGGTCAGATGTGAGGGTCACCCTTATCAACAAGGTCATATGTTAAGTTAAACTGAAACCAAGAGGAGTTTACTCCCTGGAACCACAGCACTCTGATTACAGTAAATGTATTTTTAAAGGGCAAGGAGCTTTAAAAGTGATGCTTAAAAGCGTATTTACCAGAATAAAGAAATATGTGCCTTAAAGAAGTTGTTCTTGGGTAATTTCCGTAAGAATTTCCAGTGGCATAAACATTAAAGATACTTCCAAATGAAAAAAAAAACCCTCTTTTTGTAGCTATTCATCTTTGATTCCCTCTGATTGGAAACAATAATGATTTCAGTAGATACTGAAAAAAAAAATAACAACAAAACAAACATAGCTTTTCTGCACATTTTAAACTGGTAAACTTTGTATTTACTTTTGTTACAGTCAGAAAATTTTTCTAATTTTATCTTGTGACATTTTGCTTTGCTTAAAAGAAATCATAATTCAGAGCCTTGTTATCTTTTAGAAGAGATACAAGAGAAAAAGGCCATCTCTCTTTACAAGGGGAACGTGCAGGCACTAAAATACATCCTTGCCTTTGAGCTAAACAAACCTTGAGCAGACAGACACGGGCTTAGAGTAGCTTGAGAACAGAAGAGGAAATTCCACCAGCATTACTTCAGCCCTGTCAGGTTTTTGGTTTTGTTTTCGTTTCAGGAGGAGGTTTTGAGCATGTACAACCTCCCTTCACCCTCCTCCTACCTGGGTTATCTGACAAGTCTGAGCTCCTTTATCTGCAGGGCAGCTCAGTGCCCTGCTTCCCATCCTTCCCTGTCAGCCGTGGCAGGCTCTGATGCCCCTCCTGCAGGCACACACTGTCCAGAGAGGCCTTCCCTTGGGATAATGGGATGAACTTCCAGCAGCTGAGGCTGTTCCCCTGTGGGCAGCACTGCTGTCAGCACAGCTTGAGCTGAGCTGGTGCAAGGTGGGATGCTCTGGTGGCAGGGATGGTGCCTCGCCAGCGGTGCTGACACCACGGGATGTGTGGGAAGGAATCTCCCACTACCCAGGACCATTCCAGCTGCAGTTTGCTCAGGGTCTGAGTATCACCTTCCTGGTAGGTGCATCTACCTGGATTCATCTATCCTGATTAATTTGAGGTAAGCTGAGCTGATTCAGAGTGCACCCTCAAGTCCAACACCACTGAACACATTAAAACAAGCAAAGCCCCCAGCTCTCACTGGAACACCATTCCCATTCCCCATACCCAGGGACACTGGTAAGATTTCAAGGTGGCAGAAAGCAAAACCCTTCCCTGGGACACCCCACCATGGAGCAGCTCCTGGGCAGGCTGAAGTGCTTTGCTTTGACTCCTTCTGAAGCTACACCCTTCCAAGAGACTCCAAGAAGGAGAGGGCAGGAGAGAAACCCAAAGGAATGGAGTGGTGCCTGTCTGGGTTCCACACTGGTGCAGTGAGCTCCTCATTCCCTCTGCACAGACACAGGGATGAAGGACACTCTCCTGCTTTCTGTGATGTTATCACACTGCTAATGATAATAAAAGCAACACCTTCCCTTTTAAAAAAGGCAGGGTTAGACAAATGGTCAGGGAAATAAGCTCATATTCTCCCTAGGGCCAGATTTCAGCATTATTATGCAAATAGAAATTGTCTTATGCTGTGGATTCACCTGAGGGAATCGGCACAGAATCTGAAAACCAAAGGATTTCTCAAGGTGAGCAAAAACTACAAGTTCTGCCCTAAGGTTTGGTGCAGCTTTGGAGGTCAGACTGTGCTTCTCCAACTCCAGTCAAGACCCTCTCAGGGATTCCATGGTTCCTTTCTTTAAAAAATCCCCCAATCTTTCATGGAACTAGACACTTCCACCAGTAACTCACAAGAAACACTTTTGCCTTGCAAGAAACATATCAACAGAAGATAACTTACTGATTTATTTTGTAAATGTTGTGTTTTAACTAACATGGAAGCCTGATACTGGGAATTGATGGTTTCTCTCTTAATGAAAGTTGAACCATATATAGGCTGTGTTATGAGGCTCCCATCACAACAATAGGACCCTTTTATTAATGGCTACTTTATCATTTAAAACATGCATGTTGTTACTTAAAATGGCAAATTGCTTTGCACTGTCCTTGAAGTGCATTGCATAAATATTGTATTCAAGCCTTAGCTTGCACTTCATAAATAATTTATTTTTAAAATACCCTTCCATGAGACCACCAGCTGGCAAGATGCTCAATTTTCTGGTAAAAACATGTATTTATTGCAAGTCTTATTTTAACTTGTTGAAGATTTGCTAAAAGCCACAAGTGACAGATGTTGTAAGAACTGCATTCAACCCAAAACCTCAGGAAGCTGAAAGCCTCATTCTCCTGGTAGGTTTTGTACCTCTGCACAAGCAGTTTCCTTTGCAGGGAAAAAGCTGAAATCTATTCAAGGAAGCTTTCAAGTACCATTTTCTGATAACCCAGAAATGACTGATAGCAGATTATGTGATGATCAGAAAAGTTTATAGATTTCATTAAATTTCTTTTCACTACAATCCTTCCTCCACCATTTCCATTTCATGTTGCTGCATTTAAACTGCTGTACAAACTTGTTCAAAGTGCTCGACATTAAAAAAAAAAATCAAAGGAAATTTCAGATAATTAACTTTGATGAATGAGCATATTTTAATTCATGTCTGGTAATATTCTTGTTAATGATATGTCTGCTTAGGACATCCATTAAAAGTCCATTAAGTTAACAGGGAAAGTCTAATAAAGTTATCCTGGAAATTTTCTGGTATATTAACGTTATGGACTTTTAATGAATATCTGCTGTAGGAACTGCTATTAGCAAGGCTACTATTCTAATTAAACTTGGGCTCTGAGAGTGAAAAAAGTGTATAAAGATAACAACAAGCAGAAGTAGCACTTTTTTTGAAAATGACTATAAGGCAGATGGGTACAGGTCACAAATCAGACTATCAGTAACAGCTAAAAATTTACTATATTCTATCTTTTTTTGTAGCCTGCTATCCCATATACTCATATTGAGTGTGTCCTTCATGTCATCAGTTGCTGGGGCTCCTTTTACTCCTCTATTGTTGAGACTGAGCTGTACAAAAAGGCCTTCCAGGGTAGGAGATAAAAAATTTAAACACAGTTTCTCACAACAATGCAAAGTAAAAAATGCACTTAGGAAATCTGTTCCCTATGGGCATCTCAGCAACCTATTTGAAGCTGCTGACATTCACAATAACACAGCAAAATATCTTTTTATATACATATATCTTTTATTCATATAATCAGAGAACGGGTTGGGTTGGGAGGGACCTTAAAACTCACCTCATTCCACCCCCTTGCCATGGGCAGGGACACCTTCCACTAGACCAGGTTGCTCAAAGTTCCATGCCTCTATATATATTTATAGCTTTTATATATATACACTTAAAGATTTTTATTAATATGTATAAATGTGCAGATTTATTAATGTGAACATATGTACGTTAATTAATATCAAAATATTTTATTAATATGAATATATATGTATATTAAAACCCAACCCTGATATACCTATTTTTTCATACTTATCCTTCACCAAATCTTCCAAACCAATCATTTTCCAGAAACTGTCATCCCAACCTCTATCTGACGTGTACGTCCACTTGCACACTACTGTACAGAGAGACCTAAAAAAGAGACAATATAGGCACAGAGTCAGGCAAATGAACATGTTTGGGTTTAAACTTGTGACTAGAAACGAGTTCCTGCAAAAGAATCTCTTCCCCACTGGTCAGAAACTCCAGCAGAATGCTCACATTAAAAAAAAAAAAAAATGGTTACTGTTTGGAGTGCACGTCTTGAGGACCTTAAAAGGACCTTGTGTTTAAGATTCTTCTCTGCTGAAACAACTCCTGGTCTGGCCACTTCACTGCATAAATCAGTCAAATAACAGGCTGTGCATGTGCCTGGGGGAGAGCAGGGCAGGAGCACAGCAGCTCTGGAGCAGGCAGCTCAGAGTGCTGCTCTTCCAGCCTAAATGGCTGCTTTGCACAGTCTGTCCTTAGGAAAACTTTGTGTTACTTCCCTCACAACTGAATTGCAGCTCCCAGGAGATCTGGATGATGGGGACAGAGGCACAAGTCTGATTTCTGAGAAGCTGATGTTAAACTCTGCTGTGCCAGGACAGCAGCAAGGAGCACAGGCAGGAGCAGAAGGACACAGAGGACAAGAACTCTCCCAGCAAAGTCTGCCCTAATGCACAGAATGGTTTTTATCAATATCCCTGACCCTATTCCTCCCCAAAATATGAACAATATTCCTGATGATTTAGTATTACATAGGCTGTTTTCTGCCTGAACTCTAAGAATCATCTCCAAAGATCAGTATTGAAATGTGCTTGAAGAGTCAGTCAACTAAAAGGTATTAAAAATGTTAAATACCACTGAAAACTGCAGCTCTGTGCAGTCCTGGGAATACCACAGTACCAGCAAGTGCAACACAGCTCAAATGCATCTTGGGGAAGCACATCATCGCAACCGTTCTCAAAGAGAAATCCTGCTCAGAGGTGGATTTTCTTTGATGTTTTACAAGACAGCTTATTTGTGACTCATGTTTAGCCAAGGTGAGCTTATACAGACATATTCTCTTTATTAGGATGGTACAATTTGAACATGTATCTTCAAAGCAAACCCACTTTTACTAAAGCATTTGACTTTTTCTTGCAGTTTTGCATAAGCAAAAACCAAATAAAATTTGTGTCTTCAAAATTATTTTTTGGAGTAAAAGGAAATCTTCCCTTTCATCCAAGAATGAAACCAGGGACTGAAATATGAATCACAGAATAGGTTGGGCTGGAAAGGACCTTAAAGTTCATCTTGTTCCAACACTCTGCCATGGCAGGGACACCTTCCATTAGCCCAGGTTGCTCCAAGCCCCATCCAACCTGGCCTTGAGCAGAAAAGAGAAGCTATTTTTATTTCCTATCTGCAAATCAAAGTTAAGAGCCTATAGCCAATGATACTGCAGATAGAGAAAAGCCAAAGAACAACAGGAAGAGTGTTTCCACACAAAACTGTCTGGGGTATCTATTTTATGTTTTAGGGGGGTTACAAGAAGAAGCAACATCCTCTTATGTGACACTGAGAAGAAGATGGGATGGTTTCATCCATCCCATGGACTCTCTAAACTCCCCCTTTTTCATCTGGGACAGAAATGTGTATTTTAAATGCCTTATGTTTCCTTCCATCCTGTTGTACTGGAGTTTTTGCACCCAGAGGACAAGTGATGGTCATTCACATCCCTTTGGCTGTAAAGGTGTGCTGGTTGCTCTTTGTTGCAAGGGAATAATTAACATAACATATTTTGGGGGAAAAAAAAGACATTAGTTAACTATTTATATCCCTATAAATAAATGCAGTCAATAAATGCAGAGATTATTGCAGGACTACTTTTAAAACATCTCTGACACCCCCACTCCCTTTTTTTTTCTTCCTAATAGTTCAAGAATAGACCACACAATCTCAACTCAGTGTCTGGTTTGAAAACAGAAAAAGCACATGACCTGTAACTACAGCAATGACAATGTTGATATAAGGAATTCCAATTTCCAAGGATTTAAAAGCCAGACACAGAAATCTAATTAGGACCTTTGACAAAAATTGGGTGAATAAATAAATTCTAGGCTGAAGAAAATACTGGGAAAAAATAAACATTTCCCCCAAATTGGTTCAAACCTCTCATTAAAAGGAAAAATAAAGACAGGGTATTTGAAATAAAAAGCACTTCATCAGTTTAGGAAAAATTTAGACATAAAGAGCAAAAAACAATGCATCAAGTTTTCCCAAATATGGGAAATACCAAATCATAACAAATTATCATCAAAACCGAATATGTCTTTTTCTAATTAGATTGAAGCTCTGAACTAATGCCACACCCTGAGAAAGGCTCCAAAGAACATGTTCCAACCAGGGGCCTGGTGTCCCACACAGCTCCCTCTGTGGAACACCACAGCACACACACAGGCCCACGGAATCACTGGGGATGGGGAGAGATCCCCCCCTGCCAATCCACAGAATTCCAGCAGATCCCAGCTCTCTGGCGGGATATGGCTGCACTGAACACATCCTGGAGATACAGAAATGCAAAGTGCTCACAGAACAAGGATAAACAGAGGAGTTCTGGTTGAATTTTTAACACAGTATGGAAAATGAAGTGGGAAAGACAACTCTTCCCAAATGAATTGGCTGGCAGATCCTTAAGTGGAAGGTTCTGGTATGAAAACCAATCTCAGATCTGAGCTAAAACACTAACACATTATGTTGGCAGGTTTTTATTTTCATGGCCACAGCAAGAAACTCAAAATGCTTATTTTAAACACAGTCTGAGCATTTACACTTCTCTGGGATTCAATCTCTTTCTTCCACTCTTGCTGCCATTCCAAAAGTAGGTGTTTAATGGAACAATATGGCTTCAGACAAATCCCTAATGTCAAAGAGAAAGTGTCATACTGCAGAAAGGCATTCTGCTCTCTTAGATAACAGTTCACAGGAGGGGATTTCTTTGTGATGGCCAGGATGAATTAACATCACCACAAAACAGCTCAAAAGCACCTGGATGGGTTGAACTCAAAGCCCTGCCCCACACCTGATGAGGTGCTCAGTCTGTATGTCCTAGAGAGCTCTGTGCACATGCAGAGAGAACAGCTCATTCATGGCTTGTCACTGCTGAAGCCAATGGTATACATGTATATTATATATATATATATATATATAAACTTTATAGGACATCACTCAGAAATTCTCCTCCAGAGCATCCCCCTGAAAAGGGGATAGCACAACTTCTAACTTGGGAAATCTCTATCCAGAAGGACACAGTGGGAAAGAATCACCTGAGGAACCAAATCAGTACACCTACAAAGAAAGCCTCAACCATGAGAAAATTTTATATTTCACAGAACTCCTAAGTTTGATGAGATGAAGGGCAGATATGAAACAGGAACAGTACTGATATCTGCTGTGGTATATTCAATTTTTCCTATTTGGCAGCATTGCCTCAATTATTTGGTCATAAACACCAGACTTGTGCTGGCTGAAGCTGGATGAACCAGATGGGCTGAAGCAAAAGCTCCTCTTACTTTACTCTCAGGATCAGCTGGGTTCAAAGGGGAAGAGAAGAGGCAATCCCAGAGGGAAGAGCCCTCTCCTGACTGCCTGATCCACCACAGGATTTGAGGAGGAATACATGGAACCCCTCAGTAGCACGAGCCATATGTAGCAAGGCTGAAATACCATGAGTTTGGAGACACTTTTCCTCAAGCATATTCCCAGCACAATGAAATTAAGGATTTCCTTTCTCTGTTCAGAACAAAAAGTTTTGCTTAGAATATTCCTACTGAAAAAAAAACCCCAACCGTTGTGCATGGAAAATTTTTATTTTATTTAAACCAGATTTTCAACAGGGAAATGATTGTGTTTAGAGTTTCCTATGAGTTTCTTGCTGAGGACTGACTGGGTGTTCTCAAGTCCTGCATGACCAGAATCTCAACAGTCTTAAAAACACAGAGAGTCTGTGAACACACACTTGTAATTCCCAAAATGCTGGCTGGAAGCAACTAACCTGCAAAAGGACCTGGGCCAACTGGACTTGTGATCACTCAGGTGATTAAAATTTGTGTCTGTGTGATTCTTCCCACATTATCTGCCTATTCTGAGTATTTTCTCTCACTCTGTTGTACTTCTTGGAGAGAAGGAAATCAGATACATCCATTGAAAATGGGAATTACCACATGCTCTAAGTTATCAGCATAAAAATGTATCCAAAAGATAGAAGTCACAAAAAACTTCTCCACACCTACCTAGGAGTCACTAGAGCTTCACATTTTGGTCCTTTCTTTGTTGCCACATCTCCCACACTCCAACAGGGATAAAGCCAGCACAGATATGATTCCCAAATCTGCAGAGATCCTGCCCTGCCTGGGACAGCACCTGCTATGAAAATAATTCAGGGGGCTACTTCTTAACTGCAGTTATCTTGTGGAAGTCATCCCTATTTTGAGTATAGGTTGATGGGTAAGTCCTATCAACTAAAAGTTACTAAAAGAAAGTTTTTTTTTCCTGAAAAGTGACCCCACAAGGCATTTCTACATGACCTCCCATTACAGAGGGCTGGTACAAGATTAGTTAGCCTGGAAAATGAGTCAGCCACCAGCTTGAAAGGCAGGGAACCCCTGGCTGGGGCATCCCGAGGTGAATGGCAGCTTTGTTCTCAAATTCCAAAGCAAAAGGATCTGCTCCATTCATCCCAACTGCTCAGAAATGAACCTAAACTCATGAACTTAATTAATTTTGTAGGCATCATTAACAGCGCAGCAGTTCAATCATTGGATCACTGAACTAAAGCCAGCTGCACCTGCTGAGGGCTGTACCAAAGCTAAATCCTCCAGAAGCAAGGACAGGGTACAGCTAGATCCCAAAAGGAATAGCATGCACTAGGATAAAGTAACTCTCTGTGGTCTGTTGGGCAGATTTATTTAAAGCTACAAAGAATCAAAAGCTAAGAAAGCTTTATGACGTTGTGAACGCAAGCAGGAGACCTGAAACAATGGACTGTGACTGTCACAACATCAAATGAATTTTCTTTTGTTCTACAAAGTTTAAATTTGAAACAGATTTTGAATTCAAATTGTAAACCAGGGCGTAGATTCTGCTCAAATGAACATCTCCACATACTGACATCTGGGCTAGGCTGCCAATGTCCTCCCAAATTATGCACCCCACAGTCTCAAGGCTTTTCACAAAAGCAAGCAATTTACAGCTCTAACACAGTCACAGATCTGACTGTGGTTTGTGCAAAAATGTTCCAGGCAAAAAAATTTAATACCCAGCACACATACTCCCAGCATCCAAGAACAAAACTGGGCACTGGTGCTGCAAGAGCCTAAAATACAGTGGAGGTTATCACAGAGCAATAGGAAACCTGTAATTATTCTCTGCTCTCTTATGGTAATGCCATATCCATTAATCCACAGCCTTTGAAACAGAACCAGAATGTTGGATCCACATCCACCACTGGCATTTAGGAAACATGTCTCTGCCTGCTTGCTGTATTTGGCTGCTTGGGGGAAACAGGGACACTTTGTCCTAAAGGAATAGTTCTCAAGAAAGAGGAGAAGAAAAGTGACATCTGATCATTGAGTCTTGAAATGCATGAAGTGTATGAGATGCTGCCCCTGCGGAGCATTTGCTGAAAGGAGTCAGGGCAGGGGTCTGAGCTCAGGCTGGTCTGGAGGAGCTGCCCCTGCTGTCCCTCAGCCCATCTCTGGGCCAGGTGGGCTGTAAAGCTCAGGGTGACAGAGTCTGGGGGTGCCCTGACTGCACTCCCCACCTTTCCTCTTCAACAGCTCTTTAACTGCAGGTACACACAGCAAAACCTGTCAGGGGCTGCTCCAGCCACCCAGCCATGCAAACCCCAAGTCCCTAACATTTACAACACATTACTTTTTATGATTATTTCCTTTGACCCAAAGCCTATGAAATTCCTGCCTGCCCAAACCCATTGTCTTAGCAAGCCGTGCAATTTGACTCTTGCCTGAAAAGGGTTTTCATCTTCCAACAAAACATTAAACAGGCCAAACAAAGAAGACAGGTGGGGAAGCCTGTTTGGGACAAGTAGCAGACACATTCCCAGTTGTACTCACGGCCTGAACTTTCAGTCTTTGCATGTCTGAGGATTTAAACCTATTCAATAAAGGTAGCAAGGAAATTACTGTAATCAGAGTTAGCAATTCTACCAGCTTCAGCCTTCCTATGCTTTGGATAACACTTCTATTTATCATAAATAATTAAAAGTAGTCTGGCTGCCATTTAGATTTTTTGAAGGAAGTTAAATACCACAGCAAAAGCAAAGCTTTCTCCCTGCTTTGAAATCTTCACTAAAGCTGAGGAGAAAAAAATATGAATACAAATAACAGTGATTCAATATCATGATGAAAGGCCAATATTTGTTCACACTGGGGCTAGTAGCAATTTTGTCATATTTCATAGATGAAATAGGATTAAACTTCAGACCTCAAACCTTAAAAGTTAATGTTCAAAAAATTACTTGGTGTTTTCTTTTTCCTCAGGAAAAACTGAGTGTCAGAAAATAGCTCTTCGGTTTCCAACAAAAAGGATTTAGTAGAAAAGATTTCTCTTTCCAGCAAGTGTGAAAGTTTGGTGGAAGACACCAATCCACAAAACCACCAACCAAAAAGACAGTGAACAGCTCAGGACCTACAAGCGGCATACTTGGTAATGCAGATACTGATATTTGCCTATATAAAACCTCATAGGTTTTTTGGTTTTTTTGTAGCTGCAAAAAAATGATGTTGAAGTACTACATATGATGTAAAGACTTCACAGCTTTTCCTTCAAAGCTGTGGGTAAAACACTGGTTTAATGATATACTATTCCCCCCATTTTTTCCTGAACACTGCTGACTCAGGGAACTAGCAGGGTCCTACCAGACTCCTTCCCAGCCAAGAAGACTAAATTTGGGGTTAAAAATCTCTGAACTTGTATTCAGCAGCTCTGTTGGCCTCACATCTGGAAAGTCAGAATTCCCACTGGACTGGTGGCACAGCTTCTATTTAAAAATATAAACCAGGTCTCCCTTTCCCTGCCATAAATCTCTTTGCCAAAGCAGAGCCCATGAAAGAGCAACACTCTCTTTTAGGTGAGAGAGAGGCCCTTAGGGAATGGCAGCTACATCAGAGCCCTTGGGGGACTGGGATGCATCAACACTCTCACCAACAGGTGTAGGCATTACAACCAGGACTTCCAAACTCATCCAGACTGGGTTTTCAGGATTTTTGTTGGGACACAGGGTGGAGGAGTTGTGATTCTCCTGAGCTCACACCACCCTGTGTGTGTGTGGAAGCCACTCAGCTCTCAGCAGCAAGTGCTAAGCAGAAAACAAAGTCTTTCAATCAGCAAATCAAAAAGTTAAAGCTATTTTTGTAAAGGGGAAGAAGCATTAATGAACTCAAACCTTGCTCTAATATTTGGTGCTCATGTTTTAACACTTAAGAGGTTTTTGGCTGGCTTTTTAAATCACAGGATTTTCTAAGCAAGTCTGTTGCTTACTTAAAGGGACAGTTTTTATTGTATGAAAAACACAATTCACATTTGCAATTTTCTACACCCACATCTATAATTAATCTCCTCTGAATACAGCCACTCCCTGACGAGATTCCATGTTATATTTAAACTCTGGGTGCCACTTTGAAGGGAAAAAAAGAAGAACAATAGGATCATTTTCAAAGCCCACATAGCAGCACAAGGTTTCAAAGCAATGAAGTGCTTTAAACTCTGGCATCAACCTTCTGACCACCCAACCAGAGCGAAGACTGACCTCCAGCTGCCACCACAATAAGCACAGAAGTCTCTTGAGAAATGCAGAGTGTAGATGTTTCCTGTGTTCCAAAGGAGGTATGAGATGATGTTATATTACATAGATAAATCTCAAATTTACTGAGAGGTTGGGAAAGCCCTTTTTGTGACACTCAGACTCTAAGGATTAATCCACTTAAAGAATACTCTGTGTTGGATGAGGTACCTTAAAATTTAAAATCCGCACATCTTGTTAGAAAAGTGGAAATGTGCATTTGATACGTAACTACTGTGGGAAACTGGCTAGTTTCATTTTTCCATAAATACACACACACATGTGTTTGTAATGTGTACACATGCAGATATTTACTTTGGATTGGGAGAATGTGCCTGTTTGTGTTTGCTGTAATCTATTTAAACCTGTCCTTTAAAAATACAAATAAATGCATCAAACACTGCAAATGTCAAAAAAGCCATCCAACAGAAGGTGAATCACACTGACCACAATGAGATTATGTTTCTTCTATGATGTGTAACAGAGTCCAATTCTTTCTAGAAGTGTATTTCTGTTTAGAAACACACTATCAAAAGATGGGAAGACTGAAGAGTCTTGAATTCAGTTTTCCTAGAAGTTATGTCACCAAACCTGTAGGGAACCACCCATGTGCAGTTCAGCTTATCAAGTCAGATTAATCCCTTGTGTGCATCTAATAACTTCAGTAGATGCACTTAGCTAAACACATTCAGTTGGATCAGAAAGTACAAAATAAGACCATTTTATCCACCCACATATGCCTCACCATGTCATGAGGCAAGGGCAAGCCAACAGTCAGCAGATTGCTGAGTTGTTTTATTAATTTCATTCTGTATTATGTTACAGACACCCAACCAAGATTCAAGCCCATTGTCTTCGGCATTGTTGGAGAACTCATAATGAGACACAGTCCTAGACAAAAAAATGTATTGTCTAGACAAATCAGACATAGCATGGGGGGCTGGAAATCTTAGTCCATTCCCTTAAAAGATGGCAAACAGAGGCAAAGAAAATTGAGGGATTTGGCCAAGAGTCAAAGAGTAAACTTTAATCAGACCCCTGAACTGAATCCTGAACTCCAGAGGCTCAGTCTAGAGACTGAGACCCAGGCAGAAAGACACCATTCAGACATTGATGCTGAACATGTTAAAAAATCTTTCTATGGACAACTGTAGTTTAAATGTTTAACTATGAGAGAAAGAAAAAAAGTGTGCACATATCTAAAATTGAACCACTGTTTTAAGTAACCACTGGTTTAAATGTTATAAGCTTAATAAGCAGAGGACAGGTTATAAAGAAAACATCATCCAAAAATGGCAAGGAAAATGAAAAGCAAAACTGGAAGTAGAGCCCACGTGTTCAGCCACTGCAGTCCAGCAGTCTTGGGTCATTCCTCCTGCCTTCTGCAACATCAGCAACGTTTCAGTTCCATTTAATCACAAAAATATATTTCAAGCTCAGTATTTCAACCAAACCACTCTGCAATAGGAAGTCAAATATTTATTTCAATTAAGAGCTTGTATTTAAAAAACACATTTTCTCCTGTTACCTTCTGGCAGTTAAAAATATGACACAATTAAAACTGGAAGTATTGGTACACAGAGCCAGTGAACAGCTTCCTCTGGAAGTCTGAGCTGGAGCAAATTTACCACAGCTCAAGGCTTCACCAAACACTCAAGGAAGCTGGTAAAGAGATTAAGCAAATGCTACAAGTCACTGAGAAAAAGGAAGTTGGGTCTGAGCTCCCTCCCCACCGTGTGGCTTTGGACAGAGCGCGATTATTCCTGTCAGCAACATCAGCTTCTCCCAGTCCAACAGCAGCAGCACATCTAGATGTGCATCACCCAGCACATCTGCCAGCACCAGGCACTGCCCCAGCCACGGCCACAGGGCCACTGCACTGTTCCAAATGTCCCTATCCCACAGGGAATTACGTGGGCAGGCTGCAGGAAGACCACAGTTACTGCTCCATGTCCCTGTGTCACTCCTCTGGGTGAAAGGGACACACAGGACATGCTCACCCACCAGCCCTGCTTAGGGAGCAGAAGGATTTAGGGTGTCCTTGATCTTCCAGCAGTTTGGGAAGTGTGGCAGATGCTGAGGGTGCTGCCTGGCCAGCACCATGTGCACCCTGCCACCCCAGACACCGACCAGGAACACAAATCTCCACAGGATCAGGGCTACACTTCATTATGTGGTTTCTGCTGTCTTCATACAATTGAGCAGAATTAGACTGGTGTGAAAAAACCCCACCCTTACAGCCCTACCAGTGGTGTTTTGAGAGAAAGAACTCTCAGTCTGGAAATCTCTTCACACAAAGACACATTTTCCCAATTCATGAGTAAATAATGTATATATTCCCAACATCAAACTGCTGATAGTCTAATTTAGCACAGTACTTGCACACATGTGTGAGTATAAAGTCCTGAGTGCTGTCAGTGGGGTTAATGGGAGTTTTTACCAGCTTAGTCAGACTGTGCTGAACTGGAGCCTCGGCTGTCATGCACTTGTGGCTAGACAAAGCCTAAGTGAAACCAGAACAGAAGCAGGGAAATTGCCAAGAGTACTGCAATAAAAGAAAGTCTTAATAACTGCATTCTGATGGAGGCTGTTAGCATTTCACATGCTAAACCTGAATATTGAGCCCTCCTTTATTCAGGGAAGCCACCTTCAAGTCTTACTCAAGTCTAGATGACAGGATACAGCTGCCAGGGGCACCTGAATCAAAGATACATTAGATATTCCTACTCAGGGAGTGAGCTGTGTTGTTACCTCACACCACAAAAATCAGTTCAATCAGTGTAAACTCTTAAAATCATAAAGTCATTCCTAAACACTAGATATATGTGGTCAAAATTTAGTCATTAGTATCGATTTTTGAAAACAGGTTTTGTTAGAATTTAAGGTAAGTGATTTAAATCAAAGGAAAAGCAAGATGGTTCATTTTACATACATGTGGTGTATGCTTGTATTTTATTATTTTAAATGACAGCAGCAGTGCATCTATTTCTAGAGTATCTTTAATTAATAATAATGGTATGCATGTACAGCCCTTTGCAATTGTATTCTTGTGAAAAGGAGGGCATGTTTCTGAGCAAATCTCAAAAAGCAAAGAGACCAACACTATTATTTGGACAGCTGTGGGATTTCATAAACCAAACAAAGAAAACCTCACCAAGGAGTTCTGAAACAGGTAATAGAAGTGAGTAAAAGAGCACATAAGTTTCCATAAAGTAAGAATGAAAAAACATTTCAGCTTATTTACATCAGCAGGGAGATAAATGGAGATCAATGCAGAAAAAGGAAGGCTATAGAGTAGATAAATCAGGTGTCATTATTCCTCCGAAGGCAGAAATAAAGACATTCAAAGAAAACAAGCAATCATTCTGCAGTTGAAAGAGGATATTGCTGGGACCAAGAGAAAATAAAAGAAAAACATAAAGGAGGCTACATTACATGGATACCTAGACTGCTTCCAGCCACAATAATAGAGAGAAATAACATAAGGGAATACAACTGCTCATTAACTGAGCATGATTTCAAAGCACTGGCCCCAGAAGGATGCTAACGTGTTGTCAGGTCTAGGATTCCTCTCTCCTTTCCTTTCCTCTGAAAGCATTTCTGCTCCACTGCTAAAGAGAAGGGACTGCACTAAATAAACTCCACTCTGACTTTTTCTAACAACCAACCAGATCAACAAATGGGCTCTTGGGAGAGTGGCTGAAAGAAAGAAGTTGCTCCTCTTATTTCAGATGCTTTAGCCTGTTACACAAGAAAGGTGGACACGATTGGGTTTTACAGTCATTTAAATCCTAAAAACAACTTCACTGGGAATGCACATCCCCAGCTCTCTCAGAGCCAGAGCTCAACCTCCCAGGTACTGCCTGAGCTTGTCTCACACCCAGCACCAGGAAAGGTGAGGCTGAACCAGCAGGGTGGAGTTTACCACTGCTCTAATGAACCCTTTCATGCAGCCCGAACAACACTAAAATATTTGTCTTTCCCTTTCTTGGAACTTGAATTACATTGCAATACTTGCAGAAAATACACTCACAAATGCTGCAAGAACAGAGAAGAATGAACTAAAAGTCAATTCAAAATCCCTGTGTTAGATGCCTAAAAAAAGAACTGTTTTATTCCCTCTTTAATGGTTTATATGTTTCTAATGAAAAAAAAACCAAAAAATTATTTCCACATCTGTGTGTTTTACCAAAGTAAATTATGGAATTAAAAAGATTACTGTTCATAGAGAGACTGTGCATTTTTATTTAAGAGAAATTAAGAATGAAATTTCTAAAGGCAATTTTGTCAACTATTTATTTATGAGCTTGGTCCTAAAGAGACATGGGTGTGAGTAACTTGACCTGAACAAAAAGTGTCTCTGACGTCAGCTGGGGCATTTCTGTAAGTCACGTGTCTGCAGAAGCAACTGCAGGATTGCTTGACTTATCCCATATGGATTTTCCTTGCAACCTCCACAGTTAGGGCAGCAATATCAGGCTGCACATTCTGCCATTTTCATTGCTGCAAAGTGGTTTGCACCCTTAGAAAAAAAGCACCAAAAAAATCAACTCCCTGGTGTCCTAAAATGGCTCTAGAGGTGAAAGGCCAACTTTCACTACTGCAAGACCCAGAGAGAAATCCCAAGGTCTGAATTTAACAGTTCTCCTGCCCTGACTTGCCAAGGATGGTATGGGAATGATGAGGAGGAACAGCACAAGACTTGCTGGCCTGCAGGAATCAGAGATTGGCAACTCTGGACTGCAGCATTGAAAACCAGGAATAAATAAATAAGGAAATCTGCATATAGATCAGAAAATAACAAGTGCCTAAAAGACAGCAGTTACTCACAGAGAATTTTCTGGATATTAAATCCAGTGTACTTGAACAATCTGAAGATGCTTTTGGCATATGACAAATGCTGCCAGCAAGACATCGGATGAAAACTCCTCTGGCTGGACTGACCTTGATTTTTCCAAATACACTGTTTCTTCACAATCAATGCCAATTAATCAATAACCTGCTACAGGTTTTCAAACACCATTTTCAAATCATTCTATGTGTCACACTGAAGGACAAATGAATCTTCTGGGCCATAGGTGGCCATAAGGTTCAGAGAAGGAAAATGAGCAGTGTTAAGAACAGTTCCCCAAACATTGCTAGAGCCAACAGCCTGTTCATACCAACATGCCTGGACAGCAAATAAAGGACCCAGACCAGCAGAGCACTTAAGCACAGGCTTTAACTTTAAGCACGTGCCTAAGTGCTTTGCTGGAAAAGGGCCCAAAGAAAAGAATGAGCACAGTTAACTGAAAAGCCCTTCAGAACTGGCCTGACTGCTTTGTTTGTCCATTCCAGTTGCTAGTAAACACACGTTTGGGTTTAAACCATCTCACAAGAACAGTGATCTGGTACAGCCAATCTCTGCACTCAGGGAAGCTCCAGGAACTGGAAAGGCACTGCAGGACACAATTGGGCTTTAGGTTACTTAAAAGGCACAAGTACAAGTAGCATCTCCACATCTCTCTTGCAGGAAAATCCACATGAGGGCCCAAACCTCATATAAGCTTGTACCACACAAGCTTGCCTTGCTCTGACTCTTCCACCAGCTTCACAGAATGTATTGGAGACCTCCTAAAGAGGGCACAAAACACTGCCATAGGATTGGTGGCTCTTCTTCCTGTCTCCAACTTGTGAAGGAAACCCAAACTTGAGCAGATAATTTCTGACTCTGGGCCTTGAAAATGTGGCAGTCTTTTTTACTACCTCCACCTTGGTCCATTACTAACATTTTTATATGTATCAAATTTACCCCCAAAACCAAAATCAAAACAAAGTTCCCTAGAATATCTTAAGCAATGTGCTTAAGTTAAAAAAAGAACTGGAGTCCAAAAATGGAAAGATGATTAGGGAGGTAGGTGAAGTTTGAATGAAACAATAATAAAAAGCCCTAAGAACACATCATATATTCATAGTTCTTGAATCATTAAGGCTCTGCATGACAGCTCTCACAAGCACCAGTATGGCAAATTCACTGACTTTTAAGCAGGAGTGAAAGTGGCTAAGCCTTAGGACAAATAATTTGAAAATCTCAGCACAAGTCTGATCTCAGAGAGTTTAAAGGAATGCAGACTGCCCAAAAACACAGCAGCTGTTTGTTTTTTCTGCCACCTTTCCAAGGTTCATGTCTGGAGTGAGGATAAACAGTTCTGAAAAAAAGTTATGTGGAGTTCAGACTTTAAGAAAATAAAACATCAGACTAGTATTTCTTGCAGAAAGAATAAAAAAAAAAACCCAAACCTTAAATTATTCAGCCCTGAAAGTTTTCAGGTAGAGCTCTCAGGAGCAGAGGTAGATGGCTTGAGGCTTCAATATATTAAAATGCATTCTCTAAACAAGTCTGCATTTTCAAAACCTTGGCCTGATGTGGTTTTCTTGAGCAATATTCCTCCAAGCAGAGTTTCACATTTAATGAGGTAAAACTGTAGTCCCTACTTTATGCACATACACACAAATAGAGGCCCTTTCAGATAAACCAGCAAGCAAATGAGATAGTGGAGGAAGCCTTCAGCAGCCTGAAATGATTTCCATCAGCACAGCAGGTATCACAATCACAAGGTTAATTTCTGATATTTGGACATCATTCTTTATATTCTACCTCCCCCTTTCTATGTTTGTGCCAAAGCAAATGAGCACCCACTTTAATTAATTGTCTCCTGATAGGCTGGGCAATCAGAAATCTCTTAACATTTTAGTAGGTATGAGTTTCCTTTGATCCACATTTAAAGAGACAGCCTGAAAAAGAAAGAGGCATCAGGAAATGTTCTTGGGTAGATTACCAGTGGAGCTAACTGGTGTGAATAAGGATTGTCTGTGTTCCAGGCAGGTCAGAAATAGCAGGAAATAGCAGGCACCATGTTGAGATTCAACATCTGTTTATGAACTGTCCTTATATACAAATGAAGAGCTGCTACAGGACAAAATATACAAACCCAGAAAGTCTTAAACAAACTGGAACCCCTCTGGAGACCCTGTTAGATTTACACCTGGTGCTACTAGGGCAACAGCATGAGGAATGGTGAGCACTGAAGAACTGTAGCTTGTCTTTGTGACACACATTCAAATTATATATATTTTTTTATATTTATATCTATCTCATGGCCAGCATGGCCCAAGATTGCACATGAAAGATGCCATCTGTGAAGGAGACTAAATGCAGACTGCACATGTGTCCACAGAGCTTCAGAGTGGAATTGAGGGCAAGAATGGCACGGGATGGGATGGACATGAAGAACAGGTGCCAGCACTGCATCATGCTCTTACACATTCCCTGTTTTCCCTTCTTTGTAGGGAGATGAAAGCACTCTGGGCCTTAACCTCCTGTACAGATGCTGTGCAGAAGGAATTAGGGACAACACCACACCAACTTTTTCCATAAAGACAGAAAGAACACTTAATTTCTTTCCTGAAAATAAAGTTATATCATGGTATTTCCTTTTCTCCAAGGAGTCTGTTTGAGGTATTTTATATACAACGACAAACCAGCATTAGAAACCCCCAAATAGTCTCATGGAGGGAAGCTCAGAAGATGAAAACCACAGGAAAATAGTTTTCTTTGTATTTTGTGGCATGTTCTCCCCCTCTTATCAGTTTTAATTAAATATGAAAACACCTTATTGTGCAGATCCAGCTTCATTCCTCAGAAGAATGAGCTCACCTTGGAAAATGAGATTGGAAAGAGAGGAGAGTATCTAAACAGTTTCAAAACTGTTTCAAACTACAGTGAGTGAAAGTTGAAGTTATTTCCATCATCCCAGCTCCATGTACTATGTAGGGATAAATGCAAGTGGGCTTTGAGGGTGGGGAGAGTTTTGAACTTAACAGGTATATCTCTGCACATTCTCCTATTTTTCCCAATCACCTACAGCATGAAGGGATTTCTTACTTTCTTTCCCACTTTGCCAAAAAAATCCTTGTGCATGGGTACTAGAGGCAATAGCTGGGTCACCTTCCATAAATTCTCTTCTACTCCAACACTGGCATGTGGATGCTGGGAGTGACTCTGGGACAGCCCCAGCCTGCCAGGGAATACAGGGACAGCTCTCTGAGGAACACCTGTGTTCCCTAATCCCCTCTCCAGAGAGTCACAGGATACATCCACACTGCAGAACAGCAGCAAGCTCAGAACTCAGGCTGACAAGTCTGAGACAGAGCACTTGAAATAAAGTGGACAAACACAGCTTTTAACTGAGATTCCCAGCTCCAGTTTAAAGCTGAGTGTCAGCAAGATGAACCAGATATTTAACTCAAATATTATCTGAAGTTACGTCATAGTAAAATATAACTTTCAGAACTTCCCCTTCACTTTAAAATTAAACCAACAGCCATGGTGAAATCTGAAATTCCAACTCTCCTATCCACAGGAGAATTGAGCTTCCTATGCATGCAGCGTCCAACAACCGAAAAGCACAACTCCAGCCATCCCTGCTGGATCACACTGCAAGCATTATTGCTTCATCTGTTTCTCTGAAGTCAGTCAGAATCCTACCATCGCCATTTAATTAAAGAAGGTAGTAAGAAAATAAACAACCTTTCTTGGAATGTCTTTGATTCCATAAGTACATATACATTTCATCCACTGAAGACTGAATTACAACCTTTCATCTAAAGAACAGCTTAATGGAATGGCACTGGAATAAAGAATGGGGGAAGGCAAAAACCAACCCTTGGTGATTTCATGTAACACATTATATATTTATATAATATCGGGCTGGCTATCTGGCAGCATCAATTTGCAAGCTGCAGTAAAAGTGTTCATCACCTCAGTGCAAGCAAAAGGCTGAGCCAGGCACTTACACCGAATCAATAACCAGATCCTACTGAGAGTTAAAGCAGCAGATGGTCCATCACAACGAAGAAATGACAGAACACATCCATAGAAGTGCCTGCTTTCTTCAGACACATTCTTGAAAGCACTGTATCATTGATCTAAGATTATTTTTATAGGCAGATGACAGGTCAAGCATAAAAGTGCTCTGTTTTAAAGGTTACAGAGTTGGCAAGCTTGGTATCACTGCCATGGACAAAGACTCATTTTCTTTTGAAGTCTTCCTTGTCAGGTTATTTACATTTCACAGTTAAAAGGCTCCTCTCTGGAGAACATGAATTCTAAAACAAATAAGAGAAAAAGTCCTAGGCAAGCTAATGCTACTTTAAAGAGATAATGTAAATCAACCCTGACACCATCAGTGTCATCTTAAAGCATGCAGAGAATTTCCAGTGAAAGTTACTGACATTAAGCAGATTTAGAGAGCCAGCCAAAAAAAATAAAGAAACCTGTAGGTAAACTGCCCTCCAGGCCAAGACTGTTGTTACAGCCATGTATTACAGTGAGAGGCAGAGGAGGAACACTCCAGTGGTGAAAGGCGTTTGTTTGGGAAGTCTGGAGGAAGAATTGGTCCAGAATAAATAATTTATAGTGTGATCTGTGAAAATGCCTGTGGAATACGACACCTAATTCTCACTGCAAGTCAGACAGAAAGCTGGATGCCCAGCTAAACACTTAAAGAATGTTACCCTTCAAATTATATGGCTCTTTTCCCAGCTATAAAATAACAATGCCACTTTCTTGCTTAAGAGCACATTTAAGGGCTGAATTTATTAAGGTTCTTTCATATGCAAGGTATTACAGAGGAGTAAAGGTTTGGGGGTTTAAAAAATAAAAAAAAAAAAGAAAAGACAAAAGAGGCCCTTATGGGATAATAAATTTCTGTGAGTTTTAATACTTCTAAGCAGTGTATGTACACATACAGTGCACATGCTACTCAGCTTTTCTTCCCTTCTCTGGATGAGAACTTTCCTGGAATGTTATTGTTTTCAGGGGGGTGGTTTTGAAGAATTTACTGTGAATACATGCATTATATATGTGCACACCAAAACACTGCTGGGGCTGTAAATGACCCAGGAGTTCATAAACATGGCTATTTTCTTATCTGGTTCAAATTTATGCAAGGAAGCAATTGTTACACAGATCTGGCTGAACAGAGACTCAATCTCACAGGGGACAAGGCAGCTTTCCATAGGGTTTCACATAAGGAAGATTTCAAAGGAGATGACAGATTGTTTATTACATCCCTTGTACTGTGAGGGTCTGATCTCTGATGGTGTTCACAGGAGTTAATGCAAAAGAAACACCCTGAACACCCAGCCTGGCTCTGAAGAGAACAGAAACGATTGTAAAAAAAAAAAAGAGATTAAAAGAACTGAAAGACAACAAACTCTTCTGTGGTTTATGTCTCATTTTTCCTCAGAATTTAAGGCTGTAACACCACAACCTCCTTCAGTACTCCCCCAGGTCCAGAGAAGAACAGTTATCCAGCCCCACCATTAGTGAGGATGTCAGCAAGAGGCATCTCAGACTCCCAGCTGCCTCTTTATGAATACTATTAAGGGGAGATTGTCATCTCAACCTCACAGAAGTTAATCATTACAGTGTTCATATATCTCCACTGCTTCTACACAGGACCCACAATGAAATGGTTGTTTAAACAGAGTTTCTTTGCTTCGATGGGAAACTGTGTGTGCACCAGTTATCATTAACAAGTAAATGTTAATGTCTGTCATGGAAAAATGAAAGAAATTTTCTGATACACACAGTACAGTTATTTAAGAGTCTTCTTAAGATGTTGGATGTTGCATTTTGAGACTGAAGAAATAAGACCTTTAACAACAATGCATATATGAACTCTGATTTGTTTTTAATATTTTGGTTTTTAAGTGCTGGAGAACGTTTTAACCATCACACACACACTCACATACACACACACTCTCAAACTACCACACTAGGCAAGATCAGAGTTTAACAGCCAACAAAACACACATTCAATCCCTGAGATCATTTTCCTGAAATAGAAAACTACATATGTTTCTCAAATTTCACATCAAGCCACTGCACAGCCCGAGCTGCAGGGGAGAAGGGAGCCAAGCCTGCCTTTGGGCTTGGGGGAGGAAGGACCTGAAACCAAGATGATTCCTTTCATATCACCACATTTCTCGTCCACAATCTCCACTTAACAAACACCCCCATTTCACAGCATTTCTAGCTGGGCTTGCTTATCAAGCAGCCTTTGCTTTGTCAAATTAAGACACATTGCCTTGGATTAGTGAGACTCCCTGAGTTCACGATGACTTCATGGTTGGCTCAGTTCAGTGTCTCTGTGGCAAACTGCCAGGAATACATCCCCTGCCCCCAATCCTTTCTACACTGACCTAGCTGGCTTTTTTTTTTTTTTAGCAGCAAATGAACAAAATAGAAAATGAAGGGTAGATACTGTCACAGCTAATTAACAATCCTAACAACTTCAAAAAATTAAGTAAATATTTGAAGACCTGAATGCAAGCTTCTGCAGTGCAACCTCTCAATGTATGTCTGAAGCTGTTGAAAGGGGACAGTGCAGTTTTTCTTCCCTGGGCAGATACACTGAGACACTCTGAAGGGCTCCTGTTCTTGTGGAAAACACATTAAGCTTCTTTTGCTAATATTTTGTAAAGGGCACTTGTACAATAACAATAGCTAAAGCTTCCTGTTTGCCTGTGTGCTTCCTGGCTAACATTAACGAGACCTGCCGACAATTTTTTTCTGCAGCACACAGAATTCTTTCAGATTATTCGGTAGACTCAAGGACATATCATTTTTAAATTTGAAAAAAAAAAAATATCTAACAGTAATGGCCCACATTGCACCTGCCCTTCACAGTCCTGAAAACTTTTCCAGCTACACATTTCCTATTTTCTGGATCAGTCTGTGTGTCACCAGTCTCCAAAGAACATGTTTTGAATTTATTAAAAGCCTGATAGCAGTAGAATTCTCTCATTTGGCAAACATACCATCACAGGGACACTTGCTTTTGGCTCCATGACAAGAAATTCATGGTACTTTGTCCAATCCACAAAAACACCACCCCTCCCCTCCCATGCAGCCTTTCAAGATAATTCTCTCTCCTCCAGAGACTTCTCTAAACAAGTCTGCATGTCTGAACTCTTGGGTTTCATTTCATAAACAGGACACAACACCCGAGTGTAATTCAGGACACTGTCACTGCCCCATGGGCTCAGCACTAATCACAACAGCTTTCTGCAATATTCCCCAGGCCCCTTCTTTCCAGAGACAAGGCCTGATTTTTAGACCGGGCATCTTTTGAAGCAGGCACAAAATATCAACAAGAATCCAAGTGCCAGATCCCAGCCAAAGGGCATCCATTAGTCATGGCAGGCTAGGAAGGAAGGGAAGGGCAGCTGGCCCCAAAACGTGGTGTCTGTGCTGCTGCGGTTACCACATCTCTCTGAAAAGATTGCCCAATCCTTGAAAGGGACACAGACATCCTTCAGATAATGGTTTAACTCGCACTGGTTTGTTTTTTCAACAGCACCTCTAAACATAAGCTTCTCTTCTAAAAGCACTCTCCCCCCTCAAAGTTTCCAGCCTGTGCTGGATAAAATATTTGGTGAGGGCTCCTCTGACAGCCACAGGAGACCTCACAGTGGTAAAGGTAAGCAAACTCCCAAGGATGTGTGGGTGCACCAGTTTAGCAGATGAAGAACAAACACAGGGATGAACAAACATCAACTCCTCACATATATTCAGCTCCCTGAACGCCTCCAAAGACACAGATTTTAATTCACTTCTCCAAATCCCAGAGCAGAGGTCTGAATCCAGATCCCTGGATTCTAGAGCACCTCCCTAGCTTTATTGTTTTATTACAAGCTTCCCTCACTACAATTCAACAAGGGACCAGGCACTACTCCTGTTCATCCCAGTGCACTCTGCATCAACTCTGACAAAGTCCAGGGAGCTCACTGGAAGTCAATCAGTGCCAGGGAGCCATCTCCAGCCCTAATTATCAGCTACTCAAAACAGGTTACAAATAAACTTTAAGGACTCAATCACTGCTTAACATAAAGAGCCAGCTACTTAAACGTGCACAAGCCAAGGAACTCATAAATGAAAGAAAACAATTTGTCAAGTATCTTCCCGTTGAAAATAGACTGTGAACTAAAGAGAGATCCTCCTCTCTTACACAGATACAAATATTAGTCATGTGCTTCCCAGAAATGCTTTTTATCAACTACTAGCATTTGCTTTTCACTTTGCAATCCATCACTACCATAAACAGTATGAATTTCTTCCTTTTAAAACTGAGAAACTCATGATCCTGAGATCTGTTGGAAGGAGATCTTTTAGAAAAGTGAAGTATATGAAACATCTGTTCCATTCTTTCCCATGTCATGATGGCAAGCAGCTGAAGACTGACTGGACAAGTATTTTCACAAGAAAATTATTTGGGTCAAATTCATAGATGAGATGAAGTCTCTACTAGATAGAACATTACTTTCCCCACATATATATCTAGAGTATAATAACATGACAAAAAAAAATTCTGCATAAATATTCAACTTGTTCCAATGTTTTTTGGTCATTTTGGGAGGTGGCTCCTCCAGCACAATGCTGGACACCCTCTATCTCAATAAAGTCAGCCTGACATTACTCCCTACATTTCCAAATCCTCCTTCACAGGTCTAATCTCTCTTTTGTTAGAATTCATCTTAAATTCCAGTCCACACTAGCTCATTTTGCAGTGACTGAGTTGCCTATGATTGGAAATGGCCCTGAAGCAGAACTCTGGGTCTAAACACACATGACCTTTGAGAAATTTGTGTGTGGATTCCACCCAGTTTAACAGCTCAGCCCTATTCTTATCTGCAATGTAATCCCTCACAAGACTCCAGAAACACACTAAGATTGCAGATGTGCATCTCTGGTAAGAACTCTCCATCCATAACACAGTAGCCTGTAACTAAACCAGAGAGGAGTTGAGATTTGATTAAGATAGCTGTACCCAAAGTACCATATAAAGGAAAGGTTACCAGAGGTCCTGCATGGGGGAGAGAGAGCAGTGAGTCACACTCAGCACGAGCAGAAGTGCTGAGCCTCTGAAAAGCACTGCTAAGAGTCTGTCACAGCTCTTCCTCTCCACCACAGCACTTTTGAGAGAAGACAACTGAGCATTCAAGTGGCAAACCCAACTCTCATTGTTGCAGCCTTGGGGGGCAAAGCTGTGAAATTCTAGGTTAAATTTAGTTAATTTTTTTAACTAACATTTTAGTTAAATGTTAATTTAATTGTTTAAATTAACATTCAAAATTCTTAAGTAAAATATTTTAAGAGAAATTGTCTTTTAATGCAGGATAGTCAGCTGCCTGGATCATTCAGGACAAGTCAATGGTCATTGATCAGCCCAAAGCAGAAACAATAAAGCATAACTACATTAAATATGGAGCATTACAGGCAACAGCTTTCCAAGAACAATAGGAATCAAAAATTTGGAACTCATCCTTTGCAACTGATGAGTGGATGTTGTTCCATGAGATACAGAGCAATTTCAAAGCCAGAAGGTAAAAATTCTAGATGTTTGAGCCTCCACCTCAGGGGTAAGAAACACTTATTGTTTATTATAGCTCCACTGGAAAAAAAATTGGCAACAAGGCAGTTCAAGCCAGCAGAATGAAAGGTGAAAGACGTAGGATTTCATACTTAGAAACACACGTCAAGAACTGCTTTTCAAATACATCAAACTCTGATCTCACACACTACTTAACTTTGTGCACAGTGACCTTACTGAAGGCAAAAAGATTTTACATAATTTCTAAATGTCAAATACATAGAAAATGTTTTAGAGAGCCCCTTAAAAATTTAAAGAACCAAGGTCTTTGCTATAAAAGTGCCTTCAGAATTGCATTTATTTTGGTAAAATCCCCATCACCAAAACAAATTTTAAAAAAATAAATCCTTCTTTTATCAGGGCCAAGTTCTGTATGATTCACAGTGACTAACACTGTGTCTTGCCCTGTGAATAGACTCCTTTGTGCTCAAAGGCAGAAAGGGTGGTAAGAGGTAATAATCTCATACATGATAAATTCACACTTCCCCTGTATTATGAGCATATGCAGGACAAATTACTTGACTTCACCAGCCTACTAGAAAATTCTCAGAAAACAGGTGTACATGGGGTAAAGCAGAGAAAAGAAAAAAAATAAGGTTTGAGTCCAGCAAAATGTTTATTGTCCTTATTTTCATGTCTTTTTCTTCCTTCTTTGTTACCCTACAAGAAAGCCACTAGAGTCAATGGGCTTGACTTTGGGGACCACATTAAAGACAGCAATGAAAGATTTACAAGGAGGTATTTTACTCTTAATAGAAGACTCTGAACCAAAGTATGAGGGAAGACTTTACCCACAGAGTCTTCCCAGCCTTCCTTTCTCCCTTACAACATTCATCAACACAATCAAAAGATTTTGAGTAATCACATTGTCCTTGCTAAGGAAATTAACTTGCCAGTCTAAATTCAGGCATCTCAACTTTTGAGCAACTCTTTTTTTTTTTTTTGCAGAGAGATTCTCTGCTTCACCTGCAGGAAATTGCAGCCAAGGACACAAAGCCAAAGCCAGGCAGGACCATGGAGCTGTCAGGATCACTGTGCCCTCTCTCTTCAAAGCCTCCCCCACCTCATGCCCTGAACAAAGGGTGCTGATTCTAAAAGTCTTGAGTACTTTCACAAGATGCAGCCCCTGGAATATCATCTGGGAGCCAAAGATTTATCCTCTTGAAGGTAGAGTTGGGTCAGGTGACAGGACTATTTAGATTGCAAGATCTGTGGGGTGGGAGTTGTTCTTCTGTTACATAAGTCAGAGTTAGACAGCAAAATCTGACTGAAAGTCCAAACGAAGAAGATTTAAGATGTCATTTATTAATTATCATCTGGAAAGTCCTTGCACTACTCCTCTTTTTGCATTTTTTAAGTCAATCACAGCACTTGCCTGCTGTATAATTCAAGGAATGTATAGTGCATAATACTCTAACAATAGGCGTCAATCAGGAAAACTAACTAGGGAGAAATAGAGCACTCAAATAAAAAGAACTGTATCTGATAAGAAAGTATCTTTATTTCCACAGAAATTAAAACTATCCTGTGGCCAGTTTTCATCTGAGACTACATTTTGCATGGATTCTACTCCACAAACTGCAATGGAAATAATTGTGAGCTGCATTGAACTGGGCATGACTTTAAATAAATAACACTGATTTTAAATAAATAATAGTGGCCCTCACTTCTCACGAGGATCTGCAAATGCCCCTCCCCTGTGTTGGTCACTCTAATCCAGACTTTTAAGGGGTTCTCTCAGAGGGTTTTGTTCAACTACTCAGCAAGGATTCCAGGGTACTTTTGTGGAGCAGCACAGCTGCCATGTTTTACAGTGAAGTGACCATTTTAAATTAGATTTTACCATAGCCCTCCCACATGGCAAAGAAGTGTATATTTGCAATTCTCAAAAAAGTCAATAAATTTGTCAACAAAATAGAATTCAAAGAATTATTGGAAGTGTATCTCACAGGAACTCCAGCAATCATATTTATGCTCCAAAACGACATTTTGCAGCAACACACTGTGAATTCCACTGCTCCCAGGAACAACTGTGCTCAGGAATGCACAATGGAGGCAGGAGATAGGTTCAAGATGTTTTGAAGCTGGCTGAATTACAGACAGATGTACATAACAGCAGGTCCAGTCAGAATGAATTAAAGCAGAAATGTACATAAGAAAATAGACAAAACCATATTGTTATAATTAACATACCTTGCAGTGACACCTGTGGCTTTCCAAGATAAGAAATCCGGAAGATCAAAGAAGTAGCCAACCTTCTCCCATGATTCTGGCAAGTTCTAATAAAAATATGTTTAGAAAGGCAGATATTAGAGGTCAGGCATGGTCATGCCCTTATTTTAATGCAATTAAAATCCTGATATTTAGGTAAAAATGACAGTTTTTTCAATCTCCTTGTGCTGATCATCCAGTCAGCTCTTCTCTCTGATTTACTGCCTGGAGAGCTGAGCCTTTTCCCCAGCACAGACTGATCATAGACAAAGTTCCCCATGGAGAGTTCATGGAGGCACAAGTTTCAGTCCAATAATCTGGGGTGTCTCTGTTCCCCATCAGCTGCTCAGTGTCAGAGCAGTTTCAACGTCAACAACTTTATCAAAAAACATTTACCTGAAAAATGTTCTATTTTCTAAAATAAGCCATTTAAGATTTGAAAATGCTTAAAATTTAAGATTTAAAATTTAGTATTTGTTAATTATAAGCATAGGAAGAAAACAAAGAGCTCTGTGAGTACATAAACAAAGTTTTCAGATCTGAAAAGCCACATGACATTCCCAAATTCCTAAAAAACTCTTCTACCAAGATAGACCATTTACAATGAGTTTCCACCACTGTTTTCTGAAGAGAGATGATGGTTCAGAAAATGCTGGTCACATCACCTGGGCCAGGCTCTATTCCCTGTTTCCATCTCCAAAGCTCAGTCTGATTTCAGCTGATGTTAGTACTGCATAGTCTCAAAACTACTTTTCCACAAACGCAGTCTCCACACCACCCACAGGTATCAGAACAAGATGAATGGGAAGAAAGTTTTCCCAGGAGTAATGTTGTATTCCAGCGTGACAGGCAGTGAGCACCACTGTCCTGCAAAGCAATCCCAATGGTCCCCTCTGACCCCAGTAGATTAAAATAAGTAAAGAATATCAAAACTACACAAAAGCCCACAAGGGTCACAAATTACACTTCCATGGGAAGTTAAGATTGCTTGAAAAACCTCCACCAGCTTCTTAAATAATTGAAAAGTGTGAAGTTTTCTCACTTAAGATCAGCTCCTGCTCTAGAAACAAGTCCTTGCTAGGGTCTGTCTGGAACAGAAATTAATTCCATGCAGTGTCAAGAATGTACAGGCTGAACTAAAGGAGAAGATGATTCCATTTTAGAGAAATAATATTTGGCTCTTGAAATTCTTCCCTGTGAGGTGGTGTTGCCTTGGCGCAGGCTCCCCAGAGAAGCTGTGGCTGCCCCTGGATCCCTGCAAGGGTCCAAGTCCAGGCTGGACAGGGCTTGGAGCAACCTGGGATAGTGGAAGGTGTCCCTGCCCTGGCAGGAGGTTGGAATGAGATGAGCTTTAAGGTCCCTTCCAACCCAAATCATCCTGTGATTCTATGATTCTGTAACACAATTTAGACACTCTGTGATATCAAACCACAATCTTACAAGCCCAGAATTTGCTGAAATGGAATTGATGAATTCAATAAACTAATGTGCAACTGGGTAACTACAAATAAAGCAAAAATTTTGTTTAGTTTTGGGTCATGCCAAGAATCTGTCTTAAAATTTCTTGAGTTTAGACCTTGAAAAGGTTCTAAAACTTAGTGGGTTTCTATTGAATTTAAAAAATAAATGCTCTGATTACAACTTTTTAACATAAAATACACAACTTTTGGATGTCTGCTCCTGACCACTCAGGTTTAGCTCACCTCCCAGACATATATGCTTGCTACTCACATCACATTTAACTTCCTGTATGAATGCCAAGGTGCTCCACAGTTTAGCCCAAAGATCATTCAGCTTGATTATTTTGATAATAAAAGCTATTATGTGTTGTTAACACACCTGAGAGTCTTCAAGAAGCAAAAGGAGTAGTCTGGTTGTTACTTTAATCAGAAAATAAACTGGATTAAGAATAACTGTCCTTTTCAAATAAATCTGTTTCATCAAATACTCCTTGGATCCTTATTCTATTACTTCAAGAATTCCCAAAAGCCACATGTTAGTGACATTCAAAATACTTTGTTTCATGAACATCCAAATGATTCATTTTTTGCCATCTTGATGCTATGTCATCACTAATTAGTACAGACAAAAAAAAAAAATCATAGCACGCCCTGATGCTTTTTCCAAACAAATTTAAAGTCTCCATGTTTTCAACACTCACTGAAGTTAATTCAAATTTATTTTCACCCAGTCAGGAGTCTGTGACCACATTAAAAGGATTGTGGAAAAGATCCAGGAACGTTCCCAATGCTGTATTCACATCCTGCAACTTACCCTCCAAACTTACTTGCAAAGGAACTCACAAACTTTCTGCTTTCCAGAGGTACTTATGGGGTGCCCTTTCTTCATCTCTCTCTCTGATTGTTTTGGATTGCTTTAACAGCTCAACCTCCACAGAATAACATTTTGACATTGTTACAGGTAATCCCAAATACGTAGGGTCAAAGAGTTTAAGAATTATGTAGTGCAATGTATTTTAATCTTCCCAGGCAAGAAGGGAAAATGAGGGATTTCTTAATTGGACTGAAAATACATACATCTTTATCTAAATTACAGAAAACAAATGCACATTGTGTGAAAGGAAGAAAGGGAATTATGCACACACTCACAGGGATCTAAAAACTCATGTCCCATGCCCTGCTCCAACTCAAAGCAAGGACTTACAACTTGGATCTCCCACACTTCACACTGGATGCCAAGCCATGTGATAGAGCTATTCCAGACACCCAAGATAGGCCATGAGCAGAAATTCCAACCTTGCCAGAGCCATGGCTGCAAACTGATCAATTCTGACACAATTTGCACTCCAACTGGTAAAAGATTAACTGGCTAAAGATTATCAGAGTCAGGAACTAGGGCAGGGGGAGAGAGGCTTGGAAAGTAAACTCTTGGAGTAATGCTGCTGCTGAAGTGGGAGAAAACTGCCTGCACCACCCAGACACTGGTGCAGGCATCCTTAAATCCCTGAGGCATCCTGGGCATGGCACCACAGACAGGCAAGCACCAGAGCCCAGGCCAGAAAGGGCTGCAGAGAGACAGAGCAGGCATGTGGAATCCAAGCTGGAGAAGCTGGAACAAGGCAGGGAGGACAGTGTGTGCCTGCTGGGAGCCTTGTCCCACTGCAGAGGACAGGAGACACAGAGGGGACAGCCCAAGCAGTACATGCTCTAAGGTGCAGGTGCTTCAAATCTCCCAGCTGTGAGTGCTGCTTCTGAATGGCACTTCTGCCTGATCAGCAACTGCAGCTAAAAACCAGATTCAGTCTGAAGTACAACTTATGCATGTGTGTCTGCACTGTGTATGGATTGTGATAACACAGAGTGTTGAAACATTTATAAACAATTCTAAACAAGAGTTCAGTTCCAAACTCAACAGCCTGGAGTCATTCTCATTTAACACAGAATTTATTATTCATTTTAATGGAAAAATATTCAGTCACATTCAACAAGACAAAAAGCCAGCTGCAAGGGCAGCAAGCAGTGAAGAAGACATGCACCAGCAAAGGAGCTGCTGCCAAGCTAATGCCACTACATGCACTATCCTCCCCCCCACTGTCAGGGAAAGAGAGGTTTTTATTGTTTCTGCAAATGATCCCACTGCTAGCTGCAAGTCATGGGTATGCAGAAGGAAGAAGGGTGATGGATCAAACAGCATCTCTAACCAAGGATGTGAACTGTAACATACAGGAAGATCACTGACTGTCAGAAAAAAACCTATTCACTGACTATTGATTTTGGCTATTAATGGCAGAGGAATGATATGTTAAACAGTCACTCCATGTTTTGGGGTTTTTTTCCCTAAAGGGAGGCTCTTCTTCGCTCTTAAATATGAAATTAAGAGCAGAGTTGTGAAAATGGAATATAGAAGACTGCACTTTATTTGGAAGCAGTTACCAAGCAAATACCTGCCCCCAGTCCAACATCCCCCACCCACTTAAAAAAAAAACCAATGAAGTTCAGCATCTCTGATTTAACAGGACTAGTGTTTTTTAGAAATAGCTGGTTTGTAATGTCATCAGTATGAGGAAAACATAACATGCATCCTTTCATTTTGGCACAAGCTACAATAACATTTGCAGCCAGAAATTAGTAAACAACATTTTTTTCTTCTATCTCTAGGAAAAAAAAATACTAACAGGCTAATTCTGTAGCTGGGCAACACTTCCCTGCAGTTCTTGCATTGCTGTGTTTGAGCTGTGTTCTCACTGCTCTAACACTGGTTTGCCAAAGCATCAATATATGTACAGTTGTGTTGTACTGACAAACTCCTGCAGCAAAATATTTCCCAAGTGAAGGAGTTATGTACTCACATTTTCAGCTCACATGCAGGCATCTACCTCCCAGAACTACCTACACACTCAGTCAGGGAGTAAACATCCAACTTTTTTAGCCAAAGTCACCAAAATTACAGAAACCCCTTAATAAACTGCAAAAAAAAACATACTGGCAGCTACAGATGTAAAAAACTACTGAAATAACACTTTGTAAGAAAATTATAAAGAACAAAATCTAAGGAAATAACAGCAAAAGGAGTGAATTTAATTGGCTATTTTAAAAGAACCAATAACCAGGAATTACTTTCCTTTTTAGTGAAGGTTATATTCAAATTTACCTTAGTGGCTTCAGGAAGACTTTGTCAGAACCATGTTTCAGCTAGTTGCTAAATATTTGTCAAAGGATTCTTTGTTTCACCTTCATTTACAGTTAATGTTCTCAATTCATGTGACCACATGTCAAAAGTCAAAGGTGGCTGCATCCACAGAAGCCAGCTTTATAAAAAACCATGTATTTGTTTGGTTTTGCATTTTAACACTGGACTCCATCACCACACATGATCCACACAGGCAAAAAAATACAGTGCTGCTCCTAAGGGAGCCACAGATGTGCACACTTTAACCAGAGTGCCCCACAGGCCTCACAGGAGCTGCATTCAGCTGATCATTTACTGCCAACCTTTGTGCCCAATACACAAACTCCACTTGCAGGGATGGCTTTGCCATAGGAGCACCTATCTGCAAGCACAAGCATCAAGACCAACCAATTAATTTCATGGATTAAGAGGTACCAGAGGGTAAAATGATTTCAGCCCAAATCAAATTGGACTGAATATAAGCAAATATAAATCAAAGAGAAGACCTCAAAAAGCCTATTATGGCCTTAAAAATTTAGGCTTTTAATTCAAACTCAAAGTGGAATGGAGATGAGGAGCTGGAAAAAGAGAATACACCCTGAAGCCTCCAGCACTACTTACATCTGTATGCTGTGTAGGGAGATGAAATGTGAAAGAGAAAACATTATATGGAAAAAGAAAGTCAAAAAGAAGCAGATGAGAGTAACTTGTGACTTTAAAAAAAACCTGCAGCACCCCTCCACAAATAAATACAAGGGGAGAGGAAGAAGAAAGCCACAAGAGATAAGGACCAGTATCTACTTCTTGTACAGTGGTGTCAGCTCATTCCTCTCACTGAGTGAGGTCATCTGCAGCTTCAATTCCAGGAACAAGGTGATGGAAATGGAAAAGCACAGTTAGGTCATTATTGAATCCCAGACTGGTTTGGGTTGGAAGGGATCTTAAAGCTCACCCAGTTCCACTCCCTGCCATGGGCAGGGACACCTTCCACTATCCTAGGCTGCTCCAAGCCCCTCCTGGCCTTGGACATTTTCAGGGATGGGGCAGCCAGAGCTTCTCTGGGCAACCTGTGCCACAACCTCACCACCCTCACAGGGAAGAATTTCTTCCCACCTAACCCTGCCCTCTGTGAGTGTGAAACCATTCCCCCTTGTCCTGTCACTCCAGACCTTTGTCCAAAGTCCCTCTCCAACTGCCTTGTAAGTCACCTTCGTCCTTTCCCCCTTCTCCTTCCTCTTCATTACTTCTAACCAATTCACAGTAAATTTGCAAAGTCATATTCTTTAGAAATACTTTTAATTGCTTAGATGAAAATTCTTCAAGCCACAGAAATTCCACTTCTTTCTTTGAGAGTCACCCTAATCACTCACAATGTACCAGCACTGCTGGTCAGACCCATGTCAGACCCTTCCTCACACAGATCAGGTTTGCAAACACTGTTGTTAGGAGAACCCAGGGAAAAACATGAGACAAGAGCTTCTCCTAAAGTGGCTTTCCAGACCCAGGTCAGCACCATGGAAAGGGAGAGGGAGGATTTGGTAACAATGTACACACAATTAACTTCTCAGTGTAACAACAGACCAACCATCATTTAGTATCAGCACTTTGAATAACTTCCTTCCAAAAGTGCACGTAGTAATCCCCTAAATTTATCTTTTATCTATTTTATCGTTATTATTTAACTTCTATTTTATTATTTCACTTCAGACATAAAGCAGTACTTTTCCCCACTGCACTCTCTCTGCAAAACCCACATGAATGCAAGCAGCTGTTGAATGTGCACAGCTCCAATCCCAGGCAAAGATGTACAGAGGGAAAACAGCAAAAACATTTAATAGCAAAAACATTAAATTCCTGGGAAGTTCAGAGAATTCAAAGCAAGAGTCAACAGTGATCCTTCATATGTTATGGTGTACATGATGACCTGGAGCATGACTGTGCAATGTGTCTGACTGTGGGTTTTGTTCTATTTTCTTTACAAACATCCCTGTGTTGAAGGTGTTGCAGCCATGTCAAGCCTTCTGATCAAGAACGTTCCAGAAACATGATGCCAACCAAAGGAACAAAGGCTCAAAGTAGCTTCTGGATACACCTTGGTTTAGCCAGTTTTGATTATGGTCAGACACAGGAGAATGTGCCCAATCCACTGCTTTTGTCCTAACTTCCTGGGATGCTGTCAGGCACATGACAACATTAGGGAGGAATATTGAGAAAGGAATAAGGAAGAAAAGGGAAGAGAAAAACCCATCTCACTGCACTCAGTAGTCAGGAAAGCTGGAGAGACCAAAGCCGTGATCACAGCCAGGCACAGTGTGGGGAACAGTGTGAAACTTTCCCAGGCAGTAACCAGGTCAAACCAGGTACAGTGCACTCATTTTCTGAACACCAGCTAGCATAATTAGGTAGAAGCATAATGGGAATTTCAGTTTCAAATTTGCAAAGCCCTCAGATAGTTGAAAAAGATAGAATAAAACAAAGATGTGTCCTTCTACCTGCTAATCTTGCAATTCTCCCATGTGATTTGAAAATTAAGCTTCCTTTTTACCAGCTTGTGCATTATCACTAGCTTAAGAGATAATCCTGTAGTCAGAATATAAAGTATATTTTCCCTGTGGTGTATGAGCCAGACCAAAATCTCACTCTGCCACTGGGAAATCCACTAAACATAGAAAATAAATACAATACAGGGAGAACACATTAAATACCATTCTATAAGTATTTTTCCTGACCATATCTGTAATACCTGTGTCACAGTTTATTGATATATAAAATATTGATAACAAAGAATCTGAAGACAATTTATATTTGTAGCCCAGACAGTCCACTGAGAAACATCAGATGTGCAAACTGCTGTTGTAGGTTTCATCTGAACAACCTGACATTCAAAGTTATTGTAAGATTTGCCTTTCTTGGCAAAAAGTGAGGACACTTGCATTGCATGAGGCTGAGTTTGAGCTGTCAGAGGCCAAAGTGACCCTTTGCTGACAGCCCTGATGTCAGGTAAGCCATGGATGCATTACTGTGTCTGGCACTGAAAACAAACCCTCCCTCTGCATCCAATTCCTTTCCCCCTCCTACTTTGCAAAGAGTACAGAAGCAGTAAAAGCACTCAATCCCTCACCCCTCCAGAGCTGAAAGGTTTAGCCAAATCTCAGCAGATTACAGCCCACTGCAGGATAACTGTTCCTGCTCCTGAACAGCTGAGGTGCTGCTGTGGGTGCTGAAGTGCCCGAGCTAAGCAGGACAAGCTTAAGCAGTTTAATGGTGAGTCATGGCCAGAGCACTCAGGAGCTGTGAGTGGGCAGCTCAGCAGGCAGACACTGAGGTGAAAAACCCTCTCTTAAGGACAATAATCTCCTTAGCTGGTGTGTCAGGAGCTGAAAAGGAACACGTGAACAAGCCCTGTTCTATACCACCCTTCTGCCAGGAAATCCCTGCTGCTGGCTGGCACCTGGGGTCAGGAGAATCCTGTGTCCCACCCACGGCTCATGGAGGGAACAAGCCCTGCAATGCTCTCCCCTTTACACCCCAGCAGTCATGCACAGGGCTTTGAGGTCACAGCAGGCTCACACCTCCATGACACCACATTTGGTCACCCCATAATTCTGGATTTCCTGAGCAGTCAGGTACTGATATCCCAGACCTTACAATATAAAAATGCTTTAAATGCAAAGGATTCATTTAATGTTTTTACAGCTTACATTTTTTTATTTATAAAATGACTGATGTATGATACTCATAGCTCGAGAAGGGAAGAACTAGTAGATGGATATTCACATTTCATTATCAACATTCATTACCCTCTATTATCATTAATCTGTCATACCTGCTTCTACCAGTTAATTCCTTTGACTATCCCCAATCTGCACCTTGTTACAATCTAATGTCTCATGTCTGTAAGGACAGGAGAATTTGGCTGCTTGAAACTGGCAGCAAGTAATTTACATTTGGGCTTTGTTAAAATGACAGTAAGCATCATTGAGGCCAAATGTAAAAAGCCAGGCTGGAGGAGGTTATAAAAATTTCAAGTGGCAAGTGTCTCTCCTTTTATCTGACAGTTGTTATTAAGAGGCCATACTTCATTGTAACACACCAAATTTAAACACAGGAAACAGAGGTAGAGCTCCACATTACACACAGGGCACCTTCCCTCTCTACACATGGTTTATTCCTACTGATGGGACAGAACTGAACTGAAGCTGGAATTGGAGAGTTCCTCTACCAGCAGCCAAGGCCATCACACCCTGAACTGCTGGAGGCCTCAAAGGCCCTCCTCTGGCACTCCAGGCTCCAGCTGGAGTAGGAAACACATCTCCATAACTAAATCCTAGGATACTTCATTTATTATCTGTACCTCTATTTGTATGTATATCTAATCTTAGATAAGGAAGGCATATGGAATGTTTCTCTCAGGGAACACTCCACTTCAATAAAATCAAACATATTTCTACAAAACTGAGAGGAAGAAAGAACTGTAAAAGGTTTAAATCACAACTTTTGCCTGACCTTACTCTGCACACACCTTGGCGTTCAACACTAAGACTGAAGGCTTTTGTTTTAGACATCTCGTTCTCAGGAATTAACAAGGGCACTAATCACTAGTACAAATGCACCAGAGTGTTAAATGTACTCACTTCCTTTATCCAGAGCAATTTAGGAGGCTGCATTTCCACAGACATGGCTCCCCCTACGTAGCTCAGAACCCTGTGCTGGGTGGCATTGATGTGCTTGACCTGGCTGGCTGCACGATGGTCCATCCACATGATCACATTCCTATGGTTCTGTCCTTGGGGGAAAACAGGAAAAGAGTTCTCTTAGCTCTGCTTTAAACCCAGCTCAGCACTGTAAGTTACTAGGCTCTAAACTGCTTCACACTTCCACTTCTACACTGAAAACTCAAATTCTACTTGTGTTAATGATTCACAGTGGATATCTAAACATAAAATTTTAGCCCTCTAACCCAACTTTAGCACATGTTGAGCACTGAAAATGCTGACTGAAACCAATCAGGCTTGTGAGCATCCAAGAACTCCATGTTCTCTTGTATTTCATTCAAAGAACCCAAACTTCCTGACAAAGTTCACATATTTAGTTAAAAATATAAAGGAACATTCTGGTGACCAAAAACTAAAAATGTGACACAATCTGAACAATTATGTTGTAAATTGAAATTAACTCAATCAACTACAGGGATTCTCTCTCCTCTTCTATGGTTATGAGAAGAACCACCCTAATTCCTTTCCAAAATACTATTTCAAAGGGGATAATTTGCTGAAATGTTTTTATTTTGGACGTGCAAGGAAAAAGCATTTGGCAAGTCGGCAGCACGCACAAATGAGAACAAGAAGCAAAGAACATTTCATCCAAATTAACCTCCAGAGGACCTGCCAGAGAGAGGGAACACTAATCCAGGTGACACTGCAGATTCCTCTCTGGCTAAGTACACTGCACACCCCATGGCAAGCCACTCAAGCACCATCTTGAAAACATAGTGCAAAAAAAGGCAGAAGTGTGAGACACATCAATATTTCTAAAATGGATTGAAATACAGCTCAGAAACTGCCTGAAACATCACCACTGCAAGGCTCTTCACAGCATTACAGCATTGAGTGAATTCTTGTCTTGTTGTTTAGCACCACCACTGTGTAAACTCAAAGTTCTTGGGAATATCAGAGCACAGAAAATGAGAACTGAATTTGACTCATTAGACCCAAAATAGCCTCAGACATCATTAGGCATTGAATAGATTGTAAGAGACTCTCAAACTGAAAAATAAATAATCTGATCTAAATTTAGAAAAGGACATTTTGGGGGCAAAGCTGGGTTTTGAGAAGGATAGAAGGAGATGACAAACACATCTGAGAACAGAAAGGGAACATATACAGAATTATGATTATGTCTCTGTAACTACTGATATAGCACACACCTAATCTTAAGTGAGATTCACTAGGTAAAAAAAAAAAAAAAGTGCAGCACAGACTTTTTGGGAGTCTTCTGAATCATTCTGAATCATCTACCCAAAAACTAATAAGACCCCCCAGATTTTTAGAAAAAGGTCACAGACTGTTTCTGAAGTTTAGTGCTGTCCTAGACAAAGACAGAACACCAGTGTAATAAAATACACAAACTGAACTCTTTGCCTGCAGCTCCATGACAGAGGAAGCAGTTAGACTACACTAACACTAACATTTCTAACATTCCTTTAGCCAGTGTGGATGGGCATTTATACACACTATAAAAGTCATGATCAGTACAGTCTGAAGGAGAAGAAAACATGCCGAAAAGAAAAATGAGGGTAGGTTTCCCTAAGAAGCAATTTCTCAGAGCCAAGATGAATGAATGTGATCTTAGGACACCAAATATTTAACCAAACAGCAAGTAATTCTCATCTCAGAATTAATTTTGCAGTAAAATTAAAACAGAAACACCAGGGGAAAAAAATCCTCTTATAAAAAAGAGTTTGTGTCATCTCCATCTCCAAGAATCAGCCCCACCACTTGGCATTTGGAGGACATGGGAAGTTCCCTCCCACCAATGGTAAAACTCACACAGTAACACCATGTTTTGATGCAGCCCTACCTTCAGAGTTCACTGCCAAAGGCTGGAATTGTTTATCCACCACAACAAGGGAACAGGTAGCATCAAACCCAAGCCCTCGAATCTGGCTGGCATCCACTCCACGGACAACTTCCTGAAAATACACAAAACACACAGGAATACAAACATATCCATGCACGTGCAAGTGCCATGTGAACTAAGGAGTACACAAAATGAGTTACAAGTTAGCTCAAATGCTGAAATTTCCTAAATTCAGTGTTCTTTAAAACTTCCAATCATGACCACATCAAATTGTCAGAAATTCTTTGTGTTTCAAATCCAAATTCAGAGGCCTTTATCCACCGTCCTGGATAAAAGCAGGAAGCACAAAATTATCAGTAAATAAAGGTAGCAGAAAACATGCAATGTTAATTTTATCTCTTTTCTAAAGCTTGTAGCTGAGCTGGATGTGAAACACAGACCAGGATTAGGACCAAGTTGTTTCCATCAGTTACTTCACTGACTTCCTGCCTGTAGAAGGAACAGTCTTTCAGAATTGCTGTGGTAATACCGTGTTTGTCTTGCAATACTAAAGAGTCCCAAAACTACAGTTGGTCAAAACCTGTAGCCATGATAACACCTCTGCAATGCACACCTTTACTCAGCTACCAAGAGTGTGAATAGCACACTTTTTGGAAAGTTAAAAAAAAAAAAATACCCAAACCATTGCCCCAAAATGCCTGAACCTCATGGCTTCCAGCAGCACTGGAAAAAAAAACACAACACCCACAAGGATTAAGTGCCAAATGAGGTTGCAAGACACCTAAAATGTAGCATGGTAATAAATTTTCACTTCTTAGCAACAATAAAAATATCATTATTTTAATTAGTACTATAAGGAAAGACTTTCAGTAGACTTGCACAGTGCCAGTCTCTTATTGGCTCTGTAAAACTGCAGTTTCTGAGACCATTTTATTGCTTAAATATAAGACATTGCATTTAAAGAGGTCAAGAGCAAGAACAAAGCCACTCAGACACAGAAAAATCAAATAAGCAGAGGAAGACTTGCTCTGCTTTAATGTCAAGCTGTTCTTCCCTATCATTCCTGTCACTCCCTTCTTTTCCTTCTATCCACTCACCTCCTCTTCTCCATCTCAGGGCATTTCTGCAGAGCCAAGCTCATTAATGTTTGAAAAGGCTGATCAATAACAAGACAATGGGCGAACAGTCCATCTGCAAATTACCAAGCTTATCATGAATATTTAAAAAGCCAACTTTAGAACATGCAGCAGGCAGGGGCTGTAGTGAGGAGGATGAAATGGCCTCTGTGTGCACTGCAAGCAAGGTCTCTAATTCACCTTTATCTCCAGCATGTACAGGCAGAGCCCTGGATCAGAGGGTAAAAAATTTTCCCCTGTAGTAAAGTCTATTTCAGTCTGGTTTTATGCCTGATACTATCCACAGACATTGATTATTTATTTTGGTCTTATAACACTTATATATCCTCTTATAATGAGGATAACAAGTGTTACTTTAGGGGCCATCCACAAACCAGATTACAATTTCTCTACAATAAATTCTCCTCTATGATTCCAGAGCAGCCCAATGCACTTCTCTAGATACATACACTGCCAGGTTCTGAGCAACCTTGACTCCTCCAAGAACTGTCTCGTGGGTAGACCATACACCAGCTAAACAAAGCTCACAGATGTGAGACCTGGAGGCAGTGGCTAAATCCTCCCTCTGCAGTACCAGCACAAAGAAAGGTCTTTTGTCCTATTTGCAGCTGTAGGATGAGTTTTTCCACTCTGGCCTTCAATTCCTCACGAGTAAAACAGACATTTGTGAGGCTGCATCAGCCTCAAGGTGCTTTCAATGCACAAGGGTGGTCACAAGTTACACAGCAGGAACAGACCCTAGTGGAAGTGGACAGGCACGGGGACTGCAGGACCGTGAACATTCAAAATTTCCAGAGCCACCTGCAACCCAAATCCTTCATTCTGCCCTTGCCCACCTTTGTGACAGAGCAGCAGGCCGCCCAGATGTCTGCAGAGGATTGCTCATAGTGATCTGGCCGGGGCTCCCAAACCTGGATGGGCTGTTCTGCGTGTGCCACCACTGTCCCAAAGCTGTCCACCAGCGCCGCGCGAACGCTGGCTGAGCCCACGTCAACTCCAACATAGTATTTCACTGCAGTCTGCTTCTCACTGGGCATTTTTAATAAAACCTGTTGAAGGAAAAGGAAAAAAAGGGGTTAAGAGCAGATACAATGACTGATGGAAAAAGTGCCAAGAGCTGCTGCCTCCCATCAAGCCAAACATCCCACCCGTGGTGTGATGCAGATAATTATAAAGTAACTACATGACAATCGGTTACATGTTACCCAGAGGAAAAAAGAATAACTAAAGTTAAGTTTCCAAGAGCTCTCCACCATCAATTCACACCACTTTTAAGACTCAGAAAATAATTTTGTGAAAATGTATTGAGCCATGAGAGCATGGTGTGAAAACTCTGCCTACTCTGACATCCTACAAGAACAAAGTGAGGTTAAGTTAATTGATTTAATTATTCACAATGAGTTGCTTATTTCACTATATTAACTATTTGACATTTAATACAGTGACAAATTCACTGTTCTTAATTTCTCACGGTTTGTTCTTAATTAATAGTTAACATTTACATTTTAATCAAGCTGTGAGAATGCTAAGAGCTGATAGAAATATTTAAAATGTCAGACAAGTACCCTGTTTAGTGCTTGTATGAACCTTTTACATCTCTGAAACACATGAAACTCAGCTGACACACAGCTTCTGATATTCAGAAAATGAATGGATAAATTAGCATTTAAAACACATGGTATTTCCAAAGCATCAAAATGGCTCTACTTAAAAACAGCCCACTTCTCCTAAAGAAGTGACCTGATAATATCTGTATATGGCAGATGGGGTGGCTAGAGGGAGGAATATAAGCAAAGGGGGAAAGATTTGGAAAGTCCTGATTAATGGAATATGATTATTCACATTTCAAATTAATATTTTTTTTCTTTTTTTTTTAATAACAACATTGAGTACAGGTCAAGACCTACTGGCATAATGTAGGTGTCTTTCTTATCCATGGCTGGCTTGTAAACACTGCTGCTGACAGATATCACAAATCTACAATCATTGAGGGTTAGAGGCAGCAGGTGAAATAGAAAAGAAAACAAGGAGCCCCCAGTCTCAGAAAATTCCAACTTTGGATAATAATTAATTAGGACAAAGTTTTCATTTGCACTGAAAATGGCATAAAACAAAACCTTGGCTGAAGAAACCAACTGAGGCTTCCCTTCCTCCGACCCTTTAAACAGCTCATGGGAATATTGTCAGTCAGTGGAGATCTGCTATCACACAATCATTTTTCCCTGTTTCAATCTGGTACTTCATGCCCAGACCCCATTGCTGGGTCCAGGGCCCATGGTTTTGTTCTTTGCTTGGCCAGCACGAGGTAATTCTGTCCCTGGTACAGACCAAAGCAGCCATCACACCACATTCTGCTCACACCCTGCAGGGTCACAGGAGCAGCTGCACAGATCACCAGCTTGTAATAATGTCAGAAAGCAGAAAAACCTCCAAGCTATATAGAGCATATTGTGGTCCTGCTGGAAATCCTGGCTGCTGCCTCCCAGCATGCTGGTTCTGCCCAGCAGATTAGGTGCAACACACACTAATCTCCTTAAGCAAGGTCATGTGTCCAAGCGATGAGCAATCAGCTAAAAATAATGGTGTGCCATGAGTCTAACACCTAGGAATATTGGCAAGAAGGCCTGCTTTATTTTCTTGGCCCTGGCTCTGTGACCTGGTCAGAGGAACAAAAGCCAATCCCTCTGCCAGAGAAGACAACTCTGCTGCTAGGGGTGATTAATACTGCATCTGTCACCTGGGGGGTGACAGCACTCCGCTTCTCCCTCTTAGCCCTCAGCTGGAAAAGCAGTTTTAAGATATTCTTTTCAAGATGGTATTTACCTCTTAATTTTGGACTTCGCCTCCTCAAAGCTCCAAAGGCTGGCTGCAGGTGCTGCAAGCTCTTTGTGAGAAATTTTACTACACAGACATTGCATAATACTGTTCCTGAACCTATCTCACAAATTTCCCTGTTTTTCCCCTATTTCAGCTCTGCCTTTAGCTGCTGACTCATAAAAAGTTGAGAATAAACCACAAGCTGCAAACCAGATTCTTTTTTTTAAACATAGGCAAATCCTTCTTACTTGCTCTTCACTAAATACAAATAGCAAAAGGAGTATTTTATATCCTGCCTCCTGCTCACACACACAATATTACTCCAAATTTCTCTTCCTTGTATGGCAGCCTTGATTTTAGCTCATTAATGTGTTTTTGCTACTTAGAGAACAAGCTTAGCAGATGTTAGAGAATTAAGCTCACAGTACCTCCTACTCAGCACTTGAAATTATGGCTTTGCATTGGATTCTTCCCACAAACATTTGAAACCTGGAACCCAATCTGCCCATGTAATGTTTACTTTCCTTTTTTTTCCTTACTAAGCAACCAGGATGTGCCTGTGTGAGTGACTGGGCAGGAAGCAGAGTTTGTTTATGTGCTTGAGCAGTGCATATCAGCCTTTGCACATCCACCAGTTTATTGCTGTCAATCAGTGGGAACAGGAAAGAGTTAAGTGACAGTACAAAACCAAGAACCCCAAACTTACTTTAACTGGTCTCTTTCTGAATAAAGCTCACCTAGACTCACAAAGCAGCAAGATTCACTCATTATCTCATGAAGAAAAGGCTAAAAGTAAATATGAATCCTTTTTCAAGAACAGCAAGCACTAAGTTACAGAGGCTTTTCAAAGTGTCTCTGCAACAGGATCTGATCTGCTTGCAAAAACATAATTTGATGCCAAGGGTTTTTTTGGAATACCAAACACTTGGTACGCCACCTACCTATCAACCCCATCCACAAAAAGCACTGTCATCTCTAGGTCATAATTGTCAGTAATTATGGACTCCGCCCAAGGGTATTTCTTGAGAACCTAAGAACTCAGCAAAGAAGCTGGTGGAAAATATTTAGCCAAAGTACAGTGATAAGAATTTTTAAAAGGAATGTTGTCATTCTGTTTTGTTTCTAGAAGATTTCTTTGGTACAAATGGAAGCTCCAAATCAGAGCTGAAGGAATTTAATGGATTTCAGGGGTAAGAGAAGGTCCCTGCACAAGCTTGTTGCTTTGGAATTTGGACACCAACATTCATTGCCATGTGAAAAGAAAACTGTTGTGCAAATAAAAGGTTGGTTTGGATTTTTTTATCTGCTGGATTCTTTGCTTCTGCAGGCAATACAATCATGAGGAAAAATGACTGAAATAAAATGTCCTAAAAGTCCAGTCAGACAGGTCAGTTCATCAATCACAATATTCCTAACATGACACCAAAATATTTCATGCATGGATGATGCATGTTCATGGACTCCCAAGGGTGGAAGGCAGTGGAGATAGGACCTTCTAAATCCCTGAAGTATCTAAACTCAGGAAGCCTGTCTCTTTGCAGCCAAGAAAAAAGGCCTCCTTCAATACAGCCTTGTCTGTCCACTGCAGAATTCAAGCCTCATATTTTCAACTTAGTATTTGAATTTGCAAACAGAAGGAGAGGGGCAGAGGAAAAAAGTAAACTTAAAAGACATGTCCAGCTTGACCATGTTAATCCATGAATGTAACTGCTAAGTCAGGACAAGAAGCCAAAATTCCCTCCAAGCACTAAACCAGCAATGGCCTCTTTCTCTGCAAATCACAGCAGGGACAGAATGGCTTTTCAAACAAGCATTTATGATCAAAAGGCTACAGATATTATAAATATTTATATGGCCCATTAAATAATAGTCTGTATAAATATTATTCAAAATGTGCATGCTGGAAACCACAGACTTCCCAGTTTATCCTTGTACAAATGTGTTAGTTTTCCCACATAAGCAATGAAGAAAGAAAAAGGAGGGGTGAAACTCAGTTGCAAAAATATTTTAAAAAAAAAAAAGAAAATCCTTAACATTATTTACTTTAATTTAAAAGGAATGAGTAAGTAACCAGATGAGTTTTTCATGAGCACTGTTAGACTTGTCTGTCCCACTTTAACTCACGGTTATCAAGCTGCCAGGACGTACCTTTCTGTCAAAGCCAGGGTGCAGGAGGGGCTGCACTCTCACATCAACATAGGCCCAAGCTTTCAGCAGCAGCAATTTAGACTTCGTGGTGCTGTGTGCTTAAACACAAAGAATTAGGAAGGACTGGCATGTCTGTTTTAAACTTTGATCTTTGGAACGCTGCAGGCTGCCCAGACCCAGTGATTGTGGATAAACAGAGTGTTTTTAGTAGTGCAGCTGTGCTTTTCTATGGGTTACCAAGAAAAAGATTAACAGGCTCAAATTAGGCTTCATAAGCTTCGTGTGAAAAGATCTAAATATGCTAAAGAAAAGCTGCTTTTCAATTGTAGAAAGCACATTAACCAAAACAAGCCCTTTTGACATTTTACTGGAAATTCAGCACTTTGTTGGCTTGCTAGAGGTAAGTAACCAATACAAGTGGTGGTGGTAGAGTGACAGGATCTCCTTGAAAACAGTGAACTCCCTTTGCTCTTCCAGCTTCTGTAATTCCTGTTTGGATGTGGAAAGAGAAAGAAGGCACATGTCTGTGTGGGAGAGCAGGAGCAGATGGGGAATTCTAACACTGTGGTGAAGGGCAGTACTAATATAGAAAATATCCTTAAATGCCCAAGGGAGTGTGCTATAACTATCAACAAGCATTTATTTGTCAGCTACCCCACAGCAAACAAAACAAACACAAGGCACAAAAGCACACCTCACCTTCCCTTTTCCCTTCCCCAAACAGAAACACGTACATGCAGGATATCTCAGGAATGTGAGGACTGTGCAAACAGTAACAAAACTGGAATAAATAAAATGGAGCTGGGGAAAATATGCTTCTTCATTGAAAACCAACCACCTCTAGATTCTTTCACCAGTTCCCTGGTACATTCTGTGAAGTTTTCTTACATCTTACAAGGAAAACCAGCTTAAAATAATGAAAGATTTCAGTAGTAGGATAAACCCCTGATTCCAGTCCTATAATATTTAGATTGTTCCATCAAAACCTTCCTAACTGTCCCCCTAATATTGTAATGCAATGTCAATAAATCCCAGCACAGGCGGGATGGATAATATTCTACTATTTTCTAGTATCTCTTTTTCTCTCTATAAATAATTCACTATGTACTAATTTGCTGTAATGTCTCTCCACATCTTTTTTCTCCCCCTTGCTTTCAGTGTCCAAGACAAAGTCATTACTTCATTGCTGCCCTCTGTCCTCTAATTCTATCTTTTGGATTTTAAATACTTTCAGGCCAAACTACTTCCACCTGCTCTGATTTAAAGCAAAGCACATTCGGGTTTATCCTGGTGTAACCAGGAAGGGGAGAAATGAAAATTACTAAATTATTGTAAGAAATTAGATCCAAAAATTATTTATTTTCAGTTTCTACTGCCTACATAGTTATCTCACTCAGGAACAGCAGAAGGATGTCAGCATGACCAGTGTCAGTAAATACCAAGCTTGTACATGTACAGCAGAGTTGGTTTTCTCTATATTCTGCTTGAGAAGAGTTTGTACTAAACAGATTTGCTCTCCTTCCAGTTCCTGTCTTCAGCTCACACAGGCAGACACAGCCTGTGGTACTGATGATCAAATAGGAGCAATGGCATTCTGGCCCCTGATTAAAGAGCAGATCATGGCTGTGCTGGGTCAGATGAAAGGTCCAATTAGCCCAGGATCCTCCACAAACAGCAGAAGCCATAAGAAAAGCATATGCCTGCCCTTTTCATCCAGCAGTACTTCCCCAGGACACCTTTCCTCCTGCTATCTATAGTAAAGGCACTTCCTGAGCCAGAAATTTTATCTTTAGGACTAGCAGACCTTGAAGGCTTTTTCCTCTCTAAATTTGTTTGTGCTCTTTCTGAATCCAGGGAAACTTTTCTAACTGTAAACTACTGTGGTAACGAGTTATAAAGTTCTGTGCAAACAATGCAGGAAAAAGCCCTTTGGTTTGTTCTGAGAGTGCCACCTGCTAGTTTTGTTTGATGTGTCTGAGTTCCTGAGCTAGAGGAGACATTAAGCAATTGCTGTGTATTTACTTTCTCCATGCAGTCATGATTCCATCACATTCTGAATCACCCCCAAAGGTCTCACTGCAGCTATACACACATCATGGGTATTGAGCTGAACTCACAATCTCTCCATGGTCAGGTAAGACAAAAAGCATTTTCCTGCTCTGAGTGCTCATGGACGTGGCACTAACACAAGTACCATAACACAGTGCAGTAGTCAGTACTAATAAACAGCAAGAAATAATGCCAAGGCCACTCTGGGGAGGTGGAGATACTGCTCAGAGATGCTGCAGTAGGAAAACAATGTGTTGGTGTCAGCTGAGAGGTGCTGCTCAGGAGCATGGAACTGGCCAGGGATTTCCACCTTCAGGCAGGTCTCAAAACACTGAGCTCACAACAGAGGGATCCAGGAGTTCCTTCCAACAACGTGCCTGGGGAAGACTTGGGGCTACTGCTCCCCCAGGTTTTCCCTGGCCCCACTGAGGTTGCTGCACGCCCTGACAGGCTCTGCACAGCAGCAGCAGCACGAGGCCCACACTGAGCTCACCCAGCTACGCTGGTGCTCCCTGGCCTGGAACTCAGGCACGCAAAGGAAACAAGTGCAACTCCCCCTGTTCCAGAGCCACCTAACCCCAGGAACAGCAGGAAGCAGCTGCAGAGAGGAGCTCTCAGGAAAAAGGAAGGCTGAGAAGGGGGCCATGAGAACACACAACATGAGAAGACACTGCTTTCTGGGGAAAACCAACAGTTCCAATTCCCTCCGGAGTACGCTGGGCCCTGCTGGGACTGGGCCATCACTTCAAAAGCAGGCTCTGATCCTGCATCCATCAGTGGCAACCTCCCAGCCACTATCAGGAGTTCAGGACTAAACCCCTGACACTCATGAACATCACAGGTGCACTCACACGATGGCAGGATTTTGGACGCTTGCCATAACCTCCAGTTTGTCCAGCGGAGGAAATGTTGATCAGTAAATGCCAAGACACAATTCCCAGGCAGGAAAACCTAAGGAATAAGGGGGTGTATAGCAGCACCCTTTCTTTTCCCCAGCCTGGCAACAGCAGTGGATACAAGCCATGCACACCACGCTCCTGAGATCCATTCCCTGCTCTGACACTGCAGCTGCACACATCCCCAAAGTCTGTGCTAATGACCTGGCAGACAGACGTGTCCCAAATGACTCTGCAGAATGCCTGGAGCCCTGAAAGAAGACACTATCTTGTTTACATTGACTGAGGGGGAAAAAAATGCCATCTAATTATTACATAAATTCTGGCTGTAGCAGCTTCATGACTAGTTGAAAAGAGGTAACAGGCTCCAAAATGACTGATGGACCCAAGTGTTTGGATCCACCAGCTTATCAATCTAATGCTAAGGAAGATCTTTCATATCCCTGTGTCTCTATACTTTCACCTACTCATGATGGACAGAGAGAATAATCTCTGCTCTTTGCCTGTAAAATTGATTCATGTACTGTGACTTTTTTTATTTTTTTCACTCTATGCTATGATGAAAATGGAGAAACTAATAAAAAACCCTGAACAACCAACAAAACATGCCACAAAAATCAGTATATTATAAACAGAGCCTAGCACAATAATGTGAATTTGCAAAATATCTGTTTAAGTTATAAAATGTCATTTGAAGGAGAATGCAATTCAAAAGGCACAAATACAATTCACACAACAGCTTTAAACTGCATTCCTGCAGCAAACCAGACTTGGCACCAGGAGTTTCTGTGCAGGTTACATGGGTAAATACAGCCATTATGCCACTGTGGATACAAATTAGCCAACCTAGGGTAGTGCTGATATTCTAACTTTAATCCCATCTTTAGATTCAGGCGCTACATCATGGTTGAATCTGGCACTAACCCTGTGATTACGTATCAGCAGATCAGTATAAAAATAATTTGTTCTGAGTTCACAGTTTTATGAAATGATAAAACATCAAAATTAGCATTCTGGCTGAAATCCACTGCATTTCCCATCAAGGCTTACACATTTAAGCAACATCTGAACCAACTGCCTATAATTACTCCTGGCAGATACTGGAGCACTTAGGCCAGCAGTAGATGCAACAGTGAAATAAATTTTTAAAGACATGCTGCAAACCACTTCAAGATGCTCAGCCCAGAAGCAAACATGTGTCCATAAACCCAATCCACGGTTTATTTTACAGGATTTGTTCACTCTTGCATAGTAAAAGCCTGAGAAGAATGACAGCCCCAAGTAATCTGTCAGTTTAAAATTAAACATTTATTTGGGCTGCAATTTCAAAAACACTCTCCCTGAAGTTCCTGTCACAACTACTTAAGAGGAAGTGGGGTTGCATATTAGCTTAGGTTAAAAGAAACACTAATTCTGCACAAAACCAGTTATTTATTTATTCAAAAGAACCAACATTTTAAAATGATAATTTAACTGAGAAACACAGAATGGAGTAACAGAAGTGGCTAAGAATACACATAAAAACTTCCTAGCATAGAACTAGTTTATTTGGTCTCTCCTGACACTATAAATTTATTTCTGCCGTGATTCTTATAGCTGGGAACAGCTGTCCCTGCAAGCAACCAATTCTCTCTGCATTCATCCTCCTATCCCAGACACCCTTCCCAAGAAAAAAGAAGAGCCTCTTTTTTTTTTTCCATATGGTCATACACATTCCTAAAGGAAAGGGACCATTAACATTACAGAGCCTTTAAAATTTCCTTGGTTTTGTATTATATCTAAATACACTTTAAAAAAGCTAACCTTAACTACTTAAACAAATGGTCTTCCAGGATAAGAAAATAGAATGAAATGCACGGGAATGAAATGCACGGGAATGAAATACACAGGAACGAAATACACAGGAATGGAATACAAGGGAATGAAATACAAGGCCACCTTCCCAACAATGTGTCTGCTTATTACTTTCTAAAAACCTCCAAGATGACCGAGCCCTTTCCTCTACTTCCCTGGAATTTGTTTCGTAAGTGCTCTCCAGAGAAGAGCACTGGTGCTAAGTTTATTAAACTTCCTAACAAATCCCAGGCACCTCAGCAGGGAAGGAATCTGCCAAGTTACCAGTTCCTCACTGGGGCAGAGCCTGGCAGCAGTGAGGAACACGGCCGTGCTGGCAGCTCCGGAGCCAAGCACGAGTAAATTCCAGCAGGTTCCTGGGGTGTGCTCTGTGCCAGCCCAGGAGCTGCTTGGGATCACAGGGACATGACAAGGAGACAAGGCTGTGAAGGTGCCAGAAAGGGGAGCTGCACGAGGACAAGGGAGCAGTGGTGGCAGCAGGACACCAGGGCCAGAGAGATGAGACTGGAGACTACATTTATGGAAATCTCCGAGGGATATGGAGGACTAGGCAAGTGGGTGAGTGATGTGCATGTCCCATCTTACCAGGTCAGGTCACCTGAGCGCTGCCCTTTTACAGAATCACAGAAAAAGCTGAGCTGGGAAAGGACACTCAAGGATCATCGAGTCCAAGTCCTGGGCCTGCACAGAACCCCAAGAGTCACACCATGCGCCTGAGAGCATTGTCCAAATGTTCCCTTGAGCCCTGGAAGGTTTGGTTCTGTGACCCTTCCAGGGGAGGCTGTTCCAGCACCTGACCACCCTCTGGGGGAAAATCTTTTACTACTATCCAACCTCAACCTCCCCTGACACAAGTTCAGGCCATTCCCTCACGTCCCGTCAGTCGGCATCATGAAGAAATCAGCACGTTCCTCTCATTTTCCCTCACCAGGAAGCTGTATTTGAAGCACATGGGAAGGCGGCTGGGATAAAGGCGATCCAACAGCACAGGAGGCACTGGTAGGATTCGTGTGCCCACCCTGGACAGCATCAAACGCCTCCCCTGCACTGGGCACCCCAGCGGGGGCTGTGAAGGGCAGCCCCGCTCCCACTGAACTACAGCGGGAGTCACATATGGCCGTGCTGTACAGAAACGTCAGAAGGAGACAACGGGACAACTCGGGACAGCCAGCAGGCCGTAAATCCCATGGGCTGCACGAAAAGCAGGCTCTGAGCTGATCTGGGGCGATGTGAGAGCTCAGCCCACGCACGGCCGGGGCGCGCCGCACGGGGCCCGCGGCTGCGGCCAGGGGCTCCCTGGGGAAGGAGGCGGCGCTGGTGATTAAACAACAACACGAACGCCAGAGCTCCCTTCAGAGCAGCAGGATCCGAGCCCTAACGGAGGAGGACGGAACCCTCCGGGCGTCACGGCGGAGAAGGGGCAGGAACGGGGGCAGGGACAGGGGCAAGGATTGGGGCGGGTGCCGCGCTGAGGCGGCGCGCGCGGCGCTCCCCTCACGGGCGGCCGCGCTGAGGGCCGGGGGCCGCCGTGGCCCGGCCAGCGCCGTCACTTACTCTGCAGCCATCACTTACTTGTGCCCCCGGCACTGCCGGGGCCTGCACACCCCGGCGGGGACGTCCCCTGAACCCTCCGCTGCCGGGAAAGCCGCCGGGCTGCCCCGTGCCGGGCCGGCCGCGCCTGCGCCGGGAAGGGGCGGGGGGGGAAGCGGCGGCGCCGCCGGGCGCTGAGGGCAGCGGCGGCTCGGGCAGGGAATCGCCCTTCGCCCGGGTCTGGACCGGGAACAAGGCCGGGGTTTGGCGCGGTTTGCTAAACGGATGATAAATCTGATTTTCCAGCCCCGCTGCCGCATACACGGCCGCGAAATAGCGCGGGTCGCAGAAGCGGTGCAAGAAGCCACGTGCAGTCCACTGAGAAGAATGTATACATTATAGAAGAATAAATCTGTAAAAACATACGGACAAATAACTATGTAGAAACATATAGAAGTAATAAACAGGAGGGAATGTCAGGGCTCAGGACATCTCTCATTCTGAGCCTCCTTAAATACTCCTTAAATGAGTAAAACAGGGCTGCAAGCCATGAGTTTGGTTTTCTGGATGAGGTTGCTCTGAGAGTTTTACCTGAAAAGCTGGAGAGTTGCTGATGTGAGGAAGAAAACCCTTAGTTTAGTTATGGTTTGCTTAAAACAGAGAGAGGATGGGGTGGTGGGATGCCCTGAAATGCATCCCTGGAAAACAGAGAAATCACAGAATCAATGAGGTTGGAAAAGACCCCTCAGATCATCGAGTCCAACCCATGGGCCAGCCGTGGCTGAGCACTCCACGGTTTGGGACAGATCCCACCACACCCCTGCGTGACCCTCCTCAACCCACGCAGGGAGGAGCCGATGGCAGCCCTCACATTCCCATCATGTCCAAACACTTCTGGCCACAGGGAGCCTCCAAGGATTTTTCCCGTTACCCCCCAAATATTCTACAACAGGAAATCTTGCAGCAAAAAAAAAGTTCTCTTGCAACATTTCCAGAGTATTCCCACTTCGGCCCGAGCAGAAATGCTGCAGGAACAACCTTGCTCAGGGAAAGATGAGTGTTTGTCTCGTGGTTAGAGCACAGGGTTCGTGGTCAGGAGCTGTGGGTTCTCATTCCAGCCTTGCCACTGAATCATTTCAAGAGCTTTGCTAGTCACTTTGTACTAGAACCAGTTAGGAATTTTCCGTTGGGATGATTTTCTGATGGAAAACACTCCTTATACCAAACTGAAATCTGGGTGAAAATTGATTTTTCCTTTGGGAATACCTTGTGTCTGGGCTGGCTTAGAAAGGACATTTGACCCAAACTGCAGTGTTTGGGGATTTCTTCATTAGTCCAAATGTTTTGCTTTGAATAGAAAGGTTAAAAAATAAAATACCCCCTCCTGACTGTAATTCCAAGTCATTTTACAGCATGGTGTGAATGTGTGCCCTCATGCTCTGCTTTGCTCCCCAGGAGGTCTGTGGTGTAGTGAGATTAAAATTTCTGTTTTATGAGATGTGCACATCCCAATCTGAGTCAGACCTGGCCCATGGGGACAAATCCCAGAGCAAGGCCACCACTCTGGCCAGGGAAGTGCTCCATGCAGGGAAAGTGTAAAGTTCAGAGACACAAACGAGCTGTTTCACATTAGCTCAGTGGCCTAAAACAAGGCACCGTGACTGGGGAGATACCCAAATGTTTTGTTCAACTGAAAAGCAATAAAATGAAGCCCAGAGAAATGGACCTGATTCTGTTCCAGAATCCCATTCCTCTGTTCATTAAAAGCAAATTTATTTCTGCCCTCTGTATAGTCACACACTGACAGCTTCTTTTAGTATAATACTTGTTTTCCTCCCACAATGTATTTGTAGACACCACTGAAGTCCCTTATTTGTTTTGCCAACTTAAATATTAATCATTTATTTTCTCTCATAACAGCAAGTTGTGGATAATCTAATAGTTTTTCCTTCACTTCTGTCAGTCAGAATTCATCTTTTCTGAGCGTGAGTGATCAGAGTCTGACATACTGTGTAATGCTTAAATGATGGCTTGCAAGGCACTTGTATGGTGGCAATAATAATTCTCCCAGTACTCTTTTAGTTACAGACAGGCATCAAATTTGCCTTTTTTACACCTATATTACATTAGCACCTCGATTTACCCAGGTCTTTTTTGCTCCAATAAATAACAAAAATAAATACAGACAAATTTATTAACTTTTGCTTAATACATTTTTCTATTTCATCTCACTTCTCTAGTACTCACAGGGTTTCTTTCCAAGTGAGTGACAAAGGAAGATATTTTCAAGAACAATTATAAGTTTATAACTTCCAAAATCAAAAACCTGAAAATGCTTTTTATTAAAGAATGCAAATTTTGATTATCATATATTCCCAAGCCCGCATGAGGCTTAATTCATTGCTCCTTTGAAATATTCTGAAAGCTGAGGGTTAAGAGGTGTTATATTAGTGCAGAATAATGATGATTAATTTGTGCTTTGTATCAAATGCAGGAGGAGCAGATACATGTGCAGTGAATCCTCTATAATTCCAAAATCTTTCTATAAACTTGAAAATATTCTGTGGATGTATGTGTCTTTAATGAGCTCAAGACCAATTTTTACTGTTTAGCATGTGGCTGTTGTAGTTTTCCATCAAATAACTGGCCCCCCTTCTTCCAAGATTCTGGACAGATTCACTTAAAATACACCCTTTTGCCTTTTCATTACAGAGTAAGTAATGAAAATTCCATTTTAAATGTGCTTTCTGGGAGACAGAGATGTTCTTTTTTTTTTGTGATCAACCAGAGCCTGTATTTCAAGCAGAGGGGATACAGCTCCAGGTAGTGTAAATCAGCATTGCCCGAGATGGCCCTCAGTCCTCTCAACCCCACAGAACAATTTAGTGGGTTTAGATGACAGTTGGCATCTTTGAAATATTCTCTTTTGCAGAACTAGACTAGATGTGACACTTGCTGGAGAAGAAATCTTGCATAAATCTGTCGAAAAAGACTCAATCATATTACTTCACTAGCTGTGGTAACCTTTGGAGGCCAAAGTCCAGACAGGTTGAGAAATGGAGCATGAGTCCATAAAGGTGACAATTCCATTAACTGCAACCAGAGAGAGAGGTGAATGGTGAGATAAAGACAAATTACTCCTTCTGTAAAGAAAAGAAAATATGTGTGTGCAGGGGAAAGAGGCAGAATGAACATTTTCCAGCCTTGTCGAGGAAATAAAGACCCAGCCCTGCTCTGTTGAGATCAACACAAAGACGTCTCTTGAGCTCAGTGGGTGAAAGTTTTGCACCAACATCCCAGCTCCTGGTGAATGTCAAGCAGCAATGGACCTCTGAACCCAAAATCACATTTAGATGTTCGTTAGAGTAAAAATAGAAGGGAAAAAATATTTAATAAAGTTCCTGCCTGTGTGTGTGCTTAGGCAGTTCATACAAGCACCTGAGGGTGGGTTTTAATCTCATTTGATGAAGTATAGCACTTCTTCAAGTGTTATAGGAAGTAGAAGCTGGGGAATACTCTGGATGAAGTGCTTACTGGGCCATTAGACCAGGACTATTCATCTAAACAGGGAGATGGGGAAGTAAAAACCAAATGAATTCTCTGCAACACGAAGGGATTTTTGAGTGTACAATAGGAAAAAAAGGAAATTTCCTTTAGGGGATTTTTTCTGGTTTTAACAGAAATATTAAGTTACTCTTGGATACTGGAGTGGCCAAAAAGGGAAATCCCTGTTTTAAGTTCCTCTAAATATAGCTAGAAAAATAATTCCAATTTTATCAACTTTGATCCATTTCCTCACGTTTTGGGCAGCTCACTTTTTAATACCAAAGTCAGAAGCTGATACAAACAAGCAGACAATATTTCAGGCTCCACCAAAATTCCAGTGTCTTGCCCAGGGCCTGTTCCTGCCTGCCCACTTGGCTGGACACCAATATCCTTTATTCTCAGGGGAGTCAGCCTTCCAAAAAACCACTTGGCACTGGAGTCAGGGCTGCTCTGTTTTCCTAACGTTCGTGGCAGGCAGGATGTTTTCCGACTCTGGTACCCAACAGTTGAGCATTCCAGACAGCACAGGGATTTTTCTTTTGAAACCACACTTCCAATGCCATAAGAATAAGGGAGGTTCTGTGATTCCGTGTGATCCTGGTGGGAAAATAGGATGACTTTGCTGTCACACAGTGATACACAAAAGGAAAATGCACATGGCTCTTGCCACCTTTGTAAACTCTCCTTCTGTTGTGTGAATGCTGAAAAAATCTGGCTTAAAGTCCTGTTTCATCAACTGGTTCTCCTCTGGGAAGATTGCCCGAAAGAGAAGACCCCCTCCCAAAATGCTTGGCCAGAAAAGCAGCCCACTGGTGCATTGTGGCAGAGAGAGTGCTCAGTAGTCTGTGCACACAGTGTTTTTAGCAAGTGAAAATGTTGTTTGCTCCCCAGAACACACAGTACAGATACCCCTACAACTCTTTTTGCCTATCCCTTACACTCCTTGAATTTTAAAAACATGGTTTTATCATTAACATTTTTATTCAAGTGATTCCTGAGCTCACTGATGTCAGGGCCAGCTCCAGCTGTGCAGCCTTTCCCTTGTGGAACAGACAGTGCCCAGGGCAGGGCAGGCAGGGGGCAGCTCAGCCAGGACTAGACTCTTCACTGTCCTGGGAGGCAAACTGCCAGAGACATCCCCCCCACAGCCCTGTGCCAAAATCCAGATGTGCAAAATCGTGAAATCACAATCTGTCGAGCTGGAAATGAATTTCACAAGCCAAGCAGTGAAAATCTCCTCAAATTTCACAATACCTTACATCTCCAGAAAAACTGCGAACAGAGGTTAAATTTTTTTTCTGCAACATCCTTCCAAGACTTTTTGCATAGGATATGACCAGCTTGCATGAAGTGCTTTGTTATAGTGGTGATATATCACACAGTGGTGCCAAATCCAGTGAGTGTGGGGAGGATTGAAAAGCCTCAGCCACCCTCCAGGCAGTGTGTCCTGATGCCATTCCTGGCACCTTCTACAAAAGGCAGATCCTATTTTGCCCTTTGAATTCCAAAACTGGTGAACACAGTCATGGGAGGCAATCAGTCAGGATCTGTTAATTTGTAAAAAAATATAACTGTATGTTCTCCAAGGGTAAGATTAACTGGGATCTGTACTTCCCAGATTATAAACAACACGCAGCCTTTCTCCTTAACTCATTGCAAAATGTACAAATGTTCCAACGCCAGCTCTGTAATCTTTTAAAATCTTAAACGGAACAGGGGCTCATTCCATTACATAAAAAGAAGTTTGTAGGATCATGTAGGTACCTGCAAATCACACACAGATAAACCAAACAGCACAAGAAACAGGGATAAGCTGGTTCCTATAGCAGTGAGATTGTCATGCTCTGTATACAACCCAAAACAAATTGTCTGTTTAGAATTAAAATATGATACTATTTCCAAAAGTCTTGCCTCCAGGGAGATCATTTTATATATACCACAGGGCAGATTCAGCTCTGGTGTAGGATTTCTGATTTTCATGGAATTGCACCGTTAAGGAATTTGGCCCAACATCTTGCCCACACTGATGCAATTCAACTTTTAAGGGACAGCTATGGGGTTTCCTCCTAAGCCAGGCCAAGTTTCTGGAACAAGGGAAGTCTGTAAAAGAAACCGTTGGAGGGATGTTTTAGTCTGGCATTTAGGAACATTCCCATATTAGAAAACGTCACAGGATTTATTTTGTATGTCTTGCATGTTAGAATTTCGTGCTTTTTCTTCTTTCCTTTCAGAGACATTGTCAGTAGGTGGTCACAGTAAAACTGGATAAACCCCAAAGAAATGTAATGAAATGATTATAGACAGAGTGAGTAGAAAGACATTTGTGGATCCAGTTCGTTCTGCCTTATCTTCGTTATATAAACCTATTTTCCATACTTAATGTATTGCCTGAGCTTGCAATATATGATTAACAGAACCTCTGCACTACTCAGGACTCGAGAAAAATGTGAGATGTTACCTCACCAACATTGTAGGTAACTTCAAATATTCTGGGCATCACTGATCTCACAGAGTGCTTTGGATTTATGCTTTGCATGACAGATGGAAATCTGAATACACACACTGATGCTCTCACTCATGTTGAAAACTTCTGTGCAGGAACAAAGAGCTGTAACACTTCCCTGCTCCTGGAGCTAACCTGGTATTTCCTAAAATCGTGCAGCTCCATAGGTCATGGCCCAGCAAACAGGAGTTTCCCCAGCTCTTCCTGCCAGCGCTGCACGTACCGGGCACAATGATGGGGTGGAAATGTGATGCTGTCAATGGTCTGGGGGAGATGATTCCCTTCCCTTTGCAGTTGTTTGAGCTGCCCAGACAGCATGAAGCAGATGCTCAGGTTCTTAAGGCTTCCTGGGAAAAACAGCACTGTTTCAAAACCATACCAGAATAAAAAATATGGAAAGATTAATCGAGCTTGGGTCAAAAGGAAAGAAGGATGCAATAGCTTGTGACAGCAGTGAGCTGGTAAATGATGTGCCCAATGCTGAGCTCTCCTATGAATAAGTCAGAATATTCAGTGCATCACATCAAAAACTCCTTTGGACCATTGACATAATATCTGAAAGAACATGGAAAAAATATAGGACAATCAAAGGTACATTTTAATTTTCTTACTTGCATTCTTACACTAATCTGACAATCATAAAGCCTTAGTATAAATCAAATGGAGCAAATGCTCTCAGTAAATTAAAATATAGACAGAAATATGTGTAGAATATGCTTTTATGTGTGTACAAGAGTTACAAAAACTTTGGCACAGCTGCAGTTCACACAAGCAGCAGAATGAACCTGCTTCAAGCATTCTTTAAAATCCCATTCTGCTTTGGTAACCTCTGGATTATGCAGCTTGTCTTCCCAAAGCTATAGTAAAACCATCATGGCTTTAATTAATTTTTTGAGTCATTGGCCAGTCAAAAAAGCTGAAAATGAAATAAAAAGAAAGACATGACAAAAATCAGAAATACTGGATGTATTTGCCATTTCTGTCAGCCACAGCTAGGAATGTTGTGATAAAGCGAGATAAGAAATTGAGGAAGGAAATAAGTGGTAACCACATTCTTATTTTAGAGTATTTTATATCTGATTGTTCCAAAATGAGGAGGAATATGTGACTAGTACACAACTCCACCCTCTCCAAGGATTGCTGGGATCATTGTGAGTGTATCCAAATACCAGTACAGTTTCCTTACCTCCAGTCTGCTCCAGTCATGGAAATGCCAGGGGACATTCTGGTGGACACCTCATCCCCATGGTCACAGTGAACACTGGGAAGTCGTCATCTTGGGACATATGGGACTGGAAAATTAGAATTGCAGAAAATTATCCCATATTTCCTTCCATGGAATCCTGGTCACTGAGGGTCAGCAGCTAAGAAGCAAATCCATGTGCAGGGCATGACTCTTCCATAGTGGGCAGAGGACCTGACGAGGTTGCTGAGAGATCAGCCTTCCTTCGTGACAACCTCTCACATTCACCTTGAATGCCAAGTGCCCTGTTTCAAGTTAACTCTGGTTTTTTTTTCCTCCTTACTTTATTGCTTTTAAATGAACTGGCAGCTCAAAGTTTCATCTAAAGCTGTTTCATATGCTCTTCTGCTTTAAAAAAAGCCCATGTGAGGATTATCTACTCAACATGAAGCTTTAAGAAATTGCATTGGTCTGGGAAAAAAAAAATCTGTTTGAGCTATTTTGTTTAAATGTTAGTGAGGGAAAGAAATACCAGACAGAGCCATGGATGTGACTGTTTGCCATCCCTTGAGAAAATAAATGTTCTAAGTCAGCTCAGTGG